>NC_138726.1:9215747-10415747 GCF_965113295.1 Leuciscus leuciscus | reverse complement strand
TTTAAAGGCTAAAAAATTCGGATAACAATAGCTTTAAAAGCATGTCAGTGGGCAGTAGCATAAATTATTTGTCAAGATAACAGATTCTTAAAAATGAGAATGAGGATAAATGTTGCAATGAATGATCCACACTACAAAATGGAAATGCAGAATGTTTCTGATTATTGTTGACAATATACAAATCACATATTCCAAACAGGAATGGCCTTAAATGAGAAATCTTTCAAGGATTGTTTTGCATAGATGTTACATTTCAATCAAAAACCAGTGCAATCTTTTTGTGTCCAGAGGCAAATGAGCTTGTTTCTTTCCTGAGTTAATCAATGTTTTTGGCACTAATCAGTCTAAAGTTCAATTGTTCACTCATAAAGACAGTCACTTGTCGCCACCTACTGGCTTAATGATGCAAGTGGCGCAAACACAGACAAGCGGAGTGATACAAATGGTGAAAAGGCTAAAACTGGTACCTATATTAAAATAATATAAAATATCAATATAGTATTCTTCAGTATATATCAGTTCTATGCAGCAGAATCAGATTTAACAGATTTATTTTTTGACCAACTGTCAAAATAAAGTATAGTCCTACAAAGCAATTTTTATCAGAGCATGAGCAGAGCAGGGAGAGGACCAGTGAACGAGAGGATCATGATTCGTGTAATTTTACCAGTGTTGCCCAGCACGGCTATACTGTACACACACCATTTTACAGCACAGTAGTGCTATTGCAAAAAGAAACAAGTCCAGAGAAATTTCATGTCGGCACGTTTTTTTTAGCGGACTTTGCCTTTCCGGTGAGCGTGAGCAGAGCTCGCAACACAAACACACACACAGAGGTTGCTTGCGGAACATTGAGCAGAACGCGCTGTGACCACAGAGCGGAGAGCACAGCGCGCACACATTGCGGAACGCGCTTTGAAGTTATGCATCTTCGGAAGCGGACTCGCACGGAAAGTCATAAAACACGTTGTGCCAGAGTCAACACGGAGGGGCGCGGCGGCTTTTTAGTATCTTTCGGCCAAAAAATTTCGGCAGTCTAAATTTCGTTGCATCCCTAATTTTAAGACACCCATATGCTCCCGCGGGCCATATAAAATAATGTGGCGGGCCGGAATAGGCCCGCGGGCCTTGAGTTTGACACATGTGCCTTAGTTGGTCAGAACAAAAGTGGATGTTACTTGTTCAGATGACATTTTCTGGTGAAAATTCTTATGTTGGTCAAACTTCCAAAAAGTTGAATCTGTGATTCCAAATGCCAGTATCCACACAACCGGCACGGCGAATGACAGCCGCACATTCTCCTCAAAACTTTGGATTCATCCGCGCTGTGCCGTGCCGGGGCACAACCCACGTATCCTGCAATAACGAATAACTGCAATTGCAGATTTCGAACAGAGATGGCGACAAAGTGGAAAACTACGGACTGCAGCTTTAATTAAAATGAAATCCATAAAATGATCACAAGCGTCTGACAGAACCTTTCAAGGTTCTATATCGAACCTTTTCTTTTAAGAGTGTACACGCATTTATGGTAAACAAAAATATACTGAAATTCTCAATTTTGTAACATGATAACACAAAGTACAACAGTGTGAATGCATGTGTATGTATATGTGGTTGTACGGCGACAATAGAGTGCACATTCTTCACATCATCTATAAATTAATATGTGTCATTTCTCTGGCCAAGGAAAAGATATAAAACTGGATGACCTGTCAGAGGAATTTATCATCCAACGCTTCCCCCTCCTTTCTATCCCGCCACTTCCAGTCGAGTGAAAAATCGATCGCTTCTTCAAATTTTGCTCAAAGTCTGCTGCTCCAGTTCTGTCTCCAATGCCAAAGGTATATCCCAGAGTTCCTCGCTCAACCTGTTGCCCTGTGGCTCTAGAGCTCCTCCAATATAAGGTATAGCATCTAAAATCCCACATCGCATATGGCTATTTCCAGTCTTCTCAGAATTTATACTATATGACACAACATTCATATGTGAAAATGACAATAAAAAAACATTCAAACTGCAAATAAACACACACACAAACGGTCTTAACTTCAAAGACCTGTCCAGATCTGATTCCGAACAATGATTAAAACACAGATCAAGAAGATTCACGAGAAGATTCACAAGATTAATGTTAGGCAGTTTTGATTTATATGCCGTTGAATGTTTGATGATCACATTAGCTTACATGAGCGTAAGCAATGCTTCGATCGCTTGTTTTTGCTGCTTCTTCACTTGTTTTTGGAACTGGAGATTCTGTACTCTTTCAGGAGATGTGTAATAGCACCCCCTACCGTATAACAGTGAAAACATGGATTGCCGGAAAACTCCATCAACGGCGGAGAAGCGTTATGTCATAAATGAGTTTGCCCATCGCTGATCTAGGTACTGTATGGGGGTGGCTAGTGATTAAAGGATTAGTTCACTTCAAAATGAAAAGTTTTTCTTTCAGAAAAAAATTCTTTCTTCTGCTAAACACAAAGGAAGATATTTTGAAGAATGTTGGTAACCAGACAGTTGATGGACCCCATTGACTTCCATAGTAGTATTATTTTTTTCCTACTATGGAAGTCTTCATGGAAGGTCCATCAACTGTCTGGTTACCGACATTCTTCAAAATATCTTCTTTTGTGTTCAGCAGAAAAAAAAAGAAAGAAAAAAAATCATACAGCTTTGAAACAACTTGAGGGTGAGTAAATGATGACATAATTTCCATTTTGAAGTGAACTATTCTTTTAACACGGAAATACAACACAAAAACGTGCCAAAACTATTTAGTGAACTTACCCCTGACCGTGTGTACTTGGAACGATTACAGTAAAGCAAACCGCAATTACAATCCCACCTAAAACCTCAATTGACACGAGTGGTAGCCTATCTTTTGTCAGCCAGACACACAGACAGCAGAATGCATACACATATTCAACCAACACACACAAACAGAATTAACATACTGACTGGCAAATCCTTCCATTCTGCCAATGAAATGACAACACACAGGATTTCCACACTCAGTCATGCACTGCAAAGCCACGCAATCACACAAATGAGCTTGCTTTCAATCGCCCACCAAAGCACACTTGATTTTGCCTAGAGAGCACAAGCATACACACTCAAATTTCCAGCATGTGTAGAATACCTACTGACTCAAAAATGACAAGTGCATAAATACAGGTCTAGATTCAAGCATCTTAAAAACATTGGATTTACGAGCGTGTGTGAATACACACACACACGTAAACTTAAAAAATAAACACACACTCGCTCTTTCCTGACGTTATCAGTAAGGGAGATTTATGCGTTCTCACAGAAGAATTTATGAAAGGCAGCTCTTCTCTGATGGGCACACCAGCTAAGAAATTGCTTTTGAAAAAAGAAGAGGAGAAAAAAATCTGATTCGAAAGATTTATTTCAATCTACGCCAAGAATGCATGATATATTCAATCTGTTTATTTGAGTGAAACAATCATTTTGAAGCTTGGAGAAGTCCAGCGACAGATAAGGCTGAATTGCATTTAGTGCAGCGTCTTTTTAGTGTCTGCCTCAGCGTGTTTAAATCCATTCTTTTGACGATGTTTAGTTTCTCACTAGAGGGGGTGAGTGACGGCAATGGGTGCATCATTTATTCCTTTATTTGTTTTTCCTTATTGATAGATTGCTTGCTTCCATAACCATTCAATGATGAAAGATCTCACGCAGACAGACAGGCAACATGTTTTTGGTGTGACAAGACCTTGTTAGGGTTTATTTGGTCTTTTATTTAGTGATTTGGGAGATGTGATTGATATTTTAATTCTTGTTGATCACTTCTCTTTAGAATACTTTAGCATACATTTTACTAATCATGGGAATATTATACTTTAAAATAATATACTTAAGTGTGAAGTGAAGGTTCAGACACTTAATTGTTTGTTAACTGTAATTAAATTAAAATGTTTTATTGATTAGATTTATATTAAATGCAGTTAGCTGAACTTAACCCACTTAAGTAGGACTTAAGTACCTTTTTATATATATTGTCTTTATGGTTAATACTACTGAATGCTACAAGCATTTATGGTAAACTAAAATATACTTTAAAGCCATTTCTATTGAAACTCGTATTTTTGTAAGTACGCATTTGTAATGATAAAGTTGCAATTTAGTGCATTTTAGTTGGTTTGTTTTTTGTTTGTTTTTTAAATGTTCACTCATAATGTTAAAGTTTTTTCGAACAAAAAACAAACAAACATATTTATGTGGGGAAAAAATATATACACAGTATATTTTCATTCCTCATCTTGATCGATTCGTTTTTAAAGGGGACACTTCTTTAAGGCTTGTCAGTAAATAGTCACTATTGTGATTGGCTAACGTCATTACATAGAAAAAGTCTCAACCTCAACTTTGTTGAATATTTCATATTCATGAATTTGAACTGTATTTAAGTACACTTAAATGGCTTTTGATTTTATTAATCTTTTATACAATAGTTTAAGTACACTTTCAATACAATTAAGCATACTTTTAAAAGGGTTGACAAAAATGCTCATGCCAAAAATTAAAAAACGTAGTCCTCTGTGCTCAGATATAATAAAAGTTATGTTACTTTTAATCATTACGCCAGTCCAATTCATTGATGTTGAAGCTGGCCAATATGACACATCTAACCTTTACAATATGAAATAGTCACACCAAATTATAACTTTGAACATTTCATTTACAGATATGAGCAGGGAAATTTGGAAAACCTGAAATGCTGTATCATTTTAATCCACTATAAGAAAGGAAAAGGTCATGTCATAATGCAGTCTTAGGTTCATTTTGAGAGATATATCAAAAGGACAGGTACATATATAGCCTTAAGGGACTACACTTCAGAATAGAGACCAGAGAGCCATGATGGTACCTTCTGAAATCTTCTTCAGAAAATCAAACTTTACACAGGCAGCCGAGACTTTGAAATTGCATGACGATCAACAACCTGCAGTATGAAGAGAGTTTTACTATATTCAATAGATAATCGTACAACGTTCAGAGTAGATATGAAATAAACACATCAACACTAGTTAGAGGCATGTCAGATAAGAGATCACAGCCAATGCTTGGAATAAAGCTTTCCAAATCCTGCTAGATTAATGGATCCGGATGTCGAATGTGAATGTCGAGGTTAACAGCTAGTCTCGGGTCAAAAGGTCACGGCCTCAGTGACTGACAAATGGGAAGATAAACCTGGACGTGGCTCAGTTATGGTCATAACACAGCAAGTGAGTTAGCACTTAGATAAACAAGGATGGATGGAAAAGATTCCAGACAGTCATTTATCTTAGCGATTCTATCAAATCATTTTTGAAGCTTGATTTGACAGGTTGAAAGAGGGACATTTGATGTCGGGAGAGACTTTGGGGTGGCTGCAAAGGAGGAATTGAGGTTAGCTTAGTAGAGACTTCTACTGTCAAAAATAATTTTCTTTACCACAATCTATATTTTACAAAACCCTGAAAATACAAGTGTGAAGGACATCTACACTACACACATACACCTGAAAACAAACACACATTTTACTCTGTATTTTTGGCTGGTTTTCCAGTAGGGCTGGGCAGTATGAAAGTATATCGTGACCACATGGTATAAAGTGTCTATTATTATAGATTTAACTATATAGTTTATTTTGCGGTATGTAAATATATATGCGTAGCACAGTACTACTTAAAGTTATAAACATGTATACGAGTGAAAAAGAACTCCATGCGGTTGGTACTCGCGCTGACTGACATACACCCGATGCACGTGCGCGCAGAAAGTCGCCTCTCTCAGACCGCATGTAATCATGAATTCAGGTCTCTTTCACATCTCATTGCACTTGAACGGTCAGACAGATGCACAATAATGTAAAAATGCCCGTCGTGTGAAGGATTCACATAACAGTCAATTATGTCTTAAATTAACGGAAACATTTAACAGAAACCGGATGTTAATAAATTGGATCCGTGCATTCGGTCTTAAAGGGACAGCAGCATAATAAACTGCTGTCTGTCTAATTAATGTTAATCAAACAACAAAAGACAAAGAGAAAATCCCTCACTGCTCTTGACTGAATCACTTTTGCATCTTTAATAACAATCAATTCATATTTGATTCATACAGTGAAGACAATGCAGTGTTTTAGTTACACACTTGATTATTCAATGTCTGTAGTATTTCTTACTACATGTTAAATAAACCTATAGTGTAGCTGAAAAACATAGTTTATTAAATTTGTATCTTTGCTCTATTGTATTTGTCGTACTGTTTGTAATTTGCTGCTTTGAAGATTTTTGGTCATATCACCCACCCCTATTTTCCAGTAAAACTGTCTAAATATCATTAAAACAAAGTGCACTTACTTTGGTTGAGAAGCAAAAATGTGTAAAAAGCTCAGCACAAACTACAAGACTGAAGCTTTTTGCCATGTACCCTTGGGAAAAAGAAGAGCACTTAATTGTATTAAACGTCCACTACTTCCAATCTTAAAAGTATATTTTAAAAAAGAAAACCTGTATGATAATAGATATTCAGATAATATAACATTAATCAAATAAAAGGCCACTTAAGTGCATTTAAAGAAAGTACAGTTTCATAACTGTGTCTTAACACATTTAAGTACACTTTTAAAAAGTGCACTTTGTAATAATGTCAAATTAAATGTTTTACTTTAAAGAAACACGGCACCGTTTTTTGAAATAGGGGTTATTCACCGTCTCCCCTACATCTAGATAGGTGGGCAAACGCATTTTTGTCTCAGTACATGCATTGTTTTAGTCTGGCAGCGCTGCCGCTAGCTTAGCTTAGCATAATGAATGGAATCCTTTGTTGCCGGATAGCATGTCGTGAGTAAAAGTGATCCAAAAAAACTAAAAAAAACACGTATGGTGTATTCACAACGTATTCACAACGAGTACAAATAGCAATGCAGATTAAGACTAGGCGATTTCCTAGGCAGATATTGACTTGGGACTATATAGGGGTGTAGCACAGGCGATGCACTGCTACTTGGGCGCAGAGAAATTAGATATCTTGGGTGCAGAGATAGCAGATTTCAGGTGTTGCGTGACATCTCTGCGTTGCTATTTGTACTCGTTGTGAATACGCAGGCCACAAGAAGTAATTTTTTTTTTTTACTCTTTTATTCACAACATGCTATCCGGCAACAAAGGATTCCATTCATTATGCTAAGCTAAGCTAGCGGCAGGGATGCCAGACTAAGACAATTACATTCAGAAGTACACTTTATCCATATTTCAAAGACAATAGAAACAATTATGAAATTAAATATAAAGATGTACTCATACTTAAGTGTGTCAAAAAAGCACTCAACATTTCAATTAAGTGCATTTAATATAAATTTTAACTATAATGCATTTTCATTTAAATGCAATTAAGTCTGCAAAACATTACATTCAGTTCAAAAGTGGTTTCAAAACTGGCTTCAAACTTTGTAAACCAGTCTCCAGATGAGTGCAGCATTGATCAACAGCCAATTAAATAGCTAGAGAGCAAAAAATTGAAAGACACCAAACCACTCTCACCCATACTTTCTTGGCATTTTTGGCAGTCTTGTTCCAATCCAAATCAGTGCAAATGAATGCAAATCGTTCTTCCATGTTGTTTGCTGTCATGATTTTTTTGTTGAGAATGATATTTAATTGACATTGTAGTTTGTATCAACATGACAGAAATCAAGAAAATATGTACAGCAGAGTTTTTTTGTAGTGTGCGTGCTTGACTTAAGGTATTTTTATTTTTTATTTTTTTAAGTCCCCATTTTTCAATGATTTTATCCCTTAAAATTCATCTTTGATCACCTTTGATTTTTTTTTTTCATGCCTTAAAATAGCTTGAATGTAACTCTACACCCTTGCTTTATTTGGTATACATGGATCCATGAATATGCAAATGAGCCCCGTCTCCACTCACTCATACAGGCTCGTCTATACGTCGATGTATCAGAATGGTAATGCCTTTTTTTGTATCGCTCTCTACAACATCGGACACATAACGGTAATTAGCCTTTGGCTTGACTACGTTATCAAACAGCTAATAATGTGTTGCTAATGTTACACAAACCATGTTCCCGTTCTCCATCTCAGAGTCAGACAGCTGCCTTCTAAAAATCAGAATCCTTACAAATGCTTTGAACAACTCAGAACATCAGTGGAGAAAGGCAAATAGTTCATCATAACATTGTAATACATCATATACATAATTCACCCGCTATATTGCCAACCCGATATTTCATATCAACAGAAAAATATAAAAGGATAACCTGGCTTCTCTTGAGACTCCCCTGCTTCAGTTAAATATATGCTAAAGCCCGGCAACACGTTGACGTGATTGATTACAAGGTAGTTTATGATGTAAGAAACACAGTTTTTTAAAACTGTCTCTTTTTTTTTTCACTGCAGTTTTAAGGAGAAAATACTCAGAAATGGTGTGCACAATACGCACAGAATTTTCGTTTTGATTTATATTTAAAACAACAATGTCAGCGGGGCAAGAAAAAAAAATTCAAGATATATTATCTTAAAATAAGTATCTAAATCAATTTTGCTTTTCAGTAAATTTAACTTGTTTTATAGACATTCTTCATGGAAAACCACACAAAGACACTGATAAAAGAAAATGATTTTTGCAGTGTAAAACAAACCCAGATGTCTAGATAGCAAACAGCACTCTCATTTTCTCTCCCTCGCTTGTGCGTTGGTGAATTTTGTAAGTACATAAGCGAATCCACAGGAGAGCAGGCGAAGATGTCCCTGATATTTCGCAACAACCTGAATATCATCTTGTGTGGGAGTATTTACACCAGTCAGCCAGTGCAAATATCAACTTCAGACTGCACTGCTGAACTCAGCCCGGCTTCTCTCCCAACAGTAAACTTAACATTGACTCACACTCGGAGACAGCAATTAAATAAGAGCCATCAGTTGTGGGAGATCACAGCCAATGCGTGCATGTGGGTGTAGGTGAATAACTAAAATGCGGTGCTGAATATACTTGTTTAATGTCACTGTCTTGTCTGCTTCCAACTCCCACCAGCACACTTTACTGGTTCAGACCACGCCCCATTGCACTCTGCTCATGAATAATGCATAAAGGTCCCCTATAGCAGGTGTAGTCGGGCCCATGAAACGATATGAATATTCAGTCATGGCGATAATGAAATCAAAATGTTAAGGATGGTTGTGTGTGGGTTGAGCGTAGGAATTGCTGGGGTGCGCAGATGGGGAAAAATGAGAGATTTGATATGCACTGACAGAACCAAAATGCTTAGCCTTAAATTTAATAGCTCGTCAAAATTCAGATGGAGATGTCATTTGGATGGAAAGGACGGCCATCATTTTGTGCACACCTAGATAATGGGTTGAGGTGAAAATAAAAGGATTTTAGATCATTAATCATGGGATATGAATATCCAAAACTCGTCGCTTTGGCAAGACAAATGTAGACTGAGGGTATGTTTACACGACAACGATATGCTTAAAACAGAGGAGTTTTCCGCGTACAGACGACACCATTGTCAAAGCGATCCCCTTTCACACGGATCTGCAAAAAACTACTAAAAACGCTGTATTCTGCTGCCAGGCCGTTAGATGGTGATGAAACACTATAAAACTGAACACGTAATACGCATGTGCATGACGTCATCGTCTATAGAGATTCTCGTTTTAGTTGTTTACACGGAGACCGTTTTCAAAAGCGTGCACTTTCAAACCCGTTTTAAAAAGTTTGCGTTTTCAGCAACCCAAAGTTCGCTGTTGTCGAACGGCCAAAGCGCATACAATTTTTGACGTTTTTGAAAACAGTGTCGTGTAAACAGCCCCTTAGTAACATGGAATGAGAGTTATATGATTGTTTGGTACTTTGAAAGGTGGAAAGCCTTTGTTGTACTGGTTGGCCAATTGTCTATTCACATCGTTCGTTCGTTGGCTGGAGGAGAAGTTTTTTTTTTCCTTTTTTTTTCCATTCTGTCAATGAGTTTTGGTTCATTGCCACTGTCACTTTTGGCTTTTGGCTTGCTTAGTTGGGGACACTTTATATTCAACAAAATTTTTTGATCTGCCTGCATTGCCACCATTATATGAAAACTGAAATGAGCTGGACAATGACATCACTGTTTTCTCCAGAGCGGCTATATATGTAAATGAACTAAATCAATTAACAAAAATGAACCATCACTGAACATACTTTATGCTGGACTATGAATTTTCTTCTAGATCTGCGGTACAGCCTAAACAAACGCTGTTGTATTATTTTCCTGTTATCACTGTAAAGCTGCTTTGAAACAATCTGTATTGTAAAAAGCGCTATTTAAATAAAGGTGACTTGACTTGACGTTGCACATATTTTATTGATCCTGGAACAACATTTCTGTCCGAAAATTTTGTCCTAACCCTATCCCTACCCATAAGTTTTCCCTAAAATCAGAGGGAAATGATAGGTGGACAACACTGATGTAGAAGCACCTAGTTTAGGTTGTAAGCCTAAACTTGACAGAAACTATAAACTTGTCCCTCAAATCTGATTAGTTGATTGGATTGTCGTTCCAGGATCAACAAAGATGGTGATCCAGAAACATGTACTCGCTGAAATCAGGGTCTGCATTCACGTCCATGGTTTTGAAATTAAATGTTTATTCTAGTACACTGAAATTAAATTGGCAGAAAATAAATTACTAGTATTTTTTTTTTTTTTTTTTGTAGTAGTAGTAGTAGTAGTAGTAGTAAACAACAAGAAACACATGGAATTTTGAAGTAGCTAGACTGAAATACTATTTTGTAGAAAAACCAATAATCTTTATTCGTTAATTTTACAATTTTATATTTAGTGTATTAATGCATAATTATACTTGATAGATATGCAAGAACATGCTAACAAGCTCCACTGCAGTGGTAACTAATATAAGTTACTAATTCATTAGTAATTTTATATGTTTAGCAACAAAAATCGATAATCGAAAGTTGGTGCACTTCTTCAAAAACACACAAAATGTGTGCTTGTCCTTTCGTCCTGATCCATGTTGCTTCTCGTAGCGATTAACATGTCTTGGGAGAGTCGGTTCTTGTGGATGCCGAGCAGGCACAGCAGCCGTCTGCAAAGACAAATGACCCGGCCGACCGAGGTTAATGCACGTGAAGCAGCAAACATGGACTGCCAGACTGGCTGACTTGGTGGGGGTGGGAACAATGTTGAAGACCCACGCACCTTCAGCTCCAGCCACTACGACTAACAACGTGATTAATACACTCTGTGGCTAATTAGCCCGGCGCTGGAAGAGCGCTTTAATAGCGAAACTCTTCAAAAACAAGCCTAGCTGCTGTCGAAGTCAGAGAGTAGCAAATGAGAAAGAGAGAGGCAGGCAGAAGAATATTAACCTGTCTTACAGGAGTCGTCTGGCACCCTGTCCCACACCATTACCCAGGTCCAATGCGTGCTTTCTCTGTTTGCACCCGCTCAGATTTATAACCAAGCAGCTCATACTGGGACCATTTACTGCCCACTGACGCTTTTAGACTAACTCTCATTAAGGGTGAGATAAACGGGTCCCTTCCAGTAACAGGAGAGAACCAATATACCACAAATTCAGTCACTATTCCTGCCATCAAATCACTGTGATCGCACAGACAACCATGTTTAAATTCACCATTGGCACAACTTAAGAGTCAAAAACTAGGTACACATTTAAAAGAGCACTTAGTAATCATGGGCGTCAGTTTGGTTTGAAATGTGCTGGGGACAGAGACGCATTCGGAAGTGCATTTTCAGAAGTGCTGGGTACAATGACGCATTATTTTATTGTTTTCTCTTTCGCGCAGGTCATGTTTTGAAAGACGATATCCTGTGGCTTACTAATGTAAATAAATAAAAAAAAGTTTAATAAAAAAGCATTGCTAACACAATGCTAAATCATAAATCAGATGTATGCACAATAAAATTACGATGTCCAGCAATGGATTTAAATAGTACATTGGGTAATATATCTAATATATGTTGTTAGTGGTGAGAATTTTCACGTGAATAAATCCATAGATCCGACGATTTTAAGCGTGTATTTAAATGGTCCAGTGGCAGAACTTTTGCCAAGCATGTCGGAGGTTCTGGGTTCTAATCATAGACTGTAAAAATTATGGACAAAGCGTCTGTGACGTCACCCATAGACTTCTGAAGAACGGTTTTGAGGCCGTTTATGGGGGGTATGGGCGGCGCCATATTTCAATACAAATGTTCAGAAAGGATAACTTACAGGTATGATTTGTTGTGTCAGATCATGGCCGAGACGTCAAATTTCAGGAATTCCACTCGGCGCAGCCTATGCTCGTTGTCAGCTGTCAATCAAGCTGTCAATCGCGCCCTTATTTGTCATACATTTTATATCTAAATACGATCTAAACTAAGGAGTTAGAAAAAAATTCACCCCCCTCACAGTTGTCAGGCACTCGGAACCTATCGAAAAATACAATAAAAGTCCATGGGACCAACCTGTAAAAACATGAATTTATGATGTGAAAACGGACATTTTAACATGGGGGTGTATGGACATTTGCTCCCTTTTGGGACCTGCCCCTAGCGGATTTTCGATGTATTGCAGTTTTTCGCACTTCCGGGTAGGCTTCATTTTTCAGATTAGAATGTTGACGCTTGGTTCTAATCCACACTCGTATAGGTTTTTTTTTTTTTTTTTATCAAAACCGATTATGTTATATCATGCAGGGACACGTTTGTGTGCATTTTGTTTTGTAATTTTACCGGAACGAATAGAGAGTCTCCACAACAGATTGAAGCGCTTGGCTCGCACCAAGTGAAGACTTTGTGCGAGCCACAAGAGAACACAGTATCCACTGATCGCAGCGGCAACGAGCACTTTGATCACTTGGTTTCAAAAACAACACATTTCAGCGCTAGATCGCCTCTTATTTAACAAACAAACTACATGAATGCTCTGCTAGTTAACTGGAGATGTTTTATTTATTTGTATTGGTACATTCGTGCCGCGAGATGTTTCAAAAGTGGTGGGGACAATATCGACCTTAGCAAAAAGTGGTGGGGACATGTCCCACCCGTCCCACCCGCAAATTATGCCTATGTTAGTAATAATGTCAAATTAAAGTTTTACATTTTAAATCAATGTTTTATTCTTTTGTCATGCTTAAAGTAACTATACTTGTTCTGATGTGTTGACTAACATGCTAAAGGACATGTAAAGTACAGGGATGCACCGATATGAACATTTTGGCCGATACCGATAATATTCTTTAGATTTGAAAGCAGATATATTGGACGATAAATCTAAAGCCAAATTTTGATATACTTTGAGAGCAGGATTACAAAACAAAAGGCTCACCATTAAAAGCCATGTATTAACAGCATTTTGCTGTTAAACAGCATTAAACAGCTTTTTGCACGGCTGTTTGAGCACTCAGCTGAAGCTAAAGATGAACACCGGTACAATGAAGCGATGCAGGTTATTTACCTCAACGAAACGTATCCTTATATGAGATTAATCAGATATTTATACAACATAAACTTAATATTACGCCTTATATCTGCACAAAATTACGCAAATGCACAAGTGAACTTGAACTAAGTTACGTGCTTATCAGAATGTGTAACACTTGTTGTAGACGTGCTCTTCCCACAACAACGCGCTGAAAACACAACAACCCAAAGAATTCACAAAGTTTTATTACAATAGTATTCTCATTATAATGTTATGTATATGACAGTCCCAGAAGTTACTAATGTTGTGCATTGCTGTTTGAGCTGCGCACTTAAAGCGACACTATGTAACTTTTCAACCTTCATAATATATTTCCAAGATCCTTGTGATGGTACATCGACTTACAATAGGTTGAATGACACGTCTGCCATAGCCTGACAGGGTCTGTATCGCTTTTACTGGCACTATGTAACTTCGGGGTTCGGGTAGTAACAAGAGCACAAAAAGAACTACAAAATTCGACTGCTTTACGGCATACGTCACTTCCCCCACCACTTCGTCAAATTTGGACGTGAGAGGCCAACCAGCGTTTGTTTTCGGCTTTCGTGCGTATGTTTTTGTCATGGGGGTTGTTTACACCTGGCCACTTCATGCGTTTTCTCAGATCGGATAGCTGATCGTGAAAAGTCCAGGTTTAAATGCCCTCCGAAACGCATTTGAGACGGATTTGAATCCGATCCCTCAAACCACTTCAGGAGGAGATCTGAGACGCATTCCAGACGAAACTGGACAAGTGTAAATGCATATGCGTTGAAACCACATATGTAAATTGTACTCCTCCCAAAAATGCTACAAAAATAAATAAAAAAAAACTGGTGAGAGCGTTGTTTAGGCTATTATGTTATATCCAGATATGACGACGCGCTGGAACACGCATCACCGCAGATGAGCAACTGCATCAAGCCAACGTGCAAACTATCGCAAATCAAAGTGAAAGTAAGTCGTAGACGCTTAACAAACAATCTTCATCATTAAAAGTAAAGAAACGAAATGATCTTACCAGGGCTGTTACTGCTCTCTCATATTGCGGTCTTTGATTTAGAAATTTTAGCTGATGATCTATAAAATGCAGCTCATATCTCGGTGACGTGCACTCCATTAAATCTGCATATAGCGCGAGAATTGAAGATCGAATTTAAATCCGTTTCGCAAAAATACATTTATGTGACCAGGTGTAAATGGAATCGTTTTGATAAATCAGATAGCTATGCCTCACGAATTAGTTTGCCAGCTGAACTCAGGTGTTGTGAGGTGTATTTATCACGTTGATTCCTGCGATTATCATGAGAACAGCTTTCAATATCTCACATAATTATCATAAATAAGCCTAACGTAGAGGTTGTAAATAGTGTAAACGAGCACAATTTGCAAACTATTATGATAAATTGCAATAATCATGTCTAATGACATCATAACGGCCAATGTTATGAAATAATGCGACGTACATTTAACTTAATTGATGTTATCTGGCATTTTGTAATGTTTACATTCCAATAAAAACAACACAAATTAAATTATACAGTAGGCCTAGACTATAGACTATTTACTTGTGATTTAGCTGCAATCATGTAAAAATGTTATAATATAATTTACGACAGTGCAAGTATTCCACAGCGACTCTAGGGGTCGCTGTTTGACAAAAACACAATTTCTACTTAGTGTGGCTTTAAGGTAAAGATGATCACCGGTACAATGAAGTGCTTTACTGCATCAATCATTAACTCAACCAAACACATCCTATATGAGATTAATCATATATATGTATAGCCAAATCATTAAAAATGCGCAATTAAAAATGTATTTAAATACATGACAAAATAAATAATGTACTTAAGTCCTATATAAGTGGGTAGAAACAAAAGCTCTAAAGTTCAACTAAATGCATTTAATATATTTAAACAATAGTACACTTTCATTTAATTGCAAAGTGACAAGGAAATTAAGTGTTCCAAAACATTACATTCAGTTTGCACTTAACTATATATTTTTTAAATGATATTAATCCCATTATAAGTATGCTAAAGTGTACTTCTTTTTCAAAAGGGATGTCTTTAAAAAAATTACAGGTGAGATTCTACACTCAGAAATGCCAAGACACCAACATTTGCAATCAAACATTTATCATATTCTTCCTAGACAAAAATCATCTGGGCGACACTATGCACATTAATTGTTTAGCTCAATGCTACACTTTTCAATTTTAAGAGACACATCTCACACAATGGTGATACTTGACTGACACAAACTAAGAACTACATTGATTCTCCTGAGCTATGAAAGAGCAATCTCTGAGCAATAGAATTTTCCTCTAGGAAGTAACAAATGTAGCCAAGAGATAAAGGCAGCAAATGAGAAAGAGGGAGGGAGAGAGAGGAATATCAACCTGGCTAGGAACTGTTGACACTGTAATATTCTCCTCTGACTATCTTGGCCCAAACACCATCAGCCTTTTTGATTACACTGCAGGGACTATATTGCACCACACAGCAGCACAATCCTACCTACTAACCTTTCCTAAGAGAAAATGTTCAGAGAAAATCAGAACGGGCAAGCAAAGGGATTGTATAGAAATTGGGTAAAAATAATAAATAGCCTACATAACCTGACCTTCATACTGTTATAGTACACTGAATATAGTATGGACCATATTCAATGTAGTCAGATGTCAGATCCAATATTCCAAAATGTTTTATTTAGAAGAATCCAACAGTTAAAAGTGGCTCATAAATTGCTCTCCTAAGGGGTTTCTTTGTAATGTTTTGTTTATGTGAATTCATCTCTTCTCTGCCTCTGCAGGCAGGCGAATTCTTTATGTTAACAGAGAGAGCCATGTGTTGATGCATGCTGGTAGAACAAGTATACTGGACCCCATGATGTAGAACTGAGATAAAGACTCTCCATACTGGCCAATGACTGTAGGAGGTTGCCAGTGTTGAGTGTAAATGTAAATACAGCTATAGCTAGGCTATATAATGATAATTATCTTTCAGTAACATTTGTGTATAGTACTTAAGTTGGCTACCCAACAAAGCTACTAGGAAAAAGTAACTACACTGTACGAAGAAAAATTGACACATATGAATTTAAATAGCTTTAAGTCGTCAAAATAAAATAAGCAATTTCCTTTTTTTTTATACTGTAAGTTATATAAGATTCAACACATTTTTTCAGTTTTCAGTTTAATGTAATTTAAGTTGAAATGATTTAAAAATACAAGTTGATTGTCCTTAAAAATGTATGGCAGCAACTTTTATTTTTACAGTGAAGCTATTTGAAGAGACGATAGAAAAATTCAACCAAACAATAAAATGCAATTTATATAATTGAGTTGAAAATATAAATAACAAACAGAAGTATACAAGTAAATATTTAATTAATTGCAGTTTAGGTACCCATAACAGATAGCTTTGTGTGTGTGTGTGTGTGTGTGTGTGTGTGTGTGTGTGTGTGTGTGTGTGTGTGTGTGTGTGTGTGTGTGTGTGTGTGTGTGTGTGTGTGTGTGTGTGTGTGTGGTGTTATTTATTTATTTATTTTATTGAGTCCCAAAGAACAGATTCACTAGAATGATTCAGACTATTCAATTGTCTTTGGGTTTTGTCTTGTTCAGTTGGGTTTTTGTTCATGTATCTTGTTTCGTGTATACCATTTCAGTTTAGTCTTCATTAGGCCCTAGTTAGTCTTCTTGGTTACTGTTCCCTCATTAAGCCTGTGTATATATTCCTTGTCTGTTCTCATCTATATGTAATGTAGTATTTATAACACTTCTAGTGTTTATTAAAGTATCCGCGTTTGGTATTCCTTGTGTATTAAAACCAGGAAGTATGTGACACCATTGCTACGAAAGAGAGGACCGTTAAAGAGAGCAAAGCAGTGTTGTTATTGTAAACTAAAGCTATTGAAAAGCATTTGTTATAACAATGGCTAAGTACAACATAATTTCCATATTCCTTTAAAATAAGGGCATTGCAATTTCTTCTCCCAACACTGTATGACTCCAGCCATTTTTCCAACGTAATGAGCTAGTTTCTTATAAAAGAGCAAACCAGACACTTTTTCATGCACTTGCATGTTGATATCAGTGCTGACATTGACGTTTTAATAAAACAAATGTTGAAAATAGATTGTATAAATACCACACAGTTTACACTGACAAATGCTTCTTCCCGTTTTTTCGACTCAGACCAATTTATTAACCAATCTTCATATTCAAAAACATCTATTTATTCACATCAGGGGTCTTTCATAATGATCAACTAAGTGATCCCGCCGGCTGCAATTGTTCATTAGTTGGAGTTTGTCACTGGAGGGGATGATGGGAGCCTTGGCGTTTGGAGTTCAAGTTAAGCCTTTGGCAGAAGCAGTCTCAAAGACAAACACAGCCTGCGCGTCGCGCTTCCCTTGCGAGGGCTGAGGTGATTTTTCACAATTATTGTCAGTCACCGCATTGATCGCAGGGCTAAATTATAGCAAACAAACGCCTTGCTCGAGAACATTTGACTTGAAACGACACGGGAGGTGGTGCGACACAAGATGATCTGCTCGTTTTGTCGACGCGACCTAATGGAAATGAATATGCGCCCAACGCGACGACCCATTACATTAGAGACGTCGAAAGTTCAGGGGACCGCTCGGCTTTAAAGCCTGTCAGAGGACGTAAACACACTCCTTCACTTCGGCGCACACACAGGCTGCTCGATGCTAATAAGTGGCAATCATGATAATCTACAACCACACTCCAGCAAAGTCCCTGGCCGGGCATTAGCAGCATGTTGCCAGCCAATAAATAACCGGGCAAATAAAACGTCTGTCCTGCACAGCACAAAATGTTCCAGAGCGTATGCAAAATAGATCAATTACGGCCGACTGTAGGTCATTCTAAAGCTATTCCCTTTTATCGACTATTGCCGTGAGGCCCCAGGAAATAAGGTACGTCACAATTCATCGTAGCAGCCGGCTTATTTCTTTTTTCCCACAGAGAAGAGCCGCCACAGAAAATGACACAACTCATTTGTTTTACAAGGTTGCACTTGAGGTTTTTTATGCTGGGAACATGCAGCTTGAGTCGCTCTGCACTCGGGAAGTAATTAAGGATCAGTTTTTCTCTTCATTACGAACGCATCAGGGACGGGTCGAGCGATAGCTAAGGGCAGCGGGTTTAGGACAGTTACTTTTTTTATGGTCAAGTCTTGGTTCAGCTGCTGAGCTCCTAAGAACTTTGATGGCTGTCCAATCTTAAATGTCAAAGCCTCGTCAATAAAAGTTTAAAGGGTTTTTTAAACTTTTTGTCTCTGGGCAAAAAGGACGAGGAGGACAACAGTGAACTTTCTGGGCCTCGGAGGAGAGTTTTGTGTCTGATTCTTCTAGCGATCAGCGCTGTCTTAAGCCCTGTTCATCACATCAAGCTTACTGTGTTCATGCTGTCTTCTCCGTGACGCTGGTGTATGTGTTTGTGTCAGTTTCCACTCCTCCTCCTCTAAATCCGACTGTCTGGTCCTGGGACATCCCCGTTCCCATAAACACAGCTGTCATGTCTGCTGTCTGATGGAAAAGCAGCCAGCACTGACAAGCGTCCCCAGCTTGGGTCTGTCAGAGCATCTACACAAACACAAGCACGGACTCCCTTGTCTGATAGACATGGAATTACAGATACCAAATTATTATGTGTGCTCAGGGCTGATTTACTGGCCGAATTCATTCAGTCATAACTGCAGGAAAAAAAAAAGTCACAAAAAAAATAAATAAAAGAAATCACATTTTCCTAGTCAACAGAGAGTAAATGAAGAGTAAATGTAGTCAATGTTTACATTCTTAATGAGCATTGCTGGTCTAATTGTGAACTATTCATCACACACTTCTTTTTCTTTTACAAAAGAAAAACAAAACAATTGTCTCTACAATATTTCATAAAAACAGTAACAACCTGCTTAGCCTCTAAATGACTTTGTTTGGACAAATGTCAGAAAGCCCTCTTCTTTTTCTCCAAACACCTGTCATAGACTGTCACATTACAGTAGCACAATAGGTAGCAAATACCACTTTCCTCATTGTGAAAAAGAAGAGCTCTTAATTGTATTGATTGTGCACTGTTGTGTACTTTAAAAGTATATATTAAAAAAAGCCACTTAATTGTATTTAAAGAGAGTACACTTTCATGACTGTTTCTTAACACACTTAAGTACACTTTTAAAAAGCACACTTTGTAACAATGTCCAATTATTTTTACATTTTAAATCATGTTTTAAAAATACTTTGCAGTGCTTTAAAGAATTCAACTTATTTTGGTTTGTTGACTAACATGCTAACAAAAAACATGCAAAGTATTAGCTTTTAACTGCAGTGTTCTATTCTGTATTGCATTTAAAGTTAATATATTTTAAATATACTAATTAGCAATGTCATCATTACAAATGTGTAATAAATATATTTAAATACATGACTTACAAGTTTCAATAGGAATGACATTAAAGTATATTTTAGTTTACTATAAATGCTTGTCGGTACATTCGGTAGTAGGGCAACAACTACTTCGGTAGTAAGGATAAACAACATTTACAAAGGCAGAGGATGATGGTGATTTATGAGGGGCATGTTGGTGAACATGCATATGCTCACACGTACATTCACATATGTTGGTGGCACATGGTGCTTTTCATGTGGGGAAACACAGATCTGAATACAAATGGCATGATTGGCCTTTTAAGTCATTTAATATTACTCAGTACTTAAATATATAATTACACTGTAACAATGACACCTTAAAATAAAGTGTAACAAAGTACGCTAATGTGTACTTCTTTTTCACAAGGCCCTTTCCACATGTATTTTATGCAATAGCTCTTAGACTGACAATTTACAGTACGTGTACTTACAGTGTACTTACCTAAGAAAATATAAGATAAAAACATGGGTTAGGTTTAGGGGTAGTTTCAGGGTTAGTACCTAGTTATTACCCAGCTATTGTATATAATAACTAATTACTAATTAAATTATTTATAATAATTATAATTACATAAATGTGCATGCTGAAGAACATGATCACAAGGTTTCACACAATTGTGTGTAATTTATGCAGCTCGAGTGCTGCTGCCATAAAAGAAAAAGGGAAAAATCAAATACTTAAAACATCTAAAACAAAAACTAAAGTTCATGTTCATTTTATACAAATTGTTAAACGGATGTAGTTTGTTATGGAAAAAAGTACAAGAAAATTATTATTAAAAATGATTAGAAAACAAATAGAAAATAGAAGAATTTTAGCACTAGTGGTCTTTGACTTTTGGACCCCACTCTCGAAGCAGAGAGAGAGTTCAGTTTATTATAAACAGAGCAATCCAATAAAAGCATTACAGTGAAAGAAGCCTTGACATGAAAAAGCAGATGAAACAACATGTTGCAGACAGAGAGAGAGAAAGTCTAACGGTGAGCCTCCCCAATACATTGATAAGGTCCAGTTAGCTGTGCTCTAGAGTCAACTCTTCTCATAAGTCAAAAGTGATAGACAGTGAGCATGCAGTGATAGCATGATTGTCAGCTGAAGTGGCAGTTATAAATTTACTCTAGATAGCCGGGTTTTTTTTTTGGTTTTTTTTGACGGCGGGTGAACAGCGAGAGGGAGGCTAGAGAGAGGGGAAGGTTGTAGAAGCGTCTCTAATCTCTGGATTTCTATGATCGTCATGATAAAAGCACTTTTAAGAAATCACATTCGATGGTGGATGTTCTTGAAACGCTTGGAAAAACATATTCTCTCCCTCTTCCGTGGGATTGCTGCATGCGATCCGGGGGCCACCAGGTGGGTTTACTGTAAACATATTGTTTCTGTTTGTTGTAGGTTAAAAGCACATTAATCTTTGTTTAGAGTATAATACCAGCAGAGTTCAATAGTGGCCGCATGATATGAATAGCAATGCCCTCCTCCCTAAAGTGACCCCATCATTTTTTCAATATCTTAAAAGCGAAGGCCTTCAGACTGCTTGATCCAATCAGGAGATATCGTGTACTTGAGCAAGGATATACAAAATTTACAAAGGCAGAGGATGATGGTGATATATGGGGGGCATGTTGGAGAACATGCATATGCTCACACGTACATACACATATGTTGGTGGCACATGGTGCTTTTCATGTGGGGAAACACAGATCTGAATACAAATGGCATGATTGGCCTGTTATGTCATTTAAATCACATGAGTCATATCACAGGAAGAGCATGGTAAACATTTTGAGATTTATACATGTAAATAAGTACATTCGGCAGTTCGGCAACCATATTTCAGGGACAATAAAAGTAGATAGTAATTAAATTATAATTAAAATGTCTTAAGTCCAATTTAAGTGAGTCAAAAAGCAGTCTAAATTTCAGCCAATTGCATTTAATATAAATCTAAATAATAATACATTTTCATTTATTTGCATGTCAACAAGAAATTAAGTTTCCAAAAGCATTACATTCAGTTTGCACTTAAGTATATTCTTATAAAGTATGTAATTCCCATACTTACAGTGGTACTCTTTTTATAAGTATGCTAAAGTCTACTTATTTTCCACAAGACCTCTGCTATTTAAAGTAGAGATTTCAATAAAAAAGCAGCCATGTCACCCTGTAGCCCAAGAGCGGTTGCCCACTGAAGCTAAGCAGGGCTGAGCCTGGTTAGTACCTGGATGGGAGACCTCCTGAGAAAACCAGGTTGCTGCTGGAAGAGGTGTTAGTGAGGCCAGCAGGGGGTGCTCACCCTGTGGTCTGTGTGGGTCCTAATGCCCCAGTGTAGTGATGGGGACACTATACTGTCAAAGAGCACCGTCTTTCGGATGAGACGTAAAACCGAGGTCCTGACTCTCTGTGTTCATTAAAAATCCCAGGATGTCTTTCGAAAGAGTAGGGGTGTAACCCCGGTGTCCTGGCCAAATTTGCCCAGTGGCCTCTGTCCATCATGGCCTCCTAATCATCCCCATATACTGATTGGCTTCATCATTGTCTCCTCTCCACCAGTAAGCTGGTGTGTGGTGGGCGTTCTGGCGCAATATGGCTGCCGTCGCATCATCCAAGTGGATGCTGCACATTGGTGGTGGTTGAGGAGATTCCCCCCTTCTATGTAAAGCGCTTTGAGTGTCGAGAAAAGCGCTATATAAATGTAATGAATTATTATTATTATTATTATTATTAAAAATGCAAACTATGCTTTTATACAATAGTTCAGTCAACAACTGCAACAATTAGATTTAAATATTTAAATAAACCAACAAATAAATAAACACGTAAATGCTAGATTTTGAATGAATAAACGTAGTTTTGGCACCACAGCCTTGCTGACTTGTATTTAATCAAACAGTTTAGAACATCCAGAGGTTACGAGCCTTTATGTTCCCTTTAAGGGATGTATATCTCACCATGAGGCTCAATAGCCTTTTAATTACTGTCAATTACAAGCTAGCGACTCACCAACAGAAGACAGAGCAAAATGTGGTGCTGATATGTACACTTTCACACACATCAAGAATACAGACTAATGCTGGTGTCATGTTGATTGCTCTAACTAGATGGCAAACAAAAAGAACGTCACTGTTAGAGAAGCTGTTGTCGAACCATTATAACCGTGAAGCGAGGGGTGCGATGTATGATGGGTGGGTGATTTATAAAGCTGTCTGAGCAGCAGTCACTGGTTTTGCCAGGGCCTGGCGCACTCAAACAGCGTCTGCGGTGGCACAGGCAGGCAGGTGGCAATTTGAAATGAGAAGTGTCATCAAAATACTGTCTTCACCTCAGACGGTAACACACAAACTTCACCAGAAGGGGACTGCGACTGTTTCGTAAACTGAAATGAGTGGTAAACTCATCTGAAGCTGAGGAAACCGGGCCACTACCATGAAAAACATAGTTGATTTTGAAGTGTCCTAGTTTATATACCTTGGCCTCAAAAAAGTGTTTGTACACCACGTTAAAAATTGCATTCTAAATAAAATGTCAAACTCAGGGCATTCACACTTGTAGTTCTGTTCCCTTTGTTCTTTTTGTCCGGCCCAAACTTATACATTTAGACCTGGTTCGCTTAGCGTTCACACTGTAATTTTTAACACCAAACCTAAAGACACATACAAAAACACACACACAATGGTTTTATTATGTATTTTGCGACCGAACTTATCAAACATATAAAACAATGTTGTGTGATGGGCTTAATACGCTCACTGTATGTGTGTTCTACATGTGATAGTATTTTAACCAGCTGAGAACTTGTGAGGAGCTTTTAAGGCGACGTGGTTTAGGCTCCAGTACCGAACTGTAATAGGCGACATAATTCTATGACAAGGAAAAGCGTGTATGCTTGAGCATCCAGTCCTTTTTAGGGTCTCATCTTGTGACGCCATTTTTAGATATCTTTGGTCTGTGTTGCATTTATATTTCAATCAAACCTCACCTGCGTTCATTTGGAAGTGGACAGAGACCCACCTTCTCAGGGGTCTCAATCTGCTTGTTTGGTGCGCACCAGGGTTCGGATGGCAGCATTCACACTGGGCTGTTTTCATACTTGCACTTTTGGTGAGAACCTGGGTTCGATTGATGTCAAAGTTTGGTTCATTTGAATGATGTGAACGCTTTTTTCCGTACTCAGTTGCACACCCGCGAACCCGCAAGTCTATCTATCTTGGTGCCTTCTCCTTCATAGACATTACCTAGCAAAATGGGTATACGGCTGCAGCTTGATGACGCAAGCGTACCGCGGTTTGAACCCAAATAATATAATTGTGAATAGAAACCAGCGGGGGAAGTGGGAGCAATCAAACTCTGGTTTGAACCAAGCAATATAAGTGTGAAACCTTATTCAAATGAATAGCACTAACAGTGCAATTTCACCACGGTTCATTTTAATCAAACCAAACCTGACAAGTCTCTCACACTATTACTTTTGGTGTGCAGGTTTAATTGGTGGCAGAGTTCGGTTCATTTGGATGATGTGAACACTGTTTTCCAGGTGTGCACCCATGAACTGGTACCCAGGTCCATGATGGACGAACATTTTTCGGTCCTGAGATTTCCACAGAAGATATATGCACATGTTTTAATATTTAGAATATCTATTATTGATTACAATCAGGATGTGAAGAGAGTTTCAACAAGTATAACAAAAAGTGCTTATAAAACAAATTGCCAAAAGGGTTAGAATCTGCGGTAGGTTTGCGCTTAACTGGTTTGGGGGGTGGTAATCACACTGTCCAAATACTATAAACACATATATACATATATAAATACACTAATGTATCATATGGATAAGAAAGAAACAGCATTATAAAGTATTCTTTATGAACAACCTAAAATAATCAGGACAAGCTCAAATCACAAATGCTACAGTGCATACAGTTGATGAAACTTTTCTTTGTCTGCAAAGCTAAGAAAATGAACCATTTATTCACTGTGGATCTCAGTTGTCGAAACGTCTACTCGATGTATGCATTTTTGTCTTGATTTTGATTGATCTTTCGTATGTTTATACACAAATACGACTCTGAAAATAGCATGCAATGCTTTGAAATTATGCGCTCTTCCACAGCATGTATGCTCTCATACGCGTATGCGCAGGGAGCACTTTTCCCATCCCATCAGCGCAAGTCTGCTCTATGCTTTATTTATTAGCTTCATCATTGACAGTCGGCACACACGGTACACAAGCTATTACACTACCCCGCCCCATATTTTCCAGTCCTGATTCTCACGAGCAGAGGATTTTCTTCAGGGGATTTCCCAGATTCCACTTTTAGAACAAGGAGGTGAAGAAGGAGGACAGTGTGCAAGATTTGATATGCTTTGATATATAAAGTGCTTTGATTCCTCCACAGCCTTTAAATAGAAGACAATTGCTGTGGGGGCCATGCACAAAGTGAAAAATCCCTCCATCTCAACCCCCAAAGGAGTGATGGATGGAATGAGTGAAGGTGTGGACTGCCTCCAGCTGGCCGTGTGAATGTCAAGGGTTGTGGTGAAACTGTGAATCAGAGCTGTCTTAGCCAGAGGTAAGGTGAAAAAGGAACGACTTTTAGAGAAGCGATGGGAGAAATAAACCACTTGCACACTGCAAAAAAATAACTTGTTTGCCTTTACAAATACCTAAACATTCTTAAATCAAGATATATTAACTTGAGAAGCAAAAATACTTTTTTTCTGAAAATCTAGTTTATGCTTAAAACAAGAAAAATATCTGGGATAACAATATTATTTTTCTTAACCCATTGCCGGATATTTTTTCTTGTTAT
Organism: Leuciscus leuciscus; assembly: GCF_965113295.1. Classification (NCBI taxonomy): domain Eukaryota; kingdom Metazoa; phylum Chordata; class Actinopteri; order Cypriniformes; family Leuciscidae; genus Leuciscus; species Leuciscus leuciscus. The sequence goes on along the minus strand of NC_138726.1, from coordinate 10,389,988 downwards.
AAGCATGAAGACACCTTATTTTGATACATACATCAGGAAACAAGTCTTGAAGTCCCCCTGTAGTCAATCACTGTATCCCTTAAAACTCACCTTTGATCACCAAAATGACATATTTCTTTGTTTTTTCCATAAAAAATTCTTCATGCGTTAAAATAGTTTGAATGTAACTCTACACCCAAGCCTCATTTAGTATTCATAGTTCTATGAATATGCAAATTAGCCCGACTCCACTCACTCACACCAGCTCAGAGATTCACTCGTTGACGTGATTGGTTACAAGGTAGCTTGTGACGTCAGAAACACCAGCGATTTCAAAGCGTGTTTTTGAGACTGTCTTTGGTTCACTGCAGTTTTAAGGAGAAAATACTCAGCATTGGTGTTGACTTATGAATTTGCACATGGTTTGTCTTAAAGCATATTAAAAATACCACATAGACATATAAAAAACATTACAAGCTTGATTTTCACCACAGGGGGACTTTAATGTCATTATGTTTTCCCTTTAAATTAAGTACATTTTTCTCTATTTGGCCTATATATTTTAATTGTTTTAAGCATAACACTTAATTCAGATTCAGACTTAATATTGTAAGTTATTTAGCTTCTCAAGTAGATTTATCTTGATGAATAATGTTTAGATATTTGTAAATCAAGGCAGACATACTCAATGGAAATCTTAAAAAAAAAAAATGTTCTGCAGTGCAGCGGGAAACAGCTCAGAGAACGTGTCTTTTCTATCGATGATTGACGTGCATCTAATCGGTAGAATTAATATGTTAAGTAGGTTAATTACGTGCAAAAGCTGCTCGTGAGTGTCACGTGAAGATGAACATAATTACGATGCCTGCGATTATGTAGCCATAAATTTGGAAACCGACTCAGAACCAGCATATATCAGTTAAGTTTGGCTGTGATGAGGTCGCAGCACAAGATTGTTTCTGTCTAAGGCAGGCATAGCTGTGAAAATACCCAGCATTCACTGGGGCCTGAGGGCTGGTCTCCATTAACCCGAATCTGCTGTACTGTCAGCAGCAAACTGACTGTCAGCAGCTGAGATAAGAAAATAAAAATAAATAAAAATAACAACAACCACAACAGGACTAGGAAGTGATTTAATTCAGGACTGAGCCTGTCTCCCAAAGCAAGTCTGTAGGCCTGTATTACTTTCTTCCAAGTCTACAAATCTGATATTGTGTCTTTCCCTTGAGGCGACATGTCAGAAGTGACATGTCCAAATGCAGGCATTCTCTTTAACCCCCTAAAAAGACCGTATTTTGCAAACGTTTGCTATAAATGAGTGTGTAATGGTGCTAATTTAACACAGTTACCCGCAAGAGCGGATGCTCAGCTAGGCTGATGAATTCGTTATTTCGTAAATCCAATAAATGACATATGAGCTTAACTGCTACTGTTAAGGCATTTATAATATCGATAGACGAGGAGTCGATAGCAGCCTCCACACAGGCTCATATAATATCACTCATGCGGTGTCAAAAAACGAAGAGCACACAATGAGAGGGAGGGGGGAAAATCAATGGCCATTGCCGATATTAAAAGAAACACGCAGATTCTTAACTAATGGAGATAAAGAGGTTAGAAACATCTCAATCGAATGACCAGACCGGGCCAGGCTTTAATCTGAATAAGATTAAACCCTTGTTAGTTTGCTAATTATTTAGCCGTGTCTTTATTAACTGTTGACAGTGCTAAAGTGGTTCCAACCATAAACATGGCAAAAGGAGTGAATATTTCACAGTGTGGCAGAGAACTCGTATACAATACATAGTGCCCCGCTGCCAAGCGCTGCGATCGATTAGAGAAAAAGAGAGTCAGGACGTCTCTCTAATTGAAATAAATTTGGTATAGATAGACAAACAACTGGCCTAGTTGAACTTTTACAGCGGTGAGTGGAGCCAGAAACATTTTCTCACCTTTCATCCTAATGGCTTATTGTCAGCGTGCTCTGCAAATAAAAAAGAATTGTCTTTTTTTTTTTTGTAATGGATTGTGTGCGAAGAAGACGGTGTGAGAAGTGAGAAGTGTCCCACTTTTTTCTCTGGCAGACATGTTGGTCAAGGAAATCTGGAGGGAGGTTTCATGTAAAACTATTTATATTATTTATTTAAAAAATGAAATGTACCATTACATTAGATAAATTTTTGATGATAACCCGAAATGACTAATTTAAGCTCTGGGAAAGATCATGCAAATGAACCTCAAATAGATACATTGATGTCATTATTGAATAGCAATATCTGAGTGATCATTGTTATTTCTCACTATTAACTAGATGCTTATTAGCATGCATATTACTAGGATATTGGCTGTTTATTAATACATATAAAGTACATATTAATGCCATATTCTACATCCCTTACCCAATACCTAAACTTAACAACTACCAATAAGCAGTAATTTGGAGTTAATAGTTAGTTAATAGTGAGAATTAGACCCCATATATATATATATATATATATATGTGTGTGTGTGTATGTGTGTATGCATGCATACATACATGAAGGCTTTTTGACTTATTTATGAGCTAGTAGATAGAAGCTAGAAATTTGATAAGGGGAACAGTAAATATATCTAATATGATGGCATAACACAGTGCTTTTTGACACTTTTGTTAACAGGAAACAATATATAGAGAGGCATAGTATAAAATGCTCATTTGACTTAAACTCACGTTATGTTAATGAGCAACACAGCATTTTCATTTAAATAATACCTTAGACAGGAATACCGTACCTGTGTACAAAATGAAAAATTATCAAATAAAACAATGATAGTGATACACTACATTAATCCATTTTACTTGACAAATTGTGATCAAATTCATCCAGTGGAAGTAAATTACATGTGCAATACTTGAGGTGTGATTGGAATTATTCACACATAAAACGAGCACCCGTCATTACATTAGTAAATGCATTGTTCCAGACTCTATCTAGGCAGTAATCATCCTCTAAATTCTCATTTTCTGTCAATAAACAAAGCAATAATTTCTGTGTGATTATGTTTGATGGTGCCATATGGCTCCATCCCACTCTATGTAATAAATAATGAGTCATTCAATGGAAGGACGTTTGAGGAACATATTTACACCCTTGACATGAAAAAGATGATTTAATGAATGCAGGTTTAGTTGATGGTGAAATGCTGAATAAAATCATTTTCGAAACTGAAAAGAGATGATGACAAATAATTGGTTTCTCTCAGTCACCCAACACATTTTTTGTCCTTTTACATTTGGCTTTTCTAATTAAAGAGGGGATTTTATGTGTTAGTTAATGGGTCAAGAAATTATGTTGCTGGCAAGTGCATCTTATACTAATATGCATTTTGTATTATTTTTTTCTGTGCTGTTGGTTTTAGCAGACCACGGACAACCGGCAAATGCAATGTAGGCCTGTAATGTGAAAATTCACATGACTTGCTCTTCAGTGTACTTTATAAATTGACAAGATTCTTGATGGGGCCAGACATCTCAGCTAATGGCTCATTTCAATATGAAAATAGATCATGAAAACGGTTTCTGAACATCTCTGGCCAAAAAATAAAGGTGATAAGTTCATTTCTTATTCATTGCAAACAATAAATTGGGCATACAAGAAGATATTTGACCAATGAAATACTGTCAATTCACAAATGTTGGTACTTTATGCTTTAAATGGCAATGCAACATTGGAGTTTAGCTATAGTATATTCTATACTTCCTGAAATAAGGTTGCTTTGTGCTTTTGGAGACTTGCCATGTCAGCAGAGAGGCAAGGACAATTGTTTCGGTTTCAAACCAGAAATAAAATAAACAAGTCCCTAACCACATCATTTTGTCTGCATGCGGAGAGAGATTAATGTGTTATCAAAGCAAAGAACAGTTAAATTCATCTGTGTAGCTTTATTCCGACCTGGGTCGCGTTTCCCATACAACAATGTAACTTTCTGATTAACTACCATAGTATGATGTACCGTTGGAGAAACTAACCAACTTATCACAACATGGTAACATGGTCGCTCCTTGTCGTTTGAACCACGTTGGTTCAGCAATATAGGACTGTCGTTAATGATGTCACTCACAGGTAAAGGAGTAATAACTTAATAACTGTTAAATAATCTATTCAAGATCTATGTGATGCTGCTGTAATATACGGGGCAAGCAAAAGAGCTAACAAGTTAATTAACAAGGGACAGGAATAGGATGAATCAATGAAACACATGGAAAAACTGGGTCAAAGGCCAAGCCAAAGCCAAAGCCAGGCCAAGCCAAGCCAAGCCAAGCCAAGCCAAATAGAAACTGAAAACAAAGACAAAACAGAACATAACCCTGACATCTGCTGTTTAGAATTCACTTTTCCCCTTTCATATAGATGGTAATGAAATTGAAAGGCTTAACGCCTGCATATGCATTCAGCAACATGTAATTGTTTTGATGGTATTTTTATTTTATATATTTTTTTTTGAATATTTCAATATGGTATTAATATAGAAATGTAACAAGTTGCTGTCTTATTCAATTTTGTATTATGTTAGGATTTGAACTTTTGTTTAACGGTTTTAAGAGAAGTATGTAAACATGCAAATTAGCCCTTAGGTACATGGAGTTTTGCCGCTGATTGTGCTTGAATGAGAAAATAATTCATGTAAATTGATAGATTTCGTTATTGAATGCATTTTGTGCCAAAGCAATGATAAATGAGTTTAGTCCAGTTTAGCCTGCATGGACTGCTCTTGTGCTCACTGTGTGAAGAGTTTTGAGAAAGTGAAGTATTGAGAAATGTGTCCTAACAATTGTTAAAAAAAAAAAAACTGTAAAGGAATAAATAATTGTATGCAGCTGAAACACCATTCTGTGCATTTTAAGCTCATACTCTACTTATTGTTTTAATATTATTTTGGATGAGATTCCACCGGTACTTAAATCACCAACTGTTATTTTTCCCCAAAAAGATGCCAGAAAGGTCTAAACGTTTAATAAATATGTACTAGGGAGAAAAAACAAGATATTTAGTTTTAGATTTGGTATTCAACAAAGGTCAAAATAAAGTGAGAAGCACTATGAGAAAGTAATACCGCAATCACAGACATTCCTAACGGAGCAGGATTAGATTTCTCAGAGGAACCCCGAGTCAGCCGAAAAACTAAAGGTAATTTGCGTCGTAATTTTTCCTAAGATTGTATAGGAAAAAAACATAGACTTATTCGATTAGGACAGGATTAAAATCAAAAAGTATGTCTGTGATATTGGCCTGACCTACTGAGGAAAAATCTTTCCTTTCCGAATAGGATTTATGACTAATATTTGTGAGCTAATATTTGTACCTTCAGTAGAACATAATTTATGATGTTACCATTCGAGTTGTGTGTTTGTTCTTGTATATATGGTTTATGAGGACACAAATGTGTATAATGACATTGGTATTACAACATAATTACAACTTCCTGTGTCCTCATAAACCAAATGGCTTAGTAAGCTGCTTTTTTTTTTTCAGCTTTTTTCAGAAATGCCAAAAGTTTTGTGATTGGCAGGTTTAGGGGTAGGTTACTGTAAGCTATTCCCCTTAAATCACATGTGTGTGTGTGTGTGTGTGTGTGTGTGTGTGTGTGTGTGTGTGTGTGTGTGTGTGTGTGTGTGTGTGTGTGTGTGTGTGTGTGTGTGTGTGTGTGTGTGTGTGTGTGTGTGTGTGTGTGTGTGTGTAATGGTTCCTTCAAGCCCCCCTAAGTTTGTATTTACAAGTTGGTGTGTTTAAATCATTTTGGTAGAAGCAAGATGGTGATCTTCCTTTTGTACATATAATGTAACCATATTTAACTCTACCACTACAAAATGATAATTAAAGAATGTCCATTGTGTTTTCTCTTTTTAATGATTTTATTCAATTTAAAGGGGTCCTATTATGCCATTTTTTACATATATTTTACATTATTACAGCTCCTCTCTCCCCAGTCTGGTTGAATGCGCCATGTGCTGTGATTGGAAGCGTATAGCGCCTGTTCAGGAAATGTCCCGCCCCTTCATAACCGCAAGCTCTACTCAGATGTAACCACTGCACTCTACTCAGTGCAACCATTTCAAGCCCGATTCAGACCCTGACAATGTTAATGCAGAAGAGGATTGTGCTGAACGGATTTCACAGGACGTTTCAGAGTGGTATGTTTTTTGAGTACTCGTTCTGGAAAAAGTGGTAGAGGTGTTAATAGTAGTTAGATGCTATTTAGTGCAAATACTACAGTGGCAGATACTATTTGCACCTCAGTGTATAGTAAATTATAAAACAGTAAGTAGTAATAACAAAATTTGCAGTGTATTTGATTATATACTTTTTAAATCATAAATGGATGCTGCCTTTTCGGGACATTACTTGTCCTTATGCCTAAAGCCCTTCCCCACACCTAGCCCTAACCCTACCCATTAAACACTTTATTCCCATTATTAAATTATCTTTAGGCACTATATTTCCACTTTTTGAATATTTTCTTAATTTTTATTTAAAATAAAAACTTCTCCGAGCTAATATCCGATGTGAAAAGGGAGAAGAACATGCCAAGGTGAATTTGAACTCGGGTCAGTGACATCAAAAGCGAACGCCACACACCTTACTCTCCATGCCACTGTAATGTTTTATTTCTTTATTTTTTTTTGCAGCTCAATCATACAATAGTGGGTGGAGTTAGTGTTAATAGCTCCTGCCAACTAGGTAGGCTATTTGCACTTAGAGTAAATAGACAATCCGTAAAGAAAATCCTGGGTAAAGAGAATCCACTCGTAACTGTGATATTGAGGTGACATTTCATGTGCATTCAACTCTAACATTACTTGAACCCACCAAAAGTCACAATGTCCTACCAGACGAAATCACTCTTTTTCACTTTCACACACATTTTCCCTCTATCTTTCTTTCTCTATTCTCTCAGAGATCTATTTCCTTTGGGAGAACGGGGTGCTGGGTAAAAGACGACAAGAAACTTTCAGACACACTACATTACTTTTTCATCAGCATATACGGCAGCAGGAGACTCCCTAACGTGAGTGTGTGCGCGTAAACAGCGGGATGTCCCCTCATCACATCACTGGCAAGCCCTTTCCCACTTCATACTCACAAAATTGCATATTCCCAATGATGCTATGACTGCATCTCTGATATCACGAAAGATGGAGACACATGACACACCAACACACTCCCAGGCTGTAAACCCAGTCAGCTGTATTGTAAGGTCAACACACACAAACAGAGGCCACATCGTTCTGTTTTGAGTCCAACGGGGTTACCTTCAGGTCCAATGAACTGAACTAAATGAAGTGATTACTGGACGATTTACAAAAGGACAATTTGTTGGTAAAATCTAGAAGATTTATTGGGAAACACAATGTATTTTTTTAATAACCTTTTTATAACATAATAAAAATTGCAGTACTTTAAGAATATGTGAGTGGTTCAAAGCTCGCTGTCACATTACCAGGGTCTTGTGGGTGGTCGCTAGAGCATTGCTAGGTGGTTGCTAGGACTGTCTGAGAGTTTTTAGTCATGTCAAGTCACCTTTATTTAGTGTTTGGCTATGAGGCTTCTATCATGTGGTGGGAAGAATTTCCCAAAAGCATTGTAAGCCTAAGATGATCTTAGAGACCACTTGTGACAATTGTTCTACGATCAACTTAAGCGTATGATGCTTTTGGGAAATGCTTAGTTTGGGAAACTTATTGGCCAACTCCTGTGAAAAAGACTAACGTTTAAATGTGTTGAATGTGCCTTTTGTAGTGTACTTCCAATCTTAAAAGTAGATAAAAAAAAATAAAAATAAAAAAAAATCTATAAAAACTGTACTTGCAGATAATATAATATTAATGAAATAAAAGGCCACTTAAATGCATTCTTTCATGACGTTTCTTAACACACTTAAGTGCGCTTTAAAAAGTGTAATAATGTAAAATGAATTCATTTAAAATACATTTTAAATCATTATATTTTTGTCATTCTTTAAAGTACACTTGTTTTGATGTGTTGAGTAACATACTAAAACACATGTAGAGTACTTGATTTTCATTTTAACTTAGTGTTATTCGATATCATTTAAAGTTTACATATTTTAAATGCAACAAATTGCAACTTTAGCTTCACAGATGTGTATTTACAAATATATTTAAAGGGATGGTTCGGACTAAAATCAACCTAGGGTCCTTTGCATCATGACCCCGAGCCAAACACCCCCCCCCCCAGAAGCCTTTTTTCCCTTGGTTGAACATTATTAAAGTTAGAGCTTATTTAGAGATATCAGCCGGATGGCTTAGTGCAGGCGCTAATGGATCCTATGATGTATCTCGTAAATTACCCCACTAATAATGCCCAGAATGGTACCAAACTTATACGGTGGTACAAATAGGCTCTGTACTCATAAAACGAGGCATTGGAAAGTTTGCAAGGAGTTTATTTAAATAACAAAAACAAGAGAACACATCGTTCTGTTTTGAGTCCAACGGGGCTACCTTCAGGTCCAATGAACTGAACTAAATGAAGTGATCACTGGACGATTTACAAAAGGACAATTTGTTGGTAAAATCTAGAAGATTTATTGGGAAACACAATGTATTTTTTTAATAACCTTTTTATAACATATAATAAAAATTGCAGTACTTTAAGAATATGTGAGTGGTTCAAAGCTCGCTGTCACATTACCAGGGTCTTGTGGGTGGTCGTTAGAGCATTGCTAGGTGTGCGAACATAATGTAACGAACGAATTATAATTTTTTCTGAAGTGTTAACAACTTAGTGTTGACTAATAATTGTTGCAAACTGGTATTGTTGCAAAATATTAGTGCATTCCTGGAACTGGGTGTCGTTGTCGTTATGCATCGCTTTCTGCCAGGACTTTTACGTGCTTTTCCCAAACCACTGAAGTGACCTCGACGTCCGGGTTAGCAGTAGCATGAGCCATCAGGCAAGTGTTATTTAAATAAACTCCTGATGTACTTACAAACTTTCCAATGCCTCGTTTTATGTGTACAAAGCCTATTTGTACTACTGTAGAAGTTTGGTACCATTCTGGGCATTATTAGTGGGGTAATTTACGAGATACATCATAGGATCCATTAGCGCCTGCACTAAGCCATCCGGCTGATATCTCTAAATAAGCTCTAACTTTAATAATGTTCGACCAAGGGAAAAAAGGCTTCTGGGGGGGTGTGTTTGGCTCGAGGTCATGGTGCAAAGGAGCCTAGGTTGATTTTACTCCGAACCATCCCTTTAAATACATGACAAGTTTTTAATAGAAATTACATTAAAGTATATTTTAGTTTACCATAAATGCTTGTCAGTACATTCAGCAGTAACAATATTTCAAAGACAAAAGAAGTAATTATGGTTACACTTTATTTCAATAGTCCACTTTAGACATTCTACTTACTATAAGTAACTTTTCAACTACATGTCACCTAACTCTCATTAGAGTATTAGTAGGCTCTAGTAGACTGTTAGGTTAGGGTTAGGGTTAGGGTTAGCTCTAGTAGACTGTTAGGTTAGGGTTAGGGTTAGGTGTTAGGGTTAGGAGAATAAGTTGACTTGTAGCTGCCAAGTTACTTATAGTCAGTAGAATGTCTGTTGGGGGACCATCAAAATAAAGTTTTAGCAGATATTAAGCAGACAGTACACTAATACTCTAATGACAGTTAGTTGACATGTAGCTGCAAAGTTACTCATAGTTAGTAGAATGTCTAAAGTGGACTTTCGAAATAAAGTTACCGTAATTGTGAAATTAAATATAAAGATGTGCAGTACTAAGTGCATTTAATATCAATTTAAACTATGGAAATAAAATGATACCGTTTCCAGATCATGACAAATGAAAGGTTTGTGGGCACTTAATAGCATTTTAATTGCAATTAAGTGCCCACAAACCTTTCATCTGTCACGATCTGGTCCAGATGAAGATGATGAAAAACGTTCAAACAGGTTTCCAAAAACAAAAGGTTCTTTAATAAAACAAACTTAGGTTATCCAATTGCAGGGAGGCAGCATAACAGTGTGTTTCACACACACTTGAACAATACCAAACAACAACTGAATGAAAAGGAGGCACTTGTTGAACTCAAATGATGAACAGGTGATGAGTCATTAATCACAAACCATAGTAACAAATGAGTAGCATCAAGAAGCTATGACAATTTATGAGATTAATACTACACTTTTACTCAGAACTCACTGTAACCTACTATCGAGTGTTTGAAATAAATTCCAAAAGTGATCTAATGTTTATTTTGGTCAAATGATGATGCAGAAATATATTGTTTGTAGCCTTTTAGAATAAGCTAATCATGTGTAGAAATTACTCTCTGTGTTAGTATCAGAGCATATGAGCGGAGTGGAGCGGTGAGAATCTCCGCTCATCGCTCACGGAACTGTTCACCCCTCCGCTCCCCCGCTCAAAGCTACATCAGGCCGCTCCGCTCATTTTCGCTCAGCGCTCAACGCAGTTTGCTTCGCGCTCCACTCAAATCGCCCCCCGCTCGCTCAAAAAAAGGAAAAAAATCTACATGTATATCACTTGTAGCGGTCCCCAACCTTTTTTGCGTCACGGACCGGTTTAATATCAGACAATATTTTCACGGACCGGCCAAGGTGTGGCGTATAAATACAACAAAATAAAATGATACGAACGGCATAAAAAATGGGGTATTTTTTTAAAATAGCCTATAATAATAAACGTGAATCCAATATGTGTAGGCCATATACTAGCAACTTTATTAGCAGCGTCCTCTAACATCTCGCCTAAAGACAACTGAGAAAGTCTGAACACAAACAAAATGCCCTCAAAAGAAAAAAATCTCCATGTTTTCGGTGCTGATACGTTCATGTAACATGTAGGCCTGGGTGGCACTGCCAATAACGCACCTAAAAGCTGTCACAACGAACCGGCAAAATGAATGATTATGTATATGTAAAATATAGCAGGAGACATTTTAATTGTTTACTAATAAACCATTTTTTTTATGTCTGTGTCGGCTGGAAAGATGACTCGCGATCTTCGCAGTATTGAACGCCCCAGAGAGAAATGCACATACGGATTATATAAGAGAGCAGTCTGTTTTCTTTCGTTTTGAATTGTTCTGTTTAAAAGTAGACATTTCAAGCTTTATATATAGCCTATGTCTCAGGTCTGTCAGGCAAGTAGGCTATAGGCCTACGCTGAGTTTCGGTTCATTTATGAGACAAACTCCAGGTTCACCCGCCGGCGCCTTCGTGTCGTGATTATCTATTTTCTAATATATTTACTTATTTATTAAATCCAGACAATAATGGTTGATGAAACACTGATCAAAATTAAGATACAATTAATACAAAACGAAATTAAATTTAAAGACAGGCTTTGTGCTTTCTGTTTGAGGTCTCAGTGAAAGTTTTAAAGCAGTCTTTTAGTGCCGCTGTCAGAGCGCTCACGTCCGTAACGGAGAACTGTCCCATCTGTAACATTTTTATTTTATAAATTTTTTTATAAATTTCTAAATATGCAACTTATAGTCCAGTGCGACTTAGGCTATGCCTATATATGTTTTGTATTCTTCATGGCGCATTTTTTGACTGATGCGTGGCGTGAGCGGAGCGGAATTGGAGCGGGAAATAGGGCGACGCTCCGTCCTTTTGAAATTGCCGCTCTGCGCTCTGTCCAAGATCCGCCCGCTCACGCTCCCCGCTCGCTCCCGCTCCACTCCGCTCACATGCTCTGGTTAGTATGTATGAAAACTAACGCAGAAATGTAGAGGAACTTTGTCACCGGAAGAGACAGGTGGGTTATGAACACATAATGTGCAGCGAATGACCAGCCATAACACCAGATTGCATAGTTCAGTGGAAAATTTATAGAAATTACGATTCTGTACATACATTTTTTTTTTTTAAATGTAATATTACGAATAGTATAACGAATTACTGTCGCCAGGTAATAAGTAATAATATTACTTTTGAAAGGATTAACGAGTAATGAGTAATAAATTATATATTTTTCTAAGTAAAAAGCCCAACACTGATCTTCATAGAATTTTTCTGTTTGTAGAAGCAGTAGATAAGAGGGAAAAAAGAGGTGAGAGGTGATCCCTTCATTTTGTCCCCCCTTGTAATGATCATACACAGGGAAATGAGTTCCTCCATCAGAGAAGAGAGATTGCCCTACAGCTACAGGTCACACGTCACTGTCATTCAGCCCTCTCACCCACACACTCGTAAATAATGTGTTTGCAAGCAGGTGAGAATGAGATCGTGTAAGTGAGTGGGGCATCAACACTTCTCTTTGGCATCAAAGATTCTCTTTGTGGAAAAAGCCCCAAAAAAGCCCAAAAGAGCACATCCATCCATCATGAAAGTTATCCATACAGCTACAGGGTTAATACAGGCCTTCTGAAGTGAAGCGGTTTATAACTTTATAAACTTTATAAACTGGGTCAGAAGACTGACCTCTGACCCGATGCATGACGAACACGGAAGCGCAGAGGATAGAGCAAAACAAAACACCAGTCACGAATTAGAAGTCTGAAACGAGAATTTTTAAAGAGAAATGTTGGAGGACCTTGAGTTTGATACCCAGTCCTGTTTGTTTGAACCGCGAGAGGCATCTACTCTCACCTAAGCTAATGTTACTGCGTACATATGTCGGGTCAGATGTCACTCTTCTGCCGGAACACGAATCTCTCATGAATGTGCGGACGGCCGTTACCGGAAGCCAGTGATTACAGGTTATAAAGTTTTAAATATGGATATTTTTCTTAAAAAAAAAACGCATTGCTTCAGACGGCCTTTATTAACCACCTGGAGCCATATGGATTACTTTTATGATGGATGGATGTGCTTTTTTGGGCTTCAAAATCTGGGCAAAAGTTGTGTGGTGTACTCGAGTCTTAAGATGAACCGAGCACTGCACACACACCATCTCAAGTTTTACCAGGTATTCATTGCCTTCTAGTGTTAATTTATCAACATAATTCATCATATTCTAGCCGTAGTAACTGTCCTCTGATGATCATCATATTTATTGATATAGCAGGCAGTCCGCAATGAGTTATATGTTGGTGCTTTGGTATGATACAACCCCATTAGACTAAATGCATTTAATTTTCACAACCTTTTAGGGATCTATTTCATTTTAATATTACCCATATCTAAACGTTTCTCTTACATCTACATCAACTACACATATAACAGAAAGCACTGCTGTGGCTGGATTTTTTCACGTTTTCCAGTAAAATCTTTCACAAGTACTTAAAAAGAAAACACTATAAAACATTTTTTTTTATTGTGCATGTATGCTCAAAAGAAGAGAATACAATTACCAGTGGGAAAACAGACAAAGAATAATAACTTATTCCAACATATATTCCCTTAAAATATAATATACTTCTCAAGTAAATGTATCTTCTTTAAAGGATGTTTTTACAAACATTGTTTTTGCCGTGTAGGGGAAGGAAACTGAGAAATAAAATAAAAAGATAAAGGAAGAAAGTACAAAAAAAAGCACACAGAGGCACTTGAGGCTAGAGAATCAGGCAAATGGAGAGACTAAAGAGAGGAAGAGAGAGAAAAAAGCAGGGGGTGGAGTGGAAGGGGAAAAAAATCCTAAAAATATAAGTCCACAGAGGTTTGTGTGACAGTAGGGGTTAAGCAATCCAAAGGCTGCAGGCAATCACTCAATTTCAGACACGCTCAGAGCCCTTCGGTGCGAGGGGAGCAAGGCGCATAAAGAAATTTAACAACTTAATGTTTTATGGCCAACGGAAATGAGATCCTTACGGGGCAGCGCAGGGGAGGGAGGTTGCCAGAGAGTCTCGCACAAATATTCGCATAAACACACATTTGTAGCCTCCCATTATCAAACACCCCAGCACATACATATTCAAATATGGGTCAGTGATATGATATGAAGCTTCTGCCCTTTCTTTTTCTCATTTACCAACTCTTTCTCCCTCGATTTCGCTCTCTCTCGCTGTATCTCAAGGCAAGACTTGCTCCACAGCAGGAGAACACTGGGTTTTGGTTTTATTGTAAATAGTCCAATGTGCACTATTGTCTGTCAGGCTGGGAGATGAATACGGAAGTGCCGCTGAATGGAGCCTTGTTAGCAAATCAATAGCGCAGACATCTCTAAACCTTGTCCTTGAAACATACTCCTTCTTTGTTTTCATGGGGTGAACAAATGCAGGAGATTTGAGAAAGCTTTCCCTATTCATATCCATCTCCGTCTCTTTCTTTCTCCCGCTCTCAATTCATCATAATTCTTTTTACTGTTAAACGATTATAATACTTGGATGTATGAGATGTCAGGTGTTGGTTACGCACTGACATATTGGAGGAATCAGGTGAGTAATCTATCAGAAAATGTAGCCGCGTTGAGCCTACTGAAGCCTAGCAGGTATTTTGAGTAGAAAAAAAAAAAAGCATAAGTCATTGCGCTTTTACAAAAAACAACATCCACAACTACAGAATATACAGTTTAAGATGCGCTTATCACTGTCAGATTAAAGGTGACATTGGTAATTGTTCTGTAATGGCAATTAGTAGTGTTTCTGCTAAGGTTTTGATAAGAACACTCCGTTCTAGAAGGATATCATGCTTGGTTGTAATTGCGCACGTGGGATGGTGTATTTTTAGACACTCAAACTTCAGAAAAATCAAGAGATTTGCTTTAATTATTAACATTATGACACACAAAAGGAGGGACAGTGCAGATAACTGTGACAGAAAACAGCAAAATGGAGATTATGAGACGATGGCTGGGAATGGCACATGATAAGAGGATGTAAGGCCACATAATCTCCACGCTGATAGCCCTGATGTGTCTTCAGAATCAATCTCCTGCAAAGACGTCCACAAACACAGCGCAGGCAATTCTATTTTCAGACGAGCTTTACAATAGGGTGTCATGCAACCATTGTTAAACATGACAAGATATTGATTTGCAAATATATTGGCATGTAAAGATATTCCTCGTATCGGATCCACATCTCTGCTCAGGAGACTCTCAGAAATGACAATTCAAGCCAAACTAATGCAGTAAATAACATTCGTGTTGAGTATTAAAACAGCGTGCTTGTGTTCGTAACAATACACCAATTGATTGGGTTGAGAGACAGGGATGGGAAGAACAATTAACTGCAGCGCTTTGGGGACTCGATGCTTTGTAGTGCTGGATGAATAATGTGGGTCTGATTTTAAACACAGATTGAGCCAGTGCCTTCCTGACCATTTTGCATAATAAGTACCATCAGGTTCTCTGATTGAACTACCAGTAAATGCACTGACAAAGCGGTTTATAATGATGGAGACCACTGCAATTATAACATATAGTTAGAACCTTAGCAGATGATAACATCGAGATTTCAGATTAGCTGGAAGTCCATGGAAGTTTTATCAAGATTTTAAACTGATTGACAGACCACTTACCCCAAGAATAAAACTTTAGCATATAACTCATTCCACGCTTATTTGTAGACATGAATGATACCTCAGAGGTACAATATTAAATGTAAAGGTGATCTTACTAATGTTTTTGTCCAATGGATAATAATTCAGGCAAAAAAAAAAGAAAAAAAAAGAAATCCTTTATGGAAGGAGTGGAAGGAGAGAACCAGCTTTTTTGACTCAGGCCAGTTAGCAAGAACTTAGAAGGAGCAACATGCTAGAAACATTCAGACACATTAGGAACTGCATTTCAATGCTCTGGCGACCACCTACAAACTCGCAGCAACATTCTACCTTAGCAACCGTATAGCTACTCCCTGGCAACCAACCATAACACCTGAAGAGTAATGTGCTGAAAAATTCTGAAAGCCTTAGCAACTGCATAGCAACGCAGCAAACTGTTGCTAGCAACTACACACAACACCCTAGCAACTGCACCACAACATGCTAATAACACTCAGATCAACCCAGTCAGCTGGATAGCGACACGTTATAGCAAATTCCTGGCAACTCCGAACAACTGAGAAACTGCATAGCAACATGTTTAACAATCAAATATCGTAGCAACTGCATACCAATGCCCTGGCAACCACCCACAACACCTTAGCAACTTCACAGCTACATCTAAAAATCTGGTTTCCATTTGCATTCTTCTTCTTCTTCTTCTTCTTCTTCTTCTTCTTCTTCTTCTTCTTCTTCAGGTTTTTGTTAGTCAATGGCACAGTTTATTTCAGTTGTCTCAAAATAGCAATGCGCCAACAATGAGCCTGAACACACCTCGTTTTCAGACCAGCACACCCATGGGCGAACAGATGGGTGCAAATGCATTTGCTATATAAACAACGTGGCGAAAGATGTGAAAATGATAACTGCGTCAGGCTGAAACTAGCAAAAAAACTTGCGTCATGCTGCATTGCGCCGAGTGTATGATAGGGATTTCAGTGTGCACGGACCTTAAGCCTCTTCTCGTCGACTAATGTTTAGTCAACTATTAGGTGGGCAGCGCTAAGCAGGAGTCCATCATATTATGTGATATCTATATAGTAAGTAGAGGCAAAACCCAAGCAGTCAGTCTGCTCTTTTTTCACAGACAAGACAGCATGTCAGGTGGGAGCTACAGTACACCATCAACTTCATGCCTTCCATCTGCCTGACTGCTAAGTGGGAATATTCTCTTTCAAAATCATGAGTGAGAAAAGTTACTTATATTTGTCAGAGCTCTTGCATGGGCTTCAACCTTGACACAGAAGGGGGCTGGTGCAGATGGGCCTTTTATTTTGTTGTTGTTGTTATTGTGCCTGTCTCCCTGTCTCAGCTGAGGCCAGTTAAATTAGCAGAAGAATAAATTACATCAATTGCGAGCAGAGTAGAAACAGCTGGGGCAAGAGAACAATGAAACCGGGACTGACATACAAACAGGGGGTCCATAAAAAACAAGCTCCCCAGGCTTTTCTTTCATTAAGTGAGGCACGAGGAGTCAACACGGAGGACGTGCCTCCAATCAGCAGACTTCCTGAATCTTTCTTCTCCTGTCAAGGCCTCACCTGAACAGAGAATACACAGACCCTCTTGTTTTTCCAAAAGAACAGGTTGGATTGGAACAGAGCATCCTGACAAAAACTAGCCGTCCTCAAACACTGCACACCCTCAGTGTTAGCGCAGGTGCGTATCTAATAACAGGCTTGTTAAGTTAGCACCTGTGCTTTATCCTACAATCCCAAATCAGACACCTCCTCCTCTTTTTCACTCTTTCTATTTTGGATTTCTGCCAATTCGTCATTTTTTCCTCATTCTGGAATCCTCTTCCTCTTTTGCATGTCACTAATCAGCATGTGCCACATTTATTTTTCTATCTGCTCTCTAAACAGCTCTATAACAGTTGAGTTCAAAATTAAAGAGATCAATAAATCTCATACATTTCTAATCAAACCATTTCAATATGGACTTAAACATTTCTCATTAAGTTATTCAAAGTCAGAGATATCATTGTCAGAGATATGATCGCAGACATTTCTTATTTAATTGATCAAAGTCAGAGCTACAGTATCAGCGTGCCGTGAAACTCAAACCTTTCTCATAAAATGTATCAAAATCAGAAGCATCAATATGATCTAAAATTTCTCTCGTTGAATTAATCTAAGCCAGAGGTATCAATATACAGGAATTTTAGGAAAAACATCTGACACAAAGCTTATCCGGTAACACTTTATTTCAATGGTCCACTTTAGACATTCTACTAACTATAAATAACTTTGCAACTACACCCTCATTACAGTATTAGTAGACTGTCTGCTTAATATCTGCTAACACTTTATTCTGATAAATAACTGAGAAACTACATTCCCCAATTTGTCATAAGCAAACAAAGGTGTGTGTGTGCCTACTTAACTATATTTTGGGGACAAATTTGTACCCATAAGTGACCAAAACCTGACAAAATCTCCAAAAACGTCCCCATTTATATAGCTAAGTAAGTTGTGTGTGTGTGTGTTTTGCCATGGTAAACCTACATCATGGGGAAAAATGTCCCCACACAGATAGCAATATCCGAAATCCTTGTCCTTGTTGGGAACATTTTTAGTGAGGAAAACAGCTATAAACATACTAAGTGATGTTTTTTTTAGCTATAAATCATACTGAGTGAGGTTTTTTTTTTTTTTCAAATGTTAAAATGCAGAAAGTTTTTTGTGATAGATAGGTTTAATGGTACGGTTAGTGTAGAGGGATATAATATAAAGTTTGTACAGTATAAAAATCATCATGTCTATGGAGAGTTCCCATAAAACATGAAAACACAACATACGTACGTACGTACGTACGTACGTACGTACGTACGTGTGTACGTGTGTGTGTGTGTGTGTGTGTGTGTGTGTGTGTGTGTGTGTGTGTGTGTGTGTGTGTGTGTGTGTGCGTGTGCGTGTGCGTGTGCGTGTGTGTGTGTGTGTGTTCAAATCATGGCTATGGATGTGTCTCATTCCCTGTCTAATTGCTGCAAGCCCGACTGCATGGTGTTCAGCCCACCCCCACCTTCAAACACAAGTAAGCTGGAGACACTTCATTTGGACACATACATTAATTATTGATTTTTTTTTCAAACCCTAATCCTAAAGAGATCCATTAGTCTTCAATTATGCATTCCATGCATGTATCATACCATAATTTGCTCTTCCACTACATTTTTTTTTTAGCATTTTATTAAACCAGACACTAACAGCATCTCGTCTACTGTAACTCACATCCAGTTTATGTTTGCTCTGTGTCATTTTCCTGTAATTCAAGTGTCATATGATTATCGATTTTATAGGAACATCAGGATGAAGCCATTGAAAATGTACATTTAAATGAACGCCGCGCTTCTATCTATCAGTGCGTGTGCTGCGGCTCTAGAATAGGAATATTTGCGACAATGCGGCCTGCATTCAGATTCATTCCTCAGTCTTGAAATGACTGCCCTCTATGAAATGAGCCTTTTAGAGGACCTAAATTATGGCCATCAGTTATTTAGCTCTACTAAACAGGGAGAGAAGAGCAGAACGAGAGTGCGAGTTGCAATCGGGGGTGTGGAATCATGACATGGTTAATTCCCGAGTGAATCGTTGGGGCATGTTTCTTATCATTGCATAATGATGATTGCTTGTACACACACAAACACACACACACCTGCTAGAAATGCAACTGAAAGGGGACTCCAAACACGAAAGAGTGCATTCTGTGGCTCTGCAGTAAAATACACTCCTTGACAAATTATAGATGTATATATTAGGACATTCAATTGCCCAAGATTATGCCTCGGCTGCTTAATAAGAGTTGTAAAAGGAAAACTCATGCATTTAAATATGCTTTTTAGCCCTGACTGGCTCCTTTTTTTTTTCTTTTTTCTTTTTTACCATTGTGGACCAGCAAGATACGCCACAGTATTATTTCTGTGTAAACTAGCATGGTTGCGTTTACATATGAATGCCATCTCAGTTTTTCTTATTTTCCTCAAGCGCACAAGTCACTTTTGGTCCATTAGATTCTAATTAGTTCAAGCCCCACAGGCAGAGACAGAGAGAGAGAGTGAAGAGAAGAGAGACAAACAGAACATGAGTGAAAGAGAGTACAGGAGGGGAGGTGTGAGCTTGTTAAGGAGTTGTGCTTTTCGGATATCCACGAGGCAAGTTAAACAGATTCAGATTCCTATTACACAGTATAGAGGGGAAAAAAGATACTTAGTCTGGATTTTCAATGTCTTACCAATAAAATGACCAAGAATTCATTAAACAGGATAAATGAATGCACAATATTTTTTGTAAATAGTATTAATATACTGAATTAAGTTTATTTCCTTAGCCCATTCACAATAGAGAAAATGAGACAAAACTGTTTCACGAAAATGTATATTTTTCACTGCGAACAGCATAACATAATTATTTTAAAGAATTGTCTTTGTAATGTGAGTTCTATAGCTTAAATTGCAACACAAACAGATTTTTTATTAACTAATTATTACTTGATTGTTATTTGTGGTGTCAGGAAAAAGTACTTGTTTACTTCAAGTTTACTTTGACATTTTTTAACTATATATTTTTTAATTTTGTTGTTGTCATACAGACTTCTGTATTTATAACAGAAATGTTTTACAAAATGTATAGAAAAATCCCAGAACAGCACAGCATTCATTAAATCCTTAACTAAAGGGGCAGTAACACTGCACTTTTCGTTCCATTGGCTTCCATTCAAACACATGCAAATGTGTCGGACCGGAAACGCAAGCTTGTGCGGAAAGTTTCGCATTTCGCTGTGTTCCAAAGCTCAAGTTTGGTGAACTCTGACCTGCGAATTTGCATCATGTGAAGACGTGTGACCAGTAGAAGATCGATACGTCACGACGTGACCTCTTGGCTGAATTAAAAGATTGATATTTTTGCAGTGAAGTCGAGTAGATTGTATTTTTTTTATTTGTTATATGTTGAATTCATGTTTATAAAAACGTTGCAATCACGACTGTTGCAGTGTCTGAGGAAACATATTATATATTCTCATAAAAAGTCTAGTGTGACCACGGCTTAATACTTACTGATGTTTCTGCTGTTGTTTTACAACAATGGTAATGATGATATGAAACATCAGCTCAAACTGAAACCTTCCAAGCTCCAAAAGGTAACAAATTATTAATTTTTTTATTCTTATGTTTTGCTACTCTAATATCAGGAGAGTTTTATATTATCGCGACAGGTAGAGATACATCTGTGTTAGATCTAAAGACCCGAATATGTAATAATGATTCGTGAAAAATTTGTGCATTTAAGGGTTAAAAATATACTCTTAAGATTTGAAGTACACTATAAGTGTACTATCAATACAACACAATTCTTTTTCACAGGGGTATTAAGACCTGATAATGTTTGTAATATGCTACAAAATGAAAAATACTGCATAACAGAAATGACCCAGTAAATAAAATAAAGTAAAAAGGAGGAGGACAGAAAGTAAAAGAGAAAGAGGTATGAAGAGTCATGGGGATGTTTTGCTAAAAACATATTGTGGATGAGTGTTTCTGATCCCTCTGTGACCTACTTGTTGGATATGTGGGTCTGCTGCTTCCATCCATCGCAGACACCACACAGTTTTTTCAGTTTCATCTTCGGCACCACCAACTGATAGCTGATGCATGAGCCTGATGTCTAATATATGAAACACAAACTCTTTTAAGTTTAAGTTCCAGTCACACAATAACAGCAAACACTACATGTAAGTTAGTTCACAATATCACATGTAATATGTCACTCTGTTTTAATTTCTAGAATATTCCTTATTCAGAGTATTTAGATAGACATGCTGTGTCGAAGCTGAACACAGGCCGTAAAGAAGCTCTAGGGAAGAAATTGTGTCCAGCGCACAAGGCTCCCCTGCCTGCTATTGCGATTTAAGGCTCAGATAATCTTATCTATAAATAGGTATAGCTCTTTCTGTTTTGTGTTTTATGTATCACTTTTTATCACTGCAATAACCATCATAGCCATAGTTTATGACTATTGCTGTCGAATGGCACCCTCAACCCCAGTAAGCTTTGAAAGGGGGAGCGTAGCCCTCCAAACCTTTGCCAACGAGTGAGAAAGAGAGCCAGAGAAGATGGAATTACAAAAACTGTCAAGTTTTAGGGTACGTTCACACTAGGGGTGTCGCAATATACCGGTGTTGACGATAAACGTGATATTCAAAGTATGAAATATCGACATCGTGTTAATTTAGAGTGTGACAATATACCGGTATTGGCGATAACCACAATGTTTAAAATGAATAGGACTCTTATGATAACATGACACGTAAAGACTACAGCGCCAGTAGACGACGACGAAGACGACGCAGCGCTCGTCCCGGTCGTCCGCGCCCGCGCAGCTAGAGTGAAACACTGTCCACACCCGAAAAAAGTAAGCTCGCCAGTATTAAGAGTTCTTCGGCTTCAAAGAAAACAGTACCTTAAAGGTGGTCGCACACCGGACGAGAAGCGCAGCGCCACGTCTTTAAAATTCGAACACATTCTCTATGAGTGTAGCAGTACACACACCGGCGGCGCCCAGCAACGGCTCAGGACCTTGTTCAAAATCCTGCCGCGACACAGAGCGCCATTTACATAGTTTTATATTAAATTTACATTATATTTGTCTCAAATCATCGTAAATGCTTTCACCCTGTGCTGCAATATACATTTAATTTTACATTCATTTACAGAAATCAGCTGCTTGAATGAAAATTGCTGATGTTATTATCGGATTTTCAGGTGATATTCTCAATTCATTCAGTTAACGGATGCTCTGAGGTAAAGTGTTCAGATCACAGACTCAGCAACTATTATTTAATTGTACAGTATAATCATAACATAGTACAGACATTATCTCAATTCCATAATGTCCTTAAACATAACAGTATTGCTGGCCATAAACTGAGAAAGTGCGCGTCCGGTGTGCGATACCTCGAGTTGTCATAGACGCGATGCGGCTATTATTTTACTAGTCATGGAATGGGAAACGTTACATTAACTGTTAACAGGGGGTTTCTGTGTTCATATATTTAATAAAGGGTGATTATTAAAATTAAGAACCCCGTTTTCTTTACTCATCTTATTTTTGCAAGTCACATCTGCATGACTTTATTGGCGCCGGTGCAACAATAGGTTTAAGAGCTTTTCAGTTATTCAGGAAACCTTCAGACAGTGTTTGGCTTCAGTTTGAAACCAGATAAACTTCACATGCTTGTCTTCCTTCACAAAAAAATTGCCATAGATTGAGTATGATTCCCCCCATATATTCTATAGATATCGCGATATATCGATATCATGAATTCTTTTGGCCACAATAACCGTGGTGTGAAAAATCTAACATCGTGACAGCCCTAGTTCACACGACAAAGATAAATCTTTTTCAGCATACAGACGACACCATTGTTAAAACGATCCCCATTCACACTGAACCGTGAAAACGACTAAAAATGCTGTATTCTGCTGCCAGGCCGTTAGATGGTGATGAAACACTATAGTCTGAACATGTAATATGAGTGTGCATGACACCATCATCTTTAGAGATTTATTATTGTTTTTGTTTACACGGAGACCGTTTTCAAAAACTTGCACTTTGAAACTTGTTTTAAAAGTCTGCGTTTTCAGGCAACCAAAACGCCGCTGTCGTGTAAACGAACGGCCAAAACGCATAAAAAGTTTTACGTTTAAAAATGGTGTCGTGTAAACAGCTCCTTAATCCCAAACTAAGCTCACTGGAAAAACATGCCACTCTACATTTTTGCAAAAGTACAAAATACAATTCACTACGGCAACAATTCAAACGGCAACAATTTATATTTCACACAAATTATGATTATATGGAACGATTATTTACTTTTTAAATAAAGACTTTTTCGCACAGTTCCTTTCACATTACTATGTTATGACCTAAAATCTTACCATAATGCATAATTTGTAAACTAATACATTTTGACATTTGCATCACATAACCAGCTCCATATGTGTGGCTTTTCTGACACAGTTCTGACCCTGTAGCACACCTGGTACATTGCACTGGAGACACGGAGAGCTTGAGTACGAGTCATGATAAAAGAGTGAAAAGACTTGTACAAGCAAGTTGAAATTGCATGCTTGCTTGCAACTTGCTTCAGTAAATGCATTTTTATCTCATGCTTGCTTTTTGTTAACACTATTGGTTTCAGCTGGGTCACCAGACATTTCATTTCTGAACCACTGCGATACAAACAACAACCAATGTAATAAAATGTTCCACAATCATCTATTTCAGAGACTTTTATCACCACTCACTGGCTATTTCACTTTGAAAGTGCCGCAAAACATGCAAGAACCAAAGTAATATCCACTGAAATGTCGCCACAGATATGTTTTTCCAATAAGCCTGGGTTGATTGTTTCAAAATCGCTTAAAACTTTTACATTTTTGTCTACTAAAGCAATTGTTAATTTTAATAATGTATAATCCGAGTCCTGATAAACCACGACAAAAGAGAAGAAACATTGTACAGAAAGAGGAAATGTAGAATTGGCCGGTGTAAAGTGCACTCTGGATGACCCGTCAGATTACGTGGGTCGGCAAACCCTGAGTGAGCAACAAGGACGGTAGCTCTGGGAACCGCCAGCACAAATGGAGGTGAAGCAGAGAAAGAGGTTTAGTGACACCTGCTGCAAAAACACCCCCCTCAAATGGACAAGCACTTAAAAAGTAGAATCCCCTGAAGACTCCATAAGAAAATAAATAACCCAGAGCCTCAACAGGACATTGGAATTTTGAACATTTAATTTTGTGCATTTGAAGAATGCCCTCATGTTTGGAGGCTTTGCCTTATTCAAGGAAAGATTTGGACATTGAAATAGCCACCGAATGTGAATTACATATTGGCTAGGTATGCTTTTATGTGGATATAGCACCAGAAATGTGATAATGTGACAGGTTTGGCTCTGGCAGTTCATTAGGAAATGCCTTTTCCAGCTCTGTAAATCTTTAACCTGTGTAGTACAGCACAAAGCAGCAGCTAAAAGTGGCCATTCTCAAAATAATAAAGAAAAAGTAACAATATCGTACCATCAAGGGACAGAAGTCTACCATCAGCCAAAAATAATAACAATGCAGAGAAAGCGAGAGAGCACTCACAGCTGTGTGTCGGCAGCCTTTGCTACAATAGTTACGTTAAAGACACAGTCACTGAATGGACTCAAATCATGGCCCAAATTCTGTTGTTTTCTGTGAAAGCACTGGCCTCCCATAGCATTGCTAAGAAATTTCAATTATGTTCTCAAAGAGGCAGGCGAAAGGGCCCATTGAGAGTGTCAGGCAACCCTGTGACATGATGAAAGGCTAGCCTTTAATGTTATGGGGGATTAAAGATAACTTTTGAACGATCCCTTGCGCAACGTATAGGCAGCTCCTCTTTCACCCAAGCATAATAAGTTTTCAGCTGCCACCATTTTAATTACTTTCTTCTAAAACTTTAACCATGTTGGCCTGGGTTAAAAGAAACACGATCAGCAGGTTGGCTATGATATTTTTTGTCTAGCCCTGCGTTTGAGTCAAGTCTATGCAGGTATCCCATTGATTGCATAGGGGTGCCACTTAAGTTCCTAGAGAGGGCGGGTTCTGGAAAACATCCATCTCACAGTAAGACTGAAGCTCCCTTAATGATCCACAAGTGCACCATAAATTATGCTAATGGGTTTTAGCCCTTGAACGCTAACCCTTTGTTCCATCCAATTGGTGGAGCCACTGATGTCTTCATGGGACCATCTTGTGAACCGGCGCAGAAGCAGATCTCAGATAAATTGATTAAGTTGCCAGTAGCATTAGCTAGATGGTGAAGGGTGATCACATACATTTGCTGTGGTCTTGTATCACTTCGACAACAAGTCAACCTAAACATCATGGCAATGATCAAGGCTAGATGTAAGAAGTATTGACAGGCCACAGTAACAAGGAATGTAATGAGGATCGTTCTTCACCATTCTAGAGATGTTTGATACGTGAACAAACTAATTAATCTGTTCAATTAATCAGTTTAACCCATTTAAACAATTTAAAAATTGGTGGTTCTCAAGACAACAAATCTCTGATCATTTTTTTTAAACATACCTAACTCATAATGAAATGAGAACCATGAGTGAACAGAGGGTTTGACTCTTTATGATGCATCAAAGTGGTAGTTGCGTAGCTGTCACCGGAAGGACAGAAATCTCTCAGATTTCATCAAAAAGATCTTCATTTTTGTTCCGAAGATGAACGAAAGTCTTAAAGGTTTGGAACGACATGAGGGTGATAATTAATGACAGAATTTATTTGTAGGTGAACTAACCCTTTAAGTTATGTGTCTTGTGTTAACGTTAGTTGTCTTGTATACATTGATCTCTTGGTGTTCATTAAAAGTATCTTTATTCATTCTGCATCAAGCATCTCATCTTTTGGAGTATAGACACTGGTTGAAATGAAACAGCAACAACTTTTATTGCAGGATATATTATTACAGGAGCAGATTATTGAATTAATATTAATAATATTTTCAAATGAGATACAGCATTAACCTTTTAGCGCCATTCACCAGACATAACATTTCTGAAGTGATACGATGTGTACAACAACCGAAAACATGGTCAGATTCAGGTTGCAAATTTTAGATAAAACAGAGCATGCTTTTAGCACTATACACTGGACTGTTCACTTTGAAAGTGCTGCGAAATGCGCAAGAAACGTAAGAGATGGCAGATATGGTTCCACAGGCATGTTTTTTTCAATAAACCTGTTGTTAAAAAAAAATAAAAATACAGAATAGAACCATCACCATAAGCAGTGATATGTGCCCGCAATTGACTTTTTGAAACATTATAGAGCATGTAATACCAGACTACATAGTAGCGTAAAAAGAATAGCTGGAATAATCTTTCAGTGAAATGGTTGAAGCAGTTCACAAAATTAATTCACAAATCATACTGAACCGTTTACAGTGATTCTCGTCAATAACTCAATGAACCGAGAACCATCTCTTTTGTATGTCCGACATGTAATGATACAGGAACCAATGAGTGAATTTATACTAAATGCATTTAGAGTGAAATTACATAAAAGAATCGCATAAAAAGAACCACACTGAACCATTGAAACAAAATGTTCGAAAGACTCTGCCTCAATATAATTTTCTTGCCTTGAGGCTAAAAATATCTTTTGCTATTAGAATTTACGAGTGAGCTGAGAAGGCCATGCTGAGCGCTCTTAAAAACATCTATTAAGCGATGGGTAATCATCTGGATATAAGGACATTGGAAATCAGCCTTGAAGAGACTGATTTCAGCTCTGAAACACTCTGTCATTACCTTCATATCAAATCTACAGTGTAATTCTCCATCTTATTAGCTAAAGTAAAACCCAAATGAAAACAGATGCTGAAAACTCCATCCCGAGAGTAATAGTCCACCCACGCCTGACTGAGCATGTATACAGTATAGCATTAATCCTCTATGGAAAAATATGTTTTTGTACATCTGTGTTAGAGCCTCGGCTTAGACCTAAATAACAGATTGAACCGTCACGCGGAAGCGACAGCACCTGATTGGCTGGCGATGACAGATTTCCTCTCAGGGTACGGTCATCTGTCCGCACCTTCAGAGTGTGGCTCTATCTCCTCACATGAGGCTACTGGAGCGGCTTGAACATTCCTGAGGATCGCAGTGCTCATAAAACCCCTCGCAACAGACCAGAACAACATCAAACTTTCCTTTCACACACCGTTTCACAGTGTCATGTTTTGTGTCATTTACTGTGTTCCGAAAATAAACCCCTGCAGAGTCTTCTTCCAATAATGCAGTATTCCCCATGCGGCAGCCTGGCAAAGTTCACTCCGCTCTACTCCCTGGGTTCTTCGTTCTACAAAGCTGTGCATTGCCCAAGGTGATGGTATTGTTTTGGAACGTTATGACGGGGAAGGAGAAACAAATGAAGGTGAAACACAGGACAGTACCTGCTTGTTCAAGAGATAGCTCTCTGCAGATCTGCAGCAGTCTTCTGCTGTGTGTTTGAGGGCATGAGAATGTTTGAGAGCATGCGAGTGAGTCTTTTTGAGACCTAAAATGCTCATTTAACAGTACAAATATATCAGAGATGTTTCTGCAGAAATAGTTTGTGTCAGGGCTTTTATAGTTAACTAAAATGAAAAAGTAAAACCATTAAAATAAAAAAAAGATTTGTTAGGCTACTTGAAATAATATGAATGTTAACTGAATAAAATATAATAAAAAAAAATATATTTCAGCTAGTTGCAAAGAAAACATTTCCATTTAGTTTAACATGATGTACTAAAATAACTAAAACTGAATAAAAAATTATTTTAAACAAATTTAATTAATAAAATTGACAAAACACAACAAAACACAACAAATTTAAAATGTAAACAGATTATAAAAATAGAAACTATTTAGACATAGTCTGGTCTATGACAAATAAATTAAATAAAGACTACTACTTTCAAATGATGCCAACGAAAAAAAAAATTCTAGCTTGACATAACTTCTGCAATGAGTGAAATGAGATCCTAACATGGAGGAATCACAGGAAAATGTGTATTATAAGTATATAGATTTTAAATATTTGTTCAAAATGTTAACAAGATGGAAAACATTTGTAAAAATGAATATGAAAATTTGCAATGAAATGGACGGAAACTTTTTTTTCTTTTTTTTTTTTTTGAATACAGTTGCAAAGAAACTTTATATCATGCCAGGCTGCAAAAACAAGACAACAAATTTTCTATTAAATTAATGTTTTTACTTCATGAATGAATGTATGCTATTGATGTTATATTTATACGAGCTACTTTAAGGAACTAAGGAAAGAATACCATTAAAAATTGTAGGACCATCATCTATTTTTGTACTTCTTTGTTAAAGGAATAATACTACACCAGACCAAATGGACTGGTGAATACAAAAGATCTGTCAGGTAAAGTATTCCTCAAGAAGCCAAAGCGCTGAGAGGCAGTTAAGGTGGGATTGAGGTGAAGAGTGATAAAAGGAGAAAGAACAAGCCCATCTGCCACAAGAGGTGCACAATAGCACTATCCACAGATATAATAGCACTTCCTGCTGCACCAAGGCAGTTTGGTTAATCTCTAGCACACTCATCACATCAGCACTTCATTACCTCATGTGTTCCTACTCAAATCTCTGACCTGGGTTGCACTTTACATATGGTTTCTCTGTTAATATGTCCTTCAAACCAAATCTCCACTACTATTCAATCCCCTTTATTTATTTATTGTCTTTTTATGATACTCTTCCCCTTGTTTTTCCACTGGCAGACATGGACTACAAGCATCTGACAATCAGAATCCATGCAGTGGTTACACGACACACACACACACACACACCACCGAAAGTCCGTCAACTGGCTGTCTGATATTACCCACAGGAATGTAAGTAAGTAGAAAGTCAGAAGTTCCAATTGGTTTGCATGCTTTACACAACGTTTAAAGCCGAGGTTCACAAGTCTGCCTGGAAACGAAAGCAAAGCATACAATATAAAAATTTTAACTACGATCTTATCATAGGATTTGACTAAAGTTGGCAGGTTAGTGGTCTTAAATCTTCAAAAGATATTGTTTTTATTGTTTGAGGCATTTAGTAACATGTTCATATGCATATAAACTAAGCCTACTGTACAAATGTTTGGGGTCAGTGAAATTCATACTTTTAATTAGCAAGGATGCCTTAAATGTATCAAAAGTGACAGTAAAGACATTTATAATGTTATAAAATATTTCTATTTCAAATAAAAGCTGTTCTTTTGAACTTTCAATTCATCAAAAAATCCTGGAAAAAAATGTGTCACGGTTTCCACAAACATGTGAACTGATTACAACGTTAATAATAATAATAATAAGTGTTTCTTGAGCAGCAAATCAGCATTATTTGGATGATTTCTAAAGGATCATGTGACAATACTGGAGTAGTGATGCTGAAAATTCCGCTTTGAATCACAGGAATAAATTACATTTGAAAATATTCACATAGAAAACAGTTATTTTAAAAATTTTAATAATATTTCACAACATTACTGTTTTATTCTATATTTTTGATCACATATATGCAGTCTTGGTGAGCATAAAAGACTTTCAAAAATGTAAAATCTTACCGACCCCAAACTTCTAAACGGTAGTTGTACTGTATACCAAAACAAACTGAGGTCATCCATTTTACACTTCACGTGTATGTACACGCAAGATGTAATTGGCCAGAATAAGCTACAAAATGCAACGGACTTTATATTGATACTAATTGATATTATACTCTGGCTGTGCTGTAAGAGAGAAACTTTAGATCTGTACAGCACAATTTGTGTTTGGAACCACAGGATGTCTGTGTACCTCTCTAAACAGGGAAAGATGTTCTCGATTGTCTGAGAATAGCCAAATCAACAGTGTCCTCAGCAAAGGGTGGAAATTAAATTTCACGAGCTTTCTAATGGAATCGTGGCACAGCTCAGATGGAAAGATGCATGGTCAGATTAGATAGAATGCCATGATTTTCTCAGACCAATGTCCTTGACTGCTTTTGTCAGTGTTCAACCGTTTGTACAATGGCAGTTATGATAAGCATATTTAATTATTTTAAAAAAATTTAGCATATTTCAGGCCTTTTTTTAGTTATTTACTTTTTTTTCACATATCACCTTATATAATTTTAATGCACTTAAAGGCACAATATGTAATTTTTTTGCTTTAAAAATAGCAAAAATCACTATATCTATGTTATATATATATTTTTAGTTGTGTACTTACATTATCCCGACTGTTTCCAACAACTTTCAAACCAGGAGAAATTTTAATTTAATTTTTAGACACTGCACGTTTCTTTATTTCCGTTTTGTCGCAGTCAATGGCGTCATATCCGCGTTGTCCCTGGTTTCCGCTTGTACTGCCATGGCAACCAGAGCTATGAACCAGAGCCCTCTGATAGTAACCAAGACGACAGACGTGGACCACTGTAGTTCGCAATGTCTATCTGCACGCTGTTGTTATTTCGTTCAAACATTATGGACCATGGCAAGCAGACTTTGGATAAAAAAGGAGAACTAAACTGAGAATCAATATCAGCGCGATGTTTTCGAGATGCCGAGAGCTCCCATAGACAGTAACGTTATATAAACGAGAGCTCAACCGCTCCTACATGTACTTTATTAAACAGGTGAGCACATTTACATAAAACTAATCAATGTTATATAGTTCAACAATGATACAATGTCAGAATATGATCTGTATGTTATTCTAATGTTGATCTAGCTTACTGCTAGTCTCATATAGACAAACTAACACATGCATTTCAACACATTCAAATGCAGTTTAGTGTGATAGTGTAATGTTAGACCAAGTGAAACAACGCTGCGTTACCTCACAAGTTTAATTTGTCTAATAAACTGACCTGTGACTGTGAGTAGTAATTCTGCACTCGCGTGTAACGTTAGTTCGGTAGAATGAAATGTCCATATTCCTTTTATATCTGCGGGACTCGCGTCGCGTGTGGAGCTGATAGCTGTCTCTTAGCAACCCCGAACTGCTTCATATCACAGTCATGATAAAAGCATCGATGTACTCAGTCATCCATAAACATTATTAGATCGGTCGGCTTGACGTTGACGACAAGATCCATAATTCTTAGCAAATGTTGCGTCATCAAACTACGCCTTTGTTATTGTAAATATGTTAGCGACCCCTAGTGGAGAAAAAATTCCATAGTGTACGTTTAACTCTTTCCCCGCCAGCGTTTATTTATTTATTTATTTTTTAAGTTGCCAAACACCGCCAGATATTTTGGTCATTTTCACAAAAGTTTCATGGCCCCCAGAATATTTCATTGTATGTATATCTGAACATGCAATTTATCAGAAGAAAGAAAGCCTCTGATTATTTAAAAAAAAAAAAAAAAAAAAAAAAAAAAAAACTGTTTTATCCTAGCCTCATGCATTCTTTTTTTTTTATTAACACTTGAAAATGCGTAAGTTTCATAAAAAAAAGGCAACATTTTGAGCAAAAAGCTGAGAAAATCAAGTTTTTTGTCAAAGACTTCGTCCAGGTCCGATTCAGAACGATCATCAAAACACAGATGGAGAAGATCGGGTTCATCAACACCCCTAAAGCTTGCACAGTCCTATAGCTCATCCTGGATCGACATTTCAATCAGTAACATTATGCAGTTTTGATTTATATGCTGTTTAATGTTGGTGTTCGCGTTATTTTACATTATGCATGATTACATATAATATCGCTTGTTTCTGCATCTTCCTCGCACGTGTTTTGATCAGGAACTTCAGTACTCTTTCAGAAGATGTGTAATAGCGCCCCCTACTGTATAACAGTGAAAACACGGATTGCCAGAAAATTCTGTCAATGGCAAGGAAGTTGGCTCACAAATGACGGAAATTTCCGTCAATGGCAGGGAAGGGGTTAAATGAAGTAGCAAGAAGGGCCCATTCTGCCATTCACTCAAATGGCAATTGATAAATTGGTGGCTAAATGATCTGAATTTGTAAGATCTCATTCGTATGTTTGTGTACAATCTGCTTACTCCCCACTGAAGGTTAGGTTTAGGTGTAGAGCTTCTTGCTTACTTTTTTCAAAAAATCTTACATTTCCTTACCAATCAAATCAAACAAATTCATTCGAAATCTCCACCTCATAAAATACTTCTGTTTTCACATAAGATTGGGTTGAGAGGGCCGCAGTGAAAGCTCTGAGTTCTCTTACGAGAGGTCTCTCGTACTGCGTAAGATATCTTACGCTAGGGGAAAATCCTTTTTCCGCGAGATATTGAAGCCAAAAATTATCCTTAATTTTGTAATAATGCAAAACGCGTTGCGGCAGCATGCAGACATAGGCGAGGCAGCCCGTGCGCCTATTGGCTGCTCTGCGGCAACTGCAGCAGCCTATCGAGCGAGGCCTGGCGTGACGCCAGACCCAATCAGGGCACTTCGCGCCCGCTGCGTCACGTCCCGCCGAAATGGGCGTGGTCTAGGCCTATAAATACCGCTCGCAGGCAGCTATTATCTGATTTTTCATCCATCAAGCGAAGCACACGCATCGCTGGAGCTGGATAAGAAGCCGCGCCGTCTGAAAGAGAGCACCTTCAGCGGGACGAGTCACTGAAGTCGCTGGCCGCGCCGCCTTCCTTGCCTTCCTGCTGCGCTATCCGGCGTTATATCCTTTCTCTGCTACTGTGTTTATGTATGTGTGTGTGCTCGCCGCCGCGACACACACTCCCATTGCACTAAAAGAGCTGAGCGTCTTTTTCAAGACGCCCCTTTTCCTGATCACGCAGCTCTCGCGCTCGCTGACGGCGACTGCCCTCACTGCGAGCTAGTTACTGCCTATGGTGACTCTGAGGAATGTCACGAGCGCGACGCTTGTGTTACAGCACGCCGAAGCCTCTCCATCGCTGAGCGAGCGGAGCGCGCTTCGTATTCAACCCCTAGCTATTCATGCGGACGCATGGGCAAAGCTGCCCGGGGTTTCGAAGTGGGTGCTGAACATTATAAAAAGAGGCTATTCGCTACAGTTTCGCCGACGCCCTCGCCGCTATGTGGCGCGCGGTGAGACCACGGTAAAAACAGAAGTAGCACATTTACTTCGAGCCGAAGTGGCGAAACTATTGAGCAAAGGGCCATAGAGCCTCTCTCTCAAGTTCAGAGCGAAGGAGGGCTATACAGCAGATACTTCCTGGTACCGAAAAAAGACGGGGGTCTCAGACCCATACTAGATCTAAGGCAACTGAACAAAGTGCTTGTGAAGCGACAGTTCAGGATGCTCGCGACCAGACAAATCCTTGTGCAGATTCGCCAAGGAGATTGGTTTGTGTCAATAGATCTGAAAGACGCGTATTTTCAAATACAGATAGCGTCAGGTCACAGGCGATATTTGAGATTCGCCTTCGAGGGCCAGGCATATCAGTACACAGTCCTGCCGTTCGGTTTGTCCCTGGCACCCCGTACATTTACGAAGTGCATGGATGCGGCGCTCGCACCCCTCAGAATGAGAGGCATGCGAGTACTGAACTATTTGGACGATTGGCTGATTCTAGCGCAATCTCGCGCAGTGCTCATAGAACACACGACCATTTTACTCCTCGAGGATTTGGGTCTCAGTGTCAATTGGGCGAAGAGCTCTCTGTCACCCAGTCAGAAGATATCTTTCCTGGGCACAGAATTGGACTCGCTGTCCATGATAGCGCGACTATCACCACAGCGCGCGGTAGACATTCAACGCACAGCGAACTCGTTTCGCTGCGGCGCGTCTGTCCCGCTCAAGAAATTTCAGAAGATGCTAGGTCTCATGGCCTCAGCATCATCAGTGCTCCAGCTGGGCCTGCTCCGCATGCGCCCGCTGCAGTTTTGGCTGAAAGCGCGAGTCCCACGCAGAGCGTGGGCATCCGGTTCGCTTCGCCTCAGGGTCAATCAGAAGTGCGTCACAGCTCTGAAACCTTGGAGAGCGAACGACGGGTACCAATCAGGTGTAAGCCTTGGGACTTCCTCGAGGGTGAAAGTGGTGTCCACGGACTTTCCACCTCGGGATGGGGAGCGCTGCTCGAGGGCAGACCGTTCTTCGGCCAGTGGTCGGAACGGGAGAAGCTCCTGCACATAAACTGCCTCGGAATGCTGGCAGTAGACAACGCGCTGACGCGTTTTTGTCCCCAAATAAAAGGACGCCACATCTTGGTCCGTTCGGACAACATGTCTGTGGTGTCCTACATAAATCGCCAGGGCGGCCTCAGGTCCAAGAACCTGTACAGGCTGGCAGAACGCCTCCTGGTATGGGCTCAGTGCAACCTGCGCTCGCTCAGAGCAGCGCACGTGCCAGGGCTCCTGAATATAGGACCGGACAGACTGTCCAGGAACAATGTTCCGGCAGGCGAGTGGTCTCTACACCCACAGACAGTCCAACTGCTGTGGAAGAAATTCGGCAGAGTGGAAGTAGACCTGTTTGCGTCTCAAGAAAACGCTCACTTGTCAGGAATTTTTCTCCAAGAGCAGGAACGCGCTGGCCCATGTGTGGCCCCGCCGCCCGCTCTATGCTTTTCCCCCCGTCTCTCTCCTGCCTCAGGTGATAGAACGGATCAGGGAAGAAGGATGCTCAGTATTGCTGGTGGCACCGTTCTGGAAAAAACAACCTTGGTTCCCAGTCGTGATGCAGTTAGCAAGTACTGCCCCGTGGCCAGTACCAGTGAGGAGAGACCTCCTCTCACAGGCCCACGGCTCGATCTGGCATCCTCACCCGGAACTATGGTCCCTTCATGTCTGGGCCATCAACGGGTACATGTTGGACTCCCTAAAGGAGTATTAAACACGATCACGCAGGCTAGAGCTCCGTCTACGAGACGACTCTACTCCTCGAAATGGTCAGTGTTTTCGGGCTGGTGCACAGCCCGTGGTGTGTCGCCCACAGACTGTGGTGTGACGGAGGTGCTTTCCTTCCTACAAGAGCTGTTGGATGAGGGCAGGGCCCCCTCCACGCTCAAAGTTTATGTGGCGGCTATAGCAGCGTTCTCAGGAACAGCGCTTGGTCAGTCAATAGGAAGGAACGATTTAGTCATCCGCTTCCTTAGAGGGGCTAAGAGACTGAATCCTCCCAGACCTCCCTCAGTCCCCGTATGGGACCTTTCTACGGTTCTGGAAGCCATGAAAGGTGCGCCATTTGAGCCTTTACAGTCAATCGATTTGAAACACCTGTCTTTCAAGACGGTGTTTTTGCTGGCTCTCGCTTCAGTGAAGCGCATAGGGGATCTACACGCGCTCTCTGTGAGCGCGGCGTGCATGGAGTTTGGGCCTAATGACTCAAAAGGTATACTCAAACCTAAGCACGGTTATGTTCCAAAATCCCTCAACACACCGTTTAGGGCGCAGGTTATCTCCCTGTCAGCCCTACCGGTCCCTGATGAGGAAAGAGACGCGAGCCTCCTTTGCCCAGTCAGGGCATTACGAGCTTATGTGTCTCGCTCGTCTGTTTTCAGACAGACGGAGCAGCTCTTTGTTTCATTTAGCGGACGTTCTAAGGGACTAGCCGTGTCGAAACAGAGCCTATCCAGATGGATAGTTGATGCTATAGCGCTGGCATACGCCTCCAAGGGCATGCAGTGCCCGTTGGGTGTCAGAGCGCACTCCACGAGAGGCATGGCCTCTTCGTGGGCCTGGTCAAGTGGGATTGCCTTGCAAGATATTTGTATGGCGGCAGGCTGGGCCTCCCCGTCTACATTTATAAGGTTTTATAACCTAGAGGTTCCCGCCCTGCAGGCCAGGCTGCTGTCGGTCTAAGTTTACCAATATTATCTGACCTGATGCGATCAGCTCAGAATGCTGCGTCTACTGAGCACAGCTCAATGTTCGACAGTAAAAAGTAGCAGCACGAGATGTGCCTGGGCAAACTGTGTAAGACCCACATTCCCCCATCAGTTCAGGCCGTACCCCGCCCTGTCTGTATGATGAAATTCGCATCTCAGCGACGCTGCCATATGTGGAAGAGTGCGGCTTCGCCCCTCCCTCTTCCCGGACTCCCTGTGAGTTCCCTGAGTGATTGTGCACTATATGTACCCCGGGCTTTCGCCCTTGGGTCTTTGGTGTCAGATCTCAGCATGCACGGCGTTTTGCATTGGGTCCCCTAGCGTAAGATATCTTACGCAGTACGAGAGACCTCTCGTAAGAGAACGTACTCGGTTACTAACGTAACCTCGGTTCTCTCTAGAAGAGGGAACGAGTACTGCGTATCTTGCCGTGCATGCACACGCTCTGGTTGCTTCGATGATGAAAAACCAGATAATAGCTGCCTGCGAGCGGTATTTATAGGCCTAGACCACGCCCATTTCGGCGGGACGTGACGCAGCGGGCGCGAAGTGCCCTGATTGGGTCTGGCGTCACTCCAGGCCTCGCTCGATAGGCTGCTGCAGTTGCCGCAGAGCAGCCAATAGGCGCGCGGGCTGCCTCGCCTATGTCTGCATGCTGCCGCAACGCGTTTTGCATTATTACAAAATTAAGGATAATTTTTGGCTTCAATATCTCGCGGAAAAAGGATTTTCCCCTAGCGTAAGATATCTTACGCAGTACTCGTTCCCTCTTCTAGAGAGAACCGAGGTTACGTTAGTAACCGAGTACGTTTCGTTCCGCTTGAAAGCTGTTAAATACGTGGCTTTGTGTAAAGGTGAAATCGATCATGTTTTCTGTGTTAAAATGTTTTTTCTGATCAATTTAATGCCAAGACAACTTTAAGTAAGCGATTTGCTGACTGACTTTATAGCTTTGCTCTATTTGTTTGAGCAAGCTGGCTTGTCAGCTTCAGGCTCAGCCAATGGCTCGAGTTTGGGGCGGAGCTACCTGCTTGTCCAATCAATGAAGGACAGAGGCAGTCCAGAACTATAGGGGAGCGCAGGGCACAACCTAACGCGGGGTTAAATGTAACACGGACCTTTTCCACAGTTAGTTAGGGTCAAGCAGGTTGTGTTTCCGCTCTTTCTCTCGCTGCCAGGAGACAGTCTCCATTTTCATGAAGATACTGGACAAAGAGCGTTTTGACACGGTGCAAGTAAATTTTTTCATCATACGTTTTTTTCGGTTTCTGAGTTGGATGTGTATGTCATCATATCTAATTTTATATTACCTTAATCACTGTCTTGTTGGCTAAAACACAGCACCATTATGAAACAAACCAGCAACTCCTAGCAACTGTTAGCTAGGCTTAACATATTTCTTACACAGCGGGGTTAGTTGTAGCACAGTGTTACAACTAAGCCGCCAAGTGTGCAACGATAATGAAATTAAATGAAAACAGGGAGCCACACAACTTTTCAGGTTTGAGTATTTATTTATTTATTTAGCCAGATTTAACTTTTTTGGATTTTCACAAACAATGTTGGAATTTAAATGTCAGAGTATGAATTTTTTTTTTTTTTTTTTTTTTTTTTTTACTTTGTAGGCTATGGGATTTTTTTTACTTTCCATTGATCACTTGTTTATTTATTAAAAATATAAAGCCTTTTTTTCATGCAATAAACCCTTTAAAATGTGATTTTAAGCTCGTTTTTATTAATATTACTATTATTATTTTTAATAATAATTTTGCATGCAGCTGCCACACAAAATATAATTCAATTGCAATTACAATATGTGATTATTTATTTATTTATTCATTTATTTATTCATTTATTTATTCATTTAATTTCAAAACTGTGCAGCCCTTTTCTATATCTCTATCCATGATATTGATCCATTATAGAAGGATGATTGGATGAGGGATGGATGTATGGATATCTATCTATACAGATGCACAAACAATATCAACCTATACAGATAAAATAGTACTGAATTGTGTGTGTTACACACAAGTGTTACAACTAACCCCTCTGTCTGTTATTATTAACCCCGCATATTTACATTTACATTTTTACATTTATTCATTTAGCTGACGCTTTTAATCCAAAGCGACTAACAATTGCTATATATGTCAGAGGTCGCACGCCTCTGGAGCAACTAGGGGTTAAGTGTCTTGCTCAGGGACACATTGGTGTCTCACAGTGGATTCGAACCCGGGTCTCTCACACCAAAGGCATGTGTCTTATCCACTGCGCCACTACCACCCCATTGGAGTAAGTTGTAACATTTGCACTTCTGTCACTTTCAGTGCAACTGTACGAAAATAGTAGGTCCTAGAAAAAAAAAAACGTTAAGTGTTCATTTGTAGCAGAGATGTGTATGTTGCTTGTGTTAAAAAAAAAATGTATCTAACTTAATTTTTTTTAATAATTGAGCCAAAACCAAAATGTGTTAGGTTGTGCCCCGCGCTCCCCTACATTTCAAACTTCAAGAGAGAACTTACAAATCAGCTAGTTTTGTTTTCCTTGGAGAGATACAATTTTTCTAAGAGAAAATACAGATATTAAAAGACAAAATGAACACACATATTGCCATAGATAGAATTAAACATGTACTTTCAAAGGGGATCTACAGAGGCAGAGAAAATGGCCTCCAGAAATCTCTATCACCACATTTGTCATCCATTTAAAACAATTTGCATGTTTCCCCAGCCTTTAAGACATTTGAAATGAGAATGCTAATGCTCTGGGGTTTTGTGTGGGTTTATGTACTTGTGGCCATCACAGTACATTGCATTGACTCTATGGAGGCTTAACGCATTCCTTTATTTCATCAAGGCTTGATTACTTCTGTGAAGATTCTCCCCCTCTTTCTGATAATCTGATGCTCTTAAATGAAAGCCTTTTCATTGTTCTACACTTTCTCATTTTCCTCTTTTGTCCTCAGTGGACCCTTTATGGAAGTGGCTCATCAGAGAGAATGCTCATTTATAGTGTAACACCAACGCATCTCTCAAATGTTGTCATGGCTAAAGATATGTGGATCACTCATTATATTCAGTACATTTATGTTTCAATATACAGGATAAAATATTACAAATATACAAGTTTTTAAAGGTGTAAATTAAGCAAGCTTTTTTATCAAACTACTTAAGTTTCACATTAGTGTGAGGGGATGCTAAACATTAAACACTTCAAGGACAAAAAAGTTACAATTTATTGTACAATTTATTTATTTCAATGGTCCACTAACTATAAGTAACTTTGCAACTACATGTCAACTATCAGTCATTAGAGTATTAGTAGACTGACTGCTTAATATCTGCTAACACTTTATTTTGATGGTCCCTCAATAGATATAATACTGACAATAAGTAACTTCATAACTACGTCAACTTATTTTACTAACCTGAATCCAAACACCTTATCCTAACCTAACAGTCTACTAACAGTCAACTACAGTCTATTAATACTCTAATGAGAGTTAGTTGACATGTAGTTGCAAAGTTGCTTATAGTTAGTAGAATGTCTAAAGTGGATCATTGAAATAAAAGTGTTTTTCACCTATTATAATGTTTCAAACAAAACAATAAAATTCTTGAGAATATTGTTTTATTTTAGAAATCCTTCTTTTCTCCAAACAATGTGTAATATAAAGCCTATGGAAACAAGCATGTAGGCTATGCTGTACATTCTAAGCAAAAAAAAAGTGTTAAAGGGGTCCTATTATGCCCTTTTAAGAAAGTTTTTGGGGTATAGTACAGTATGTGATCCTGCTTGATTGTTCAAAAAACGCATAATTTTTCACATATTTTACATTATTACAGTTCCTCTCTCCCCAGTCTGGAATGAAGCCCCTCCTTCTGAAATACGAAATGTGCGGTGATTGGTTAGCTGGTCCAGTGTGTTGGGATTGGCAGCGCCTAGCGCCTGTTCAGGAAATGTCCCGCCCCTTCATAACCCTGAGCTCTACTCAGATGTAAATCTTAAAGATGGCATCAATTTTAAACTATTTCGAGCCCGATTCAGACCCTGACAATGTTAACGAACAAGAGGATCGCGTTGAACGGATTTCAAGCACAGACTTTGCAAGGACGGATTTCACAGGATGTTTCAGAGTGGTATATGTTTTGTTTTTTTGTTATCCACTATTTAATCATATTTGTCGGAAAACTATGATTATATAAACAGTAATCGATAACAAAATCATGGATAATTTTCCTAAGGGGCGGTGAACAGTCTTCCAAAAGCAAGAGCTTACAAAAGCTAAAGTAAACACTTCATCAATACTGTAATGTTAGTAATCAGGCTAGCAGAGGCAAAGCTTTGCCCTTCATTTACATCATAGCTATCATAGCAACTACATAAAACTTATAATTGGAACTGTTAATAGAAAACAGCAAAACACAACTAAAAATAATAAGACATACTTACAAGATGTGATCCATAATCAGGAGAAGCTTTTGTGTGTATAGCCTGCATTGTACTCTGTCTGTCTTCTGTTCTCTGTAAAATGTGCAGTGCACAGACAAATGTCCAGGTTATAATGTTAAGGAACAGTGTTAAAAATACATGTTAACCTCTCTAAGTTTGTCAGCCTTAAGGCCCGTACACACCGGGACGAATTTCGCGCGCGATATTCGCCGACGTTTAACGCCTCGTGACTAAACAAAGGGCGCCAATGTGAGTGTGCACACCGACGCGAAAAACGCCACGCGTAAAAGCGTAATTTTTTTTTAAACGCCTCGGGTTCGTTTTTTTGGTTTGATGCGCCGCGTCAAAAACTATCCGACCAATGAGATTGGCGCTTTTGCTCACGTGTCTGGAGCTTCTGAAGTTACAGTAAAACACAACTTGGGGGCGCTCAAACACAAAACGGTCTTGCCGAGCACACATACGTAACAGCGAAGAAGATATACGCCAAGTAGCGTCTACACTGCCCATAGACAGACACTGCCGGGAAGAAATGACGAGGAAGATGCAAGGCAAGATGAATGTAGAGCTGCTGGTCTCGTTGGTGTCGGAATAAAGAACTATATGACAAACGCGACAGCGACTACAAAAATCTTGTTAAAAGAGAACTGTTATGGAGTGGTATTGCAGAGTATATACTGTTATGGAGTGGTATTGTATTTCTGTTTTACATTAAGCGCCATCTAATGTCAGGGAATGAATTTGCATGTTCACTCGGCTCATCGTCAGCGAAAATCGCTTGGGTGTGAACACAAAAAACGCGTTGAAAAACGCTGGCGAATAACGCGCGCCGATATTCGTCCCGGTGTGTACGGGCCTTTAGGACAAACATCTTCTCTAGCGCAGCAAAACCAGGCCTCACCAACTTATTTGCGTATTCTGTGGGCAGGGATTATTTAAATGAGGAACATTATGACTTCATAAGATCCAGTAAAAATGTGTTGTAGTCCAAAAGAGCCGTTCGTTTTAGTTTTTGAAAAGTTGTGTTAAATAAAATAGCCTATCTCCCTTTGGAATGGACTTTGAGCTTTGTAACCTTGCAGATCTTTTTTATGCAGAAACAGCAACATTACAGGCTAAAAGCATAATAGAACCCCTTTAAAATACAAACATTACATTTGAACCTAAAAAACAACTGATTGCTTACAATTTTAAAGCAGAAATTAAAACAACTAAATTAAAAATGAAAAGCACAAAATCTTAACTTACGAGATGTGTTCCTCATACCTCCTACAAACTCAAAGTAACATTTTGTGCTCTTTTTATTTTTTAATTTTTTATAATTGTAGTTATTTAGACACTCTTCTGTTGGCTGTAGCCTACCAACAATTGTGCATATATACTGCTCCCATATTATGATTGATGTTGTATATTTTCCCCTACACTTAAGTCAAACAATAAATATTTTAGCAAAATGTGTATTTTAGACATTTTATTCCGTAAATTATTTTATTTAGTAAAATGATTGCGCTCCTATTTTACTGCGCTTCGTTTGTTTGACGCGCATGCGCCATTGCGCCCCTCAGTGCTAGTTCATCGAGGCTATGTGAAGGTTAACAAGAAGATTGTTGTGTCAGAATATGCCAAATCAAAATACATGCGGGACTTTCTAACATCTACAGATAATGATATAACTATCTATATCCTTCTATAACTATCTGTGGATGTAACATTATGCACTGTGGAAAACACGTGTCAAAGGCAATAAACAAAACACTCATCTGTCAAAGCACAAGACAGCAATACGCAGTAAACGCATATGCTTTTGTTTGAACCGCTTATTAATAGAAAGCATTCTCATGTTTCAGACAACTTGGATCATGTACCTTTCCCGGAGCAGCTCTGTGTCCTCCGCGGTTTTCCATGAGCATTTTTGTACATAGAAATTAGCGACGTGACCGGCTGATGGTTTCACGGGCCTGCGCAGACGCGACTAATCGATAAGTTGTTGCAGCCATGAATTATTATTTTTTTTACTCGTAAACCATATGCGCTTGTCAGA
This sequence comes from Leuciscus leuciscus, assembly GCF_965113295.1. NCBI lineage: Eukaryota > Metazoa > Chordata > Actinopteri > Cypriniformes > Leuciscidae > Leuciscus > Leuciscus leuciscus. The sequence continues at coordinate 10,347,697 of NC_138726.1, read as the reverse complement.
GAAAGTGTTGCACACTGTACGAACTAATGGTCAATATCTATGAACTTTTAAGGTTATTATACCACCCTAGCTAGTTCGTTTTGCACATATCTTTTGTATTCAGTTTAAATATATTTTAGTAATATAAATGTTAGTTAGAAGAGGAAAAATAAAAAAATTCAACTTTTAGATATCAGTCTGCATATGCAATGGATATTGGATAATGCTCATCTTTGTTCGCTCCTTTGAAAGCATCTTGAGTAAAATGTCTATTATTTACCGAAACATACCAAAACCTGGGGCCGGTTCCAACTTCAGTTCCAGTTCCAACTTAGCCTAGTTTTGATATAAATGGACACTGAGTTACAACTTATGCTTTACTAAATATTTATGCATTGCACCATTAAACTAAGTTGAAGCGTAACTCTTCGTATAAACTAAATATTTATGGAAGCCTCTGATCAGGAGTAATGGTTGGAATAAAATAGCAGACAGACTGAACTGCATCAATAAGCTCTTCTTTTCCCTGACAGAATTCTTAGACATATATGATATTGCTGACATTTACACTCGCTTACATTTTAAGAGAGATAACATTATGTGAATAGATTACTTTGTTAGTGGCTCTTCAACACAAACCCGTGCACCGCTGAAAATTGGTCCGTGTTGTGCATGTCAAATAAAATCAGTCAAAATCAATAAATGTCATTTTTATTTTTTTATTTTTTTTATCAGTATTTATTTATTGATCATTATGTATTTCGTTTCAAATACAGTTTCTGAATGTTATAAAAACATTTATCATGTTATTCATGATAAAGTATCGTATTTAATGGCAACAAAATACCGTTACTTGTTTTTACCTTTAGATACATGAGACAAAAGTAGTTAATAAACTGAAATTCACAGCATTTCAACACAACTTCTGCTCACGTATTTGATGATTGAGGGTATTGGATCATTGAGGGTAAACGCCATATCATGCAACTACACATTACTTTATGGAGAAATTATACGACCTACTAACTACGTTCTGTCTTAAGAACAAATGGTGCAACGGAATAAAGTACAGAGTTAGTTACAAACTAGCTAGTACTAAGCCCGTGTGGACTTTACGTTCCATTTTAAGAAAGAACTTGCGGACGGCTGGTGCAACCCTACCCTGGACCAGAAGCGATGCAATATAATTTTCTTGATATTGCGAAAATAATATGGGTTATTTATTTATTTATGAAACATTTAAGTAGTTAAATCAACCAGAGGATCAAACCAAGTTAATATCCCAAGATAGTAATGTTGATACATGTTGATACAAAGACTAAAACATGTTTTGAATTCCAACATCTATTTGTATTCATACACTAATAAAAGTATTCAGTGCTCAGCTCAGGCTCCAACAGTAATATGGAGTTCAATTAATCTGGCAACGTTACAGCATACATTTGCACAGCAAACTGCTCAATCACGACACAACATTAGCTGCTCATGCTATATCATTTAAAGCGTTCATTCTCTTCCTGCTGTCATCTATGGCTTCTCTCTAGCCAGCTCACTAGCATCAAAGAAGAAGACAAGGAGGGGAAAAGTGATCAAACACTCTCCATACAAAAGTGTATTTATCTTTCCCGATGGGCCATTAGAAAGGCAAGGTATTCATTTGTAAATTAAATTTGCCAACCAAATTAAAGAGGGGAGGACATAATGGATGGATACTGAGTGTGGAGACTCTGAGTCGGGCATAAATAAATGCAGGGAGGGGCTGGAGAGAAAGACATTAGGAGAGAAAGAAAAGACCCTGCTTTACATCATACAACAACATGTTCAGTGTCCTCAAAACATATTTGTACATTAAAATATCTGAACGCCACTATTTTATCTAACAAACAGCATCTGTAAACAAATTATGCTACAGCTTTTCTCAAAGGTAACTTCAGTTTTCTGAACCATTTCTGCATTTCTAATGGTAATTTGACCAGCTGGTGTCAAAGTGATTTTTGGTGGATGTGGAAGTCAAGTTGAATGTATCTGTCTCAAAAAATAACAAGTCATTTTCAACCACAGTGAGGAACAACTTCATATTAATTCTGCCTCAAATCAGATACATTAATAATTGAAATTAAAGCCATACCCTATATTTCTCAACACGGTTTCTTAAAGTCCCCGTGTTGAAAATAAAACTTTTAATGTTGTTTATATGCCTATGTGGTGTTTTTAATATGCTTTAAGACAAACCATGTGCAAATTCAGCACAGTCAACACCATTGCTGAGTATTTTCTCCTTAAAACTGCAGTGAACCAAAGACAGTCTCAAAAACACGGTTTGAAATCGCTGGTGTTTCTGACATCACAAACTACCTTACCAATCACGTCAATGTGTGATCGTCAGCAAGTGGATCCCTGAGCTGGTGTGAGTGAGTGGAGGTGGGGCTAATTTGCATACTCATAGAACTATGAATACTAAATGAATATACTTAAATGAGGCAATAGTGTAGAGTTACATTCAAGCTATTTTAAGGCAAGGAAAAAACATTTAAATATGTAATTTTGGTAATCAAAGAAGTTTTAAGTGATACAATTATTGACTACAGGGGGTCTCTAAATGACTGCTAATTACATTTGGAAAATGTTAAACTCACATTAGACTCATTGGCAACCAGTTATTTTTTACTTAATATAATTGGTCGTATCTTAATTGATGCTTTTTAAGAATCACACCCTCTTATCTTATACCATTATCTAAATCTCTTAATTACTTTTGATCACTCAGACGTGTATCTGAGCATCAGACTAGATTTTTCACATGTGAAAACCAATCATATATACATCTTAATATATTTATACACATCTTTTTGAGAATCGCTTACTCTAAAATAGAACAAAATCGACTAAAATGTACATCTCTCAATAGAACATTAAAGACAAGTGCTGTCAAATCTATTAATTACGATTAATTGCATTTAACATAAAAGTTTGGTAACCAGACAGTTGACGGCACACAATAACTTCCATCGTAATTTTTTTTTCAGCGTTAACAACATTCTTCAAAATATCTTCTTTTGTGTTCAACAGAAGAAAGAAACTCATACAGGTTTGGAACAACTTGAGAGGAAGTAATGACACAATTAAATTTTTTGGGTGAACTATCCCTTTATATCTGTAATTGCCTTGAACACTCAGATGTTTTTTCCATGATTCTTATTCTTATTTTTTCATGAACTTGCATTTGAATGTCCAACAGTATAGAGATTAAACAACATCTTGCATGAATGTGACCACATTACGTTCCCTCACTAACAAGAATAACGTCCTTGTTTCGCATATCACATAATGAATATGTGATTGCATCTTTTTTTTTGACACCAGTCTCAAACAGACTTACAAATCATGGCATGATATACAACAGAGCACATAAAAATATTAATTTGCTGCAGATGAGAAGCCTGTCCGTTACCCTATCTGTCAGTCATAAACTTTTTCAGAATAATGCCTTTCTGTTATTACCGCAACGTTAAGGTGTTACACTGGTGTTTTTATCAGGAAGTTGTTTCAGGGCAAGGAGGGGGATGTTATTCCATGAACCGGGCCGACATTAATCTCTGTCACATGGTCTTCTTTGATATATACCCCTTCCAAATGAGCTGAGTGTGAACCCAACCTCCGGTTCTCCTGTCTGATAGCAGCATGTTTCAGCCACTGTCGGCATCACCGCTGACATTGAAGCCTTGTAACCCGAACAAACGTGGAGGGTAAACAAGGAGGACGAATTAAATTTCCTCAACCAGGAACACGAACAACAAGATAACGTTGGGCTCTTTTTTTTTCTTTTTTTTTTACCTCATTCATTGCACTACCTGTTCAACTTTAAGTCCATTACGGCCTGCGCAATACTGTGACAACTTTGATCAAAAGCAATTAATCTCCTACTAAGAGAAATGGCTCTCAGCTTCAAGTGTGCCTAGAGAGAGCGCTCGTCCACATAAACTATGTATGAGGATGTTTAAAAAGCAAATAGGGACGGATATATCATAAAGTGCTGCTGATTAAGAAACAGGGGGTCAGACGCGAACACGGCGTTCCTCGATTGCGGAAACATTCGGCCTATCAGTACTTTCGACTTCATTAAGAGACCACCAGGAAAGATGGCTGGCGTCAACACGCTCGTGCCAAATTGTTTAATTATAGATGATTTATCACCAAACTGTCATTTGCTAAGCGGTAAACCGTCTTCCTGCCGTGCGCTGAGATTGGCACATCGCCTTCAAAAGCTCATTTACATTAAAATGAGAATTACCGCTAATTTCTCCCATACATTCTGGACTCAGCACGAGTCCGGGCGCTTGTACCTGATTAGCGCGGCCTCTGCATAAAGCAACTTCTTTATTATAACTGAGTTAATAGATGTTTGATCTCACCGATATTTCCCATAAAGATTAAAGCAGGATGCAGCCCTGAGCACATACATTAAACTCCCGCCTCTTCACCTCTACTGTGAGGAGGAAAATCGACTGAACGTAATAGCTTTGCTTATTATACCGTAGGCCTCCGAAACATGGATTGTGTGGATGCACCATAGCGAAACACAACCTTTTATAATGTACACAGCGATATGTACATGGTCTATACTTAGCCTTAATAAGAGGTCAAAGGGAGTAATATACATATTACCATAAATACTCCTCAAAATACAAACAAGATTATTATGATAACACCCCACTTTGTTCCAAGGGGGCTATGGGTGGCTGCCAAGGCATAGGCCTATCTATGCAGTTGCTAGTGTGTTCTGGGTGATTGTTAGGGTATTGCTTAGTAAGCAATTCTGGTTAGTTGCTTACAAGTCTCTAAAATGATATGATCAATAAGTCATGACAACACATGATTCCATTTTAAAGGTGCAGTAAAATAGTTACACTATATTGTGTGTACATTGTGTATATGTGAAGAGTTCAGATGCAAAAGCTTCTAAATGTCATCTGAAATTTTCTTATAGAATGATCATTTTTATCAAGCTTGTATATATTTTAGTTCAGTAATTTCACTTAAATGATAATTAATAGGTAATCTTCATTGCCATTTAAGTGAAATTATTGAATTTAAATATACGAGCTTCATAAAAATGATCATTCTATAAGAAAATTTCAGATGGCATTTAGAGGCTTTTGCATTTGTACTCTTCATATACACTGTCTACACTTACTATATCTGAACATTTTATAAAACGATTTATACATTTATACTCATTGCACTGACAGTAAAAACAAAACTAAACAAAAACTAAAAACATACTGAAATAGAAACATGTTGGTTTTAACATAGTTTGTAATCTATCCTAATGTCCTTTTTGTGTATATGTATATATGTGTCCATGGGCCCTATCTTACAGCCGGCGCAATGCAGCGCCAAGTGTAACACAATTGTTTTTTGCACGTTTCAGTCCGACGCAGTTATCATTTTCACGTCCTGCACCACGTTGTTTAAATAGCAAATGCATTTGCACCCATTTGTGTGCCCATGGGCGTGGTCTGAAGACGAGGTGTGTTCAGGCGCATTGTTGGCGCGTTGCTATTTTGAGCCAATTGAAATAGACTGCGCCATTGACCAACTGAAACCTGGTCTAAAGTCAATGGCGCAATTATTATTATTTTTGTTATTTAAAGAGCGCGTTAGTAATGTGCGCCTATAGGCAGATCCACATGCGCGTACACTCTCCTTATTAAACACACAGGGCTGCACACATCAGCACACAAACATGCCAAATATTTAAAATAAAAAGATTACAATGTAAAAGATTATTATTGTGTACATAAAGATATGGTGGAATGAATCCGGCTTGTCCCGTAGATGGTCTGCTTATGCACTTTAACCTCACGCACGAGCAGTTCCGTTTGCCCTCTGGAGACGGCTTCGGTTTTTCCACTATAAAATTCCGTCATGTAAATAGCGAATCTGCCATGGCGCGAGCGCAACTGGCATTTAAAGGGAATGGGAGATGAGACTGGTTTAACGCACGTAAATCTCAAAACACACCCATTACTCATTATGAGAACAGGGACAACCCTTTTAGACCATGCACCTGGCGCGCCGACCATTTTCCCCGTCGTTAAACTAGCAAAAGTGGATTCGGACACGCCCTAAGTGAACTTGCGCCGTGCGCTTTAGACCATGCGCTTGGATCGTTAAAATAGGGCCCCATATGTGTATATGTGTATAACTATATTTGTATGTGTGCATGTTTGTATGTGTCCGCTTTCACCTCTCTTTTTTCTTATGTTTATCTAATGTACTTGTAACCTTGGCTGAGAGACATTACAAAAGAAAAAAGGTCAGAGAAATATCACTGGAAAAAGAAGGGTTAACGATCAGGCAAGAGCTTTAGAACCCATGTTAATATTAGAAAAGTTTTCCAGCGCTGGAGAGACCGAAGCGGAAAACGGACGTCATGGTTGCGGTTTTTCTGCTCCATACATAAGTAACATTGGTTTTGCTATGTTGGTTTTGCTTAATGTTCACAAAATCAAGATATGCTGTTGTTGTAATGTTAGTGTCACGAATCTGGTCACTGCACTTCCGGTTGGTCACCACCAGAGGTCGCCCACTCACAGCATGGATTCTTGCACTTCACTACAATTCCCATCATTCATTGCATTGACGACACACACAGCTGATTCCACTAATCATGCTTACACCTGAGAACTATCACACACTATTTCACACTCTTTATAAGCCTTGGACTTTCTCTCTCTGGGGCTGAGTATACATAGTTCCTACATGACGTCACAACATACGGGCATTTGCCGACCCGGCGCCATTTCTGTGGGCAGAACATTAGAAGAAGAAGCTGAAATGAGTTAATTTTGCGATAAAAAGTGAAAATGGTCATCTCCTGCTGGGTCAATTGATGTTCAAATCGTGCCGGAGGTTCAGTTAAAGTCGGCATGAAACGGAAGTTGAGATTGTCATTTTTTCCTTGTTGTGACGTATATCCGAGTGAAACGGCTTCTGAAATTAGAAAAAAAATGTAGGGCGGGGCTTGATTTCGTCCTTCGGGAATTGATTGGATCGTTGGAGGTTGGGCGTTGCAAACAAAATGGAGGCAGATTTGAATGCCAGTTTACATTCAGTTGTGTAGGATTTCTCTCCACCGGACTCCCCACCGTTACCCTCCCATGAAGGATTTTTTTATTGAGGAGCCCGGCGACGAGAACGAGGATGAGCAGCTAAATTTGCAGGCAGGAATCAGCCCATATTTATATGAGCCTCCCGCGAACCAAGATGAGTCAAGTCAAGTTATCAGTCAAGTTCACCATCGAGAGCATCTCGACGTGTCCGATAAGTAAATAACTAGATTTAGATAAGAAAGATAGCCTACCATTCGGACACTTCGAGATGCTCTCGAGGGTGAACTTGACTGATAACTTGACTTGACTCAAAACGAGACAGACACCGATAGCCGCACCCTCATCGGCTCTGGCCGCACCCTTTCGCCATGGCACGTGACCGAAAGAGAAGAGAGGTCGTTTCGAGGGGGGAGGGAAGGGTAATGTATTTGATTAAAGATTATAAGGGTAAATGAATTTTTAAAAAATAATGAAGTGCACAGATAAATCATTTATAATAAACACTACAATATTACATATAAAAAGAAGATTTGTCAAATTTGATTTCATGCCGACTTTAAATTTGGATTTTATAGTATACCCGTCATTAGACTTCATGAATGTGAGAAGTCAGAACAACGACAGAGGTTATGGCTGGCGAGGATAAACAGGAAAGAAGCTTGAATGATGTCACGTATTCAAAATGACGAGGTATTAAAAACATACAAAAACAACATTGTTTCCACTGTTCGATCGCGCCTGCGCCTCTCTCTCTCTCTCACTCACACACACACACACACAGACAGACAGACAGACAGACACACGCACGCACGCACGCACGCACGCACGCACACATTCCAGTATTGCAATCTCAGATTATGTCCCTAAAGAACCCGCGTATAAAGTAGTTCCGCATTACATTAATTTGCACACGAGTTTTATTTATTTTTATACCGTGTATATTCATGCTACTTTTCCATTGATTGCACTTGAGCAAACGTCACCAACCCAACCCTCTGCAAACTGATTGTACGCCTCCAGTGATTTCCAGGCTCGGAATTGCTCACATGTGTAAAAACTCCTAGCCAATACCAGATAATGGTACACATGATAATACTGTAGGTTATCTGAGGCAAAGCTGCATAATCAGTGCTCAGTGCTTCCTTCGTTAGCGCATAAATCCACACCATTTATGACTGAAATTTTCGCATTGTACCTCTCTCTGTCTTGTGTTAATAGTCTCTTTATAATCTCTGTCACTTTGTCTCTTCATGATTTTCGTAACATTATAAACCGAAAGAAATATTCAAAATTTGCTTGTAAAACTTTGTAAACACAGCAGCTTATGCCATCAAAGTCTCCGGTGAGGTCACGTGACATTAATTGGCCTGTGGGAACTATGTATTGTATTGTGTTTAGCACTCCCCTAGTGTTAGCTACAGAGCAATCAAGTGATCTTAGTCTTGCCTTGTCCTTTGCGGTTTCCTGTGTTATGATTCTTGCCCGTGTTTCCTGGATTTACCTTTAGCCTAGCCCTTTGGACGCTGTTTGCACCTCATTTGGATCATTGCTGTTTACCTGGATTACCTCTCCTTGCCTTGCCCTTGTTGGATATTGTTCGCCGATCGTCTACCCACGCTTGCCCTAAGGTTTATTTTGTGTCATGCCTCTACCATACCTGTTTGCTGTTTATTGACGCTGCCTGTATGATGACCATGTTTTGGAATAAAGCCTTGCATTTGGATCCACAGGTCTCATGTCTTGTTCGCCCCGTTACAGTTAGCTATAGTAACAGGACAGGTTTGAGTGTCATTGTTTGAATAGACTTATGTACTGTATGTTCATGTTTTGTTCTTCCTTGTTCTCTATTTTCCACAAATAATTATTTTGCTTTGCTTCAGCTATGGTAAAGAGACATCCACTCTTGCATTGTGTGTTTGTACATGTTAAGGGTGGAGCAATGAAGGGAGGGGTGTGTTTGATTGGGTTGATTTCAAATATCAACAGTGTTTCTCAGAAATCACTTACTGCACCTTTAAGTCTTAAGTTAAGATCTGATTGGTTCAATATGAAACTTTCATCATCTGGCAAAACAGCAAGTCCAGTTATTTAAAAATGTAATTGCATGCTACTTCTCATGCAGAAGGCAAAGCTGCATATAATTTGAAGTATAATTCATGTCTGTAGTACAGTTACAGAAGTGAGGATGAGATCAGAAAGAAGTGTGCACTTGTAGCGTGCCTCAAATCTTAAAAGTATAGGCCTATACTGTTTTTTGTTTTGGTTTTTTACTGTACAATATGTATAATATAATAATGGAATAAAAAGCCACTTAAGTGTACGTAAAAAGAGTATACTTTCATGACTGTTTCTAAAAACACTTAAGTACACTTTTTTTTTTAAAGTCAACTTTGTAATGTGTAATTTAAAGTTTTACATTTGAAATCATTATCTTTTAATGATAATTTACCATAAATCCTTGTCAGAGTTTTGTTCAAATCTCTTAACTAAGGTGTGAACAATGAATACTTGCCATGAAAAGAGGAATGCTAAATACCATTGAAGTTGTCAAGAGAGACTCAAAACATGCTGTCAATGAAAAGCACATACACAAAGAAACCGCATCCAACTGCTCTGAATGTGAAGAAAGGCAGGTGTAATGAAGGGAACAGAGACTCGCAGCACTATGGGGCCAAAAAGAGGAGCCCTGATGGAAATGGGAAAACAATAATGAGAGAATTAAATATAGCCAGCAGATGAAAAATAATAACATATCGATCTCACAAGTAGCACTTTAAAGGTGCATAATACCCTGATTCCTGATATTGATCAGGGCTTGTGCACAGTGTTAATGTTTCGCTGGGAACCCCAGTGAGTGGGAGATTGCCTCAGATGTTGGTCATGTTATTTATATAGGCTTATTTTGGCCTGCGGGAGCCGAATCACCCGGCATTGCATGAGCTGCATTCTGCACGCCGCATGAGGGGGTCAACATGGGTTAAAAACACTTGATTGCATTAGTGCTTAAAAGGGCAGAAGATATCAAGATCAAGTCATTTAAACTTCCAGAAAGGCTTATAAAAACCAGTTTGATGAAATCTAAAAAATTTCATGTGAACTTTAGATGACTGCACTCAGGTAGCCAATAATAGAGTCTTGTGATAAATAATTCATCGATCTTGCACCAAACAACACCCAAACACACAAACTACCATCCATATAGTAGTTAATATGGATGCCATACTGTGAAAGCTTTCAAGTCTCTATGATATCCAGGGGTCAAATTAACTACACTTTCCATCTTAACCCTTATGAAAATTAAATTAGCATACTTTTAAAAAGAATACTTATTATGGAAATGAATGTAATGTTTTCAGACACTTAATTGCATGTTAATTGCAATTAAATAAAATTGTATTATAGTTAAAAATTTTATTAAAGCGACACTATGTAACTTTTCAACCTTCATAATATATTTCCAAGATCCTTGTGATGGTACATCGACTTACAATAGGTTGAATGACACGTCTGCCATAGCCGGACAGGGTCTGTATCGCTTTTACTGGCACTATGTAACTTCGGTGTTCGGGTAGTAACCAGAGCACAAAAAGAACTACAAAATTCGACTGCTTTACGGCATACGTCACTTCCCCCACCGGACGTGAGAGGCCAACCAGCGTTTGTTTTCGGCTTTCGTGCGTATGTTTTTGTCATGGGGGTTGTTTACACCTGGCCACTTTATGCGTTTTCTCAGATCGGATAGCTATCCGATCGTGAAAAGTCCAGGTTTAAATGCCCTCCGAAACGCATTTGAGACGGATTTGAATCCGATCCCTCAAACCACTTCAGGAGATCTGAGACGCATTCCAGACGAAACTGGACAAGTGTAAATGCATATGGTTGTTGAAACCACATATGTAAATTGCACTCCTCCCAAAAATGCTAAAAAAAAAAAAACGTGTGAGAGCGTTGTATAGGCTATTATGTTATATCCAGATATGACGACGCGCTGGAACACGCATCACCGCAGATGAGCAACTGCATCAAGCCAACGTGCAAACTATCGCAAATCAAAGTGAAAGTAAGTCGTAGACGCTTAACAAACAATCTTTATCATTAAAAGTAAAGAAACGAAATGATCTTACCAGGGCTGTTACTGCTCTCTCATATTGCGGTCTTTGATTTTGAAATTTTAGCTGATGATCTATAAAATGCAGCTCATATCTCGGTGACGTGCACTCCATTAAATCTGCATATAGCGCGAGAATTGAAGATCGAATTTAAATCCGTTTCGCAAAAATACATTTATGTGACCAGGTGTAAATGGAATCGTTTTGATAAATCAGATAGCTATGCCTCACGAATTAGTTTGCCAGCTGAACTCAGGTGTTGTGAGGTGTATTTATCACGTTGATTCCTGCGATTATCATGAGAACAGCTTTCAATATCTCACATAATTATCATAAATAAGCCTAACGTAGAGGTTGTAAATAGTGTAAACGAGCACAATTTGCAAACTATTATGATAAATTGCAATAATCATGTCTAATGACATCATAACGGCCAATGTTATGAAATAATGCGACGTACATTTAACTTAATAAATGTTATCTGGCATTTTGTAATGTTTACATTCCAATAAAAACAACACAAATTAAATTATACAGTAGGCCTAGACTATAGACTATTTACTTGTGATTTAGCTGCAATCATGTAAAAATGTTATAATATAATTTACGACAGTGCAAGTATTCCACAGCGACTATAGGGGTCGCTGTTTGACAAAAACACAATTTCTACTTAGTGTGGCTTTAAATGCAAATAGCTGAACTTTAGGATGTTAATATAATGTATTATATAATATATCTTCATTTGTTATTTCATAATTACTTCTGTTGTCTTTAATATGGTTAAAGTGCTCTGTTGAATGTAGTGACAAGGATTCAAGGCAAACAAAAATAAACTTTAATGCAAATTCTATTGAAATGTGTATGTCAAGTATTTAAATATATTTGTATTTACATCAATGTAGGCTATAAATAAATAGAATGATAATCTAGTACTTTACATGTGCTTTAGTATGTTAGTAAACACATCACAAATAATTTTCCAAAGCTTATGTTGTCTGGAGTTATTACCTTATTCACAGCAGCGCCATCTTTGATTTTTAAACGGGGATAAAAGCGAGGCTGTGAGGGATAGAAGTGCCTCTCTTTGGTAGGTTGTACTGTTATTTAATGTTTTTGGATTGTTCTGCTGACGAATCACTGCAAAAATATATTTCCAGACAACATGAGCTGTGGAAAATTATAATTGATCTTGGAGCTTTATATTTACAGCGAATGCCATTGAAAACACGGTAAAAAATGGTAAATCTATCCCTCACAGCCTCGCTTTCATACCTGTCATGGGGATTTGTCATGCCGCGCCACGTCTAGGGTAGACAACATCACGATTATAATGGATTCATTTGTCTTTCGTCGTCCGGTGTTAATCAACACACTTTGTTCGTCATTCTTTCTAATAATGTCATGGAATATCCTAAATTTATATTTCTATGTATATATTTCTATGTATATAAAAATATATATACATCAATAATTAATCATACTTACAGGTTGTACATAGAATAGAGGCAGTTTAACATCGGATAGGTTTAATATTCCAATAACTGAAATTGCCATGGTTAATAAACCGATACATTTCTTAGTTTTTGTAATATTGCCCTCACAGACATGGTTCAAGTTATGGCAATTCCAACCTGTTTTATCATGCAGCAACTGAAAATTGCAAGTCCAGTCACTTAGAAATGTAATAGCATGCTTCTTCTCATGCAGAAAGTCCGTAGTGCAACTGTGCAGGTTTAGGTTAATGAAAAAGAAGTGTGCCTAACTGTATTGAATGTGCACTTGTAGTGTATTTCAAACTTTAAAAGTATATTATTGAAAACTGTACTTGCAGATGATATATTATTAATTAAATAAAAAGCCATTTATGTGTGGCACGAACTACCATTCATACCATAAAGCAGTGTTGTGTCGTACTGTGAAAGCCAATTATAAGTGAGATGTGAACACAATGAACCATCCCTTTTTGCATTCAAAGTCAAATATGTCATTTTGAAAATTTTATACACTATAAATCCATAACGCTATCATGTATTTTACATGTACTTCTATGCATGCAAGAGAAAAGGGCAATTAAAGAGCCTCTGATGTATGATGTCAGTTTAACTATAGTGGAGTGTGAAACTGTCACTGTGCGTATCAGGCCACTGTGTTAACAACAGTCTCTTCTTTTGCCCAGAGACTGTTGGGGCCTTGATGGAATATGACATATGAGTAATTCCAAAGCAGGCGGCTGAAGACTGGATTAGATTAGCATTGGGTGGAAAACAGGTGGGCTTTTATTGGCTACGTGATAATGTCAGTCTCAGAGTCTCTGTCACATTCTGCAAACACAGAAGACCAGAGCTCTGCGATTCATACCGAATTACAGCAGCTTGTCATGTGTGGCTATGCGTGTATGCGGGTATGTAGCGGCATCTATTCATGGGGCTTGGCATGTGTTGTCCAACTTGAGTGGTGCAAAAGCCAAAAATGGCAGCTGTTTCGTAGGCAAAAGTGTTTTAAACTCAACTAGAATAGTGGGAACTCTCGCAGTGTTTGCCAAGGAAGGACTCGTGTGGTTCTTATCAATTATGGACACGTATCAGGCTTGAATAATTAATGACAGTGTTCGGAGTTACTCATAATTATGTTCAAAAAACCATAACTGGAAATAAAGTCAACAGACTTAAAGATGTACAGTATTCATCTATGGACCCATGAGGGTAAAAATGAATGACAGATGCTTGTGAGATTACAAAGAATTATAATTAGGCGCAGAAATATGGATGAGAAGTCTAGCACACTAATGATCCTCACAGAATTGACATACGGGACTATTTGCAAATAATCGAAGCAAAGAACCAGAAACATACTGGAATCCTTTAATATGAAATATGCGGGATTTCACACAAAAACTAATGATTTTTTGGACCATATGAACCATATGTTGGAGTGCACGAGGATCTGCTTTGTAGAGCTAGTGCACTCTCAGAAAAGAGTTACAACAACTTGTCATTGGAACAGTACCCTTAAAGAGACATCTTTGTACCTTATTTACCTGTAAATGTTTATAGCAGTACCTTAGAATGCATGTTACTAAGGTATTAAAATGCATATTTTAGTGGTATAAGGTACAAAGTTGCCTACAGGTAAGAAATTTTGCACAGTTTTTGGACAGTGTGTGAGGTTTTAAAACATTAATCTTGAGATCAATTATTAGATACACTAAACAAAATAATTGTAAAACCTGCAACAGTGCAAAAAACCTGCAAAAACTGCAACAGTAAAAACCTGTTTATTGGTTAACAGTTAGTTCCTGTACTATATCCAGAGAAAAATATTGTGTGCAATTTTACAGTAAACTACTGTTAAATGTACCATTTTACAGTACTATTTTCACAATTTATACTAAAAAGAAGTAAACTGACATTCCCAGAATTCCACATGGGACTTTTCACAATAGGTGCTTGTAATTCTGTTAATTATGTTTTTCCTTTTCTTTTCTTTTTTTTTTTATCAGTTATGTACATTTGGGTGTTATGTTAAATTAATGTTTATTGCATTATTTTATTGTCATGTTACCATGATGGTATTTTGTATTTGTGTGCATGACACTGTTATTATGGTGGATGTATATGTTAAAAGTACTAAACCCATTTTAGTAGCAGAATGACCATGCTAGTTCAGAAGAAACGGGCTTTTGGATTACTGGTTTAAAATGTACGTTTTTATTTTTTTATTTTTTTAATGTAAATTACAATTTTAAACTGTAAAATGTACAAGTTGTTTTGTAAATGAAACTGTATTTTTGGTGAATTATTATTATTATTTTATTTTTTTATGTGTGGTTTTTCAGTAAAAAAATAAAAATAATTTTAGACATAGCTTAGCTAAAATAAAATAGTAGCGACCCAAAGAAATATCTAAAATAAAAATATCTATTTGTAACTACATAAGTGGCATCTTTTAAAATTAAAATTACTGGTTAAATTACTGGATGATCTCAAGATGATTTTTAGACGATGTATGAAGTCAGTTTGCCTAAAATTAACAATTTGTTTTATTTTTATTTTCATCTGAAATTTAATTTTCATTGTATGCCTTTATTATAAAGCGGTTCCGACCCAATGTCATTTATTTACTTTATTTATTTAGGGATAGCGCTTGATCACATTGAAAACCAAGTGCACAGAAGGAGGTGGTTCTGGAAAAATCGAACCACATCTGACGAAGATGCAAGATCTGAATGCAATTCTGTAAGTGGCCTTTTCCATTTTGCACAGGTAAGTGTTATCAGATCTATATATGATCACACTGGAGATGTATTGAAATTAAGCTTTAGATGAAATTCTGATAAAGAACCCCTAGAAACCATATTCCAGGTGTAAAGGAGGCCTGAGAGAATCCTTTTCTGTGTTTATGTGAATCAAGGCAGTTGTTTTTCATTTCTGAAAGTGCAATGCACATCTATACTCCAAAACAGATCATCATAATGTCAGTTGTCCTATAGAGATTTAGTGCAGTTTAACAGCAAAACTTTTATTTTATGCTACTGTCTTTAGAGTAAGCAATACATTTATTGTGCGATGGCTACCAGTGGAGCCGATTGTGCTTTTACAGGGAGCAGACACTATATTTTTAGGCCGAGTAACAAGGAGATTGAAAATTGAGTCAAGGAGAGAGGGAGAATAAAGGAGAATGAGTGTACTAAGCTGGACTGACAGACTCCATTGTAAGAAGAGCCAGTACCAGGGAGCGCAGGAGAGGAGAGGCTGTACCTTTCATCCATCTAAAGTACAGACAGGGATAGAGTTTCTATAGAGGGCATACTGGAGATGCAAATTTCTGACTCTGCACAGAAATCTATAGTCTCTTGTAGCTGCCATTTCGAAGAAAGTTGATACATAAACTTGACAGAACGCATTCAGTTTGCATTAAATTGGATTTGCCCACTTCTCCTTTTCATTCTTTTAAAAGTAAATCAAAACCGTGTGTGCACGGTGCTCTTGACAATGGCATTTGAAAGCAAAGTAACATATTGTGCAGTTTGTTTTCGGCGAGAAACTATGTTAAAGACATGGGGAGCTGGAAGGTGGGGTGAATTTCTCACTATGGTAAAAAGTTAAAAGCACAGCTGTCAGATCACAGGGAACAGACTAGAACATCTCACCTCAGGATGTGCAAAAAGAAGAGAAACCGGCTGCTAAGGGCTAAACTGCACCCAACTGAAGCATGATAAAGGAAAAGATGAAAGTTGTGAGCATTATATCTGGATATAATATACTTGATTCTTACTGGTGAATTTCTGCTAAATATTTCTGTATAACAACTGCTAAACAGTTTAACTGATTATTGCCAAAAGCAACTGACTTCCTATAGATAGCTGGGCTTGTGAAGTATATTTTTGTAACCTGATAACTGTCAGCCACTGTTTAAACATTAATCTGAACTTAAATGTTTGTGATTCATGAATGCAGACGTAAGGTTGGTCTCTTTTTCTTGAGCACAGTTAGCAGATTATATAATTTGGACTCTAAAATTTAAAATATTTTGAAAATATGCTTGAAAATAAAAGCAATATGTCTAACCAAGTTATGTTCCATATTTGAAGTTCATATCACAAAAATTGAGCCTGGTAATAGGCTTTAAAGTGCCCCTATTATGCTCTTTTTAAAGGTTCCTAATTGTGTTTAGTTTACATGCATCCAAGGTCAAAATACACTTTAATTTTCTTATAAATTTCCATTGCATTTCACCTCATTTCTCAAAGAGTCTGAAAAACAGCTTGTTCAAAGATTCAGTCACTCTAAACCCCTCCTTTCCACTAGCCTACTCTGCTCTGATTGGTCAGAATACCCAGTTTGTTGTGATTAATCTACTCTGCTCTGATTGGTCAGAATACCCAGTCTGCTGTGATCGATTTACTCTGCTCTGATTGGTCAGAATACCCAGTCTGCTGTGATCGATCTACTCTACTCTGATTGGTCAGAATACCCAGTCTGCTGTGATCGATCTACTCTACTCTGCTTTGATTAGTCAGATGGCCCAGTTTGTTGTGATTGATCAGGGCTGCATTTCCCGAAATCTTCTTAACGCTACGTCGTTCTTAAGTTACACCTTAAGCTGCCTGTACCTTATCGTTAATACATGTTTCCCAAAATGTTCTTAGTTAAGTATACCTTCTGTAAGTCATACGTTTGGAAGGTTGGTCTGGACCACTCTTAGCTTTACCTTATCACTGTTGCAGGTCTATACGAATATAATTCTGAAATTTGAATACACCCAGACAGTGTTCAATTAGGCTAATTCAAGTGTTTTCATGCAAAGAATAAAATTGTCATTACACTGACTGTTGTTAGATTTTTAATTATATTATCCAAAGGTACATCAGCTGGCAAACCATTAAAGGCTTAATAGTCTATTTAAAGGGAATGATGTGGTGGGGAGCTTGCTCAAACTATGGCAGCGATACAGCAAATAGTTGTTCTAAAAGACGGCGCCGTCCGCTGAGCGCTTTCAAAGGCCAGTGAAAGCATACTGTCAGTTAAGTCTGATTTTAGTGCCGTCTGAATCCATAATTGACAGTGTTTTTTCTCACCCAAACCGTTTAAAAATCCCTGGCCAAATTAGTACCTACTGTTTCTTGACAAACAGGTCGTGTGGTAATTGAATTGCCGTCTGAATCCACATCTCTGAGTTTACAAGAAGAGATTCAAAATTCACTGTTTAAATCCTTTTTGATCACTGCCGAGCACCGTACGTAAGATGTACACTTTTATTACTGAAATGCTGGAAAGTATTTACAAGAACAATATTCCGTCATACAATATATCATAAAATTTGTAAATATGGAGGCTAGGCTATTATACATGGATTATTTTTTATAATATCCCATGAGTCCTAATAAATGCAATTTCAACTATTTCTGATGTGCTTCTAATAATCCATGTATAATAGCCTAGCCTCCATATTTAAAAATTGTATGATATATTGCTGCCATAATAACCATTTCAAATTTTTTACGTGCTTTCTTCTCTTTCAAATTTTTGTTCACTGAGGTGGAGCTGCGACGAAATATTGTTCTTGTAAATACTTTCCAGCATTTCAGTAATAAAAGTGTACATCTTACGTACGGTGCTCGGCAGTGATCAAAAAGGATTTAAACAGTGAATTTTGAATCTCTTCTTGTGCTTCTTTTAAGAACACCACTTTCTCACATAACGCAGTGTAGCAGCCCCTGAATAAGCCCGAGAGAATAATTGATTCTCGAGCCATCGATATCAACCAATTCAGCAGCATCGCCACGGACAGCACCGGGTAACGTCACACGTAAGAAGGTATATCTTAAGCAGCTTCCTAAGGTATGATTCGGGGAACACGCCTAGAAATGGTATACCTTTAGTTAAGTTAAGAGTCTTCGTAGTGCGCTAAGAGACAACGTTATCGGGAAACCCAGCCCTAATGGCCCAGTCTGTTGTGATTGGTCTACCGCTTAGAGCACATGTCAGAAACGAAACAACTATTACCATATCTGAATTTTAGCTCTGAATTTTTGTGATATGAACAGTATAATGGCATATCAATCTTTTTTTTTTCACATAGCAATTTCAGCACAAGTCCTCCTTCCTTTGAAGTGAATGCCTCTTCCATTCTCAGCTACAACTACAGTTTTTGAGGTTGGGTCAAAGTATACGTTGTTTGCGGGCAGCCAGTGAAGACCATAGGCTGGTATTAGCCCATTCATATTTAACTTTATGTTGTAGATCATGGTGATTAGAGCTAAGAAGGTGACTTTAAAATGTATGCTTTTATAATGCATTACCAAAGCTTTGATATAGACATGATTTCCACAGAGAGGTTTATTCTACGACACAGTTTTGACATAGAAGATGGATTTCACATGCATTTCACATCATGTCCATAATGTTAAGATGGTGTTGAGAGCAGCATGGGGTATGTAGACTCGACACCTTGGTGTCATTAAGTACACTTTAAGAATTCTAAAAAGCCATTTATCACAGTAGGAGGATGAACAAATTCACCCTGTTTCACCAACTGTAGACCTAGCACTGCTAAAAGCATAAGTGCTGATAAATGACTCCTTAAATGCTACTTTTAACACACAACCTCCTGTCCTTCATAAAGGAATACCGTTGGCACACATATAGGCCACATGCTGCCCCATATCTAAAATCAGGAAGTGTATGCATGCTCAGCTCTATATCTGAGGCTGTGTGTGTGTATGTGTGTGTGTGTACTTGTACAACTATCTTTGTGAGGACCAGTTTGATTTTTAGAACATTGGAGTGAGGACAAAAACAGTAAAGTGAGGACATTTTGTCCGGTCCTCACTTTCTGAGACCCCTTTAAGGCCTGTTTGAGGGTCGAGACTTGGTTTTAGGGATAAGGTTATAATAAGGTTAAGGGTAGGTTTAGGGTAAGGTTTCGGGTTAGGCACTTAATTGTGATGGGTAAGGTTATGGTTAAGGTTAAAATAATTATTTAAATTTAATACTGTGAAGCTGCTTTGATACAATCTGTATTGTGAAAAGCGCTATACAAATAAACTTGACTTGACTTGACTTGACTTATGGTAAGCGGCCAGAGATTGCATTGTGTCAATGAATGTCCTCATAAAGATAGATGTACAAGAATGTGTGTGTGTGTGTGTGTGTGTGTGTGTGTGTGTGTGTGTGTGTGTGTGTGTGTGTGTGTGTGTGTGTGTGTGTGTGTGTGTGTGTGTGTGTGTGTGTGTGTGTGTGTGTGTGTGTGTGTGTGTGTGTGTGTGTGTGTGTGTGTGTGTGTGTGTGTGTGTGTGTGTGTGTGTGTACCTCTTTTTATAAACTTGTACCACAGATGTCGCCATCATAAGAGTATTATCCAAAGTTGACATTCACACGTTATGGCTAACTGCTGCGGTGCACCCAATTTCCCAGGGACCAAATGGGGCGAAAAGACGCGTTGACCGCTTTTATTTTTAACACGCCGGTTATATAACAGCCCATCAACAGCCCAGTCATTTAAATGGTACAACTCATGCACTATGTAAAGTAGGAGCCTGCTGAAGCATTGCAATGGGCCCCTGCTGTAGCATGAGCAAAAAGGTTAACACAGCAGGGGGAATTAATGTCTTAATGACACTATAATTAATGTGGAAATATGGGTAAAATGAGGAAATATGTGTCAGTGAAGAGTAAGGAGACACAAATGCATTAATTATCACCCATGTGGCCCAGCGGAAGCTGGGAAAGACAGTCCGGTATACTGACAGCTGGGAAAGTATGGTGCATTACCTCTGGGATGTGAAGAGAGGTGGTGGGCTTTCACATGTGTGAGAGAGAGGGAAGTGTAAACTAAGGGGCTTCCTCTTCCCATATTTCTTTACAGTGATTCTCCAGATGTTCTTTAGAAATTGCCTTTCATAAATCAACAATCTACAACTTCACACTGCACTCACACTCTTAAAAATAAAGGCTCTTTATTGACATACGGTTACATGAGGACCCTTTAACATCCAAGAAATCTTCCCATTGCACAAAAGGTTCTTTACAGTAGAAAAGGGTTCTTTAGATTATTCAAACAGAACCTGAAATGGTTCTGCTAGGAGTCTCCCTCTTTCTAGCAACACCAGCATGTTTTCCTTAATTTTATGTTCTGAGCATTTAGTAGAAGCAAGTCATGCCTGCAGCAGCGTAGCAGATCTAGCCCAAGACCAAACCTATGTAGATACCATTACATATAAACCATCCCTAGAGTTGTCATGACTGAACTAAAACTACTAATTTGAACAAATTCTAACACTTCTAAAAGAATCTGAAATGTTAATACTATTCTTCAGTAATGAAACACAAAAATGCAGTATAGATGTTGTTTTGATTTAGTTCGACAGAACGCATCTCATCCCACTAATATCTAAAGAGTTTCAACGCATATACAGTATAAAAGCAGAGGTGTAACTGCTGTAGTAAACCTCAGCAAGAGTATTCAAGAGCTTTCATCATCAACCCACCCACAGTGCACATCAAACAAGTGATGAATTAAACAGACATCACAAAACTGCCGTTACTACTTGTTTTATTTCTGTATTTCTGTAGAACACACATTCACACATAATGCTTGCTTTAGTTTGCTATGTTTTACAGTAATTATTGATCAGAGGTATACTTTAAGCTTAAATTCCTTATTATAGAATGTATGTACAGAACTTTTAATTGTGTTTCATTATTTCGTTATAATTAATGGAGTGTGTGTGAGAGCATAATGTACAATGTAGTGGTATTCTTGCATTAACTCTTTAATGTATTTCACAAAAACAACATGGCAACCCTGAAAGAGGTCTGCTGAGGAACAGCAGAGTGGAAGCCACCTGTCTCTTTCCGGCTCCAAGGTTTTACAGCTTTGTGGCCATATGCTGCTATAAAGACAGCGTAAGACACAAACAAGAAAAGCTTCCGGCTCTTTCTTCCTTACTCAAATCTCTGGACAGGCATCGTCTGTCAACATTTTGGTATCTGTATACATTGGGTCAAGGGTTGAAAAGACAGACGTGTCGTGCAGACACAACAAAAGCATGAGATAGCCATGTAAAACATGGGTGGCCTGTGGTTTTATGTTTCACTTGAGATATATCACACCAGCTCAGCCAAACAAAAAAGATCAGAATACTTGTTTTAAAAGTTTCTGTTGTGTGTTGTTATTCTAACATCTGAGATCTTCTAAAATTAGACTAGAAACTATAATTTTCATCATTATTATTATATTATTATTATTATTTTGCTTGCGAACAATAATACAATTTTTTTATACATATTTTCATAATTGTGTTTATTATAATTATTATTAAAAACTTGCAAACATGGCAGGAAATAATAATAATAATTTAAGATTTTTACTTATTTGCATAATTGTGTTCATTAATATTATTATATGACTTGCGAACATGGCAGGTAATAACAATAATATATATATATTTTTTTTTCATGTGTTTGATGTTGTTGTTCTTATTATTATTGAATATTATTACGACTAACTATTATAGTTATATAAAATATACTAAATAAACAAGTATTATATTTTATGTTCAATTGGTATTATTATTTCTACATCAACTATATAATATTAATTGTTTTTAAAGGTAATTAGTCTTCATATTGTGGCATGTCCATCCAGTTTGCCCCACACTGCTCTGGGGAACGCACACACGGACATGGTTAATAGGCTCTGTTAATGAGCCAGTCCTTTAGCCTATTATCAATCTTGCGAGCGGACCTCCAGTTTATGAGAATAGCATGCTGTGGAACGCTCTGGGAGAAAACTTGCTATAATTGTTATGTACATATATGGAATGAGCATCCGCAGAGGAACAGCGGCGTTCCGCGCGTGAGAACAAGTGTCCTTGTGATATGGCGAGGGCTGCTAATTTAAACACACCCTCACACTATACGCAGACTCGATTCCAGGCCTTTCTAGAGGGGGAATGCCCTCTTTGTCCTCAACCACCTGGTCAAAATACTAACAGCTGACTCGCTTGTGACCTCCACAATGGCTATAAATCATATCTCACCTCTAGCAGATCCGTCTATCCTCCCTCCGCTCCATTCGGTGCACGCTAGGAGACATCTATAGGTATTTTATGACAGCATTATTTACTCTCCATCTTTCTAAAAACAGTTTCAGGTGTTGTCCAAAAGAGGGATTTGCTTTGGTAATGTGACAAATGTCTTGTCATCTTACTTACCTGAACCTTAATAGCCACATTCAACATATTAAAGAAAAACATGATTGATTAGACCATTAGACTATTGAAAACTAATGCCTCAATAAACCAAGTCAAACCAAGGTCACCCAAAAATGAAAATTCTGTTTTCAATTACTCACCCTCATTCCAAGGACTGATTTTCTGCTGTGGGACACAAAGAAAGATATTTGGAAGAATGTTTCAATTGTTTTGTCAATATACTCTAAATTAACCCTTGTGAATGCAAATTACACTTTAGCATACTTTTAAAAAGTGTGCTTATTATTGAAATCATATAAGAATATACTTAAGTGCAAAGTCAATGTAATGTTTTCGGACACAGTTGTATATTAATCACCATTAAATGAAACTGTATTATAGTTAAGTAATATTTACAGTGCTTTTTGACCCACTTAGGTATGACTTAAGTACATATTTATATAATTACATAATTATTTATATTTTCTTTAAATATGGTTCAGGTACACTGCCAAGCATTTATGGTAAACTAAAATATGTTTAATGTCACTTCAGTTGAAACTTGTATATGTCATATATTTAAATATGTTTGTAATTACACGTATAATGAAGAAGATGCAAGTTAGTACATTTAAAATATATGAACGTTAAATGTAATATCACATAACACACTGCATCAAGTACTTACATGTGCTGTTAGTCAACAAATCAAAATAAGTGTACTTCTTTAAAGCATGACAAAAGATTCTTAAAACAATAATTGAACTTTATTGATTTAACATTTTTATCTATTTTGTTCCACAGAAGAAAGTCATACAGGTTTGGAACGGGTGAGTAAATGATGACAGAATTTTCATTTTCGTTTTATTTCCAGGTGAAAATGGAGCCCTGACGCAGCTTCAGCTCAATGAACACACTTCATCGCTCAAATAAAGCCTCATACAAATGAAAAAGAAAATGATGTTCCACTTGAAATGCTTTACCTTGTGTTGAAAGACAACCTCCTACACAACAAATCAGCTCTGCTTGCTTATAAACAAGACAAGACCAACCGTAGGTGCCTCTTTAGCACCGTCGCCAAAATTACAAGCAAGCATTAATCAGTAAATGTCAGTTTATCCACATCTTGCAGCAATAATGACTTAATGAACGCTGGAATTATCACTGTCAGTTTGTGCATGTCATCAAGCCCTTTCGAATAACACATCTCAGGGTGCTCTAGTTTTTAGTGTAACATTGATACACCACCAGTCAAAAGTTTTGGATCTGTAATATATTTAATGTTTTTAAAAGGAGTATCTTCTGCTCACCAAGGCTGCATTTATTTGATAAAAAACAACAACAACAACAACAACAAAAAAACCCAGTAATATTGTAAAATATTATTACAACAGCTGTTTCCTATGTGAATATAGTCAAATGTAATTTATTCCTGTGATCAAAGCTGAATTTTCAGCATCATTACTCCAGTGTTCAGTGTCACATAATTCTTCAGAAATCATTTTAATATAATGATTTGATGCTCAAGAAATTAAATGTTGAAAACAGTTATTTACATTTTTATTTAAGGATTCTTTGATTAATAGAAAGTTCAAAAGAACAGCATTTATCTGAAATAGAAAGCTTTTGTAACATTACACTATACCGTTCAAAAGTTTGGGGTCAGTAAGAATTTTTATTTATTTTTGGGGGGGGAAAAGAAATAAAAGAAATCAATACTTTTATTCATCAAGGATGAATTGAATAGATCAAAAGTTACAGTAAAGACATTTATAATGTTACAAAATATTCTATTTCCAATGCTGCATATTCTTTTGAACTTTCTATTCATCAAAGAATCCTGAAATAAAATTGTACACAACTGTTTTCAACATTGATTATAATAATGAATGTTTTTTGAGCATCAAATCCGCAAAATGATTTCTGAAGGATCATGTGACAATGAAGACTGTAACGATGCTGAAAATTCAGTATTGATTACAGGAATAAATTACATTTTAAAATATATTAAAATAGAAAACATTTTAAATTGTCATAATATTGAACAATATTACTGTTTTTTTGTGTGTGTGTGTGTGTGTGTGTGTGTGTGTGTGTGTGTGTGTGTGTGTGTGTGTGTGTGTGTGTGTGTGTGTGTGTGTGTGTGTGTGTGTGTGTGTATGTGTATGTGTATGTGTATGTGTGTGTGTGTGTGTGTGTGTGTGTGTATGTAATCAAATAAATGCAGCCTTGGTGAGCAGAAGAGACTTCTTTTAAAAACATTAAAAATCTTACAGATCCAAAACTTTTGACTGGTAGTGTATATAAACCACTGAATGATTTGAAGCCTCTGGCTTTTTATGGCACAGTGGCGATGACCTTACAGGGATTTGTAAAGGACATCATGTACTCAGCTCTGTTAAATTTCCTGTATGTTTAATTAAAAAGCGCAGAAAGGCCTCTTGCTGGCGACATGGGCTCCTGCAGACTGACATGAAACCTTCACTACCTGCGTTCCCTTCCTACAGACCCCAACGTTGTGTCTCGGTCTCGGGCACAGGAAACTCGCAGAAGCGGCATGTGATGTCTCTCATTACTTCTTATCTCACTGCATCAGCGGCGACAACCAGGAGCCTGCTGCGAGTTCCCTGTTATGTCAAACTTGTAACCTGTCAAAACCAGAGCCAAGATGGCGTCCGCTGGTACGGACAGCCAGGCAGGCGGTTTCTCCAGCTTTTATTGAGAGTGGCAGCAGCTGAAGAAAGAGAGCGAGAGAGAACCGCGAGGGTGTGTTTGTGTCGTAGCCACGGGGGGGTTTTCAGCGTCCACAGCAATTACAGCTGACGTGACACATTCAGCGCTCCTCCGGGATTGACAAAAGCAACAAATTGACTTGAAAAAAATGGCAAAAAAAAAAATCATGCAATTTCATCTCACTTCGATCTTGACACCCGCCTTACGCACTGCTACCCTAATAAACCTAGTGTATCCCTTGTGCCGTAAAGTGTGACAGTTCGCATGGAGCTCGGCAAATCTTTGACGAGCGGGAAGGCAAGAGGTAGCCTAAGTAATGACTATATTGCATGCTTATGAAACTTACTTGACAAACGTAACTGCTTGTTAGTCGTACCATATAAATGTCTCCCAAAAGTCCTCAAGGAACGCATTAAGATAGATGTTACATTAATGCTTCTATAACACACACACCAGCCAGAGAGCAAATGATAAAGACAACTTTCTCAGCGAAGCATTAGTGTTGCCTCAAGCACAAAGCACAATAGCTTCACATCCAGAAACATTTCTAATGATGACATGATTCCTGACAACTGCTGGCACCCTTTTTGTACAGACACACACTCAAACACACACACACACACACACACACACACACACACACACACACACACACCGTGTATTTCTGACTCTCAGGAGCCAGGTGGACCTCTGGGCTGTACATTCACTGGCATATGAACCCTTCAGGATTTTAGGGTTAAAGCTCCAAAGACCCCTCACTAAACACAGAGGACTTCCTATAGACACTTTTAGAACCATGAACTTTTAGACATCTCACACTGAACTTTCCCCTGATGGTGGTTGGGGTTGGAGGTGGGATTCTCCAACCTACATCAGCACCCTGTCATGTGAAGTATGTTCGTTTCAAAAGGACAGATGCACTTTGTCTCTATAGCTGGCAAGCATTATTGACCCAGAAATCTGATGGCACTATGTATGTTAGTAGCAATTAGGTTTCTATAGGAGGGAAAGAATATAAGCCTAAATAGAGGCATATTTAAAATAAAATAAAAATAAAAAAAGTAATAAAAAAATAAAGTGAAAAAATTTAAATTAAATTAAAAAAATAAATTAAATTAAATTAAAATAGTGGTGGAAACGTTCATTATTACAGGATGCAGATATAAATAAATGCTTATTCATTTGCACAATATGCTTGTATTTTGTAATGTCAGCATATATTAATTTATATCGAATAGAGTAATCTGTTTGTACCATGCGTTAGTGGCAATTAGGCCTATAGGAGGGAAAGAATAAAAACCTAAATAGATGCACATTTACAATAAAATAGTGATTAGATCATAATCAAACTCTTACATGATGCTTAGTTTGTAATTTATGTTGTAATTAATATGCTTAAACCAGCTACAGCATAATAATGGATATTCAGTGGAGAAATCTGTACTATGTTAGCAATTAGGCTTCTATGGTAAAGAGCTAGAACTAGCAAATTCATGAAGAAAAGAGCAGCATGTACCAAATATATCAATATCATGCACTCAAATGTATAAAGAATGACAAGTGTCTCACAAGCTGTTCCCTTTCAGTCGCTCACATTCGACATAGTCGACTGATTGGGATCACGTTTAGGGAGCCTGTCATCTTCGAGTATTGTTAAAACGAGCCAATGTACATTGGCATGCGTAAATTGCATCACACGCTCCGCCCCGCAGCACTTGTATAAATACGGAAGTGGATGCACACACCAGTTGTCTTTCGCTTCGGAGCCGATCGTTGTCGATGTCTCTGAAGAGTGCTGTTGTTTACAACGAGCGAGTGTGTCGGTGTTCTTCTAGGAAGACTGGTTCTACAGTGCGAGTGCAGCGGTGATCACGAGCTTTGAGCTCTCAACTGCTGTTTTAACGGCATAAAATTTCTGTGTTTGTTGATGGCTGGTTAGAGGGCGGAAAAGTGAGTGCTTCACTGTTTCAGTTCACTGTTCAGTGTTTCTGCGGTCATTCCCCTGTGTGCTCCGGCACTGGTGATGGGTCCCATTTCCTGGTGCGTTTGTGTCTTTTTCAAGATGCCATTCCACCCGTAAGTATTTCCCTCTGGGAGAGTAACGTTGCCCGAGCCAGATCCAGAAACATCAGCTATGCTAAAACGGGCCACCGTGGCTGTTGGGCTCGAGTGGAATCCTCCACCATGTCCTGAACAATCTCGGTTGGATGATTGGAATCTCGGGACGGGCCGTGCTGGTTCTCAGCTCGCCGCCCCAGTCCCTTTCTTTCCCAAAGTGCATGGAGAGCTTACCAGGTCGTGGACAGCACCTTTCTCTGCGAGAAACTGCCCGAATAGCTTTTCCCCCCTCACTACCCTTGACAGAGGAGCGGTGAAGGGTTGCGAGGCTATCCCTCCAGTGGAGTGGTCTGTCGCAACACAGGTGCACCTGTGTCCGGCGGCCGCTGCCTTTTGGATGGGGGATCCTCGTCTCCCCCCCTCAAGGCCGCTGAGTTCTCGTCCATTCTGACGGGCAGAGCTTACAAAGCCTCTGGGCAAGCCGCCTCCTCTTCTGTACCATGGTGCTGCTACAGGTCTATCAGGCCAGGGCACTCATGGACATGCACAAGGGTAGCCCAGACCGTGCGCTCATAGGTGAGCTCCGCACCGCATCCGACCTCGCCCTCCGGGGCAAGAGTGTCATGGCGTGGGTGATCGGTCTGGCGATGTCCACCTTATGGCGGATTCGGACAAGGTTCGATTCCTGGTCTCACCAATTTCCCCATTCTTACTGGTGAAGGATGCGATTTGAGCCGTTCCTTCAGCCGATATGAAGCCCGGTTTCTGGTGTCTGTGTCCAGTCGGTGCTTCACAGAAATGAGAAGGGGTCCCACTGAAATTTTCAGAGGCTCCTGGGGCATATGGTAGACAAGGCCGCATATAACCGGCTTCCTCCATATGAAGACCGCTTCAACACTGGCTTCATGGCCGAGTCCCGAGGTGGCCGTGGCAGAGTGGCACGCCCCGTGTGTTAACAACACCCGGCCTGCCGCCAAACTCTCAGCCGTGTTCAGACCTTTTGATTCTCCAGGCCAAACGCTCCTAGAACAAGTGTCTGCTAAACACCAGCTGAGGGGCCACGTATAACGGGCATGCAGTAACAGGGGTCTGGGCGAACCTCACACTGCGTTAGCATCCATTGCCTCAAGTTGTTAGCAGTTCCCTTGCTTGATGCCACTGCTCAGCAAGCCTGCACTGCTCAGTACAGCGACCGTTGCTCATACGCTTCCCTCGAATGTCACAACTCGCCCGCCAACTCCTCCTATGGAGTCAGAAGCTTCTGAGGTCGCTTCTTCCACATTAAGTTCCAGCCTGCTCAATCGTGCCACCCAGGAGGCCTCACGACAGCCTGTAGCCAAGGAGAGTGAAGACTCCATCCCCAGGCAGTCCAGCTGTTCCGGGATCACTTAAGGGGCCGCACAGTTACATCTGTTGCCTCTCAGAACTCGTCCCCTTGCCAGTTGTTTACTCCCTGAAACACGGAGACACTGGCATACAGCTGACCCCGGGGTCTACGCAAAATGCATTATAAATCCCCAGTGAGCCTTCTTGCACAACACTGTGCTATGTCAGGAAGGAGAAGGAGCAGGTCTTCTTAGTTGCCCCTTAATGGCCCAACTGGACCTCGTTCCCCCCGAACTTATGCTCCTCTCGACAGCCCCTTCCTGACCCATTCCTCTGAGACATCTCAGGGACGGGGCACCATTGGCACCCGCACCAGACCTCTGGGAACTCCAGATCTCGATGCGGAGGTTCAGCTATCTACCTCAAGAAAGTAGATACCATCACTTCTGCGAGAGCTCCCTCTAAAAAGTGAGGCTTGCTTACGACCTGAAGTGGAAGCTGTTCGTTGTTGGTGTTCTTCTCGCGGGAAGACCCCCGAAAGTGTTCGGTCTTCTGTGTTTCTTTCCTGCAAGATGGGTCGGAGCGGAGCTCCCTCCACCATCAAAATGTATGTTGTCTTTATATTAACGCACATCATGATGTAAAAAGATCTAATCCTTAGGGAAGCACGACTTGATCGTTCCTCTATACCTTCTTGGGACTTATCTCTGGTGCTACTGCACCTATCCTGGTGCAATCTATCCTGTTTTTAAAGAAACAGTTCTCCTGCTTGCTTGCCTCTATCAAGAAGGTAGGGGACCTGCTCACATTTCGGTCAACGAATCGTGCCTGGAATTTGGACCGGCCAACTCTCACAATATATGAGACCCCGGCCTGGATATGTGCCCAAGGCTCCTACCTCTCCCTTAAGAAGGGACCAGGTGGTGAGCGTGCAAGCGCTGCCCCGGAGGAGGCAGACCCAGCCCTAGCTTTTCTATGTTCCTTCAGCCTTGTGGTTATACAGGACAGAATGCAAAGCCTCAGGACCTCATCCAGCTGCCATGCCCATGCCCACCTGAGTAGTGAGCTCTTCCAAAGAGAGACAGTAGCTCTTTCCTGGGCGTTGACACAGAGTGCCTCGCTGACAGATCTTTTAGACCTGCGGGCTGGGTGACACCAGCACATTCGCTAGGAAAATAGCCTATGTGTCAAGCCGGTTGCTTTCCGTGGGCTCCCTTCACATGAAGCCAGCTTCACTGTTAGTCCGGTTTGTAGTGTCGGCTTGCTGCGCCATTCCCCTCCTATGGACTGGATACATGCACCATTGCTCCAGTTGAGTTCCCCTTTAGCCAAACCCTGTTGAGTTCCTCCACACCCCTTCAGCGTTGGACGTGGCGGAGCGTCCGATGCTAGGCCTACCACTCGTATGCACTGATGGAACTTGTGCTAGGCTGGGTCCATATGTTGCGATCCCTACAGCGATCCCATATGTGTATTCTACCTTTGCAGAGCCTGCTCTGCCATCACTGACCGGTTGCGTCTCCCCCCTGTTATCGGCTGGAGCCACCTCAGTGACATTCCATATGTTGTACTGTCCGGTAATTCGCTCAGTCCATATACAGTATGTTATTCTCCACATGTAACCTCCCTACGGGCAGGATGTTGCTTCCGCAGCGTATTCCTTCCAACGGTTAACGCTTTCCCAGTGGTCCTGTGGAACAGCAGTGACTTTCCTGGCCTAAGCCCTGTCCTATCTCCGCCTCAGTATGCGGGAGGATCAGGAGGCTTTTGTCTAGGCACTGGAATGTGGCAGCACTAGTGGCGTTTTAATAGGAATCCCAATCAGTCGACACGCCGAACGTGAGCGACTGAAAGGGAACGTCTCGGTTACGTATGTAACCCTCATTCCCTGAAGGAGGGAACAGAGACGTAGTCCTGTTGACACTATTGATGGACCACCCCTGACTCCGGGCTCCGCTCGGCTCCTCATCGAAAAAACAACTGGTGCGTGCATCCACTTCCGTATTTATACCCGCGCTGCGGGGCGGAGCGTGTGATGCAATTCACGCACGCTAGAGATGTGACGGTGATAATATTGTCGCACCGGTTAATCGACTTGTGACAACACCGGTAATAACGGTTTCATCGGGTGTGCACTTCACTTTCACTTTTAAATTAGCGTCAATTCATCCTTCGCGGGGAGTTTGATTGACATGCGATCTGAGTCTGACCAATCAAAATCCACCATTTGTGTCCGACAAAGCAGTCAGGAGAGTTAGTAGAGTAGAGGCTTTAACTGAGGCAATCTGTTACGACACATTAAAGAGCCACAAAACGGTAGGCCTATTTATTGTTTAATTTTCTTTGACTGACCAAATTTGAAAGTTGAGACTTTGTTTCATATTAAAAATTCCCTGCTCGGTCCTGTCTGTCAGCGCGTCGTCAGTGTCCTCTATTTGTCACTGCTTGAGAACATGGTTGAATCTGAAATCGCCCCCTAAACCCTCATTCACTAAGTTAGGCCTATTCCCTATGTTAGTCCACTAATACTGTTCACTTGAAGGAGTGAATGAAAACGAGTGAGCGAATTCGGACAGCCGTTGAGCGTACATAAGCTGTGCACTCGTGTTATGGTTTGTTAAAGCCCAAAAGAGAACTCGATACTGACGCGCGTCTTGTGTGTGTGTGTCTAATAGGCAGGACTTTACAGCGCGGTCTCTTTAGTCTTGTCGCGCTTGAATGGTTTAAAAGCACTTACATTAATAAGAGTGTGATCATACAACGCTAGTAATACTGCGTAGGCCTAATTGCGTTCAATATTTTGAACGCTTTAAACTTTTTTTTTTTTTTTTGGTGCCGCGGTGGGCAAGTGATGAAACCGATGTTGCGACTGAACACCGTGTAACACCGGTAACACCGACTATCGTCGCAAGCCTAACGCACGCCAATGTACATTGGTTCGTTTTAACAATACTCGAAGATGACAGGCTCCCCAAGCGTGATCCCAATCAGTCGACATGTCGACTACGTCTCCGTTACATGAGGGTTACATACATAACTGACACGTTTTGAGTCACTTAAAAAGGCATCACGCTTTCAAAGAATGATAGTTCTTTGTCACTTTAATACCACATAGAATTACAGTGATGCCTGTGTTCTTCGTAAACCAGCATTTGGTCTGACAAAACATCTTCTTTGCTTTAGTTCATCTGTGCTCATCATAAATAAATAATGCTCTATTTTCATTTCCTCTCTAATCTCATAGGAAAATGAATGTTGATGGCTTGAGGAATTTCCATCAATATTTCCTCTTCATGAAAGTATATTTTTCTCTATCTTTAAACTCAAGACAAGTAAATTAATTCAGAAATGCTTTGACTAGAGGTAAATGGGAATAAGCGTCTCTATACAGTTAAATCAACACAAGGAAGACGTGTCCCATCTCTGTTTCTTCTTACGGAGAGGCCTGTAGTTCCCATTTCCCTGGAGACTTCTGCAATGAGACAGCGGCATCTTCATTTTGACTGGTGACTAATGTAGCGTGAAAATTCAATCCCCTATTTCAATACAGAGACATGTGAAAGCCATCAGATGAAGAAATAAAACTGTGCCATGCTAATCTGAGCCCATAAACATGTGAGGGTAATAAGTCACTGTCTCTTACTAATGGAAAATAAAGAAAAACTCAGGGATACTGAGGCTAATTGGTGGAGAACGCAGGCAACGGAGGCATTTATTAATGGAAGGGCTTGAGGTGGCAGTGAACAATGGTCTCAAAGTGAGTACAGCCTAACAAACCCACACATATGCATGCATAAAAGCACAAAGCTATGGTGCATATACTTTAAAGGGTTAGTTCACAAAAATTCTGTATTTATTTACTCACTCTCGTGTTATTCCAACTGCTACCCTGGAAACTTTAAAGGAATATACTTAAACGCAAACTGAATGTAATGTTTTGAACACTTAATTGCATGTTAATTGCAAATAAAGGAAAGTGTATTATAAAATCACATTTATGAAATGCAATTAGCTGAACTTTAGGGTGCTTTTTTGACCCACTTAAGGAGGACTTCTTACTGTATACGTACATCTAATTTCAAAATTATTTCTATCGCACTTTGGAAATAAAATAAAAGCTTCTTTTTTTTTTTATGTGACATTAATACAAAGTACACGTTTTAAAGGGTATTTTTATTTATTTAATTTTTTTAGTTGCTAGCCACCGCCAACGATGATCAAAACAGATGGAGTAGATCGAGTCCATCAACACCCCTAATGCTTGCACAGTCCTATCAACATTTCATTGGGTAACATTAGGAATTTTTTATTTCTATGCTGTCTAATGTTGGTGAGTGCATTATTTCACATATGCATATGATTACGTGTTATTATGTGTTTTGATCCGGAGATTCAGTACTCTTTCAGAAGATGCGTAATAGCTCCCCTTACCGTATAAAAGTGAAAACACGGAAAGCCGGAAAATTAGAGAAGGGTAGGCTATAGCTGATTCTAAAGATTTTATTGGCCATGTCAATCACATTGCTGATTTCCTACAATGCTGTACTACAACAAATTCTAACCCCTAAACCTACCCTACACCCCAAGCAGTGAAACTGACTGCAAGGCGGGATCTGCGTTGAATAGCGTGCTAAAGAAAATGTCAGTTCAGGAGATAAGCAGTTAATAAGATCGTGCGATATGAGATCGTTAAGCCGGGCCATCCGTAATTTCAGGACATTGGCACATTTTTAAATAAATAAAATCATCAAATATTGTAATTGCTATAGAATTATATTTGTGTGTGGGAGCTGAATGTAAAATTATTAATAATAATAATAACAGTAATAATAATAAAAACGAGCTCAAAATCACATTTTAAAGGGTTTATTGCATGAAAAACAGGCTTTTTAATTAAAAAAAAAAAGTGTTAAGTTGTGCCTCGCGCTCCCCTACACTACAAGTGCACATTCAATACAAATAAGCACACTTCTTTTTCACAAGGGTCCTGCAAGGTTTAAATGCTCTCATAAATATGAGAGAATTGATGGACACCACGATTTTACTGTCAAATTGTTTAAATATTTTTAGTTTTTCACCAAAACTAATTGGATTACATGGGAAAATATCAAACTATCTCCATAGGGTCAGGGTCAAGTTCAAGTGAGTCACTATACTGTCGTAATGAAATCACCCATCCTTTTGTTTGTTTTTTCAGAAACTGTAGGATTGAAAATATTCCAAGATATTTGAAATGAACAAAGACATTTGCTTTACTGTTTTCCACCCCCTCTTTCTACCACAAGGACCATTTGGAGGTCCTACAGGCACAGAGATAGTGATCAAGGCCTGTAGGCCAAGATGTGTGTACTTTGGGGGTCTATGAATTGTCACACCTTTAGTACAATGGGGGAAGTTGTAATTATCTGATTGGTCAGTTTGAACGTCTCACATTTGTGTTAAAGTCACATGGTCAGGGAAAGGATAAAACAATATTGTAACTGTTGCTCTGCCTCTTTTTATTCTCTGGGTCCCTTTCTCGGGGCTCTCTCCTCTTTTATGCTCTGGCTTTTTTGATTCTCAGGCCCTTCTTGAGCCTTCTTCTCTCTCTCTCTCTCTCTCTCTCTCTCTCTCTCTCTCTCTCTCGTAACATTTTACATATTATGCTGGGTACAAATAATGGTATAAGTTATTATCATCTCATACATCTATTTTATAACTATTTTAAGTGTAACCATAACCAAATATTGTCATTAAACCCTTTCAATTACAAATAATGTGCTAACTAGTTTTGATTTGCTATTGACTTTGAAATGCTACCTATTGCAATACAATCTCATCACTCTATATAGAAACGCTCTCCCACATATTTAGCTATTGTAACTGCGCTTATTTCCGTCATTGGTATAAGTATCAGTGGGTGGTAATAGACAAGAAATGTACAGTTTGCTACCATCTTGTTGACATCGTTTCTTTAGTCATTCAACAGTCTTGCTGCCTGAACCCCTGCAGGAAATCAACCCTTACAAAACCAAGTCATACAGGTTTGGAACAACATGAGTAAATTATGACAGAATTAAAAAATTTGGGTAAAATGGGTGACCAAATAATCTTGGTCAACATCTGAAAAACACATATTATGCTACTGAACATTCCCACAATAATAACAGCTATTAATTTGAATTCCCATTTTATAATATCTTCAGTCTTTACCTGCACCAGCAATGAATTTAACTAGCTCACAGATCTAGCTATGTGTTCGGCCAATTATAAACCCAATTTTAGTCTCCATTCTTCTTCGGTGTGTGCAGCTTTTCTGGGAGGGACATGAGGTGGGAGCTTTGAAAGCTGACAAAGACCTTTGACCTAATATCCCCCTGACAACCTTAAGTTCCAGATGGAGAGGAAGTGCTGGAAGGTTCTTCAGTTCCACGCTCCGTACCCTCACCTTATTACAGCAACAGCTTGTGTTTCGAGAGCTCTTCCAGCAGAGCCTGACCTCATTTGGCAGACAGGCTTTGCCTCAATGGGCCTCATGAAATGTTGCTCCTACTGTGATATGAACAAAAAATAACTTATGGATGTTCTGTGCAGTTATTACCGACTTCCTCCTGTACACATTTAGTCTCATTCACTAATAATTGCATGCATTTTAACACTTTGTTTAGTCTCTTATGTTTTGCTGTATACATATTGTTGTCTTGAAGGGAATGCAAATTGGGCCAAACTACTGCAACATGAAAAAAAACAGACATGAGTATAGATGCTATTTTAAATGGCACATGGCACACTTAGCACTGCTGTATAAATATCTGTTTTCATTGTCTCAAAACAAATCCATTTTGTCTTGATATACTTCACAAAAATCAAAATGAAGTATTGAAATTTGTGTCATGTCAGTCCCTGCATTAAACAAAACTGGCTAGACATGAGCCACAGATGACAAGAGCAGAAAAGAGGAGATTAATGGGTCTGAAATTGATTTCTTAAGCTTCTCTCTGTTCAGCACAGAGCCAGTCAAACAGGATTTACCTTCACTACTGAGAAGCCCATCTGTCTAGAGTACGTCCTCTCAAAAGGAGCATGTGTCTCTCTGACCCAAACGTCCCTATTGAGCATCAATACTACACACCAACTGGTACAGTTACAGCCTTCAGTCTCACAGCTGTGTGTGAGCGTATATGAATGAAGTGGGATACCTTGGCTGTGCATATATATGGCCTATAAGAGCACTGCAAATACAAAAGGTCATGTTGACCACTTTTTAGCATTACAAGAGTACCTATAACTTTCCCTTTTGAAAAGACTTACATTACTGGTCACCAGCATGATGTGTTTTGGATACTGGAATGCTGGTGTTGCTACCAGACTTCTTAACTATCAAGTCTCCCTTGGTCAACTATGGCTATTGTATGACTGATTATGCTTCTTTTTTTTTTATCTTTTTTTAACTGGACATTATATTAACATTCATTACTTGCACATATTCACAGCCTTGTGTAATCTCACATCCAAATATTATTCATGTTCAAACCAGTATATGTTCCCCTTATACCTTTTTGTATTTTTCATGCTATTATTTGTGTTGCTTCGGATGTAACTTATGATACCAAGGATTTTTTTTTTACTTCATTTAATAATAAAAATTCTAAAACTATATGTCATTATTTACTAGATTCTTCATGTCCTTTTCAATCAATTTGACTTTTTACTTCCATGGAACGCAAAATAGGAAATTATGAACACTGTGC
Source organism: Leuciscus leuciscus (assembly GCF_965113295.1). Lineage (NCBI taxonomy): Eukaryota > Metazoa > Chordata > Actinopteri > Cypriniformes > Leuciscidae > Leuciscus > Leuciscus leuciscus. Next base: position 10,310,952 of record NC_138726.1, on the reverse strand, counting down.
TGGTTGCGCATTTCCGTGAACTAAATCAGGACTAATCCATGCACTAAATCAGGAAGCATTCAAGCTTAAAAAAGAACACAAAAGCACCATAAAAGTATCACATAGATTAACTTAATTTGACTCATGCACTGTTACAGTATGTGATAGCTTTGTGTCAATTGTCTAGTACCTCAAAGTGCATCAAAACCCTTTTTTTTTTTTTGATGGGATCAAGTATCCCCTTAAATGAAGTGCACTTAATTGTACTGAAAGTGCAGGGCTGGATTTTCCTCATATTGTGAAATTCCCAGTACCCCCAGTACACTCCCAGTACCCCACCCCCACCCTAGGCTACTACATACTATGGCTGCATCCGAAATCTCAAGGTGCTTATTTTGAATAAGTAATTAATCTCATGGGATAGTAAAGTGTCCATCACATGCACACTTCAGAATGTAGTACTTTTTGCCTACTCTTTTATGAGTACTGTGGATTTGGACATAATTATTTTGTCACATACCTTTTTTTAGCTACTATAGGGAAGTAGCCTATGCGATTTCAGATGCACCCTATATATCGTCGCTGTTGGACGAAAACTTTACTTCCGCTACTCTTCAGCAAATGGGTATTTTTTAAATAAACACTGTTGTCAAAGTTGATGTTGTGGCTTTATATATGAAATGAAATATACTTTGTAATGGACTCCAAAGCCAACATTTCGCCAACACCTGATACATTAAAAAATGACACAAAATGTTCATACACACCATACACATAAAAATAGACGTCGCTAATCCATGTTCAACAGTCTAATTGATACCAGTACAAAAGAGTTTTTTAAACCTGTTCCGTTTATAACGGACAGTTCTGTACCTTCTGTACCTGTACATATATAGTCAGATACTTTTTTATACTAATTATATTATATTATATTATATTATATTATATTATATTATATTATATTATATTATATTATATTATATTATATTATATTATATTATTAACAATATACTAAAACCAAGCTCAAATGAAGATACAAGGTTTTTGGCAGTAAGTGCATAGCATTGCGTTTTTATCAACTTACAGGTTATACATTTTATTGTAGCTATGTGGGTACTCATTTATATCTATGTGGGCTAGTCAAAATCTCATGTAGATGAAGTGCTAGGCACAGTCTATTTAAGACTAGTGTTGACAAAAGTACCAACTTCAGTACCAAGTCAGTACTGAAATTTAAAAAATGCGAAGATACCAACATTTCCCCCTAGCATTTTGAGCGCTGTTGAGCAGATTCTTAAACACCTCTGATTGGCCATTGTGTTCACGCACTCAACATATATGTCTCTGATTGGCCATTGTGTTCATGCGCTCAACATATACAGTGGGTACGGAAAGTATTCAGACCCCCTTAAATTTTTCACTCTTTGTTATATTGCAGCCATTTGCTAAAATCATTTAAGTTCATTTTTTTTCCTCATTATTGTACACACAGCACCCCATATTGACAGAAAAACACAGAATTGTTGACATTTTTGCACATTTATTAAAAAAGAAAAACTGAAATATCACATGGTCCTAAGTATTCAGACCCTTTGCTGTGACACTCATATATTTAACTCAGGTGCTGTCCATTTCTTCTGATCATCCTTGAGATGGTTCTACACCTTCATTTGAGTCCAGCTGTGTTTGATTATACTGATTGGACTTGATTAGGAAAGCCACACACCTGTCTATATAAGACCTTACAGCTCACAGTGCATGTCAGAGCAAATGAGAATCATGAGGTCAAAGGAACTGCCTGAAGAGCTCAGAGACAGAATTGTGGCAAGGCACAGATCTGGCCAAGGTCACAAAAAAATTCTGCTGCACTTAAGGTTCCTAAGAGCACAGAGGCCTCCATAATCCTTAAATGGAAGACGTTTGGGACGACCAGAACCCTTCCTAGAGCTGGCCGTCCGGCCAAACTGAGCTATCGGGGGAGAAGAGCCTTGGTGAGAGAGGTGGAGAAGAACCCAAAGATCACTGTGGCTGAGCTCCAGAGATGCAGTCGGGAGATGGGAGAAAGTTGTAGTAAGTCAACCATCACTGCAGCCATCCACCAGTCGGGGCTTTATGGCAGAGTGGCCCGACGGAAGCCTCTCCTCAGTGCAAGACACATGAAAGCACACCTGAAGGACTCCAAGATGGTGATAAATAAGATTCTCTGGTCTGATGAGACCAAGATAGAACTTTTTGGCCTTAATTCTAAGCGGTATGTGTGGAGAAAACCAGGCACTGCTCATCACCTGTCCAATACAGTCTCAACAGTGAAGCATGGTGGTGGCAGCATCATGCTGTGGGGGTGTTTTTCAGCTGCAGGGACAGGACGACTGGTTGCAATCGAGGGAAAGATGAATGCGGCCAAGTACAGGGATATCCTGGACGAAAACCTTCTCCAGAGTGCTCTGGACGTCAGACTGGGCCGAAGGTTCACCTTCCAAAAAGACAATGACCCTAAGCACACAGCTAAAATAACGAAGGAGTGGCTTCACAACAACTCCGTGACTGTTCTTGAATGGCCCAGCCAGAGCCCAGACTTAAACCCAATTGAGCATCTCTGGAGAGACCTGAAAATGGCTGTCCAACAACGTTTACCATCCAACCTGACAGAACTGGAGAGGATCTGCAAGGAGGAATGGCAGAGGATACCCAAATCCAGGTGTGAAAAACTTGTTGCATCTTTCCCAAAAAGACTCATGGCTGTATTAGATCAAAAGGGTGCTTCTACTAAATACTGAGCCAAGGGTCTGAATACTTTAGGACCATGTGATATTTCAGTTTTTCTTTTTTTAATAAATGTGCAAAAATGTTAACAATTCTGTGTTTTTCTGTCAATATGGGGTGCTGTGTGTACAATAATGAGGAAAAAAAATTTACTTAAATGATTTTAGCAAATGGCTGCAATATAACAAAGAGTGAAAAATTTAAGGGGGTCTGAATACTTTCCGTACCCACTGTATGTCTGTGATTGGCTACAATGATCAACGCTTCAAAAACAAATCAATCTTTGACTCTCTTCACTGAGCGCATACACAGATACACACGGAAGCGTTTGAAAGCAGGCGTCTATCAAAAGATCCATCTATCAGCGGAGCCCTAATATATCTGCTGATAGACGCCTGCTTTTAAACGCTGCCTTGACACGCTAGGTGAAGAGCGTCAAAGATGTCTGTTTACAACATGTTTTTGATGCGTTGATCATTCTAGCCAATCACAGACATACAGTATATGTTGAACGAATGCGTGAACACAATGGTCAATCAGAGGTGTTAAAGAATCCGCTCAACAGCGCTCAAAAATGCTAGGGGGAAAACAAGCAGAGAGGCTCCAAACTGTGTGTTGCACTTCATTCATGATTCACGCAGGTGGAGTTGTTTGACTGACAGTTTGAGGATCCAATGGATATACAAGGTTAAGTCACAAGCTCTTGAAAGTGTGCATGTGCGTGTGTGCTCTAATACGTAAGAAGGAGCCTATGATTGAATTTGGAAATAAAACAAAAAAACTGCGAAAAATTTGAAATAGTCCTCAGATGCCATATCCGTACATTATAGCCAAAATAAAATCTACCATTAATTCAGTCTCAAACGGATTCATTAAAAGAAGTTATTACTCCATCACTAACTAACGTGGTTCAACGACACATTCACGCAAATACGGTTTCGGGAAGCAGTTATGACTAGCTAGTATGTTTCTTCAACGATGCATCGTACTACGGTATAGCAGCAAGTTACATGTTGTATGGGGAACGCACCCCAGCATGGTCTGAGCCAACCGTTCAAGAGCACGGACAACCAATTCAAACATTGACAAAGAGGAAACACTGAAAATTGTTTCACAAAAATGGTTAATCTAAAATATTACAGGCTGAGCACAGATGAAATTGAGTCACTTAGCTAAATGTGGTAAAAAAGCATAATTCATCAAATGGAACCTGGTACATAAAACATGAGAATGTAGCATCAATTATTTATACTGCTGTTGGATTTCATTAATGGAGACAGCACGACTAAATGAGTTAAAGTCGAGATGTACCTTATATTCTGAATGACATACAGCAATCATTTGAGGTAATTACGGAGAGCTGGGGAAATACTCAAGAGGAAAAGGGATGCAGAATGAGAAGCAGAAATAAGGGCTTATATCAAGTGCTGATCAATGATGATAACCACTCCATACTCATTCTACAGCATGGGAGAAGAGAGCTATAAACCTAGGAAGAGAGACAATAGGTATATGGTCATATTACAGTAACTGACCTTGGAAAGGCACTCTTCCTCCAGCCCAGATTCCCCCAAAGCCATTTTCTCCATAATGAGGCTCTTTGAGTGGGTCTAAAGGTAGGGTTGGGCTGTGCGTCTCCAGCACACGCTGGGCTGTTTTCTTGCATTGTTAATCCCATTAGCCCTCCGGCAACTACTCCAATATTTAACGGTTTGGATTTTGCAAGCTTTCCCCCCCCCTTTCTCTCTTTCTGTTCTCCCCCAATTCGTCTCAACCAAATTAAGTCTTACAATTAAACAAAGTGGTCTGAAAATGAACTATTGGTTAATCAATCTAAAGCCGCCAAATAAAGTTGTGAGGTGGAGAGGAGATCGGGGGTAATAAGTGCCGTACTTTGTGTGAAGTGCGAAACTCAGATTAAGACACTGAAAAGAATGGACTATATGGCAAGAAGGAATAAGCAGGTTGACACATTGAAACACTGGTTGGCTCATAGCAGCAGTTGGAAATGAAGGCCCAGACGCCAATGGCTGTGGCCAATAGTAGCATACATCGCCAGTCAATCGTCAAGAATCTGGCCGGGCTCAACAAATGCAGTTCCCACATTTATCCACCTCATTTATCAGCAGACATATTCGGCAGCTGGAAAAATTCCATCATAAATTATAGTGTATTACTTTACAAGGATCCCTTCAAATTACCCTGCGAAAGACTGATAGTCAGTGTATCTCCATGGCAACAACCGAGTAGCCTTTTCTCATAAAGTCCAACGCAGGTATAAAGTTGCGGTTACAGGGTGTGAAAGCGTCCATGCAGGACCCTGAATTATTAAGGCATTTGCATGTAAAAAAGTTGTGGTAATTGACACTGGCGGCGCCGTATTAAAATATGGCCTGCACAATAGTGCCAGAGACCTTTCCATTTACGTGTGAAAACAAATCGGACTGCACCGAGCAGAAAATAAATTCTGATTTGTAAGTAAATACATGTAATTGAAGCAGTGGACTGTTGAAAATGCATCAGGAGCAGGGCCTTTTCTGTTATGAGGATATTTATCTTCTCCCACAAACAAAAAGGCCAGGGGAACGAGAAGGCTGTGGTTTGTTTGTGGGGACGTGTGTGCCGCATGCCTCGATTTGAGCCTGTGAGTGAACATTTGCAAGACTATTAATCTTTCAGAATAATTGCAGCCACTTTCTTTTCATTTGAGACTTGTGTCAGATTACACACTGGTTATGGGAGGAGCTTCTAGACGTGTTTGCGGGAGAGGCTGAATATTAATACACCACTACAAACACTGCTTCCATTCTATCATCGGTCCCTTACAGGACATTTCACTGACAATTTGAGGTTTCTGAGGTATCAAATGCAAACCGTGACATCAAATATTTATTTACTTGCTATTTTTTAACACATCATGATAGTCATCAAATAAATTATGTGGGGAACTCATTGGGAATATTCTATCCTACAACATACGTAACGAGTCACATGTGAACAACTGTAAATGGGCAATAGTGCTAAATTAATTCTATCTTAAAGGAGAACTTGGTAACTTTTTTAACTTAATAAAACTGTCTAGAAATCATTTGGATGGTTAAACAACCTGTTCTGGTGATATTGGTGACTTTCCCCGCTCCCCCCAGCGTTCCCAGGCGGAAAACCAACCTTGCAACTTGCGCACTGCCGTCCCGGCAAAGTGAAATTGGAAGTCTCGTGAGAAGCGAGAACTAGAACGAGAACGAGCGCGAAACACAAATTGCTTTACGGCAATTCGACATAAACACACACGCATGTATGATGTATTACCAGATTACTCACCTCGGTAGACATAGTTCCACACGATACAGTTGGCTTGCTCCGATCAAAACAAACGCACATGAGCAGCGGTAGAGAGGGGGAGGAGGCCGCCGCAAGTGAGTTTTTTACGACTGTGTTGTGAAATATACGCCCCCCCACAGCTGTAGGGGGAGCTCGTGGGGAAAACATGCGACAACAAAAGGGAAAATCAGCGAAGAAGTGACTAGAGTTCGCTAGAGTTACAGAGTTCTCCTTTAAAGGACAATTCCGGTATTTAACACTTTGAGTCTATTTTGTAGTTTGTTTTGGATGAACAAGAGTGGTGGACAAAGAAATTTTGACAATGGTTCCTGTCTCGACTTTTTGACTATTTTAGAATTGCCCATGACCGCTTTAGAATGGGAGTCTATGGCCATGCACAAACATGCCCTTACAGTAAAACAACCCTTAACGTTCGTTTTCAAAACTGTTCAACTCACCGAGTGGTTAGTGGTGTTCGTTGATGATTAAAAACAAATATATCGGTGCAATGTATGATTTCAATCCGTTTATTTTTCTATAGTGGAACTATTTTTTCAGATACCTCACAACCGCGTATAAACTTCCACTCTTCCGCAACTTCCGTTGCTCTGCTCACGCTAGCCTTCTGAGAGACAGAGAACCGAGCGAAAAGACCTAAAAGACTACAACCAAATGTAAACAGCCCCCTTTCCGTTTCCGGTAGCGCAGTAATATCAACGAGCAATGAGTCCTCCAACGGAAATCAATGGGATTTTACAAAATGCCAAATAAAACACGACAGAAACTGTATTTCGCTACGCTACTTGTTTTGGAACATCAACGAACACCACTAACCACTCAGTGAGTTGAACAGTTTTGAAAACGAACGTTAAGGGTTGTTTTAAGGGCATGTTTGTGCATGGCCATAGACTCCCATTCTAAAGCGGTCATGGGCAATTCTAAAATAGTCAAAAAGTCGAGACAGGAACCATTGTCAAAATTTCTTTGTCCACCACTCTTGCTCATCCTTGCATTGCTTCATAAAATTGACCACATATTCAAGTGGTTTTGCTGTGACAAACAGATAGACAGATAGACAAATAGACAGACAGACAGACAGACAGACAGACAGACAGACAGACAGACAGATAGATAGATAGATAGATAGATAGATAGATAGATAGATAGATAGATAGATAGATAGATAGATAGATAGATAGATAGATAGATAGACAGACAGACAGACAGACAGACAGACAGACAGACAGACAGACAGACAGACAGACAGACTGTAGTCTTTATAGTTTTATTTGTCGAAGTGATCTGATCTGACGTGTACGCAGACTGGTGCATAGATATACAGTATACACTAGATGTCGCCTTAAAGACATTCGTTCCAATGAACTGCCGTAGACAAGGCGACATCTAGTGTATATATCTATGCACCAGTCTGCGTACACGTCAGATCAGATCACTTCGACATGGCTGTGTATAAGAGGTAAAAACGATTTAAATACTGTTCGTTTTCTCACACAAACCGCTCGTTTCGTGTCTTAGGCCATCAATGTGTACTTACGATGGGGAATTGTTTAATTTGGAAGACGGGGAATTGTTTTAATTTGGACTCTGTACATGCTCTTTGAGGTGATGACCATAGACCTGCATTATATGACTGACAGACAAGAACGGTTTGACCTAAAAATATCAAAATTGAAACTACTGCGGAAAAAAAGACACCTACATCTTGGATGCCCTTGAGGTAAGCTAAAACATACCAAAAATTAATTTCAAAGTGAACTATCCCTTTAAACGTATTTCAATTTAAATACAGTTTCCACACAATAGAGCTGAAAAAAAACATAGCATTTGTTTTTATGATTGGATAAAGTCTGTTTATTCACACATTTATTTTGCCTTTATGTGCAAATTGTGCATTTATGAACAAAAAATGCCTTTATGTTTTATTTCTAATTTAGAAAGCTATTTATTTCCTATTCAATAGGTCTCTTTATTTAAGTATTTATCTGCTTAAATTATTTCTTTTGGTGGAAATTTGAACGGAAAGGTGAATATTTGACAGGACTGACAAAAAAATACAACACACGAATATAAGGAAAATATCTAGACATTAATTGCGATTTGACACCAAGCATGGAAAGGAAGCAAGAGACCCCTGGGAAATCTGAGAAGAGGTCACAAGTATAACAAGTCACTCTCAGGCAATTCTTTGGCTTCTATTGATTTGCTTCTTCTGACATAATAAATTATTCAAATATATTGTCTAAAAAATTCATCACAGCTTAAAAGTCCCCTACTTTTCACTTAGAAGGGTCACTAACCTTCAACAAAAAAAATCAACTGTCCATGAATGGCACCGCAAGTAACCAAACTGGCTCATTCATTACTAATGCAGAGTCGCATGCATCTCAACTGGATCAGGTTCAAATGGGGGTCATGTCATCTCTGATAAGATATGTGAGGTCTTTTAATTGGAGATTAATTGGATATGCATACAGGAGATGAGCATTCCACACTTAAACTTCTGATTAACTTCGGCTTACCTCATAGTCACATATTGGTGAGAACTTTATAGGAGAGAGAAAGAAAAACATGAAATTCACACCCTATAATCACTGTGAGTTTTGAAACTGCCTGGAAGTCAGAATTTAGATGGGTGGTTTTGCTCCGATTGCGAGTGTGGCCTTCATCTGTTTTAGCGTTGTTATTTTGTAAACACGATGCCACCATTGGTACCTAGTGTTCCTATAAACATCATCATCATAATTTCATTTTGTTTGGAATAAACAGAAATGTATTCCCTCAGACTGATTACATGCCCTCAGAGTCTTTCTGCTTGACTCCCACTTTGATGAAATGGCAGGCACTTAATGATGCAGTTGATTTTTACCGCTTGAAGATCAGAGGGAAGTATAGCTCGATTGCTGAGAAGAATCAGCCCCATATCAGCCGTTCCTTTAACACACGGACAAGAAAACAGCAATGAATAAGTCATATAGGCTGCTGCAGGAGAGAAGCTGCGAGGAGCTAATTACAATGTTCTCCATTAATGGGACTACAGAAAGTTTTGCGTCGAGTTCATTTTCTACTATCCTGCTGTAAACTCTGTAATTATGGCCTTTCTCGTTATTTTGGTTAAGAAAGACGGGAATAGACCTCATTAGACTTCTGGTTTGAGACTGATAAGCAAGTACACTTAAAGATAGCATGCATGGCATGCAAAAAGTGTATTAATATAAAGAAAGTTTATGAAATAATCAGAAAAACAATTGGAGTGATGGCACTAACCAAAAAGGTGAAAATCTGATTAAAGGGAATAATTCACCAAAAATATTTGATTCACCCTTTGGAACACAAAAGCAGAAATTCTGAATACTTGCAGTTATAATGAGTATGTAGCTTTGAAGATTCAAAAAATGACACAAAGCGCCATAAATGTATGGTAGAGAAGATTCTAAGTCTACAATCATTCAACCAATTCAGTAAAACAATTCATTAGAAAGTTCTCAAAAGAACAAAAATCAGACACTTTATTTCAGATTTTCCAATTTTAACATCATTAAACAAGATCAAATTAGGCATTCAAAGGCTTTTTTAATTTTTTAAAGTTACTTTCTCATTGTGAAAAATAAGCGCATTTCAATTGTACTTATAAAAAAAAAACCTGTACTTGCAAATAATATAATAAGGAAATAAAAGGTCATTTAAAGAGAATACATCATGACACTTAAGTTCACTTTTAACAAGTGCACGTTGTAATAATGTTAAATTAAAATATTAACTTTAAAGTACATTTTAAATCATGTTTTAATAATCTTATGTCATGCTTTCAAAAAGAACACTGAATTTGATGTGTTGACCATAGATATGCACATGTAATTATAATTTACAAGTGATTATAATTTATGCAGTGTGTTATGTGATATAACATCGAAAGGTAATGTTTTAAATTATCTAAATTGCAACTTCATCATTACAAATGTGTAATTAAAAATATATTAAAATTCAAGACATACAAGTTTCAATAGAAATGACAAAGTATATTTACTATAAGTATTTACTATATTTACTATAAGTACTATACTAGTAATATAGTATATTTACCATAAGTAAATATACTATAAGTTACAAAGTATAGTTTACTATAAATGCTTGTCAATACATTCAACAGTTCACTTTAATCCTATTTCAAAGGAAACAAAAGTAATTATGAACTTACATATGAAGATGTTGTCACATGTCAGTGTATGTTTGGACTTTCAGTTTGTGTTTTGTTTGGTTCCTGTTTTCCTTTGTTCTTTTCCTGCCACTCATTTGTTTCTATGGTTACTGTCATTATCAGTTCAGTTGTATCACCTGTTTAGTAAATCAAAGTTATCTGTATCACCTGTGTTCTGTTAATCAGTGTCATCTGTGTTTGTACCCAATTTGTCCCAATTGCTCAAGAGAGCACAGAATTTTTCTCCTTCGTGGTGAACTTTATTCGTTGAGCTGTCACTAGCCCCCTCAACGATGAAACCCTCAAGCTGCTCTTCTGGATCAGGGCCAATTTCCACCAGGCCACCGACCTCCCAAACACCGATGGACTAAACTGGAGGGAAGCCATCAGCAGGTGTTTGGTGAGCGCCGCGTTCCAATCCAGAGAACAACCACCATCACCGGCAGCCGCTGAGATCACCCTTCCAAAGTCTCGTCCCGCCAAGACCACCCTTCTAGAGCTTCTTGCCTATCAAGCCTGAATGTCATCACATCATGCCTGTCGAGCCCTTGGCAAAGATGCCCGCCGCCTCACCGCCTAAGCCCTCAGCCAGGATGGCCGCCGCCACGTCAGAGCTTGTTCACATTCCTAGACCTGTTCCTACCCCAAGAACTGTTCCCGAGCCTGTTCCTGTTCCAGTTCCCGAGCCTGTATCTGTTCCCGTTCCCGAGCCTGTATCTGTTCCCGAGCCTGTTCCTGAGCATCCGGGTATCCTCTTCTACCTGCTCCGCCTCTGTCAGTCGGCCCCCTGGAGTCGCCTGCCTTGCCTCCACCATGGCTCCCCCCTCCGCTTGCTCTGCCCTGGCAGCCTCTACAACCTGCTCCGCCCTGGTCTCCCGAGCTGCCGGCATCGCCCTGGAGTCTACATGCCCTGCTCACCCTCCGGATTAAGACTCCAGAACGGAGCCCCCCCCCCCCCCCCCCCCCAATATGGTTACTGTCATTATCAGTTCAGTTGTATCACCTGTTTAGTCAATCATTGTTTTCTGTATCACCTGTGTTCTGTTAATCAGTTTCATCTTTGTTTGTATTTAAGTTCCGTCTGTTCAGTCAGTCATTGTTCGATCTCCGTTATATTTAGTGTGTGTTGCTACCTGTTCTGCTGTCCTGTTTAATTACATTAAACCTTCGTTTTGGAATTATATCCTCGTCTCCGTCTGCCTTCTTGCAAAACACTGTGACAGATTTACTTAAGTCCTATTTAAGTGGGGCAGAAAAAGTGTCCGAAAACAATACATTGGGTCCGTTCAGCATTACAACAGTACAATTACTGAATATTGTAATGCAGAGCACAAGCAATAACCACACCATCCACAGACCTCACAGAAGACTATTTCCCATTTCCATACTTTCCTTGAGCCAATAGATGCACCTCCACAGGCAGCGCTGTATCTCTGCCAGCAGATGTAAAGTCACTGTGCGCTGGAATACATCCAAGAGAACATTTCAAAACAAAACCAACATTTTCAAGCAAACATGTTAATCCCCACACTTTGCCGGCTCATTATTTGTGCATGTAATTAAAGCCCTCAAGCTACCGATACTTGATGTGCTGGATTACTGGTGGCACAGTAGGACATAATTTGTTAAAAAATAATAATAATAAACTGGGAGGATTACGTGAATGGAGTTTTATTGTGTTTTAAACTGCCAGGAACCCTTGTAAGTTGAGGCCAAAAATGTTGTGGCATTTTTAATAGGTATTTAATTAGCCGTAAAATACACTACAAATGACCATAATAAAAATAACTACTAATGCAATTATTTTAAGTTAAAAAGCATGTACAGAGTTGAACATATTTTTGCACTAATTAAAAAAAAAAACTAAAAAAAAACGTAAAAAAAAACTAACAGGGCTTAAATCTGGGAGAAAGGTACTATTAATTAGTGGCCTAATGAGGATTTTTATGGGTTGCCACAGTAGAGAGCACATAAAGAGACATCGTCATCACTAATTTAACATGGCAGGCCTGCAGAAGACCATCTGCTGCTCAAGAAACTGTTCATAAAGTCACAATTATCTTTTTGTAAGCACTTTATTGAGGAAAAATAGCTTGTTAATTAAGCTACAACACAAAATCCACATGAGAAGAAGAGGATCAAATAAGAGAATTCTGATTCTGGATGAATGAAAATAATTTCCTGTGAAAATAAAAGTGGCTACAGCTGTCTAGAGCAAGATTTTACAATTAAATTAAGGATAAAATAAAATAAAATTAAGGATAAAATAAATTAATAAAAATAACAATAAGAAAAAGTATTATTATTATTATTATTATTAGTGCCGGTAACACTTTATTTTAAGGTGACATAGTTACACATTACATGAACTTACTTTGGTTTACTATGGTTTTGTAGCTTAATTGATGAGCAATTTTTCCTCACTTACTATGGTAATAACAGTAAATTATGCATAATTGCAAGAAACTAACCCTAAACCGTAACTCAATAATAAGTACATAGTTAATTAATATTACTTATTTGAGTAAGTAGGCCTAAAACAACTACGTTACCTTAAAATAAAGTGTAACCTTAGTGCCGGCAAAGCTTGACATGCAATATTTCCATACTTGACCAACTGTTTTTCAGCAATACTGTTATTTATTACTAAAGTCATACAGCAGACATGTTTCTATATGGTTGAAGCTGGTATTTCAGGCGCAGTGGATGTTGCCTGTGGATGTCGGGCACACATTCATCACCACTTCTTCAGTATGGAGGCAGAGAGGAGAGTTATCAGCAGAAAAAAACTCTCCATGTGTCTCCTTTGTCTCTTATCTACAACAGCAGCCTACGACCTCAGAGGTACTATACATCTGACCTCCAACACACAGCACAATCCTTCTACTGTATATGTGTGTGTGTATGTGTGTGTGTGTGTGTGTGTGTGTATGAATCCCAGACTGACAGAAGAATGTGAAGCGAGGAAATAAAGCGGGATGGATTAATTATAAATGGCTGCCATTTCAACCTGGTGATAGAAGAGCAGTGATATTGTGCTTTTGAGAATAACCGGTCTCATGCAATTTGTTTTATATTCCAGCAGCCAAGCACCACGCATATGGAAGTGGTGGGGGAAAAAAAGAAGTGCAAACTAATCGTCCTCATTAATGTGATTTATGAACCATAAATTCTCATTCGTTCAGAAAGCCCCTTTGAATAATGGCGGAAAGGGTGTCCTTTTAATTTTTTTAATTTAACACAAACTGCTACTAATAATGCATTGAACACAAAGTGCCGTGGAATATATTATACCAGGGAATACAATGTGCACTACCAAAATATGTGGAACTGAGTTAGTGGTAAACAAGAATGCAAATCAAACACAGTATTTTGCAGAATTACATTTGGAAAATTGCTTCATGCATTTGATTTATTGAATCCTCCATCCAGCATTAATACTACGCCACGCTCTTGTTCTGAGTAATTGACGGTGGAAATGGATACCCAGGCAGTGCCATTGACTGTGTTATTGGCCAAAAGTCAATAAGAGTAAATGCAAAACCCCACTTCTGAAGCACAATTATGAGCCATTTGTGTTGCAACGGTGGCCATTTTCTCGGAGTTTGACATGACAAGAGGGGTTATTTAGCACTAGACATGCTTGTAAAATCAAGTCACTGTGGGCCGTGTTTTAGCACTCAGGGGTGGTAAATGCTCCCCAAACAAACACAAGCAGAGAAATTGGCTCAACATTTTTTCCTTATTATTCAACTCACAGTGTTACATTTTTGTATTTACTCCAGGGCCGGATTTACGTCATATTATGACACAGTTTGCAAAATAATAACAATTGGCCCCTCCCCAAACCCCGCCCCGCTGACAGTCAGAATATTTTGAATAAGTAATTGTGGCGAGCACGACGAGGTCGAGGGCCGTGGGAGGACAACGCGAGGCCGGTGGCGCGATTGATAATGAGCGACACGTGCGCGACGCACCGGTCTCGCATCTCTCACGGAGGAGCGGAAGCATAAAGGAGGAGCGACGACAGTGAAGAGCGAGAGAGGACAGGCCTGAATTTTATTTGATGTGTTTTTGTTTTGTGTTGCCAGCAGTCGTCCGTGAGGGGCTGCTGGCTTTTACTTTCATTTTTGTATTTGTTTATTTAATTATTAAAATGTTGAATGTTTGCCGGTTCCCGCCTCCTTCTTCCCATAACATCTGTCTGAACCCCGTTACAGTAATTACTTCATGACTGCTAAAAAAGTATGTTCTATATATGAATGTGTGTAGAATGAATGTAATTCGAACATGCTTTCATTATCATGTGACCTACCAGCGTCAGTTACATTGCTTCACTGTCATTCACAAATCCTCTCCCGTGGCCTCATGGGAAAGTAAAGTGTCCATCGTCTGCACACTTCAGGATCTCACCGGTAGTAGTAGGTCATCCGGGTACTTTTTGCCTACTGTTTTTTGAGCACTGTGAATTCAGACATACTTCTTTAGTCACATACTGTTTCTCGCTTACTATATTTACTCGCTTACTGCGATTTTGGATGCAACCATTGGCTGTGTTTGGAATGGCACACTAACTTACTGCTTACTGCCCAGTACACAGTGCATCCTGCCTACTATTTTTTTCAAGAATAGTGTGTGAAATAGTATAAAACATGCAGCAAATAATGTTTCAGAGTATTATGTAATAGTGTGTTGTCATGTGACAAACATAAAACATTAATTCAGCTGTCACAAGATGAAGATGAAGAAGAAGATGAAGATGAAGGGGAGTTCAAAAGAGTTCAATGAGTGTTTTTGACATCAGCACAACTGTCCTCTATTTTTAATGAGGACAATTAAGGAAAGGCATCGAAGACAAAGCTGACACGCATTCAGTTTCTTTCTTTCTTTCTTTCTTTCTTTCTTTCTTTCTTTCTTTCTTTCTTTCTTTCTTTCTTTCTTTCTTTCTTTCTCCATCCCTGTAGTTCAGTCTTTTTGCTCTTATCCTCTCCCTTCATTTTCCTCTCTATCTCTTCCTATGTATTCAGCTGCTGTCTGCTCCTCTGGCCGATCAGTGATTTATGTCGTCCCCAGGTGAGCGTGTTCACATCAGCATTACCTTCTTTTTCCGAGGTAGTGATCTGTTTCCCAGAGCTCACTGCTCTCTCCTGCTTGCTCCACTTCACCAACCAGGTGCTGGCTCCCCAAAACCTTTCCCTCTCTCTCTCTCTCTCTCTCTCTCTCTCTCTCTCTCTCTCTAGGCCCACAGCATACTGCATTATACGCATTGTGGAATAAAGAGATATCTCAACATCCACATTCACTGACCGTGGACTGTAAGTGAGGGCTCAGAGCAGCTGAAGGTTTAAATTAGGAATAAGCCTTGTGTAAAGTCTGTACGGTGCAGGTTTTTCGGCGGTCATGCCCACTGTAAAAAAAATGTATTTAACTGTAAAAATGCTACAATAAAAACCTTACACTTAAAGGGTTAGTTAACCCGAAAATTTTAATTTAGTCATTAATTACTCACCACCATGTCGTTCCAAACCCGTAAGACTTTCGTTCATCTTCGGAACACAAATGAAGATCTTTTTGATGAAATCTGAGAGCTTTCTGTCCCTCCATTGACAGCTACACAACTACCACTTTGATGCTTCAAAAAGTTCATAAAGAGATCGTAAAACGAATCCATATGAATTGAGCGGTTTATTTGAAATTATCTGAAGAGACACGATCACTTTATACAATGAACTTGGCTTAATTTGTGTTCCGAAGATGAACGAAAGTCTCATGGGTTTGGAACGACATGAATTAATCACAGAATTTTCATTTTGGGTGAACTATCCCTTTAATGTAATTTTACAGTAAAATACTGTTAAATTAAATTTTGGAAGTGAAAAAGAACGTTGTAATTTACAATGAAAAATCTGTCCCTGCATGACACTTGACATTTGATGTATTTTCATTGAAATAAATGTTTCTTCTTAGTTTTTTCTTATCAGTTATGTACATTTAACCTGATTACGTCAGACTTCGTACTTCCGCTCAATTTCAGTTCGCTTCTGTACTCAGTCTGAGATAGCGACCTATCTCTCAGTTTTCCTCCGGCCTCAAAACAGCTGGCCAATCAACGAACAGAGGGCGGACTGAGAGCCGTGACGTAGATGCTGATTGTACCGTGGATGCGTAGATTTACTTCACATAATCTGCAAAAGTCGTTCACAGCCATGTTCACTCCGCTATTTCGCCCGATGGTTTTGTTTTCGCATCATACATGTGTTTACAGTGGAAGTTCGATGCGGCTGAGCCGGCTCATAACACACGTCATAACCAAACGTTATGTGATTGGCTTACGGGTAAGCAATGATTTTAAACTTCAGACAAGTTTCTGGCAAACACAGCAGCTAGTTTTTTTACCGTAAATATAACAGAATTTGTTTTTACAGTTTATCATCAAGTCATTATCTGATAAAACAGTACAAACAAACTAATATATATATATATTATATTAGTTTGTTATTTCTGTGAAGTACTCTTTTTAAACATATGCGATAGTGTACTTTTTTTCACAATTGGTCCTATTAATATAAAAGTAGCAAAAATCTCTCAAATAAAAACAAACTTTTTTTTTTTTTTTGCAACTCCTGAGCATTTTTCTGTTTACAAACTGTAAAAACAAAAATAGGGGTTGGGGGGGGGGGGATCCTGACAACAAGACACTGGAAAAAAAAAAATGTGTTGTTCAGGGAATTTTTAAGGCAGTTGTTTTTCCACCAAAGGCATCGGTTTACATGCGCTCTGTGTGGAGGAGCAGCGCACACATTTTAGCACTTCCACATTTGACATGTTCAAAAAACAAGTGAATTTGCCATGATGTGCCTGAACCCAATGACCCTGCACTCCCTACAACTGCTTGTTTATCAGGTACCAGCATGTTTCCAGATCACATACAGGTAACAATAACCCTTCAGTGGTCCACCACTGAACATATCACACCTCTCCATCTACACTTTGTGTACATGACAACAATAAAAGCAGCTGAGGTGTTGTAATTGTAGTAGTGTTTCTAGTAAAACATGGCAGAATGGCGATCCTTAAAATAAAATTGAGACATCTGCATTTAGGCTGAACCATGAAAAGCCTCCTGACACCATAATCAGTGATCTTGATTTCATTTATTTGGATAATAATTAGAGTATGTGTTTACAGTAATGGAAATTTTTCCTGGTTCCATTGTGTTGTCACAATCTGTAGCTGTATAATTACGGCAGATTATAATTACGGTGATTAGAGAGTGGCCTAATAATTATGATTATGATTGCCATTCTGGAGGAAGATGAGCAACACCCAACATTTCATTGAATAAAGACACGTCTTTTCATTCAATGGGAAATGGTCTGATCTGTCTTTAATCTACTAGTTGAAACTAAAGTAAAGCTTTACCAAAATGTGGCCACAATGGGTGGATCTTTCCATATTCGTAATCACTTATACTCTGAGGTCTTGCATAGCTCACAAAGCAGTTTTTTGGGGAAATTACATCATGTTGATCCTCTGTAAACGAGTCGGTGGATGCGTTTTCTCATGCTACAGCTTTCAGCAACATGGTCCACTCTGTTTAATTAAGCAGTGGAAGCCTCAAACCAGCACAAGCATACAGGAGCAAGAGCCAAAGGCCAAGAGGTGGGCAGCTACATAAACTTTGTCCATTGATTCCACATGATCCCTTTGTATCCCTGTGGATTTCACAGGGATTGAGGGCCTGCCATAAATCCTGAATTGTAATCTTTGAGCACACACAATACTACGGGAGGCTGGAAATGTTGTTATTATTACAAGTATTCCATGCAAACTAATAATGAGTCTGAGAAAGATCGACTATATATAGATAAAGGAAGATTTATATTCAAAGTGTCCATAAGGACTCAAGAGATGTCGAAATTACATTAAATAGCATCAGCATTTTAACTTAAGAGGATATTAGATATTAGTATGCATATTATTATATGTATATTAGCAAACTGCAGTAGACTGTTAGTAGACTGTTAGCAAAGTTACTTAAAGTTAATAGTCAGTAATGTCTGTTGAGCATCAAAGTAAAGTGTTAGCAGATATTAAGCAGACAGTCTACTAATACTCTAATGACAGTTGACATGTAGTTGCGAAGTTACTTATAGTTAGTAAAATGTCTAAAGTGGATCATTGAAATAAAGTGTTACCAAATTGTTGCACTTTTTTTTTTTTACACAAGAGTGTACACCTTGAAAAAAAAAAGAAAAACAGGTTACTCTATCATTTAATGTACAGCAAATACTAAATAACCAACTAACTTACCAACCAACCGAAAACAAACAAACAAATTAATCAATTAATAAACGTGTTATTATTGTTTTAATGGTGTTTTAATATTAAAACATTTAACATTTCTCCAAATAAATGATCATTTCCAACCTAAGTAAACATCAAAATGTTTTTAGCCCTTGTTAGGATTTGCCAAAGACTCCTGGCCCTTAACATTGGCTGTTAATTAAGTTAATATAAAGTCTGCTGCCAGCAGATTAATGGACATCAAATGAACAGCAAAAGAAGATGTCTAAATTAGTGCCCATGAGCTCAGCTGCTAACCCTCTCCTCTCCCTCCCCCTACTCCTCATTTAGCTCTTCAGGCGGCGTTCCCCCCCTTCTCTGACCCATCTGAGCCCCCTTCCCCTTCAACAGCATTTCTAAAGACCTGCTGCCATCGTGAGGGCTGAGTTTACTAGTCAAATTCACAGACTAGCCCTCTTCTCACATGACCGACATGGAATCATCACACGCAGAACTCCACGAAAAGTGCAACAGATTTCCACAGAATTGGAAAAACACACAAGTCATTCACACATTCTATACATGATTACAGCTTGAGCATTTGTTTATAAAATATTTAGGAAAAATATGATTATGCTTTCAGCAAAAGGGTCAAGGTTCGGCTGGTTCCAATGGTGCCGTTAGTCCACAGGTAAAATCAGTATCATCTTGTTCTAACAGGCATCTCTCTCTCTCTCTCTCTCTCTCTCTCTCTCTCTCTCTATATATATATATATATATACATATATATATATATATGCATACACAATATGGACAAAAGTATTGGGACCCCTCACCATTTCACATTCTAAATACATAGACATTAATATGGAATTGTTCCCCCCTTTGCAGCTACTGTAAAACAGCTCCTAATCTTCTAGGAAAGCTTTTCAACAGGATTTTGGAGTGTTTCTGTGGGAATTTTTGCCCATTCATCCAGTCGAACATTTGTGAGGTCAGGCACTGATGTTGGACGCGAATATCTGGCTCACAATCTCCATTCGTTCATCCCAAAGTTCAATGGGGTTGAGGTCAGGGCTCTGTGCGGGCCAGTCAAGTTCTCCCACACCAAACTCATCCAACCATGTGTTTATAGATATTGCTTTGTGCACAATGTAGTCAAGCAGGTAACGCTTACTGGAATCCGCCAAACCCAGAGAAGATCAGACTGCCAAACAGAGAAGCGTAATTCGTCACTCCACAGAACACGTTTCCACTGCTTCAGAGTCCAGTGGCGAAGTGCTTTACACGTTACACCTACAAAGCTTGACATAGTAGGCTACTTGGTGATGTGAGTATTGCATGCAGCTGCTCGGCCATGGAAACCCACTCCACAGAGCTCCCGCTGCACAGTTTTTGTGTTGATATTAATGCCAGTGGAAGTTTGGAACTTTAGCTATGGAATCAGCAGAGCGTTGGTGACTTTTACACACCATGCTCCTTAGCACTTATTGACCCCGCTCTGTGACTTTACGTGGTCTTCCACTTCTTGGCTGAGTTGCTGCTGT
Organism: Leuciscus leuciscus; assembly: GCF_965113295.1. NCBI lineage: Eukaryota > Metazoa > Chordata > Actinopteri > Cypriniformes > Leuciscidae > Leuciscus > Leuciscus leuciscus. The sequence goes on along the minus strand of NC_138726.1, from coordinate 10,290,840 downwards.
TCCTAAATTCTTCCACTTTCAAATAATACCATTTACAGTTGCCAGTGGAATATCTAGCAGAAATTAAATTTCACGAACTGACGAACTGACTTATTGCAAAGGTGGCATCCTATCACAGTACCACGCTTGAATTCACTGAGCTCTTCAGAACAACCCATTTTTTTCCACAAATGTTTGTAAATGCAGATTTCATGGCTAGGTGTTTGATTTTATATGACTGTGGCAATGAGTCTGATTGAAACACCTAGATTCAAGAATTAGAAGGGATGTCTGAATACTTTTGTTCATTGTGTATATACTGTCTGTTTAGTTTGGCTCTTTGTGTTTAGTTTCTTTGATTGTTTAGTCCATGTTCAGTTGTTACTATGGTTACATATCTGTTAATTGATTTACACAGATCTGTTAATTGATTTACCCACACCTGCCTCTTGTTTTACCTCTCATTTAGTGTACCTTTACATGACAACCCTGTACTAAAAACTGAAAAGTTTTTCCTTTGCGTTTTTGACGTACAAACATTACACAGATCCGCAAAAACGACTAAAACACTGTATTCTGCTGCCAGGCCAGTAGTTGGCGATGTCACTTTTTAAAGAAACACCACACGCCTACAGACTGAACTCATAATGTGCATGCGCATGACGTCACCATTTTCACCATTTTTCTTTTTTTTCTTTTTTTTTACATAGAGAAAATAACGGTATAGTTTTCAAAAACTTGCACTTTTTTATACCCGTTTTAAAAAAGTTTGCGCTTTCAGGCCCCCCAAAACATTGTTGGCGTGTGAATGAATGGCCGAAATGCATAAAAAGTTTTTAACATTGTAGTGTAAACGTGCCCCTAAACTCTGCAGGCCTGTAGCCCTTCAGGAACTGAGCTTGACAGCCCTGATTAAAGGTCTATGAATGTGGCTTATGAATATTTACAAAAGAGCTTCACATTTTAAATGGAGGACAAAGTCAATGTTGAAAAATAAAATGCACATGAAAAAAAATTTCTCAGGAAATGGAGATGAGGGAAAAAGCACAAGGGAAAACAAAAAGCCTGGCTTTTTAAGGGTGCACAATTCCCAAGCTAGCACACAGTCAGAGACAATCCTTGCCTCCCAATATGCATACCCTCCATCCTAAACATTATGTGAGATTAGAATAAGCGTATCCCAAAGCACACGTTAAAAAGAGTTTGCCAAAAGTCCCCGGATGATCAATTTCCGGTATATTTTCTAAGTGTGGATCCGTGCACATGCTAATGGATAATATTACCCATTGCGCTTTAGAGAAGGATTCAGTTCAGAACTACAAACACGATTAAAAACTACAAACATAGTGGATGTGCATGAGACTGACGGTTAAGTACAGATGCCCTGAAAGGGATTTGAGTTATTATTAACAATTAACATTTAACCTAATGAAATTTTTTTATTTAATGCTATCTGTGTAATATTTCATGTGCATTATTTCTGTCAACTTATATAAAGGTACGAATAGCACAATAGCACAACAGATACATTAACTATTAAATGCACCATTATGCAAAAAAAAAAAAAACATGAGTTTTCTGCATGCTACTTGTTTGAACGTTCTTGTTTTCTCTCCAAGAGAAGATGAAGAATTGTTTGAGTAGTCTAAATTTAATTCAAATAAAATGTGGAATATGTATATGAATATGTTAACTGTGACAGGATGATTGACAGGACGATTTACGGTGACAGAATGTACGTAACAGCACAATTATGAAGGGGTAGTATGTCCTAAAGCTTGCCTACTCTTTTGCAACACACTCAAAAGTATCAACTTTTCCTTTACAAAAGGAGTACATACTTTTAGGGCATAATATAAATAGGCAAATTGGGATGCAGAAAGAAAGAAGCACAGCTGAATGCAGCATGTGGCATGGAATAAAAAAAGCACTGACATTTATTGGTTACGGGAGCTTCTCTGAATGGGGAGGGGGTGATGGGTACCCGTGACTCCCTGCTGTTTTAACTGGATCACAGAGGGTTACCGTCTTTCTGCTGCACTATAAGAGGGCGATCGGGCTCTTGTCATGGTCTAATCTCAAGCTCACAGCTGATCCCCCCAACCAACCTTTGTGAAAAAGAAAAACACTTTAGCATACATATTACGGAAATAATATACTATAAAAGAAAATACTTAAGTACAAATTGAATTAAATGTTTTTGGACACTTAATTGCTTGAAATAGTTTACCTTTATATTAAATGCAATTAGTTGAACTTTAAAGTACTTTTTCTACCCACTTAATTAGGACGTCAGTAAATCTTTTAATGTAATTTCATAATTAGTTCTATTGTATTTGAAATATGGTGTGCACTGCTGAATGTACTGACAAGCATTTATGGTTAACTATTCCTATTGAATCTTGTATGTCATGCATTTCAAAAGCCCAACGAAAGAAAAACAATGACTTAAAATGTATTTTAAAGTAAAACATTATAACAAAGTGCTCTTTTTAAAAGTGTACTTAAGTGTGTTAAGAAACAGTCAGAAACAAGGGTAGGTTTAAGAAACAAGTGTACTCCCTTTAAAGTGGATTTTATTTCATTAATATTATATTATCTGCAAGTAAGTTTAAAAAAAATTTGTATTTAATATACTTTTAAGATTTGAAGTGCAGGTTCAATAGTGATACGTGCACTTTTTTTCAAAAGGGAAGGTCTGTGAGTGACAGGTGGGTTAATACTTCATGTGCCATTGAGGGAAAAGTGGTTCATTCCTCGATAGCATAAAAGAGAAAAATGCAGAAAAAAATACCACAACATGCAGCATAGACGTTTTAAACACAGGTCAAGAGTGATAAGTACAATCAGCATATGCCAGAAAAGATAATGGCAAAAAATGTCAGAAGGCCCCTTGAAATGAGGGAGAAATGAGTGACACAGAGGGCAGGTCCACTGAGGGAGATTAATAGAGCGGCGAGACCCACACACACTTCACACGGCACAAGAAAGCAAATGAGACTCAAAGTGCATTTACATGCGTGGCAAAGTGTAGGAGAAACCACATTACAGCCCGCTTGCTCTCATACAGGCAGAATAGCAATATGCTAATCTTTTTGCTGTGGTGATGGATTGTTCCGGTTATTGTCATGATCCTGGTGATATGACCACGAATGAACAGTGAACACAAAGATTTGAAGGTGCATGAATTTGTTGGTGAAATTATAGACCTCTCAAAATCTATATTCCAGGGATGTCTTATAATACACTTATTTTTATGTAACGTATTTGAATCATTTTACCATAGTAGGCCCTATCTTGCACCCAGCGCAATTGACTTTGTACACCGACGCATGTATCATTCCTATTTTGCACCCGACGCACAGCGGACTTTTCCCTCCACAGACGCACGTCGGTAAATTAGGGAATGAACTTGCGCTCCCGGGGCGGTGCAGCGAAAAGAGGAGGCGTGTTCCGGCGCAAACATTCCCTGGTGCTATTTTGCAGTTTCAGAAAACAATTCTGCCACAGACCAGGAAGAACCTAGTCTAAAGTCAGTGGCGCGTTTTTCAGATGCTATTTTAAGGGCACATGCTTGGCCATAATTTAGCGTGTGCACAACGCGAATACACTTTGCTTCTCTCATCTACACAGATGTAGCAGTTGCCATTTTTTCAAACCATACATTATTAGAAGGAAAAATATTCCACATGAGGGAAATCATTGTGGTGTCCATGAAGATGTGAAAAAATAGGCATAAATCTAGCTTACACATTTACCCAAATTATTATACACCTGCTTAACCAAAGCTAATTTGGGTGGGTTTCTCCCATCCCCATACAATGTCACTTCTCTGTGTTTTACGGCCCTGACGAGAACATTGGTCTCCTCGGCTGTGAACCGCTCCTGACGTGCGCCTGGCAAATCCGCCGGTATAATAGCAAAACGCCATGGAACAAGCGCGCCTGCTCTTAAAGGGAATGTGAGATGACGCTCTGATTGGTTTATTTCACGTTACGCCCAAACCACACCTATGAGTAATGTAGCTACTTCAGACCAACCCATTTTAGATTTGCGTCGGGCGCAAGAGTCATTTATCCCGCCGGTATAATAGCAACAGCGCCCGAGATGCTAAATTGCTTAATTACAAATATTTTTAAACATGACAGTCAAGTTTCAACAGAAATGATATTAAAGTATATTCAACCATAAATGCTTGTCAGTATGTTTGGCAGTACACTTTAACCATATTTCAAAGACAATATAAGTAGTTATGAAATTACACATTGAGTACTTAAGCCCTACTTAAGTGGGTAAAAAAAGTGCAGATTGCGTTCAATTTAAAGTATAATAAATGTTCATTTAGTTGCAGCCAAAAACATTACATTCTGTTCAGACTTAAGTATATTCTTTAAAATTATATTATTTCCATAATAAGTACTCTATTTAAAAGTATGCTTGTTTTTCACTAAGTACTGATGTCTCATCCTGTACTAAATAGATTTGTCCAATCAAATGATTTCTAGAATGAATAATACTTGCAACTGAGTAGAAGGTAGCAGATAATGGTTAATGCTGTGACGTAAAACTAACATTTAAACTGAAGCCGATTAGGCCTTCAATATGTCCAGTGGAACTTCCCATTTCAAAAGAAAATACATCAACACAGGGAAGAAAACTGTGCTTGTTAAGCATTTTAATGTACTAGCAGGAATACACAGAACTCTGTAAAAAGCTCAGCAGATTTCGACAGAATTGGAACATAGTTCACAAGTTTTGAATGTGCCTCACCTATTTTGTGTTTATTTATTATTATTTTGGATATTTTTTTAAGTACCAATATTAAAGATTATGCAAACTGAGAGATGCACATTTAACACTGCGTGTAAAAATCATGTCATAAACTGGCAAATGTTTTGAAAAGCAGAATCATGGATAAAAAAACTAAAATAACTGTCCTGGTTTCCATTATATGTTATTTGTAGATTGATTCTGACCTCAGACTCAACTTAATATAGTGCAAACTCCTTCCACTATAAGAAATAGAATAATTGTCAATGCCTCTGTCTAAAAAGAGACAGTATGTGTTCCAGCATGTGGATGAGTGACATGAAAGGCAATCATTTTGAGAAATGTGTATCACTTCCTCTCTCCTCTCCAAACAGAGCGACCTCTGCTTCACCTCCCCCGTCACCTGAGCCAAACGTGCCGTCACGTCTGTGTCAATAAGGCAATTTGTTTTTCTATTGCCTTCCTTATCAAGGTTAAACTGAATAAATCAATCACTGTCCATGAGGCAAAAGAGAGAGAGAAAGAGAGAGAGTGAGAAAAAACTTCCTGTCAGAAACTGGGGGTTATAAATAATATGCCAGCAGCAACCAAACACTGCCAATGTGAATTTTCAACACGCAAAAAGGCAATTAACAAGGAAGGAAACCTGAAACAAATGCCTTCTGAAGGTCCTTCCGCCAAATGTAAAACGAGGGGACACCCAGGATCATTTCAGATGTCTCTGTGTTTAAATTACATGCTTTCTGCCCTTGATGAATATTAATATTTTATAACAAAACTTTGCCAAGAGATGGTGCTTTTCATTCATTTTCTCCTCAGGAAGCAAGATTTGCAAATAAAAATGGCTATTTTTCACACGTCTGTTACTGTTATTCATTAGACGTTGTATGCCCTTTTTAAAAAAACAAATAGCTCAGGTCCATGATGCTGAGTGTTTATTGCAGTGTTCCAGCCATGCTAAAATCCACAGCTATGACACAAAAAGTCTGGTCACCAAATCACTCGGCACTGTCTGCAGCAAATGCTGTTATTTTTGTTGCATTGCATTGCTCATTAGGCTATTTGTCATAAATTTTGACTGACTGATTGTGCCTAAGGAAGTAGACTTCACAGGGCAATGTTCAGCCATGTAAGTCAGATTCCAAAAACATAGGGAGCAGATATTCACAGTCTAAAGAATATCCACAAACACTACTGTGGAGTCGGTAAGGTTTTTTAACGTTTTTTGAAAATGTCTCTTAAGTTTACTAAGGCTGCATTTATTTGATTATTACCATTAAAAATAACTGTTTTCTATTTGAATTTATTGGCATACCCATCCAATTTATTCCTGTGATGTCAAGGCTGTATTTTCAGCATCATTACTCCAGAATTCAGTGACACATGATCCTTCAGAAATCATTCTAATATGCTGATTTAGTGCTCAAGAAACATTTATTATTAATAATTATCAATGTTGTAAACAGCTGAGTTGCTTAATATTTTTCTGATAAAATTATGGGGACAAAATGTCCCAAGATGGCAATATCTGAAATAATTGTCCTTGTGGGGACATTTTTTGGTCCCCGTGAGGAAAACAGCTTATAAATTATACTAAGTAATGTTTTTTGAAAATGTAAAAATAATAAAAGTTTTCTGTGATTGGTAGGTTTAGGAGTAGGGTTAGCGTAAGTGAATAGAATATACAGTTTGTACAATATAAAAAGCATTATGTCTTTGGAAAGTCCCCATAAAACACGGAAACACAGCCTCTAATTGCTTTAACTCTTTTCTCGCCAGCCACCGCCAACTTTTGGGGTAATTTTCACAAAAATGTCATGGCCCCCAGAATATTTTGTTGAATAAATATCTGAACATGGAATAGAAAGAACAGACCCTCTGCTTTTAAACAACAACAACAAATATTCTAGCTTCATGCATTCTTTTTTATCAACACTTGTGGTTAAGTTTCATTAAACAAAAAGCAACACTTTGAGAAAAATGAGAAAATCCCGTTTTTGTCAAAGACTACAGTACATCTGGATCAGATTCAGTATGATAATCAGAACATAGATGCACAGTCCTAACCACTTCATGGGTCGACATTTCACTCAATAACATTAGGCCTTTTTGATTTATATGCTGTTTATTGTTGATGATCGGATTATTTTATCATCTGATCATATGCATCTATTTACATACGAGATTGCTCGTTTCTGCTTCGTCTTTGCCTGTGTTGTGATCCGGAGATACTGTACTCATTCAGGAGATGTGTAATAGCGCCCCCTACCTAACAGTGACAGCGTATAACATCTCGTCAATGGCAGGGAAGCGTTTTCTCATTAAAGACAAGATAACTCATCAAAGGGCGGGGAAAGAGTTAATTATGGTACAGTATTTCTTTTTAGCGTAAAATAAGTCTAAGCCATGGATCAAGAGATCAGTCAGGGATAAACATGGATCAGTATAAATAGTGGAAATACATCATGTCTCCAAATAGGACAGATGATTGTGAGACTTTAATTCATCCAGATGTGCCAGATGTTCATGTATGTAAATAAGTGGTGGGGGCAGCGTTGTCACCCGCTGACTGAATGTAGCTCACATAATCAACATGCAAGGTCACGGTCCATCCATGGTCACACACAAATGAATGTGGTTCAGTTTTGGTCAATTGTAAACCAATCAGCCGGGTCACTTTTGACACACAGGGTGAGAATGTGTCCAGTCATACATGGCATTTTCATACTAGGGTCAACAGCAGAGCATGTGAATTCCATCCATGCTTCCAAGACAATAACATCCACACCTACGGATGCAGCCTTGATGCACACTGAGCCCTATAAACCTCCCTGGACAGGTTAGTGGGTGCTGAGTATTTAAAGCCTGTCTGGTCCAAGTGCTGTGCAAACCCAAGGCACCTTGCTTTGTTTTTATAGGGCCTTTATTGCACAGCTGTTTCGGGGGCTGACACTGCAGTATAATCACCTCCTGACTGAGCGGAGCTCCCATAATCATCATGGCCTCCAGAAAGCCTAAACATAAAACCAGCGAGGGACATAAACTCCCCGCAGCTTGACCGACATCATGGCAGAAGCATAGCGGTCAACACCATCTAGTGAGCTGTCTGCTGCCTATATGTTGTTGCCTTCTAAAGCAACATCCTAACCGTCACAGTACCTCAAAATTGACCAATTTGGAACACTCCACATATACAGCAACTTTGCACAGCTCGCACACAAATTAAAGAAGCAATGAGCATAAAATAAGCAATTTAAAGTTGATCTCGAGTTTGTTAGCATGCATGGGGCCAAATTAACGGCATACTCTAATAAGCATAAAAAACATAGTACACTAAGGGCCCTATCATACACCAAGCGCAATGCTGCAAATAGACTGCGCCATTGACCAACTGAAACCTGGTCTAAAGTCAATGGCGCAATATATATATATTTTTGTTATTTAAAGAGCGCGTTAGTAATGTGCGCCTATAGGCGGGTCCACAACGCGCATACACTGTCCCATAGATGGTATGCTTGCGCGTTTTAACCTCACGCACAAGCAGATCCGTTTCCTCCCCATGGCGCGAGCACAACTGGCTTTTAAAGGGAATGGGAGATGGGACTCTGATTGTTTGATTGCACATTACACCCAAAACACACCCATTACTCATTAATAGAATAGGAACAACCGTTTTAGACCATGCGCCGACCATTTTTCCCATCGTTAAACTAGCAAAAGCGGATTCGGACACGCCCTAAGTGCACTTGTGCCGTACGTTTTAGACAGTAGCGGTTTTTGGCACGGGCGAACCGGGCAATCGCCCGGGGCGGCATTTTTGGGGGGGCGGCGCCGCCGGCACGAGCAGAAAATAAAAAATAAAAAACAAAATCTGCACCGCGAAGCGGTTTTCTATTATCTATCATGTGTGGGGAATTGGCAAATTTGCGCCCCCTGCAGCTGCAGGCGCCCCTGCTTGCTGAGAAGATGCCGTGCACAGAAGCTGTTTGTTTGAGAAGGGGAAAGGGGAGGGGGCGCGGAGGCGCGGGCGCGGATGACAGTTCACCTCTGGGTCTCTCCCAAATGGAACGGACAAGGGGGGGGGGGGGGGGGGGGATCCATATAGTTATCTAAGTCAGTCACACCTCGACTTTCTTCCAAATAACGCACATTTCATTCATAATATTATAAATACAGGCCTCTATATTTCCTGCACATTTTTGTTTTTCTGAATTGTCTGCATGGCTAATAAAAATAGGTAATACAAAACGATTACTTGGCCACCACCGACAAGGTGAATTGGTTTAGTCTTGACTTCTGGTCGTGACTCGTCGTGAGTGACAGTTGGTATGGGGGGGGATCAGGGGAAATCTGTTGATTGTCGATGTCGAGTACGTGCCAAATAAGAGATGGATCATGGACAAGAAAGGTCAAAGCCATCAGGTGCCCAATTTAGAAACGAGCGAAAGATAAAGGTATGCAACTATGTTTTCTCTGTATGATTACGGTATCCATGTCATGAATGAAGGGGCAATATTAATTGGTGCGTATAACTCTTATTTGTTAGCCTTTTTGCTATGATTCTTGCTATGATTCTTGATTCGGTTTTAACTCAAACACGAGATCTAATTTCACCATAATATTGTGCTTTGCAACAAAACTGTTACAAGTTCAGTTATTACACTGCAAAAAATGCTTTTCTTAGTTTTTTTTGTCTTGTTTCCAGTCGAAATATAAAACATTTCTTAAATAAAGACGCATAACGTTATATTACTAAAGTAGTAAAATGACATAAGATATTAAGTCTTGTTTTCTGGTGGAAATAAATAAAAATTGAGTGTTTGCTTAAAACAAGCAAAACATGATCTGCCAATGGGGTTAGAAAAATTATGTCCAAATTGGGGGGCGCTCGAAGGGGGTCTCGCCCAGGGTGTAATTCAATGTAGAACCGCCACTGGTTTTAGACCATGCGCTTTGATCGTTAAAATAGGGCCCAAATCTTCTTCTTCTTGTTTGTAGTGAATGCGTACTTGTACCCCGGGTTTCACAGACCAGGCTTAAGCCTAGTCCCATACTAAAACTCAAGTTTGAGCTGGTTTAACTGAAAGCAACTTGCACTGACAAATCTTAAAATATGTCACTGCCATTGCTTTGTCTCAAGATGCATAGCAGTAGTTTTTCTTTCTTTTTTTTTCTTTTTTTTTTTTCTAAGGCATGTTTATAAAAGCTGCTTAAATATCCTAATTGGACTAAGTTCTTATCCTGGCTTAATCTAAGCCCTGTCCATGAAACCGGGCTGTAAGACTGGATTTTCACTAAGACTGAACTCGAGAATCCTAACCTGTAATAAGCCAATAAAGCTCTCTAATCTGGAGAGAAGATCTCAAAGAAAGAGTTATGCATCCCTCTCTTCCTGCTCCCTCTTCTTTCCCCCTGACTCAAGTCACTGAAAGTTCCCTTAGAATATCGATAACGGTGTATCTTGTGAATCTATTGTTTTTTTCCCTTTCATGTTTGGTATCATTTTAAATGTCTAAGTGCGATTGGTAAAATGAAATCTCAATTTCACTGCAGTTCCTTGTCTTATGAGAAAGATTGAACACTCATGAGAATTATGTTCTCCTGTTGTGGGTGGTGTCTCTTCAAGATATCTGATAATCATGGGTCCTCTCCCCAAAACCAGCTGTGACTCAAAACCATATTTACTACAGCTCTTTTGTTCTGGTCTGGGTATTTAAGGGAAACTGGCAGAAGAGTCATTGGGAATTCTGTAACCAGAAAACCCCCATGCAGCGCTGTGTATTTCTCCTGAGACCTGCACTCAGAACACTCACACACCACTGTGAGCCTCTCGCTGTCAGGAAGGCACTTTTTGTTATGAGTAAACAGGGCATGGCCTGACTTAAAGGTAAATAGTGGACTCTGCATCCTCTGTCTAAGATCAGAACGGCCGATTTTGTGTCCGTGAGTTCAAGACTCGGCCGAAGTGAGTCAACGGGTCTCTAATGAACGAATAATAGAAAGTATGGGATACCCAGAATAATCAAATATCTAAATTAATACATATCCAATATTTATTAGTTCCTAATTAGAAACAGAGTCTAAATTTAATAATCATTTGAAATTAGAGTCAGATTTGAAAATTGAAACTAAACTCTAATAAATTAAGTGAACTTCACAGAAGCCCTGAAAAGCCCCACAAGCCCTCCACGCTGTTGGATTCCGTCGCTGGGCCGACGGGTGGTCTTTACACGGCCTAAGTGTACTGCAAAACTTACGTTTTTTTTTTTTTTAACTGTACTTGCAAGTAATATAATATTAATAAAATAGGCTACATAAGAATATCACTTTGCAATAATGTCAAATTAAATGTTTTACTTTAAAGTGGATTATGTTTTAATAATCTGTTGTCGTGCTTTAAAGTACACTTATTTTGATGTGTTGACAAACTAACAAACTAAACTAAAGCACATGTAAATGATTGATTATTAACTGTAGTGTTTTTTTTTTATATTACATTTAACATTTTAAATACTAAATTGCATAATTATACTTCATCATTACAAATGTGTAATTACAAATATTGAAATATATGACATACAAGTTTCAATAGAAATGGCGGTAACATTTTATTTTAAGGTGCCCATGTTACTGTGTAATTATACATTTAAGTACTGAGTAATATTAATCAACTACATGTACTTACTATAGGGTTAAGCCCAAAGTATACTTCAACCATACGCGTCTGCACACTGTCCGTGTGATGTAATTTTCGTCATCAGGAGAGTCCGGGGAAGTCCGCACACCCCATCCACGTGCAGCCCAATTTTTGTGACAATTTTTTGTACAACAGCACATGCGCAAGTGACTTGACTTGACGCTCGAAAACAAAATCTACTAAAAAGTGCGCAAGTGCTGAACACGTCTTTCCACGCTCATGGCCAAAGGAGTCTATTTTGAAAGGCCCACGCGCTCAACTCTGTGCGAGATGGAGCAGAATGCGGAAAATGAATTATACAGGGCCTTTAGGGTAGGATTAGGGTTTGGTTTAGGGGTAGTTGCATGTAATTATGCCTAATTTATAGTTATTACTACACCGTGTGCACAATTATTCGGCAAGTTGTATTTCTGAGGTTTAGTTTTATGATTGAACAACTACAGTGCTCTTGGCCAATCCAAAATGTTAATAAACCTCAAACCTGAATATTTAAGGAAGTCAAAGTGAGGTTTTGGCTTTCTTAGGAGAATATCTATGTGTGCACAATTATTGGGTAACTGTTACTGTGCAGAATTATTATGCAACAAAATGGCGGTGGTTTATCTCACTTGTTTATTTTCATGGTAAAGTGAGAATAATAAACTAAAAACTAAAAATGTACAGATAAACATGTCTGACTTTTTCTTTCTTTTTTTTTTTCTATTTTAATCAGTGACCAATATATCCACTCTTCTTTTCAATAACAGTCATAATCCTTCCACTCATGGAGTCTGTCAGTTTCTTGATCTTTTGACGATTCACTTTTTGTACAGCAGCAACCACAGCCTCCCAGACGCTGTTCAGAGAGGTGTACTGTTTTCCTTCACCGTAAATCACCGTTTAAGAAGGGCCCACAAGTTCTCAGTAGGTGTAGATCAGGTGAGGAAGTTGTCATGTCATTATTTTTTCATCTTTAAGGCCTTTATTGGCTAGCCACGCAGTGGAGTACTTCGACGCATGCGATGGAGCATTGTCCTGCATAAAAATCATGGTCTTCTTGAAAGATGTAGACTTTTTCAAGTACCAATGCTTGAAAAAAGTGTCTTCTAAAAACTGGAAGTAGGTTTGGGAGTTGATTCTGAGTCCATCTTCAACCTGAAAAGGTCCAACTAGCTCATCTTTAATAATACCAGTCCATACCCTACCTCCACCTTGCTGACATCTGAGTCGAAGTGGAGCTCTGTGCCCGTTACTGATCCAGCCACAGGCCCATCCATCTGGTCTGTCAAGAGTCACTCTCATCTCATCAGTCCATAAAACCTTTGAAAAATCTGTCTTCAGATATTTATTGGCCCAGTCTTGATGTTTCAACTTATGTGTCTTGTTCAGTGGTGGTCGGGTTTCAGCCTTCCTTACCTTGGCCATGTCTCTGAGCACTGAACACCTTGTTCTTCTGGGCACTTCTGGAAAATGACAGCACTGGAGGATAATAGGTTCCTGGTCGCTTCATGTTTGATTCTTCTCAAATCTTTGGCAGTTAATTTGCGGAGGGGTTTTTTGGGAAGTTTCTTGCGACCCTGTTGACTGTTGACAACAAAACGTTTGATGGTTCTGTGATCACACCCTATTACCTTAGCAATTTCAAAAGTGCTGTATCCCTTTGAAACACTTTTTTACAATTTCTGATTCTTCAGAGTCTGTTGAATCTCTTTTTTGGACCGTTTTGCCTGAGGAAAAGAAGATTATTATGCCTAATAATTATGCACACCTTGATTAAAGGTGTTGATCTACTTAGGCCACACCGTCCCTCATTACACAAATACACATCACCTGATATGCTTAAATCCAATAAGCATTCAAGTTTATACAGCTTGGAGTTGGAAAATATGCATACAAATTATGATATTGTCAAAATACCCACTTGCCTAATAATTCGGCACAAAATGTATAGTAAATACATGTAACGTGTAACAAGGACACATTATAAAGTGTTACCGAAATGTCATTAAAGTATATTTTAGTTTACTATAAATGCTTGTCAGAACATTTTGCAGAGCACTTTAACCATTTTTTTTTTTAAACAACAACAACAACAAAAATATAAGTAATTATAAAATTACATATAAAGATGTAGCCTACTTTTGTCCTACTTTAGTGGGTCAAAAAGCACTCTTGAGTTCACTAATTGCATTTAATATAAATTTTCAACTGCAATTAACATGCTATTAAGTGTCTGAAAACATTGCATTCCATTCACACGTAAGTACATTTTTATTAAGTGTATTATTTGTGTAATAATTGTTCTTTAAAGCGTAAGTCTTTGTCCTAAAGATAATCAGTTTTTAATCAACTGTTCAGTATTGAATTGTATAAATATGAGTATATTTAGTTAATGTTTCTCTTTTCTCATCCACCATCTTGGATTTATATCTCTGGTTGCGTTGGAATCTAGGATTTCGCTCTCCACAAACAATACAGCAACGCTCTGTCGGGACACAATGCCTAAAATGCCTTGAAGGGCAGTTCACTATAGGTTTTGGAAGAGAGCAAAAGTCTGGGCCTAAAAAGTTTCTTTAAAAGATACTTCCACAAACACTGTGACAGGAAGTGACTGAACTCCTCACATTAAAACCATCCTCCCCTCCGTCATTTTCTGCTCAGAGGTCCCATCATGTCCCACCCCACGTAGAGGAGAAGCATTAGCCTCGCTTGGAGCACTCCGCTGCAGCTGAGTGGAAATGCAGTGTGGCGCCACTGTAATCATTGTAATGCATCTCTGTTCTTTTAATTAAGGGATAATGTCCAATTTCATGACGTTTATGAGGTTATAACATTCATTAGCCCTCAACAGATGCTGCAGCTGAATAGCTAACTAGCCTGGAGCAGAGCGGTGCGGGGCCTCCTCCTGGCCGTAGCCACAAGTCTGCTCCGTTAATGGTCAGGGGGATTCATGACTGCCGTTGTCTCAGACTCTCCCTGCTCACCTAAAGAAATGGGACAGATTTAAAGAGTAGAACCGCTGAACTTCAAACAGCTCATAGCCTTGGCACATAAAACTGGCATTAAAATTTGTGATTGCAATTAAAGCGAAGTTACTCGCAATGAGAATGTCAGAAGCAGTTCTAATCATTTTTATTGTGCCGCTTAATTATTGTTACCCATGCCTTTGCAAGGGCCAAAAGTTTTACAGGCATTACATTTCAACCTATTGCTCCCCGCTTTGCTGACAATTCCATAACAGATCCATAATAGCCAATGCTCTTAAGCTCATCGGCAAAATACCAGAAGTCGGAGACAATGTTGTTGCTGTTAACTAAAACTGAAACTATTAAACAAATTTTATATATATATATATATATATATATATATATATATATATATATATATATATATATATATATATATATATATATATATAAAACTGAAATATGGATATAAAATGAAATGAAAGCTAAATAGAAATATATATATAAAAATGACAAAAGCACAGAACAAAATTACTAAACCTTTAATAAAATTAAAAACTGAAAATACAAAAATAAGTTAAAGGGTAACTCTCGCCAAAATGCAACCTAGGGTCTTATTGTTAATCTACCCGAGGCAAACTTTCGTTTAAAAGCATAATTATAATGGAAACGCCACTTTTAAGTTTGACCGTATTTTCGTTTTCGGTCAAATTGCCTTTTGAATGGGAGTGCTTGGGGCACTACTATGATAGCATAAAAAATCGCTATTTTTAAAACACTAAGAAGGCTCGACACAACATGAAACTTTGCTCGAAGTATCACCAGGGGCTCTACACATGAACTCGAGCATTGAGAACATTGTTTGTGTACACAGAGTTTACTAAAAAGAAAGATTTTGAACAACTCACTGTAGCTGTGTCCGCCGGCATTTTGACAGTCAAAAATAGTCGATCTCCGAATGCGAATGAACTGACTCTAAATTTTAGTATTGTTTCTTATTTGAGGATCCTTTTTCAAATACAAGGTCAATATTGATTTTCACTAACGACAAAACAACAAATTATCCATGAATTTATATGGAACTAAGCTTTAGGAGCTTTCCATCTTTACTCTCCTCCCTGTTACGTTGCATTCGGAGATCGACTATTTTTGACTGACAAAATGCCGGCGGCCGGAAACCACAACAGCTACAGTGAGTTGTTCAAAATCTTTCTTCATGTGTAGAGCCCCTGGTGATACTTCAAACAAAGTTTCATGTTGTGTCGAGCCTTCTTAGTGTTTTAAAAATAGCGATTTTTGATACTATCATAGCCCAAAGCACTCCCATTCAAAAGGCAATTTGACCGAAAACGAAAATACGGTCAAACTTAAAAGTGCCGTTTCCATTCTAATTATGCTTTTAAACGAAAGTTTGTCTCGGGTAGATTAACAAAAAGAGCCTAGGTTGCATTTTGGCGAGAGTTACCCTTTAAATTGAAAGTATTAATAAATATTATAATTGAAAACAAAAACCAAAATAGCACTGGTCTGAGGTCAGTGTAAGTGAAAATGCTTATATTTTGCATTGTTCTGATTTAATACTTTTTAAAAAATTACAAATTATTTTATCAGCACGACAATTTGAATGAAAAGCTAAATTGAGAAATTCAAATGTTTTAGTATCTCTGCCACGGTTAGTTCATTCGTAGTTTTTCGTTTTCATGAACGTTTTGGTTTGTTTCATCACATGTATTCCCGTGGTTGAGTTCCCGCCTGTCTTCCGTCTCCGTGGTCACACATCATTACAAGTTTGTTTAGTTCAGCTGTGTTTAATTATCACCTTGTTATCTGCACTACTTCAGTTCCTGCATTGCTGATGTTCATTGTTTGGTCTCGTTTACGCATGGTTGTGTTTGCATTGCCTGTCTTTATTAAATACTACATTGGAACCTTTCGTCTTCGTGCCTTCATCTGCAGAGCAACCGTTACAATCTCAGCATCTGTCTCTCATTTGCTTTAATTAAAGCAGCACTCAAACTGCATAAACTCCACAAGTTGGTGTAAAACTCCAGCATGATTTGAGAATTTGTGATTTAAGGGAGGCAAGACATTTTTTCCATCTGTAGAAATTTCCTATACCCAATATCACAATTTATTTAATTTGTGACCTATAAATACCACAGAATCTTAACAAGGTTTTTTTTTTCTTAAATATAAGATATAAATATGTTATGTCATAACATTTCTCTTTAAAATGGCTTCGTTTATATATATTTTTGGATTAAATTAGTTTTTGAATCAATGTGGTCTCCGACTTTATGCATTTTAAACTCTAAAACGCGAATTAATTTTAATCACTTTCTAACTCATTGCTGCTATGCCAACCTGTTAGATGAAAAACAAATTTGTTACATTTAAAGGGTAACTAAACCCCTGGTCAGAGCCTGACTCCACCCACTGGCAATATTTGAAAAATGCTAGAAAAGTGGGCAGAGCCCAGCGGAGATAGAGGGGACGAACCGTGAGCGGGGGGGGGGGGGGGGGGGGGGGGCTCACAGGGTCGCAAGACGACGTAAAGTACATGCATCTGATGAGCTTTATCGAGTTGATGTCAATAGCGCGCGCTCTCTGTAAGCATATTCATATTTTGCCGCTATGTGAAAAAATCTAGCAAAATGCGACGACGCGTTTGTCGACCCCAGAGGATTAACTTAGCCTAACCATAAATTGTGATTAAAATATATATGATCACTCACATCAAGACGCCGCTGTGGTGGTGGAGTCCATGCAGGAGGAGCAGCGTTTGGCACTGTGTCGCTTTTCAGCGCGAGCTGTGTGGAGAAGCCCATTTCCACCTCTATTGCGTTTCAAAAGCAATTCCACATAAAATGCAGGTTTCACACTCACGGTCTTCCAGGCCAAGTGCATGCAACCACTGTCGCCTAATTTACAAGTCTGCTGGAAAGCTATGCAGTCCAACAGTGATGTTGCAACCAGCAACACTACACCTACGTATCCTCCTGACCTGTGATAAATCTACGCTAGCTCATCATACCAAGGGCGTGGTGAGCTCGTACCAGGGGCGTGGTGAGCTGGAACCTGCTTACGTCACATAGTACCGCTTGCGTCACGTAGTACCGCTAACATCCAATAGGAAAATTCAACTGCAGTAGCCACCGTTCAACCTGAAGAGGGCAGCACTCAGACGTTTTTACACCATATATTGTAGAATTAAAACACTTTATACCCAAATGTCAAAAAAGTTACTCGAATCAATGAACAGCACTAATAAAGCCCCATTCTTACAGATCATTTACTAAAAAAAGTTGGTTTAGGGTTTAGTTACCCTTTAAACAAATGCCACGTTATTTCAAGGGTCCATACAGAACAGACACTCAGAAGTGGGATTCGGAAGAAAATTTAAAACCAACCTGTTAAAAAACCACATCATTGGAGAGGTGACTTTATGAGGTTGTGAGTATACATATTTGCGATTAATAAGAGAGCAATACAACATTCTGGTGTACTGTTTAGTTGTGGATTCATGAAGGCCAATTTCTGAAGGGGGTGGATGCTACAGCCTTCCCAAGAGTGAGCTAAGAGCTGCTGGGCAGCTGTCTGGTAATTAATCCCCTCCCAGGTCATTGGCCCCTGGCATCTGTAAGAGCAGACCCACTACATGAGGGTGGCCTTCAGCCAGCGCTGTGGGACACACATCAATAAGATTCATTACACCTTATTTAACAGCGCATGCACACACACACCTATGTCGCCAGCCCACAGACACACCCACTCAGACACTTAAACCAAAATACTGGTTTATTAGAGCATACTAATACCAGGTCAGCTTAATTTTAATTGGCTGCTCTTTGTTTAACTGTTCAGTGCGAAACTTGTGTCTTTTTCATTGACCACCAACAAACAAGTTAACTCTTCTAACTCTTTGGCACCCTGTGACTAATTCTAACACTCGGAAAAAAAAGTGTGAATTGTATGTGACAAATCTTTAAAGTATATATTTTTTAACTGTACTTGCAAAAAATATAGTATTAATGAAATGAATGGCAACTTAAGTGTACTTAAGGAGAGTACACTTTCTTAACGGTTTCTTTTAGTAGCCTACACACTTAAGTACACTGTTTTTGACGCAGTTCATGGCCAAGGCTCAATTCTCAAATTAGATTTTTTTTTTCTCAAAACAATAATTTCATATATCAGAACAATACATTTGTATTTATACAGTCCATTTATTTTTGTATAAATGAGTTACCTGAAAATGCACAGTTGCTTGTTGAAGAGCAGGGAGATAAGAATGTGTGGTGTTGCTGGTGTTAGGGGAAGACAGCTTAATTAGTGTAAAAACGGATGAGCAACTGTTAATTTTCGGTTTACATGCAACATTTCTACAAAAATAAATGTAAATTTACTGTTTGTGTACTAAAGTATTGAGTTTTTCCAGTAAATGTTTTACCTACTGTTGAAATCTGTATCTAAAAACCTAAATCTAAAAAAAAAATCAGACAGAACTGACATTGTTGTATAGGATAGAAAGCAAACAAAAGTTGGGGAAAAAAAACATCTAGACAGTTTGACCAGTTTGGCACAAACAATGACAACAAACAGTTTTTACTTGGTGTCATTGGCCAATTACTGACGTAATAACTAGGTTTTGAAGCATGAATTAAATGTTTTGGCAGTGGTGTAAAGTATTTGAGTAAATATAGTCAGTGTACTTAAGTATCCTTTTTGCTACTTTGTAGTTTTACTGAGTGTCAAAGATATTGGCAACATTTACTCTCTACTTGACACATTTTTGAATAATTATACTATGTGTTCTTTACTCCAATACATTTATGATGAGTAATGCAGTTACTCGTTACATTTATGGCACCAAATTTTTCTGCAGCAATTTATTTATTTGCCAAATACAGGGTATTAAACATACTATTTATTGTGCGCTTTGCCCTTACTCACACAAACTTATC
The DNA here is from genome assembly GCF_965113295.1 of Leuciscus leuciscus. Classification (NCBI taxonomy): domain Eukaryota; kingdom Metazoa; phylum Chordata; class Actinopteri; order Cypriniformes; family Leuciscidae; genus Leuciscus; species Leuciscus leuciscus. Next base: position 10,271,485 of record NC_138726.1, on the reverse strand, counting down.
AATAAGGATATTTTACATAAATGTGAGTGCATTGGCGGAAGTTATGATCCTTTTTGAAGGATATTGTTTTACTTATGCCCTTTTTGAGCCCTTGAGCTGACTCCCTTGCAGACGTTTCAGAGGCTGTTGTGTCGACCTTGATTTATTGCAATATCAGGTGTACAGTTTTATTTGGATTTTATAAAAAAAAAAAAATTAAAAACACGAGATCGCTCTCCTCACAAAACTAGGCTTTCTGGTTTTTCATTGGCATGTCTCTTAGGTGTTGAGGACTAGTGCTTCTTTGAGCCTACATTCAGTGCGATGACAATATTTAAGTACTGGTAAAAGCAAATACTCTAAAGGGGGTCGCACACCGGACGCGCAGCGCGGCCACGTCTTTTAAATTCGAACACATTATTCTCTATGAGAGTACACACACCGGCGGCTGTTGTCCTAGACGTGGCGCGGCGCAGCGCTGAGCTGCGTGTCCGGTGTGCGACCAGCTTAAGACTTTTACTCAAGATGTATTTGAATTGGTGACTTGTTACTTTTAATAGAGTCATTTCTGCTGTAAGGTATCCTTTTACTTAAGTGTGGTTTTCAGGTACTCTTTACACCTATGTGTTTTGGGTGAGTTACTGTTAGATTTCTGTTTGTATTTTCTTGTTTTCTAAGTGTCCTTTGTTCCCTCTGTTTTCGCTTCTCATTTGGTTGTCATAGCAATTCATTGATTGTTTGACTTGATCCACCTGTTTCTTGTTTGCCCTTGAGTTGCTCTGCATATATAGCCCTCAGTTTGAGTTTTTTTTTTTTTTTTTTTTTTTTTTTTTTACATCTAGTGTTGTTTCAGTGTGTAGTTATTTTATGGTTTCCAGTGCGTTTGTCCTGATCTCCAGCATGTTGGTTATTTTGTTTGAAGAGTTAATAAAAGTGTCTGCAATTGGATCCTGCCTAAACTTGCTGCAACCCGCTTTGACAGAAGTTGGACCTTCAACATTTATTGCTCTCGCCCGTGAGGGCCTCCATTTGTTGGATTTCTCTGCCTGGTTCTGGTTGATTAGGCATTCCTCTCTAAATGAAACCACCATAAAATCATTGTATTGGATGGGAGCCAATTATTATGGCCCGCTGGAGATTGAGAATCTTATTTGGCAAGAAGCCATTTTCAGTTTCCTAAAATGTTTGTTCATCATTAGTGTCTTCACCCACAAACCCAGCTGACCCAGAAACAAAACTCAGTCAATACCTCCACATGACCGCCCTGAACCCAGAGCCAGTGCCAAAGCCTGCTAAGCCAAAGCTACCCAAAGCCAGAGCCCATTGCAGACCCAGAGCAAGAGCCAGCCAAGTCTGACCAGATGTGTGAGCCGACCCCCAAGTCCATCCAGGAGCTTGAGCCTGAGCCATGGTTTGTCCCGGTAGTCATGTCTACTGCTGAGGGAGTGTTGGTGGAAGTGGATATTATGGAACAGAGTACTAACCATTATCCTACACCTTAAGTCTGTTCCTCCTTGTGTGAACTGCTGGATTCCCTGATCCCAGCCCACTTTCAAGTCCTGTATCTGCCTCTGGTTCCGCCCAGCCCTAAGTCTCCTTTGTCCCTGTTGCTCCCACTCCCACTCCCTTCTCAGCCAATGCCATCCAGTTATTTGGCCCCATCTCCGATATGACCCTTCAACTCCTTTGCTGGGTCCACCTAGCAGCTTGGATCCATCTTGTGCTTTCAGGTCTCCAGCTCCGTCCTAAAGTCGATCCCCTAGTTCACCTCAAGCCTCTGAGCCCTGGAGTCCACCTTGGCCTGTCGACCCATCTGCTCCCCCTTTGCTCCACGTTCCCTCAGCTTCACCGCGGTCCACCATCCCTCAGGCTTCACAGGGCTTCCCCATCCCTCTGGCTCCCTCTTGGTCAGTCATCACCCTGATTCTGTCATGGACATCCGGTTCTCCGGATATGCCTCATCCCTTCACCCTGGAAGAGCTCCAACAGGCTCTTCTTTCCCTCAGTTCCACCATTGTTCTCGCTCCCTCCGGCTTTGCCTCGGTCTGCCGAGCCCCCGTCTCCACCTCCACCCTTTCTGTGTGTCCATTGTTCCCTCTGTTCCTGCTGCTCCTCATTTGGTTGTCATAGCGATTCACTGATTGGTTGATTGATTCACTTGTTTCTTGTTTACCCTTGAGCGCTACTGTGTATATATAGTCCTCAGTATAAGTTGTTCTTTGCCTGTTCTTACATTATGTGTTGCTTCAGTGTGTAGTTATTTTACGGTCTAATGCATTATTTAGTTTGAAGAGTTAATAAAAGGGTCTGTTGTAATCCTCCCTAAACTACTCCCTTACTGCAACATGTTGTAACAGTTAATATATTTTGCAGACATGCAAAAGAGATGTGATGTTCCAGCAAAAAGTTGAGACAATTGCACTCACAGTTTAGAGGCTGTTTTGAAAAATGTAAAATAAAATGAATGTCAAATTAAAAGTTTTATTTTAAAGTGCATTTTAATTCATTATGTCTTGAGCTTTTCTTGTGTTTTAAAGAAGTATACTTATTTTGATGTGATGACTAACATACTAAAGCATATGTGAAGTACATTACATTCAATTTGCAATCAAATATATTCTTTTAAAGCATAATATTTTGCACAATAAGGGTAAATAGGAACATTAGCAGATTCCACAAGTAATGGAAAATGTCAGGATTTGTTCATCACTTGTACACCTCTGCTGCCCCCAAGTAGTTTTTGACTACTCCATTCTGCAACACTCTACCTCTGTTCCTGTAGGTTAGTGTCTTTGTCATTGGGTGTGTGTGTGTGCGCGCACACTGAAAGTGAGTTTAAGTGTCCTTGGGTGAAGGGGGTTCCTGAGGAGTTAATGGCAAGGCACTATGACTAATGGGGAAAAACCATGACAAAATAAGACAAATGGTGTTAGCCAACTTCATTACCTTACTGACAGCTTGACGGCGTCATTGTTTAATGTGGTATTTTTCATCTGCATCTCATTTTGTTGCAAAAGAGTCTACAAGTTCCTGTTTTTCACTCAACAATAATAAAAAAGGACAGATATGACCTCTGATGGTCAGATGTCACAACTTCACATGCAGATTACTGCTGTATGATTACTACTCATGCACTATGTCTATAATGATTTTCAAAGATATTAGTAGGTGTTTGCAGTTTCTACTGGACAGATTTTCATTCATGGCGGGGATTTGGGTGGGTCAGACTCCATTAATTATAATAAAAAAGGGGGGTATACAAGGAAGTGGTTATTAGATTAGACAGATTAGACAGACAGCTAAATAGACAGATGGCTAGATAGAAAGAAAGAATGATAGATAGAAAGAACGATAGATTGATAGATAGATAGATAGATAGATAGATAGATAGATAGATAGATAGATAGATAGATAGATAGATAGATAGATAGATAGATAGATAGATAGATAGATAGATAGATAGATAGATAGATAGATAGATAGATAGATAGATAGATTGATTGATTGATTTTAATTTACTCACATCCATATACTTGGTAATGTATATGTCCTGGAATGACTATGTCCTGGAGTGCCGCTGTCCCGCAAAGTTTCGCTCCGACCCTGATAAAAAACCCTCACCTGCCTGTAGCCTTAGTAATCCTGAAGACATTGTTTTGCTTGTTCAGATGTGTTTGAGTAGGGTTGGAGCTAAACTCTGCAGGACAGCGGCACTCCAAGACTGACGTTACCCATCCCTGACTTAGATTATGCTTTTTAGGCACAGCACTGGTGGAGAGATGATCTGAATAAAGTCTAAATAAAGCATAAAGTCAGCTCAATATCAGTGATGTAAATTTTTCATGACTGAAGGTCATCGGGTCTACTGTAATCTCAGGACCAGAGACTGCCGTTAGTATCAGCTGTCTCTTGTCTTTGACCATCATATACATTATTAATCTGCTAGGCACTTTTTTGTAAAGAGAGACCTTGGTTTTGTTTTTATTTTTCATGAAATTACACAAATTTAGCCCTGGAATATTGAATCCAGTGTAAATAATGCATGAATCTTCAGGAGGGCTGCTTTCACTTAACACATGACACTCACTTGATGTGGGTTGTTGTGTTCATTGACAAACGATGCCAGTGGATGAACCATGTGAGAATTCGGTTCGCATGGAAGTGCCTCTTAGGTGACGTCTCAGATAGTTACTCCAGAACTGATGCATTGCATCTCACTGATTCTGTACATATTGGATAATTCAGTGCAGACTGAAAAAGTAAGCGAAAGTAAGTGCCACACAATGGCAATAGCCATTTAAGACAGGATTACAAAACAAGAACACCTTGTTAACCTGGATAACAAATGGGTAAAGTACAATTTGCAGGAGGTCAAGGCTTAAAACCAGTTCAATAACTCGAGGAAAGCAAAAAATACAACTGGCAAAGTCCTTTCAATTTAAAATTTAGTTTATGAAACTATATTTTGTAATAAAATATGCTTATTTTAGGACCTTCCATTTTTCTTTCTTTCTAATATATACTGTATATATCGCTGAGCTTTATGGTAAAAAAAAAAATCTAAACAAAACACACACACACACACACACACACACACACACACACACACACGCACAAACATGGCTATTGACCAATCAGCATCAAGGTCAAATTATAAAACCGGACCTATCCGTTTTATAATTTCTAATAAAATATGATTATTTTAGGACCATTAACTTTTTTTCCTCTCTGCATCATGGCATAATTTTCATGACAATTAAGTCCATTATTCCCCCAAATTCTCATTAACATAATGCGTTTGGACATTGTTGTTTCCTTCACTCTTTTTTTATATCATTATTCTCGGTGATGATTCTCATTAGATTCTAGAAAAGAGTTTTTGTCTTGCTATGGAAATTGACATGGAAATTGACATAAAAAAATGCAAAAGCACTTCTTAAAATAGGAAGCAATAATTTAGATGAATTTCTCTTTTTTTCCTGTGGATTTTCCACCGCAGGGTATACAAAATGTTAGAGTAGCTATCTGCGCCGCACACACACTCAACAGAATCCACAAACATCCAGCACAATTAAGAGAGGTCTGAATCCAGTCAGGTAAAAATAAATCTGCCTAAGTAGAGTCCTGCTCTATGATTTGATGTCTCTGCAGCTCATTTCTGTGTAAATGTAGCACAGCCCGGCTCCCACCAGCGTTGTTTCAAACCCAGGAGTCATCGCCTCCTCCTGCGAGGGAGAATCCATTAAAATCTCCCGGGAATAGCGAGGTAGCACAGCTGCCGCCCCTGTGAGGCAGAAAAAGTGTTGTGTTTGCAGATCGTGTATTATTGTAGCGGTTTCTCTTCTTCTTCCTCTTCTCCATTTCCTCCCTCTCATCTGAATCTATCTATGCGCTATATTCGTCTGCATTTCCTGTTTTATTGTTATGGAGAATGAGACTTGGGCCATTACACAGCTACAATTCATGCAAATGCTATCGAAACCAGCGACGCAACTTTTTGCACTTGGTGCCTCGCCAGAATAGAAATCAGCTCTCTGCCCCGAACACATAACAACCCTCCTCCCTCCAAATGTCAGACGACATCTCGAAACAAGTCAGGTTATGCAGTTTTTCTGAGTTGTGTACTCCTCTTACAGAAATATTGTGAGAAAATGTTTCTGCAGAACACTTTCACATAATTATTACTAAATGTGTTGTACTGTTGTTAATGGTGTGAGATCTAAAAGGCCCTAAGCTGACCAACAACCTCTTTCAGAACTGAAAAAATAAATAAAAATAAACTGAATGAGAAAATAATTTATATTACAAAACTAAAACAACGCAAATATTACAAAATGTGACATTCAAAATTGTAAAATTCACTCATTTTTATAAAGTAACACTGGTAAAGTTACAGTGGGAGGCTTGCCTCCCCTGAGCCCATTGACTTTTAACAGACCCACCCCCCGCCATTCCAAATATTCCGCCATTACCTGTTTAAAAGTAGTTTTCCACGTTTTTTCGTGTATGGAGTGCTTGAAAAAGCATTCAGTTGCGTTCTAGGCATTGGGGCAAGTCTGTGGCAAAATTCAAGTGTTTTCCACATACCATTCAGATCAAAAAGAAGGTCGAAAGAACTTAGAGGCATGAAACTTCTTTTAGCATTAGGTAAGTCCCTATTACCAACATAATCCAAAATGAATATAATTAATACATTGTTCAACCGGACTTAACTGGTATATATAAATAAATATAGGTTATATGTGTTTGCGCACATGATATCAGGAAGTAACGTAATACACAAATGACGACAGGAAGGTGACGGTGGTGCTTAAATCGATTTACCCCTCCCACTTATGTTAGTTTTACTGAGATTTCTCATCCAGTGCGAACTGGCCATTATTATTTCAGACGTCCTGTGGTAAAATTACATTACTACATCTACCCTAGTAAAACTAATCCCATCCGAATAGGGCTTTAAATATCACTATTTTATGTCACGTTAAAATCAAACTTGAAATGGCCTGAAAACATGATGACTGTAGTGATTTTAGTGAGCAATCAGCTTGGTGAAATTAAAGGTCCATCTTTGTGTCTGTATCTATATTGTTCAAAGTATAAGTAAACATAGTTTCATTTCAGTCCTCCAGTAGAGTTTAAACAGGAGAGATTCACTGATACCTTTGTACAACACAACAAAAGTCTTATGGTGTTCAACCAAAAAAAAGTCATTGAATCAAAGCCAGTGTATCAAAGCTTTCATTTGGCACACCTGACGCATTCATTTCAAGGTCTACAATTCCCACAGAAGAATAAGAGAAAGGGAGTGAAAAAATGGCTAAGATTAGATATAATCAAGGAACATTTATTCTGATTGAAAGAGTAATCAAAATAGTCTTGAATTCAAATAGTCTAGTGAATAGTCTTGAATTCAGTTTTTGATTACTCTTTCAATTGTCAATTTCTACATGTATTCTAATATTGTGGTTACATTAGTTGAATTCGCAAAACATCAGTGTCAAATAGAAAATGTTCAATACATGAATCCTATGAAAACTTACAAAAGCACAGCACATGCTGGCCATGCACTGATTAGCATACAGGTTAATATTTTGCAGAGTGAAGAAAGAATATGATGATGAGTTAAGGTTGATTAAAGACAATTCGGAAGTAAAAAGATGGTATAGTTTTCTCAACAAAAATAATGCAATAAATGTTCATTTAGCAACATAAGATGTAACGAAGCCCTAATTTACATAACTAATAATGTAATACAATTAGATTAAAAAAATCTTTAAATAAAACAACATCAAATTTGAGCTGTCACAAAGAGATTTCTGGGAATGTCAGTTTATGGTTTGTCCCATTAGAGCTATTACAGTTATTTGCCATATACAGTAAAGAAACTTACCATTGACCAAGTAACAGGTTTTTACTGTAGCCTTTTACCGTTAAAAATTATTATCATTTTTACAGAGGGTTAAAGTGATAGTTCACTCAAAAATAAAAATGATGTCTTTGTTTATTCAACCACATCTCATCCCATACCCATAAGACTTTTGTTAATCTTTAAGATACAAACGAAGACATTCTGGTTGAAAGTGCACGCAACCAAAACTTTGACAAAATGTCATTGTAAATGTACTCCACGAATCAGTTAAATTCAAGTCTTCTGAAGTGACAGAATTGCTTTACATGATGAACATTGAATTTAGAGAAACACTGATCAACGCACATACATAGAGCACATCAAATATGGTAACCAGAAGCTCAAACATGCTTGTTTGCTCACTTATTCTGAAATTCATTTTTCATCACTTTCAATATGAGTATTTAATTCTAAGACTTACTAACACCCCATAATACTGAAGCAATGTAAATGTGGTCTTCAAATTATTGCAGTTCATGCAGGAATGTAACTCTTATTGCCTGGCAATTGGTTTTCATTTAGTAAAGCTGTTAGAAATACCTCATTTATGTCTAATGCACACTGACTGAGGTTTGATGATCAACACAACAGCCACTGCACCATCAGAACTGGATGTTTAAATTAAACGACTGTGCAGCGCAAAAGCCAGTTGTTACTCATGACCAGTTTGAAATTGGATTTTCTTTTGTTCAGTAGTCTGTGAATGTGTTAAACATACAGTGTTTGTCTAGTCTCTTCAGGCCTAAACTAAATCACGGCTGGCATTCCATCAGTGTTGTTTCTTTGAAGATGCCTCCTTGATCCCGCATTTTCATTTTTGTCTTGCGTGGAATCCATCTTCACCTATTTTATGCTGCCACAAGGAATATTAATGTAGCATCTCTCAGAAAAGTGGTGTCTCATCACTGGAGAGATAACACTGTTAGGAGCTCATATCCAAACAATAGCGCATTGAAGGCTTTTTTTTTTTTTTTTTTTGATGGGCATCGCTGAGTACGCAACTTATGTGTCCCACTCTGCTTTTTTAGATCAGGATGGGATATTAGCATCTTATTGGATGCTTTTCCCTCACTGATGAGAGAAAGCAAATATAATCTTGATGCACAATTTCTTGACACACGGGATGACAGATATTACTATGCAGGATAACATTTGTTGTCGGTTGATTACGCTAATGAGAATGCACATGAATATGAACTGCTTAAATGTTATTGAAATTAGGCTTAATTGCTGATGGCACCTCAGGTTAATTTGTATTCCCTTGCCCAAATGTGTGTTTGTGGATGCAGCTAAGAGTTTGTTACAGCTCTTATTTAGTAACGGGGAGTGGGCCGGGTACTTAGCAAGGATGGGGTCTGTTGGGAGGCTAGTGTGCAGATGATGTCTAATGCCGAGTTCACACTGCACAATTTTCAAAGTAGTCGGGTCACTGTTCTTTTCACAATGCTAGACTATCTGGGGTAACATTCAGTTGCTGGTTGTGCTCACTGCACGATAGAACGGCGACAGGGGGTTTCACACTGCATGACTTTACAAAAGAAAGAATCGCCGACAACTTCTGTCAGGTCCGGAAACTACATTTCACAACCAAACACACGTGAGAAGTGATAAGGAAATAACACAAGATCACGCGTGTGTGAGACTGGAGTTCTCGCGCGAGACTGAAATTGTTATTAAAAATTATAGCCTGCAAGAGGATTGCAGATTCTCTCAGATCGCGTCTTTGATAATTCACACTGCATGATTGTCACTCGCGTGAACGAGCACCGATTTGCCTATGATTTCGGGCATTTGTCGGCGATCTCACAAAACCTGTCGGCGAGCGAAAATCGGGCTCAAATCATTCAGTGTGAACTCGCATAAGCTGCTTCGCAAAAAACATCATTCTTACACTGTGTCTATACTTGACTCAAGCGGAGCGATGCGACACGACAAAAGACAATAGAACCCATTATAATCAGTGATGTTGTCTAGACTGGATGCGGCGCAACACAACATTACAAAGTCCCAACAGTTAAATGATGCCTCGTTCTATTTATGACATACTCCAAGCACTCACGATACTTCTCATAGGAAGGACAAATGGATTTCCAATGGCCGCGTCGTGTATACAGCTTCTAGTTGTTTCAGTGCGATGCGACGCGCCTAAGCAAAATGATGTCCAAAACACATCTTTTCAACGTCTTTGTCACAAAAGTCAGACGTTGAAAAGACTTCCACTGAGGAGCCAGAATGAAAGTTTTTATGACGTCTTTTTTTTACGTGTTCTGCACGTCCGATATCTAGACGTTCATCGAACCTTCGTACAAGGTTAAAACTAGTTCAGATGTGGCCATTGTGTACATATTTTCAGCATCATTTATGGTCTCATTTAGACATAATTACTTTGACTATTGCTGTCAGATGATCTTAGTGAGAATTAACAGAGGTTTAGATGTTGATATTTGTTTAATTTGAAGTGTCACCATTGTGGTGATCAGTGTTTGCTTTAGTTGGGCTCTTGGTCCCCGTTACTTTTATTTGACTGCTTTAACTGTGTGTTTGTAAAACACAATTGTTGTGGCAGAGAAAGCCAATAATAAGTAAGATCAGCTGTTTTCAGCTTATTGATGATCATGAAATCATCACAAAACAAGCATCTAATGTTGTCAGATGCTTTGGCATTCATAACCACCAACCTTGTGGGACTGCAATATTGGTGCCTTAAGCATTAAAATGATCACTTATTTGAAGGTGTATAAAAAGCATGTGCACATGATGTTTTGAGCAAGTGTATCACGTAGTCACACACAGACATCAAGATTTTGGATATGAATCACAACAATGGTGACAATCAAAACAAAAAAGCTTGGGAATTAAGGATGAGTTTTGTACTATGAAAGCTTCCCATCATGCATTGCAGCATGAAGCTTTTTTTTTTTATTGTCACCATTGTTGTGTATCATATGCAAAATCTTGATGTCTGTGTGTGACTATATGATACATTTGCTCAAAACATCATGTGCACATGCTTTTTATACATCTTCAAATAAGTGATCATTTTAATGCTTTTGGCACCAATAATGCAGTTCCACAAGGTTGGTGGTTATGAACACCAAATATAAACACAAAACTTTAAACACAATATTAGATGCCCATTTTGTGATGATTATGTCATCATCAACATTGAGCTGATAACACCTCATACTTTTTCTAGGCTTTTTCTGCCACAACAATTGTGTTACACAAACACACTGTTACAGCAGCCAAAGAAAAGTTAAAGTAAAAAGAAAGGGGACCAAGAGCCCAACTAAAGCAAACACTGATGGTGACACTTCAAATTAAACAAATATCAACATCTAAACCTCTGTTAATTCTCACTAAGATCATCTGACAGCAATAGTCAAAGTAATTATGTCTAAATGACACCATAAATTATGTTGAAATATGTCCACAATGTCCACATCTGAACTAGTTTTAACCTTGTACGAAGGTTCGATGAACGTCTAGATATCGGACGTGCAGAACACTTCAAAAAAAGACGTCATAAAAACTTTCATTCTGGCTCCTCAGTGGACGTCTTTTCAACGTCCGACTTTTGTGACAAAGACGTTGAAAAGACGTGTTTTGGACATTATTTTGCTTAGTGGGTCGCGTCCAGTGTAGACATGGTGTTAGACAGGTCAGAGAATATTATTATAGTTACTACCGTATTTTCCGGACTATAAGTCGCACTTTTTTTCATAGTTTGGCTGGTCCTGCGACTTATATTCAGGTGCGACTTATATATCAAAGTTAATTCAGACTGAGATGAACCAAGAGAAAACATTACCGTCTACAGCTGCGAGAGGGCGCTCTAGTTGGCGGAGTTGTTCAAAAGCGACACCAAGGATGAAGAAAATGATGTGGAATGAGATCGCAGGAGCTTGGTGAACTTGTTTACTGGTAACTTGCTTGTTGGACTCGCTGGCTTATGTTAATTTAGCCTATTCAGCCTCCCGGGTATATGTTCTTTATGCTATTGTGTAGCTGAATAACTGTTAATGTGTTGCGTTAACATACCGGACACCTATTCAGCCTGTTGTTCTGTGTAGTTGAATAACTTGCCTTTCCAGATTAAATGTCTGTTCTTGGTCTTGGATTTTGTGAAATTAATTTCTAAATAAATGTGACTTATAGTCCAGTGCGACTTATATATGTTTTTTTCCTCTTCATGACGCATTTTTTGACTGATGCGACTCATACTCCGAAGCGACTTATAGTCCGGAAAATACGGTATATGTTTATTTTTTTATTAAAGGAATTATGCCATAGAACAAAGCAAAAAACAGACAAGAACTGGTGCTAAACCTAATCCAGATACTTTCTTGTGAAACATGTCAAAGACTAGTACATTTCTAGTAAATTACACAAATAATTACAATGCAACTGCAAGTATAACACACTGGGCCCTATTTTAACGATCTGAAACCAAGTATCAAGCGTGAAACGCAAGTAACTTTGTGGCGGGTCTTGGGCGCTGTTGCTATTATACCGGCGGGATAAATGACTCTTGCGCCCGACGCAAATCTAAAATGGGTTGGTCTGAAGTAGCTTCATTATTCATAGGTGTGGTTTGGGCGTAACATGAAATAAACCAATCAGAGCGACATCTCACATTCCCTTTAAGAGCAGGTGCGCTTGTTCCATGGCGGATTGCTATTATAACGGCAGATTTGCCAGGCGCACGCCAGGAGCGGTTCACAGCCGAGGAGACCGACGTTCTCGTCAGGGCCGTAAAGCACAGAGAAGTGACATTGGGGATGGAGAAACCCACCCAAATTTGCTTCGGTTAAACAGGCGTAGGCCTATAATAATTTGGGTAAATGTGTAAGCTAGATTTATACCTATTTTTCCACATCTTCATGGACACAACAATGATTTCCCTCGTGTGTTAATATTTTTCCTTGTAATAATGTATGGTTTTCTAAAAATGAGAACTGCTGCGTCTGTGTAGATGAGAGAAGCAAAGTGCATGCGCGTTGTGCACACGCTACATTGATTATGACCAAGCATGCGCCCTTAAAAATAGCATATGAATAACATGCACAACGCGCCACTGACTTTAGACTAGGTCTGTTGCGGAATTGTTTTCTAAACCTGCAAAATAGCACCAGGGAACGTTTGCGCCGGAACACACCGACTCTTTGCGCTGAACCGCCCCCGGGAGCGCAAGTTCATTCCCTAATTTACTGACGTGCGTCTGTGGAGGGAAAAGTCCACTGTGCGTCGGGTGCAAAATAGGAATGATACATGCGTCGGTGTACAAAGTCAATTGTGCTGGATGCAAGATAGGGCCCACTAAATTAAACGTCAAATTATAAAGTAGAAACACTGAAAGAGTATGTTCTTGTAAAATACACTCCAATAATCTTTAAACATTTTCTACAGTGTGTTAAGGCCCGTTCACAACAAAGGACGATAACGATAAAGATATAGTTCTAAAAATCGTTATCAATATATAGAATAGCAGAGTTCACACCACAGCTATAACGATAACGATATAGAGAAATGATTTCATTGGGATCACTTTCAGAACGATTTTTTTCTAGCTATTGAACGATAAAACACTGACAGCCAATCAGAATCCATTCTAATTTAAGGGCTCGCGCAGACGACATTGCGGAGAAGTTTATCGCAGAGGTCCAGAAAAATCCACCACTGTTTGACAAGTCAAGCCTCTTTTCAAGAAAATGGATATGGAAAAGAATCATTCATATCCTCTGAATAAATGGTGAGAAGTATTACCTCAGGTATCAACAACATTGTCTTGCTTCCTTTAAATTTGCAGTGAAAAAGACTAGGTGTTGTTTTTATTCCACTATTCCCTTCTAGATTATTAGATCAATTATTAGCTTCACTCAAAATACACTCACCTAAAGGATTATTAGGAACACCTGTTAAATTTCTCATTAATGCAATTATCTAATCAACCAATCACATGGCAGTTGCTTCAATGCATTTAGGGGTGTGGTCCTGGTCAAGACAATCTCCTGAACTCCAAACTGAATGTCAGAATGGGAAAGAAAGGTGATTTAAGCAATTTTGAGCGTGGCATGGTCTTTGGTGCCAGACGGGCCGGTCTGAGTATTTCACAATCTGCTCAGTTACTGGGATTTTCACGCACAACCATTTCTAGGGTTTACAAAGAATGGTGTGAAAAGGGAAAAACATCCAGTATGCGGCAGTCCTGTGGGCGAAAATGCCTTGTTGATGCTAGAGGTCAGAGGAGAATGGGCCGACTGATTCAAGCTGATAGAAGAGCAACTTTGACTGAAATAACCACTCGTTACAACCGAGGTATGCAGCAAAGCATTTGTGAAGCCACAACACGCACAACCTTGAGGCGGATGGGCTACAACAGCAGAAGACCCCACCGGGTACCGCTCATCTCCACTACAAATAGGAAAAAGAGGCTACAATTTGCACGAGCTCACCAAAATTGTACAGTTGAAGACTGGAAAAATGTTGCCTGGTCTGATGAGTCTCGATTTCTGTTGAGACATTCAGATGGTAGAGTCAGAATTTGGCGTAAACAGAATGAGAACATGGATCCATCATGCCTTGTTACCACTGTGCAGGCTGGTGGTGGTGGTGTAATGGTGTGGGGGATGTTTTCTTGGCACACTTTAAGCCCCTTAGTGCCAATTGGGCATTGTTTAAATGCCACGGCCTACCTGAGCATTGTTTCTGACCATGTCCATCCCTTTATGACCACCATGTACCCATCCTCTGATGGCTACTTCCAGCAGGATAATGCACCATGTCACAAAGCTCGAATCATTTCAAATTGGTTTCTTGAACATGACAATGAGTTCACTGTACTAAAATGGCCCCCACAGTCACCAGATCTCAACCCAATAAAGCATCTTTGGGATGTGGTGGAACGGGAGCTTCGTGCCCTGGATGTGCATCCCACAAATCTCCATCAACTGCAAGATGCTATCCTATCAATATGGGCCAACATTTCTAAAGAATGCTTTCAGCACCTTGTTGAATCAATGCCACGTAGAATTAAGGCAGTTCTGAAGGCGAAAGGGGGTCAAACACAGTATTAGTATGGTGTTCCTAATAATCCTTTAGGTGAGTGTATAAATTGTAGCATGCTGAGGACATCTGCTGGTTAAAGCCTTGGAAATGCAACAAGAACAGGAAAACATGTTCAATTACGTTGTGCACACTTTGAAACCTCAGCGCACGAGCTTAGAATAAACAGACCATTATTGTATGTTGGTGTGGACGCAAATATAGTTATCGTTCTTGGTGTGAACGGCCCTTTAGCTGAGTATGTAAACTCAGACAGCAACATAGCAGCCTGGTCAAATGTCAAGTTCTGTCATGGAATTCTACTTGGCACAGGCTGAATGGTTCATCTCGCATCTGCAGCCAATGAGCTTACTGCTCAATATTTCAATGGCTGGTTAGCGTTCACTATAGCAGTTTCCTCTGAAACCCTCCACCTTCCCCAGCTCCACCTGTATAGATCTGCTATGGGTAATTTATATATATGGTATTTGGTGAAAATTAAAATTATTGTTACATTTGCACTTAAGCCTTTGCTCCTAGCAGGTTGGAATTGCCACATTTTCGCGTTATTTACACTTAATTGCCCGACCGAAACAGCATCTGTAAGAATAGCTTTAAATAGAGACATTTCAGATCATTCCAGCAGGACCAGCGACAAGCATACTAGAGGCACAGCTAGAACGCGCAAGTGTTTTTGCCAGAATACTCTGTTCACCCTGTTATTTCATTGTTGTTTTTAGTCAAGGTAAGCCTATCTTCGATTCTATTGTTACTTTGTATTTTTAACTTCACATAATCCTGTATTTTAGAGAGACGCGTTGGCACAATTAACAACAGCCGCGAGTGAAAATTAAAATTATTGTTACATTTGCACTTAAGCCTTTGCTCCTAGCAGGTTGGAATTGCCACATTTTCGCGTTATTTACACTTAATTGCCCGACCGAAACAGCTGTACTCACTCAAGCGGTGAAAGCATTATCCTATATCTTTATAATTTGCGCGCTGTCGCGGAAGCGTCAGCGGAAGCATTCAGCTCTCGTGTTCAGCCTCCTCGTGTGAAGACCGACTCGGGAAAAGACCAGCGACTCTACCTGCGCGACTCCACCGAGCAAGGACACCAGAAAGGCACTTACGTATCTCCTCTTCCCTTTCTCTTCCCTCTACTTACCTTATTGTTCACCTTAATCAACATGTGCTTTCAATACATTCCTGTTATCTCTCGGCACCGTCCTTTCATCACGCGCAATAGGCAGCGCAATACTGCCAATCTGCGTCCCATCCCCACATCCTCACATACTCCTCTCTCTCTTTCCGTGGGTCTATGGAATTGTCAGTCAGCAGTCAATAAAGCTGACTTCATTCCAGCCTTTGCATCTCATTCTACTCTTAGTATCTTGGGGCTGACTGAGACCTGGATTCGTCCAGAAGACTCAGCAACCCCTGCTGCTCTCTCTAGCAATTTCTCCTTCTCCCACTCCCCTCGCCAGTCTGGGAGAGGTGGGGGTACAGGGCTTCTCGTTTCTAACAATTGCAAATACTCCACGCTCTCTTCTCTATGCAACAACAACTCATTTGAATATCATGCTATTACACTTACAACCCCCATTAAAATCCATATTGTAGTCATTTATCGCCCCCCAGGTCAGCTGGGTAACTTTGTAGATGAGCTGGATGTGCTGCTGTCCACTTTCCCTGAGGACGGCACCCCACTTCTAGTCTTCGGTGACTTCAACATTCATCTCGAAAAGCCACATGCAACAGACTTCACCTCTCTCCTAGCCTCTTTCGATCTCAAACGACTCATCACCACAGCTACTCACAAATCAGGCAACCAACTGGACCTGGTTTACACACGCAACTGCACCACAGAAAACATCCTGGTGACACCTCTCCACGTTTCAGATCATTTCCTCATTACTTTCAGTCTACAACTCTCTACCCCTGCACCCCCACCCCCACCACCAGTCACTTTCAGACGAAACCTGCGCTCACTTTCCCCCTCCCATCTCTCCTCTGCCGTGTCATCCTCTCTTCCCCCACCCTCACAATTCTCATCTCTGGATGTGAATACCGCAACGGACACCTTATGCTCCACTCTAATCTCTTCTCTAGACATTATCTGCCCTCTCTCCTCCAGGCCAGCACGCACTACTCCCTCTAACCCCTGGTTATCTGAGGTTCTTCGGGAACACCGGACCAAACTCAGGGCAGCGGAGAGGAAATGGCACAAATCAAAAGACGCATCTGACCTGAGTATGTATCAATCTCTCCTCTCCTCCTTTTCTGTTGATGTTCATGCTGCAAAATCTTCATACTTCCACAACAAGATCAACAGCTCCTCCAACACACGATTACTCTTCAAGACATTCAACTCTCTCCTCTGTCCACCTCCACCACCTCCCGCCTCCTCCTTAACTGCTGACGATTTTGCGACCTTCTTCACCAACAAAACAACAGCTATCAGCAGTCAGTTCTCAGCTCCACACACACAGGAACCCAGACCGACCCCTTCCACAGCCAATACCCCTCTGTCCTCCTTTTCTTCGCTAACCGAGGAAGAAGTATCTACACTTCTCCTCTCCAGTCACCCTACCACCTGCACGCTTGACCCCATCCCCTCACACCTTCTACAAGCCATCTCTCCCACACTTCTACCATCACTCACACACATCATCAACTCATCCCTCCACACTGGCACCTTCCCTACAGCATTCAAGCAGGCTCGGGTTACTCCACTGCTCAAAAAACCAACGCTAAACACATCATTGGTAGAGAATTACAGACCTATCTCTCTCCTACCATTCATTGCGAAGACACTTGAAAGAGCTGTCTTCAACCAACTAACATCCTTCTTGTCTCTAAACAACCAGCTGGATGTCAACCAATCTGGCTTCAAGAAAGGACATTCAACTGAGACTGCATTACTGTCAGTCACAGAAGCCCTACGGATCGCAAAAGCTGCTTCCAAATCTTCAGTCCTCATTCTCCTGGATCTGTCTGCTGCCTTCGACACGGTGAATCATCAGATCCTTCTGTCCACCCTCTCATCACTGGGCATCACAGGAACTTCACTCCACTGGTTTGAGTCCTATCTCACAGGTAGGTCCTTCAAGGTCGCATGGAGAGGCGAGGTATCCAGAGCACATCAGCTGACCACAGGGGTTCCCCAGGGTTCAGTTCTTGGTCCCCTCCTCTTCTCCATCTACACCACATCACTGGGACACATCATACAGGCACACGGTTTTTCCTACCACTGCTATGCTGATGACACACAGCTCTTCCTCTCCTTTCAACCAGATGATCCCACAGTAGCTGCACGGGTCTCAAGCTGTCTGGCGGACATCTCCACATGGATGAAGGAACACCACCTGCAGCTCAACCTGGCAAAGACTGAGCTTCTCGTCCTCCCTGCCAATCCGTCTCTACAGCACGACTTCACCATCCAGCTAGAGTCATCATTAATCACCCCATCAAGATCGGTCAGAAATCTTGGAGTAACGTTTGATGACCAGCTGACCTTCACAGATCACATTTCAAAGACAGCTCGATCATGCAGGTTTGCACTGCACAACATCAGGAAGATCAGGCCTTTCCTAACTGAGCATGCAACACAACTTATCGTCCAGGCCCTGGTCATCTCTAGGCTTGACTACTGCAATGCCCTTCTGGCTGGACTCCCAGCATGTGCGACCAAACCCCTACAGATGATCCAGAATGCTGCAGCTCGTCTTGTCTTCAACGAGCCCAAGAGGGCCCACGTCACTCCTCTGTTCATCTCTCTGCACTGGCTACCTCTAGCTGCTCGCATCAAGTTCAAGGCACTGACGCTTGCTTACAGAACTATCACAGGCTCAGCTCCCTCCTACTTTCACTCACTCCTACGAGTCTACATCCCTACCAGACACCTACGATCGGTCAACGAGCGACGTCTCGTGGTTCCATCACAGAAAGCCACAAAATCACTTTCCAGAACATTCTCATTTACAGTTCCATGCTGGTGGAACGCTCTCCCCACCCTCATCCGGAATGCAGAATCCCTGACAACATTCAAAAAACAGCTGAAAACCAATCTCTTCCGTGAGCACTTAACCTAAAAAAAAAAAAAAAAAAAAAAAAAAAAAAAAAAATCCTTTCCCCTTGAAACATCACTTATCAGGCTTATGCTACTCTGAATAATACCAGAACTTCGTATTTTGAGCACTTCCTGCGTTGTTGTTGCTTTTGCCTCTTTATGATGACTCGCTGAACTTAGTCCTAATTTGTAAGTCGCTTTGGATAAGGGCGTCTGCTAAATGACTAAATGTAAATGTAAATGTAAATGTAAATGTATTTGAGCAGCAGCATTATGTCTTACATACAGCAGCATATTGGCAGTAGCAAGTTCCTCTACTTGCTCTGCAGCAGCAGCAATCTACAACAACAGCAATAATTAACAGCAGCAGCAATGCAGCAGATCTATTCCGCCAAGACCAAATACATAAACATTGTCATATCCATTGCCATGCTGAATATCTTCAGAGATTTGTCATGATAGAACTGAAATAATAATAGCAATTCATTTCTATGATGCAACTCAAGGTTTATGTCAAATAGCCTAGTAATTTTAAATAGTCAAGTTTTGTCAGAACCATTAAGTTTTGTTTTATAGCGAAGGAAGGATGTCGCAGAGCAAAGCAAAAACAAAAACAAAATTAAAATAAAAAAATGATTTACAATGTGGTAGTGTTAGCATGTAAGCTTGTAAATTCAGGCCTGATCAACTGAACCAATAATGGCAAATTCCTTTTTATGATGCTAAGGATTTTTTTATCAAACAGTCATTTTAGTTGTCAAAACCCTTGAGCCACTGTGTTCCTTTTTATTTAAGGATGGATGTAGGGGCACAAAGAAAAAAAACAGACAAGTATTGGTCCTAAACCTAATCCAGATACTTTCTTGTGAAATATGTCAAAGAGTTGTTCCATTTTGTGTTTGTTTTGTATTGTTTTTCTGCTTAATTATTGATGCAGACTGCTTTTATTCCCATTGAGCGCTCCATCAAAGAATAATTAATAGCGGAGGAGAAAATGCTCTTTGATTCCTTTCAGACAGAACCTGTGAGAGCAGTAAAGAGTTTGGCTGAGAATGGAGAGCACATAAAACACGCTACATGCTAGTTTGGGGAGAAACAAAGCAGGAGGTGATTGGAAGAGTAAAATATAACAAGGGACTGCAGAGAGAGCACACACCTCTTCAAATGAATACGGCGAGTAGACAGGTACGTGTAATATTCCAAAGAGTAGCTTACAGGAGATTAGTGGAGTATCACAGGGAGATCCTAAAGGAAATGGTAAGTAGTCTGTTGTCCGTAGTCGAGACCATTATAAGGGCTGTCTCAATCTCAAAATCCTTCCAGTGCATGGGAAAAGTCACTCCCCCCCCAAAAAAATTCCCACAATGCACCACAAAAAACAGGGAGCATCGATGCTCACTATAATTCCTTACTGGAAATTACATCACATTTATGAAGCACAAAAAATAAAGCACACGAGCCAACTAAAACATAATAACACAATAGAAGATTTGAAAAGACAAACCGTTTTTACACATCTAGTTAACATTTATAATTATAAAGATATTTAACAGAACAATGTGTTTAAACAGCATAAAAAATAATATCAAAAAGATATAGGTCCTGCCTGTTGATTAACACCAGCAGTAGCTTTCTAAAGCGTTGTACTTAGTAATGTCGCCGTAAACTTAGTGATGGCAATTTCAAAACACTGCTTCATGAAGCTTCGAAACCTTTATGAATTTTTTGTTTCGAATCAGTGTTTCGGAGCATGTATCCGAAGTCAGGTGATTTCAGTAAACAAGGCTTCATTACGTCATAATTGTTTCAAAACGTTTTGGAACACTAAGAAATTTCAATGGTTCACCGCTGGGTGGCGATGATCTCTGTCAACCCATGAATGAGGAGTCACTGAGAAGCAATGAACAAGTGTCTGTGGTTTTTACCTGATATCTGATCAGTTGTATACATTTGTAGACGTTTTAATTAGACATTAGTATAATTAAAATTAATAATGTTAGTTAATAGTCTCTTATTGGCCTGTTTAGCTGAGCCATTCATAGAACAAACAAAACAGACCCTGACAATAGACACTTAACTTGACAAAAGAACATATAGACACTTCATAATCTTATTAGATGATTAGATAATTACATTTGAAAGATTTTACTTTCAATAAAAATAAAAAAAATGCAATAGATTTGTAAAAGGTGTTTTTATGCATGCTTGACCCGGGTTTCTGTTGCATTTACACTGTTCTGACCACTAGGGATCACCGTGGAGATGGGTGTCGGATTGTTTCGAAGCCTCGACACAATACGGCACATTTGCTTCAACTTTTTCATTGTTTCACGAAGCCTCAATCTGCCCACCACTATGTAAACTGAGTAATTACTGTCCCAATGTGTAGTGAACCAAGGTCCTTACCAGTGCCCAGATTCCTGTACGCAATTTACTGATTCGGGAGCTGACTGAAACAAAAACAAACAGCAGCCACCTTTTACAGTTCCTCCTGAACCAAAACAACGATCGTATGCTGTGTTCACACACCATGTTGTAACCGTAATAACAAGATGGCAACCCATGACATTCTACGCAGACTTGGATTTATGCGTTTCTACACATAACACTATCAACGCTGAAATTACTCTGCTGCAGTCAGGTGGTACAAGTTAGAGCTCTGTAAGTTGATTACATTCATTATTATTGTAATGTTATGTGGTTTGAGACGTGAGGTAATTTAACACCGTATCTTGTGACGTTCTGCAGACTCGCTGTGTGGCTTCATGTGTTTTGAAGGAGGCGTGGTTTTGGAGGGTGCTGTGAAGGGAGGGTGGGATCTCATAACTTGCGATCTTGCTAACTTGCTATTGCTAGCCATCCGAAATTACTTACCCTAACTATAAGTAGGTAAAAGGTCTCGAGAAGATTATAAGTATGGTATTTGCATTTGGAGGCTGTTACTGTGAACCCACATCATGCGGTCAAAAGATCTGTCCATGCAAGTCAAACAGGCCATCATTAAGGCACCGATATACTCACTGCAAAGTTCTTTTTCTTTCTTTGTTTAGGGGTAAAACGATGTTCGAAATACTTGAGCAGATACTGTTATCGAACATCTGACAACGCCTACACTGCTGAGAGCGACAGTTAGATGAATATGTAAATATGCGTGCTTTCCTCTCAATAAAATACGCACACAACAAAATTTCGAAAACTGCAAGCATTTTAATAAAACACTAGAAAAACATCTGATTATAGCAACGTGGTTATGTTTGCAGGAGCTCTATGGCATTCCAGTAAAGTGATATCACATTTATTTATATATCACTTTATACACTAGATAGCTTAAAATCAAGCAGCTTTACCGTATTAAACATGAAAAACAGTGCCAGTGTCTCGTTTCATCAGAAGTACAACTACATTTTTCTACTACAGTATAAAGCAGCTCTCCAGTGTGTTCATGTTTTCACTCACAGACGTCTAACCTCGACCGACTGCACAGGCCGCATGAACCAGAAAAGATTTCCACATGAAAGAAGGCGGAGCCTCCGCACACACCTACCTATTGCATAATCGCCATGGACCAATGGAAGCATGAAGGTGTTTAGCAGCCGGAGCGAACTTTTCCGGAAACTTTTACCAAAACAATCTCTAAACGAACTTCGTTTCGGCCTGATTTTGTTTGAAATTACATCACATCTGTTCGTTCTTCGATTTCGAATGAAATATATAGGGGCCTTTAGGCAAATCCATCAGAGAGATAGCAGGAACATTAGGAGTGGCCAAATCAACAGTTTGGTACATTCTGGGGGGAAAAGAATGCACTGGTGAGCCCTCTCCATGGTAAAGGAAAACCCATTCACAACATCCAGCCAAGTGAAGAACAAGAGGTAGGTGTGTCATTGTCAAAATCTACAATCAAGAGAAGACTTCACGAGAGCAAATACAGAGGGTTCACCACAAGATGCGAACCATTCATAAGCCTCAAGAATAGAAAGGCCAGAAAAAACATCAAAAAAGCCAGACCAGTTCTGGAAAAGCATTCTTTGGATGGATGAAACTAATATCAACCTGTACCAGAATGACGGGAAGAAAAAAGTATAGAGAAGGCTTGGAACAGCTCACAATCCAAAGCATACAACATCATCTGTAAAACACAGAGGAGGCAGTGTGATGGCATGGGCATGCACAGCTTCCAGTGGCACTGGGTCACTGGTGTTTATTGATGTATGACAGAATACAGAAGCAGCCGAATGAATTCTGAAGTGTATGGGGATATACTGTCTGCCCAGATTAAGCCAGATGCAGCAAAGTTGATTGGACGGCGCTTCACGGTCCAGATGGACAATGATCCAAAACACACTGCAAAAGCAACCCAGGAGTTTTTAAAAGGAATAAAAAAGTGGACTATTGTGCAATGGCCGAGTCAATCACCTGATCTCAGCCCGATCGAGCATGCATTTTACTTTCTGAAGGCAAAACTAATAACAGAAAGACCCACGAACAAACAACAACTGAAGACAGCTGCATGGCTTGACAAAGCATCACAAAGGAGGAAACCCAGTCTTTGGTAACGTCCATGGGTTCCAGACTTCAGGCAGTCATTGCCTGCAAAGGATTCTCAACAAAATCTTAAACATTTGAATATTTCTGAACATTTTGTTTATGATTATATTCATTTGTCCAATTACATTTGAGCCCCTGAAAATGGGGGGACTGTGTAAAAAAAATGGTTGTAATTTATAAACTTTTCACTTGATTATTTTGTTAACCCCTTGAATTAAAGCTGAAAGTCTACACTTCAAATACATATTGTTTGCTTCATTTTATACAGCAAATTTGATCATTTTATAATGATGAAAATTGTGCCTGTGTCCAAATATATATGGACCTAACTGTATACTACGAAGTCATGATTAACTGTATACCTTTCTCCACTGAAGTTGTTCAAAGAGTTTCTAAGGAAGCTGATTTTTAGAACATTAGCAACACATTATTAGCTGTTTGATAACGTAGTCAAGTCAAAGGCTAATCATATCAATTTTGATTATGTGTCGATGTTGAAGAGAGAGATACATGCATTACCATTCTGATACACCGACTTGTAGACGACCCTGTATAATTCGCTCTTCCTCTTCTTCTTCTTCTGAATCAGTTTTTGGGTCAAACATATATGGCTGAATTAAACCAACATTTGCACTTGCCATTGCGCTTACTACAATAGACAGAGTGGATCAGGTATTCTGAGCTGGTGTGGGTGAGTGGAGGCGGGGACTAATTTGCATATTCATGGATCTGCGTATACTACAAAAAGCAAGGGTGTGGAGTTACATTCAAGCAATTTTAAAGGGCACCTATTATGCAAAATTCACTTTTACATAGTGTTTGAACATAAATGTGTGTTGGCAGTGTGTGAGCAAAACCAACCTAGAATGATAAAAATCCACCCAGTGTTTTTTTTACAATCTCAATAAATCATAAGCACTGTCTCAGAATGAGCTGTTCTCAGATTCTATGCAATGTGACCGAGAATTGCACAGGCCCCTCCCACGACTGTTGATTGACACTGCAGTTTGAGCATAGACCCGCGCTGAGTGAGCTGGACACAGAGTCCGCCATTGTTTCGACGCTTGAGCAGCTGTAGACAAGAATGTCTCCTAAGCGATTGAGGTGTGTTGTTGTTGGATGTAAGAATGAACATAGCAGTCTTCATTTACTCTCGTTGTTACTCGAGGATGGATCTGTACTGTTTGTGATCCAGCTTACGGTCTTCAGAGAGACAGGACTTACGTTACTGACCACGGCAGAAATGAAAGTGAGAGCGCGCTCTTTATGACAGCTCATTGAGTCATTTTACGGATATAAGGTTTACCAGTGTTTTTAGCACCCACTGAAAAGGTGTGTTTATATTTGTTTACTGTTAATTGTAACAAGTGTTTTGTGTACTTCGCTGTGTATGTTGTTGATAATGAAAGGGAGAGAGAGAGAGAGTTTATGGATAAGACTTTAATGCTCACTTCTTATACTGTGTTTATTCAGCTCTTACTGTGATTCTCTGGAGTAAAACTAACGCTTCATCTTTTGTGTGATGTACAATAAACTTCACTGAACTCATCAGTATTTTGGTCATCATGCGGACGGGGTTTGCTACAGCAGGCTTGTATTAATAGTGGATAAAAGCAGATGACAAGTAAATTATAACCATAATTAAACTAAACTATACCTGTTCTATCTCCATACAGCATATATTCTCTGGCTCTGTGGGCGTTATTGTCCGACTCTGAGTCGAAATGAACACCGCAACTGAGATTTTCTGTTCTGATATCATCAGATGAGATTGTCCTGGCTCTGAGCACGAGCTCGTGAGGCTCCGGCCCCTGGGCCGGCAGCAGCAGTTAATTTGCATTTAAAGGGATACACACTAAAACAGGGCATTTTTCTGAGCCCCAAAAAATGACGATTTAAACATGCTGTAAAAAATTATCTGTTAGGTATTTTGAGCTAAAACTTTACATACACATTCTGGGGACATCAGAGACTTATTTTACATCTGAGAAAAGAGTCATAATAGGTGCCCTTTAAGGCATAAAGTAATTATTTTAACAGTAAAAAAAAAATACTTTTAAATATATCATTTTAATTATCAAAAAAAAAAAGATTGACTCTAGGGGTACTTTAAAATAGCAATTTTTTTTTATCATTTTATAGACTACCTTTAGGTCTATATGACAACCACCTTAAAAACAGGTGGTAAAGAGAAAACTTAATGATGAGTCAAAGTTCATCGCACATACTGTAACTTTTCCACAAGCTGAGGCAAATACTAATATATAGGGGAAAAAAAATAGAAACCTAGCTATTCTCATGAAAAATTATAAAATGTGAGCTGTCTTGTTCAAGACAGATCAACGTTTCCAAAAGATTACTCTCCACCTGGGCAAATGTAATTTACTGACATAGAAAAATGTCTAAAAAATACAAATTAAAAAATATCTCGCATTAAGCTTACAGTATGTTATCAATGATCTATTGGGCATCCAGTTAAACTGATCTGTTGGTATAATCCAAAAGTAATGCCAAAGCATTAAATAATATGTTATAGTCTGCACACAATAATGCTATACTGGCCTCAGGTCTGACCTTTTTCAGATAATCCCGCTCCTCCAGTCAAGCTATCAGAGACAGCCAGCAAATCCTTCCCCAGAGTCACCCAAAAACCTTAAGGATGAATTCCTGCTGCTCGCCCATTCCTCAGTCTTTCTTGCAGTACTTATATCTTTTGAAGACAAAGGGCATTCAACAGACTCTTCATCATTATAAAATTCCCTTCCAAATAACAAGTTCCCTGTACGCATAGCGAGTCTTAGCAACCGACAGGACTCTGCGGACATTAGAGACCTCTGTGATTCTGTCTACTGACCATGCAAATGTTATTTTGTATTTGGGGAATTTTTGGAGTGCAGGAGGATTTCTTGAGGTGTAATAATATTCAGTGCTGCTTAAAGGAGAGGAGACATTAAAATAAAGCAACATTGGATGAGTGAAATGGATAAGATTTGAAGTCAAATCACCAAAAAAACTGGTGTAGTTAGAAACACATTTTTTAATACTTAGAAACAATTTTCACTTAGAAATTTCAGCTAGTAAATTTCAATTAAAAGTGCAGAGCAACTGAAATAGCATTTTTGTAAAACATACTCCAATAATCTTGGAATAATATTTTTTTTACAGTGTGTGCTGAGCATGTAAACTCAGGCAGTAACATGGAGACTGGGCAACTGAACCGATAATAGTAATTCATTTCTATGATGCAGCTCAGAGTTTATGTCAAATAGTAATTTTACGCAGTCAAGTTTTGTCAGAGCCGTTGAGTTGTTCTGCTCACTGTTGAGGATCGAGAACTGATGTTTTTTTTGTTTTTTTTAATGTTTTGAAAAAAAATTAAATAACTGATTGTCATTACTTTCATTCCTTTTAATGCTTAAACTCTTCCACCAATGCGAATAGAACAAAGTAGTATAATAATCTGTGTGTCCTGCACCTTCTAATTTCTAATAATTCCTGTCTAATAATAATAAATCTGCCAAGTTTTGCAAAGACTACTGGGTAACACTTTAAAATAACGTTTCATTCGATAACGTTAGTTAACATGAACTAACAATGAACAATACTTCTACAGCATTTATTAATCTTAGTGAATGCTAATTTCTAAAGACATTATTAAAATCAACAATTGTGTTAACATTGGTTAATGCAGTATGAACTAACACGAACAAGCAATGAACAATTAATTTTTATTTACTAACATAATCAAAGGTGCATAAATGCTATAACAAAATATATTGCTCATATTTGTCCATGTTAACTAATGCATTAACTATTAATAAATGAGTGTTAGTGAATATTTGAGTAGTCCTTTACTAGTACATTTAGTCTTTGCATAAAAAAGACCAACTAACAGCATTAAAGAATTAATACACAAACGAGTTAAAATAGTGGGTGAAAAGAATGTCTAGAGAGAAGACATGGCTACCTCAATGTTTTGTTTCTCATAAGAAAAAAGCAATATTATTACATATAGTTTCCTATTTTTTATAGATATAAGTGTATATTTTTAATACTGACCAATAATGAATGGACTATTTTAAGGTTTCAATGCAGCATTCATAACAAAAGCCTTTAAAGCTTTTGTTAAAATGCTTTTATTCTGAAGAATTAAGATGCTTTTATGTTTTATGTTATGCCCTGCTCTCTCAGGAGAAAGCATGTCCAGTCTTTAGCTAAATGTGGGTCGCCGACACTGGGCTTGGAAATTCCCTGTGCAGCCTGACAAGTTCACTGGCAGTCTTTTATGAGATGGCCAATTTATCCAGCAACGCAGAGCCCATATTCATATGAATAAAACATCTGTCTGCACTGTGAGACTGAAGACAGACAGATGAACCAACAGAACAAGTAACACAAACAGACATGTCAACATAAAGCCCAGACATGATTTGCCAATTTCTTTGTTTGTTTTCCAGCCTTTCCCAGCAGTGGCAAGATTGTACTTGACACAGTGAATATACAACAAGAAGTGTAATTACAAAATGGACCATTAATATACACAACAAATTGTTTTCCAGCATGATTTGAGAATGATCCAGATAGAATCTTGTGCTTCAATGGAAGCTAGAACAGTCACAAATTTAAACTGATTAGTGATCTAGAAATGGTGCAGAATCCTAAATACTTTGTCATAATGTTATTTTTAAATTGCTAAAAATTCGAAAATGTTTTATTTATTTCAAAAATTAAATTTGAATTTGAATTAATGTGGCCTAAAGGCCCATCCACACCAAGAACAATAACGATAAATCCTTCTGTTTATTTTAAACACACACTGCGGTTATTTCCTATGCCACTTTAAATGCTTGAGCTTGAGCTCTTTAAAGCAGGATGGATTCTGATTGGCTGTCATTGTTTTATCATAAAAAAAAAAAACATTCTGAAAGAGATTCTAACGATATTGTTTATATGTGCCGTTATAGTTGCAGTTGTGATTGACACTTTTTTCCTTGTAAAGCGTACTTTGAAAAATCTTTTTTTATAATCACTACAGTGAATATTTCTTAAGGTAGCCTACGTGTATTTATGAAAGCCAGTTTCTGCATAGACACATAAATCCTTATGATACGTAATCAGTAAAACAATTATGAAGCAAAACAAAAGAATTGTGAAAATATGTAACGTGAAACTTAACATTGTCAAATAAGATACATGTTTTAACTGCTCTTTTTTGTATATTAAAACTTTAGGTTTAAAAGACCTGGGCTGGGTTTCCCGATAACGTCGTCTCTTAGCGCGCTACGAAAGACTCTTAAGGTATAAATTAATTAAAGGTGTTGCTAGGCGTGTTCCCCGAACCGATATACCTTCTTGTGTGTGATGTTACCCGTGGCGATGGTGCTGAATTGGTTGATATTGATGGCTCGAGAATCAAGTATTCTCTCGTGCAGGGACTGCTTCACTGCGTTATGTGAGAAAGCGGTGTTCTTTATAAAAGAAGCACTTCAGAAATTGTTGAAATTGCATTTATTAGGACTTATATTATAAAAAATAATCCAAACTATAATAGCCTAGCCTACATATTTTAAAATTGTATCATATATTGCTGCCATTTCAAATTTTTACGTGCTTTCTTCTCTTTCCCATTTTTGTTCACTGAGGTGGAGCTGCGATGAAATATTGTTCTTGTAAATACTTTACAACATTTCAGTAATAAAAGTGTACATCTTACGTACGGTGCTCGGCAGTGATCAAAAAGGATTTAAACAGTGAATTTTGAATCTCTTGTAAACTCAGAGATGTGGATTCAGACGGCAATTCAATTACCACACGACCTGTTTGTCAAGAAACAGTAGGTACTAATTTGGCCAGGGATTTTAACGCGGGTTGGGTGAGAAAAAACACTGATATTATGGATTCGGACGGCACTAAAATCAACGACTTACCCCTGTAAATGTTTAAAATACGAGCCCATGAGAAACAATTAGTGTCCGAATAGGACTTAATTGACAGTAGCCTATGCTTTCACTGGCCTTTAAAAGCACTCTTTAATTAAATTAATAATATAATATATATAATAATATAATTAAAAATCTAACAACAATCAGTGTAATGACAATTTTATTATTTGCATGAAAACACTTGAATTAGCCTAATTTAACACTGTCTGGGTGTTAGAATTCAGAATTAATAATAATAATAATAATAATAATAATTTGTTACATTTATATAGCGCTTTTTCTGGGTCCTCAAAGCACTTCACATATGGAAGGGGGGGAATCTCCTCAACCGATGCGACGGCAGCCATATTGCACCAGAACGGCCAGCACACACCAGCTTAATGGTGGAGAGGAGACAGTGATGAAGCCAGTCAGTATATGGGGATGATTAGGAGGCCATGATGGACAGAGGCCAAGTGGCAAGATTGGCCAGGATGCCGGGGTTACACCCCTACTCTTTTTCGAAGGACATCCTGGGATTTTTAATGAACACAGAGAGTCAGGACCTCGGTTTAACGTCTCATTGGAAGGACGGTGCTCTTTGACAGTATAGTGTCCCCATCACTACACTGGGGTGTTAGGACCCACACTGCCCATAGGGTGAGCACCCCCTACTGGCCTCACTAACACCTCTTCCAGCAGCAACCTGGTTTTTCTCAGGAGGTATTTCTCAGGCTCAGCCCTGCTTAGCTTCAGTGGGCAACCAGTCTTGGGCTACAGGGTGATATGGCTGCTGGCTTATACAAATTATATTCGTATAGATCTGCAACAGTGATAAGGTAAAGCTAAGAGTGGTCCAGACCAACCTTCCGAACGTATGACTTACAGAAGGTATACTTAACTAAGAATGTTTCGGGAAATGCGTATTATCGATAAGGTACAGCTTAAGGTGTAACTTAAGAACGACGTAGCGTTAAGAAGGTTTCGGGAAACGCAGCCCTGAATAATAAAAATGAAACAAGCCCTGGTCCCCTTATATTACACTTTTTTTTTAAAGTTCTTATTTTCACAGAAATTAGGTATCTGACATCAAAACAGTGCATGGCTGCGAAATTATGAAGACAGACATGGGGGGAAACGGAAAAGCAACACTTTGCATGTGGCACAAGGTTGTGTCTTATCTGTTTGGAACAGCACATCTGTTCAAAACAAGCCGATCAAAAAGCACCATTTAAAGAAATGCAATCAAAAATGTTTAGGTTGCCGTGACAGCGAATCTGCCTTCATCTTTAGCTGCACAAACAGAGGCTTTCTTCCACCTCGCAGGAGACAAGGAGGACGTCATTCTGCAAACGCGACAAGGCATCCAGCTTTGTGGAGATCACAATTATTGTCACTCATGTGTGAAAATATTATGTTTGTGAAGAGCTGCTACCTGTGTCTCCGGTAATAAGTTGGCTGGCAAAAAATAGAGCCAAGTGTTGGAGTGAGCCAGCAGACTTGACGCAGAGAAACAAAAAAGAAACTGCAACTGAGACTTCTGGAACAATGGAACAATATTTCAAAACTACTTCAGAGCATCTTGCTTCAGAAACTGGCTCTGAATGCACATTGAAGAGCTTCACATACTTCAGTTTGGAAAAAATATTTACCCCACTAGCTTCTAAACAGTCAAAATCTCAGTGGTTAATAATATAAGGAGGTCTTTTAATGACTAACGCAAAGCTAAACCCGCACAACTCTCAGGAATACTTGATTCTGATTGGTCAGTCATTGCATTCTGTTGCGTTCTTCTCGCATAATAAAATATTTTAAACTCAAATATTTATAATTGTATAGTTTATAGCATTTTATTTATTAATTTGCAGTGCAAATCTAGTCCTGGTAACCCTGTCAGGATTTATTTTGCAATAAATTAAAGTCCTTTAATGAAAAGTGCCAAAGTAAAAATATAAAGTCCTGTATAAATTCCCTTCTTGTGGCTCAAACAGTAGAGCCTACCCTTGTGAATTTTTTTTTTAAAGTATGCTAAAATGAACTTATTTTTTAGTAGATCATGGGTACGATTCCCAAGGACTGCATGACCTAAAACCCTTGTGAAAAGAAGTACACTTTAGCTTATATTTTAAGTAACTTTATACATGATAATTGCAATTAAATGAAAATGCATTATAATTTAAGTTTCTATTTGCAGTTAGCTGAATTTTAGAATTTTTTGACCCACTGTATTTGTAATTTCATAATTATTTTTTATTATCTGCAGAATGTACTTACAAACATTTACAGCAAACTAAAATGTTTAATTTGTAATTTTTTAATGTTTAATGTTTAATTTGTCATTAATGTCATTTTTATTGAATGTATTTGTATGTCATTGTCTGTCAAATTATAATCAAGTACTTGTTTACATGTGTTTAGTATGTTAGTCAGCACATAAAATAAATGTACTACTTTAAAGCATGACAAAAGGTGATTAAAACAATGATTAATTATGTACTTTAAAGTCCCCCTGTAGTCAATAATTTTCAATATTTCAATATTGTGTTCACTTTTTTTGTACAGTTTGTTCACCAGATTCACCATCAAGTGACAGTGACACTAAGAGCCCTATCATACACCCGGCGCAATGCAGCTCCAAGTGCGACGCAAGTGTTTTTTTGCTAGTTTCAGCCTGACGTAGTTATCATTTTCACGTCCTGTGCCACGTTGTTTAAATAGCTAATGCAATTGCGCCCATGGGCTTGCTGGTCTGAAAACGAGGTGTGTTCAGGTGCATTGTTGGCGCATTGCTATTTTGAGGCAACTGAAATAGACTGCGCCATTGACCAACTGAAACCTGGTCTAAAGTCAATGGCGCAATATTTTCTGTTATTTAAAGAGCGCGTTATTATGCACATATAGGCAAGCGCACAACACGCTTAAACTCTGAATATTACACACACAGGGACGCACAGCAGCACAGAAACATGCCAAATAAAAATAAAAGGATTACAATGTACAAGATTAATATTGTGTACACAGGGCTCTAGAGTGCGACCAATTTGGTCGCACATGCGACCAAATTTTGTAAGGGTGCGACAAAAAATTTTCCTAGGTCGCACCGGTGCACCTAACGTCCTCGCATCCGCTGCCTCTCCACGAACTTTGTTTGTTTGTTTGTTCTCCTTTGACGGAACTCACACTCTTCTCTCACGCTTAATGAGTGATGACGGAGGACAGAATTAAACATTCAAACGTAGCCTGGTTACACTTAAGGTCTGTGATATTAGTCTGATTTTATTTTAGATTTCGGCTTCCAAAGATTATAAAAAATAATATATTGAGGTAAAACCATTAAAAACTATAGCCGCATTCTATCTAGCGCAACTTCTTCCCTTCGCAGCATTACACTGTCATTTCTCCCTAAAACTCAAACCTAACGACAGAATCAGCACGATCGGTGATTGTTGTAAAATGCAGTCTAGCTACTGTTGCTAACTTGCGAGACGCGTTAAATAATTAAAAGAGCTATTAAAAGCACAAAATCTGCGCAAGAGATGTTGTTCGCAAGGCGGCACGCGCTCCGAAACCGAAACCAAGACAAGCAAATTATAGCCTACTTTGGGTTTAATGTGCGTGTCTAAACGATCAAATGTACACAAAAGTATGTCAAAATGACCGGCTTGGAGATTCACTAAAAACAGTTTATGTCTTAAATGGACGTAGTTATGGAAATAGTTGGGAGAATATGGTGCATCAGATCAATAGCAGATCTGCACTCGGTCTTAAAGGGGCCGCAGTCTAGTAAACATGCGGACGATTGCGCCATTACTGCGAATCAAACAACAAGAGAAAAATCACTACAAAGCTCTTGAAAGAATAACTTCAGCTTTATTAAGCATTAATCTATTTATGAAAAATTATGCAGTGTTATTTTACATTTGATTACTTTATTAGATTTCTTTTTAGACTAATATATATGTATATATATATATATATATATATATAAAAACAAAAAGAACCGATAAGAATACAGTTAAAGTACCGGATCGATAAGCAGTATCGGTAAGAGTAGGAATACCGTTAAAACCCTTTACTCCCCGGTCAATGCTCCGACAACAGCCCAGACATGAAGCTACTTCAGCCACCATTCTCCCCAGTCCCTGGTAAGATGCCAAGCCCTGGTCCTTCGTCGGAGATGGCATCCGACTCAGAGACGGAGGTAGAGCCTATACCGCGCCTGAGCAAATAGTTAGTTTGGCAGCTCAGTGAAGCACTTTAAAATTATTATTTTTTTATTTTTTTTTATTTACCTACACCTTATTCTTGTTTAAAATCATTTACATAATATGAATGTATATAGAGCGTGATAAAAAGGTGACCTTGAAATTGTGGCGTTAAAGGTGACGCGAGCCGAGAACAATTTTCAGTGCACCCAAATTTTGTGCTGGTGCACCTAAATAAAAAAGTTAGGCGCACCAGTGCAACCAAGGCAAAAAGTTAGTCTGGAGCCCTGGTACATAAAGACATGTTGGAATCCGGCTTGTCCCGTAGACGGTCTGCTTGCACACTTTAACCTCGCGCACGAGCAGATCCGTTTCGTCTCTGGAGACACGTTCAGTCTTTCCGTTAGCAAATTCCGCCATGTAAATGGCTAATCTGCCATGGCGCGAGCGCAACTGGCTTTTAAAGGGAATGGAAAATTACACTCTGATTGGGTTTTTTGGTTTTTTTTTGCACATTACACCCAAAAACACACCCATTACTCATTAAGAGAATAGAGACAACCCTTTTAGACCATGCGCCGGGAGCGCCAACCATTTTTCCCATCGTTAAACTAGCAAAAGTGGATTTGGACATGCCCTAAGTGCACTTGCACCGTGCACTTTAGACCATCCGCTTAGATCGTTTAAAATAGGGACCTAATATTTAAATGTGTTCAGTACCTGCTCTGCAGTAAATCACCGAGCCATTTCAAGTTTTGCTGATGATCATTCCTATTCTTTTGTTTTCTGCCTGCGGTAACTATGAGTGAAACGTCACTTCATCATTATGTATCAGACAGAACTATCTATCTATCTATCTATCTATCTATCTACTGTAAATATATATATATATATATATATATATATATATATATATAGTACACTATAAATCCACATTCCACGCAATTAAGTCAACTTCGTTTTCACAAAGGAATGTATAAATGCAATGAAAGTCACTTAAACATATAAAAGTAATGTAAACAAAATTTTTAAATAGCTAATTCTAACTAAATATTAACCAAACTAACATAAAAAATTGTGACAAATTGATATCAACAAGATTCAGTGGCTGATATGTCACCAACGCCTCTTCAGCACAACTGGTTATTGGGAAACTTTATCAGTCTGAAACAAGACAAGTCTTCATAAAGCTCTGCTAACGTGGGGTAGATTTCACGCTAAGTTAATAGTAGCCAATTGCATGGCTCTTTTGATTAAGGTCAGTGCATTTCACAAGAGTGCTCTGCATAGATATTTTGACGGCTTGCTCTTGCAGTTACTTTGAGATCTTCATTCAACCTTTACTGACTCACAATTAGATTACCGCAAACTTTTATTGGGCTGATATGACTGATGTTGCATTAGCATTTCGTAATTCGAATTTAAGGAAGGTTGACTCCCTTATTGTTTAATTTAACGCACATCAGTTTCAAATATCAAGACATAATAAGATATATAAGACAAGGGGTAGCTATATATTAAGCATTCAGGCATAAATTGATCTGATTTAGGTTGTCCAGTGCAATCATCAGCTAAAGAGAAAGCAGCAAACAGAATAGCAATGGAGCCTAGCGTATCACAGCACACTGCACAGCACTGATTAGCCACTGATTATTCTCATATTCCCCTCACAATGTCTGATGACATTATGACAGGCAATTTTCACATTCAATCTTCGCTTCGTGAAAAAAAAAAAAAAGTGCATATTCGTTTAAAGTCACACTCTCAATTTTATATTCTATTATGCCCTGCATCGTGGAGTCACATGTGCTCATAAAATAGGGTTCTCCCGTGGAAACTAACACACCATGACTGCCCCGGGTCATGTTCTTTCACTGTTTTAGCGGCCTAACAATTACCAATCCATGTAAGAAAGTAAAGCCATTTTTGGTAACAGTTACCCGACATAACTTACACTTTCTATACAATAAATACTGATATAGACATATTATCCCGAGAACTAAGGCACTAAGAGGATTATGGAATAATGTAAGTATCTCCTGTCTGTCTGTCACAATTTTTGATGGGTGGATAAAAAATGACTGTACAAAAAAGTTGTTTCTAACAGAGGTGGATTAAGTACACAACTTCCTTACTTGAGTGAAAGTACAGATACTACTGGTCAAATATTACTCCGTTACAAGTAAACGTTGATAAGACCGATTTCTACTTAAGTAAAAGTACGGAAGTGCTCGTTTTTAAAAGTATTTAAATATCAAAAGTAAAAAGTAAATGTCAATGCATTGTTTTATTATTGTTGTATGTAATACTTACAGTACATTATGCCTCAGAAGCAACCTTGTAAATACACCTACCAGTTAGTAGTATCTGTGGAATTAAGAGCTTTTAGAATGTTACAAAACCTATAGAAATTAAACAACTGAATTGACCAAAAAAAAGACAGCCATATATATTTTTTTTATGTAACACTCCTAACGCCCCAACAAAAGAAGGACATCTGTGTATCCATTCACGCACATTTGAATCAAGTGGTCTATAAAAATCCAACCTGGTTTAAAACCCAGCTACACAACCATAGCTGTAAAACTGCCCAACAGCAAAACTGCTTTAACAAACAGCAAAACAGAAAGGCCTATTTGCCATGGAGGTGCACACTGCGCCGAGGATCTGTCTTCGTCCATTTTGCCACCAGTTGATTAGTGTTCAAAGAAAATGATGGGAAATCGCTGAACTTCACGACACGTGACCCTACAAGAGTGATTACTGATAGGCTGTCTGTCACATGCAAAAAAACAATCACGTTTTAGGGATGTTCACTGACTGATGTTAGTACTTTCTACTCAAGGACCTTGACAGAAAATGTAGAGAGTAAAAAGTACGATATTTGTCTTTCAAATGTAGTGAAGTC
This sequence comes from Leuciscus leuciscus, assembly GCF_965113295.1. NCBI lineage: Eukaryota > Metazoa > Chordata > Actinopteri > Cypriniformes > Leuciscidae > Leuciscus > Leuciscus leuciscus. Next base: position 10,235,400 of record NC_138726.1, on the reverse strand, counting down.
AAAGTAAAAAGTTTCGAGAAAAAATAATAAGTACAGATACTCAAAAAGTGTACTTAAGTACAGTACTCAAGTAAGTGTAGGTGGACTTAGTTACTGTCCACCTGGTTTCTAAACATCTGTAAATGACAGCTTCTCAGTGTGGATCTGGAATATTACGCTGTGTACATAGACATCTTAATGTCCGTACATATCTTATCTCTCTTTAAATAGGCAAGGCTGTTCATAATAAGACATATGAACGGAGTGGTGATAACCTCTTCCATCTAATCATAGTACCAAGGCGCCACGAGAAACATGTGCTAGAGACGTGCCTCTCGTTCACCCACTGTCCCTCCAGCAATTACTGTTCTGACATCTCCACAATGGCCCTGTAATTACAGCACTCATATTTATCCACTGAGCCCGCGGACTGAATATGGATCACAGCCTCATGTAAAACAAGCCCATAATAACATATGTGATGGTTAATAAACTGTTAGCATTTAGCGTTGTAAGTGTGTCATTTCTTCATCTTCTTTCCAGTGTGGCAAAGAAAACATGCAATGGTTTCATTAAAGGGTTAGTGCGCGCATATAAATGAAAATTGGTATGCCAACCCCAAATACATTTGGTGGCAAGGATGTTCACTCTGCCCTTTTCAATGAAATACAAAGAAAGTGAATGATGACCAGGTACTGCCAAGCTCAAAAATGACAAAAAGGGCTCTTTATGCCAAACCATACTTTTGTTCAAAAAAGGAGGGTGCTTAGTTGTAGCGAATATGCATTTGTAGTATATTCAAATCTTAAAAGTATCTTTTTTAAACGATATTTGCAGATAATACAATATTAATGAAATAAAAGGCCACTTAAGTGCACTTAAAGAGAGTACACTTTCATGACTGTTTCTTAACATGTTCAAAAAGTGAACTTTGTAATAAGGTCAAATTAAAAGTTTTACTAAAAAGTACTTTTAGATCATTGTTTTAATAATCTTGTTATGTGTGTGTGTGTGTGTGTGTGTGTGTGTGTGTGTGTGTGTGTGTGTGCCTACTTAACTATATTTGTACCCAGAAGTGACCAAAACCTCTCAAAATCTCCAAAAACCTCCCTTTAGGGACGTCCTCATTTGTAAATAATCTGGAATAATCTCTGTGTGTGTGTGTGTGTGTGTGTGTGTGTGTGTGTGTGTGTGTGTGTGTGTGTGTGTGTGTGTGTGTGTGTAGGCGTGCGTGCATGTGTCATTTTGGGACCTTAACACGACTCACTGTTCTTAGCTATTCACTTTCATCATTCACTTTCATTATATGGAAAAAAATCAGCATCATCAACATTCTGCTAAACATCTCCTTTAGTGTTTCAAAGGGGAAAAAATTTAAATCATACAGGTTTGGAAAGACATGACGCGGAGTAAATGAATGAACATGAATTTGCATTTTTAGGTGAACTACATCTTTAAATTTCAATACTCGATCTAAAAACTATTTGCTCAGCATTTGAGGGCTGAAAGAAGGAATCCTGCAGTACTTTGTCTCTTTAGCTCTCTTCCCCATGTTGATTAAATAAATTAGGGTGAGGTTTGTGGCATTGATCCTGTACCTCAATTCAGGTTGTTATCGAGTCTGTAGGAAAGGAGTGTCCACTACCCAGAATCCCTGATTTTGATGAACCTAGATGGGTCTGTCTGCGCTGATGAGGGACTAAGTCTGTTCCCGGCACAAACACACTCTTAAAAGCACCTTTGGTGATTGGCTCCCCTGATGAGACAGAAGATAAGAGTCTTACGGGAAGCCAGACCCAGGTCTTTCTGGCCCATTCCCAATCTGATGAAAAAAAAAAGAAAAGAAAAAAAGGTGACCGCCTGGCCACAAACTACACCATGTAGGGAAAGATGTATAGAAGAGATTTTCATTTTTGTTTCATGTGGCTGTGGTGACAATTCTACAAATGATATTGTGTTGTTTCTTGCACGTTTCGCGGCAAGTTTAAAGTGAAATGTATGAGTGATGCTAAAAGCTCGCTCTGTTTTAAACGATGAACGTGAATCTGGCAAAGTTTTATTACTTTGTTGGTTGTACGTATCACGGCAGTTCAGTAATTATGTCTGGTGAGTGGTGCTAAAAAGGTAAATGCTCTATCGCGTTTAAAAATAACGTTTCACCTAGACTAAACCTAACCGATAGTTTGCTTGTACAAGTCTTTGAGATCTTCTATATCATGACAGGTGTTTCACGGGACTCCACATCGCAAGCGTGATGCTGTACCAGCAAGTTTACTAAATCAGCAAGGCCAAACATATAAAGCTGGTTATGTGATGCAAACCTTCAAAATGTATTAGTCTTCAAATCTTGAGCTATGGTAAAAGTGCGAAAATAAGTTTTTATTAATCCAATATCTGCTCCTGTCATAATAATTTGTGTAAAAAGGAAGGAATAAAAGTTGTTGCTGTCTGAATGCCACTAGTGTTCATTTCAGCTGCAGTGAATTGTGTGCATGTTTTTGCAAAAATGTTTTGCAAAAGATTCCGGTAGAGGCATGTTTTTCCAATGAGCCTAATGTAGGATTTAATTGCGTCAAAATTCAAATTTTGTAAAGTCAATGTCCAAACGCATTTCCTACTTTGGCAACACTTTACTTAAATTCTTTATGTTTAATGCATTATAAAGGTATTCATAATGGACGTTATAATTATTTTCATAAATAATTGAAACCAAAGTTAAAATGCATTCTAATATTTGCAGATTCCTTGTTACACCTGAAATTGGTTGTTTGTCATGTTTTTAAGCATCATACTTTCTAAAGGTGTAACAATTATTAGAAAAGTATTACAAAAATGAATAGAAAAGTGATTACAATTATTCATATGACCATACAATGCATTATAAGGTGCATTACAAGGCATAATTAATGCATTAACAATACCTTTATATTGTATACTGTATCAAGGCTTTAAGTCTAAAAATGAAAAACAAATATATTATGAAGGCTTATTTTATATAATCTTTGCTGCAGCCTGTAAAAGTAAACCTATTTTATTTAAAGAATATTTTTGAGATTTATCAATAAAACTATCAACTTTGTTACACCTTTAGAAAGTATAATGCGTTAAAACACATGACAAACAACCAATTTCAGGTGTAACAAGGAATCTGAAAATATTAAAATTGCATTTGAACTTTGGTTACAATTATTTATGAAAATGAATAATTAATTATAACATCCATTATGAATAGCTTTATAATGCATTATGCATAAAAAACTTTAAATAAAGTCTTGTCAAAATAGGAAATGTGTACCTATGTAGGATTTAATTGTGTCAGATTTATTTGAACACAATAATGTTCAAACTTAAATCTGTCACAAGTAAATCCTGCATAGGCTCATTGGAAAAATGTGCCTCTACCTACATTTTTTGCAAAACATTTCAGCACACAATTCACTGCAGCTGAAATGAACACTAGTGGCATTCAAACAGCAACAACATTTATTCCATCCTTTTTACACAAATTATGAATACAGGACACAAAAAGATGTTTAGCAGATTGTTCATGTGAATTTTCATTTTGGGGGGAAATTCTCTACAGCTATTACATATTTTGTCCTCATTTTCCTAATGAGAACATTCTGCCCTGAGAAAACCATCAATCAGACCTCATCTGAAGAGCGACATCTTGGCACCAATTTCATTTTGTCAAAGAAAATCAAAGTCCCACATAGTATGATTGAGAATTACTAAACCCACTTCTAGCAGTGAAGGCCTAGACATTTACATATCTTAGTGAATATATTTTCAACTCTTGGTTTCACATAATGACTTGCATCCTTAGAGAGTTCCCTGGACTGTCAAAGTGAGCTGGCTATTGGTTATGTACATCACCCAGGAGATGCAATCTATCTACGCTTATTTTTATTTCACTGGATTTCTCGTTATAGTGTGAGAGAGTTCCATTTTTGCAGGGCTTAAAGATTATAAATCAAGGATCAGAATTAGCTGCTGGCAACTTTTGGCTTAAACCTCAAAAAGCAGAGGTGCCATCAAACAACTTCCTAATGGAATAGGGTGAGAAAGGCAGGGAAAGCACCAAACCAATACTATTAGATATCATAGGATGGTTGTGTCTAGAGGGGTTACTTGCTCTCATCTTATTCAGAGTCAGAACACTCACCAATCTCAACTATCATCAGCTGGGAGCAAATGTGACAGCATGATTCAGTGCGGCACCTGCTGGTATTAATTACAAATAATTACAATATATTTAAAGACATGACATGCTAATTTCAATTGAAATTACATTAAAGTATATTTTAGTTTACCATAAATGCTTGTCATTACATTCCATATTACACTTTAACCATATTTCAAAGAAAACTGAAGGTTACGCTTTATTTCAAGGTGTCCAGTGTAATTAAACATTTAAGTACTGAGTAATAAGAATTAACTACATGTGCTTACTATATGATTAGGGTTAGGATTAGGGTGTGTGTTGCATGTAATTATGTACAATTTATAGTATAATAATAATAATAATTGGTTACATTTATATAGCGCTTTTCTGGGTACTCAAAGCGCTTTACAAAGAACGGAGAAATCTCCTCAACCTATAGTAATCTCCATGTAGTGTAAAAAAAAAGGACACTGTAAAATAAAGTGTTACCAAACAGAATTATGAAATTACACATAAAGATGTAAAGTAGGTAAAAAATACTCAAAACAATCTAGCTAATTGTGTTTATATATTTTAACTATAATACATTTTCAATTTAATTGCAATTAACATGCAATTGATGTTTTATTTCTATTTTTGTTTTCCTTAAAATGCACTGTCAATATTTTGAAACTACAACAGTGAGTCCATGTATTATTGTTTAATCTCCAACTTTATGATTGTATTATTGTTAAATCTCAAAAAGATTCGGTAACACTTTACAATAGAGTTCATTAGTTAACATTATTATTAATGAATAATTATTAGTAATGTATTTACTAACATTAACTAACAATGAGCAATACATTTGTTACAATATTTTTTAATCTTTGTTAATGTTAGTTAAGCTGTTCATTGTTTGTTTATTTTAGTTCACAGTGCATTAACTAATGTTAATAAATACAACCTTTGATTTTAATAACATATTAGTAAATGTTGAAATGAATAAGAACTAAGATTAGTAAATGCTGAAGAAGTATTGTTCATTCTTAGTTCATGTTAACTAATGAACCTTATTTTTAAAGTGTTACTAAAGATTCTTTAAAAAAAACTAGGTTTTACTTTTGCAGGCTGCAGCAAAGATTATATAAAATAAGACTTCATAATATTTCTTTCTTTTTCCTTTTTTTCATTTATGAGAACACAAACAAGGTCTGTTTTTAGGTTTGAGAACTTTATAATCCTCTTTTTGTAGTGGCGTCTGGCACATCACAGCACGCTCTGAGTTTGAGTCGGTGCCATTTCATTGGTGGAGAGCTGACGTCTGGGGAAAAAAGTGACTGTTGACTTGATGTGCATGTCTGCCACTGTTTCCTGGCTCTGGCTCTCAGTATATTTTGCATCATAGTTTAAAGTTATTTTCAAGTGGCTGTGAAAGGACTGCTGCTAGGTTTTCTTTATAGCAGTTTCAGCATCCTGTCACTTTGGCTCTGACTCCAACTCAGCTGACTGCACTTGTTAAAAACAAGCCATCCAAACCAAACTTTCTCTCATTTTTGGATAATGGATCCAAGAAGGCAAATGATTGACAGACGGTGTAATCCAAGATTGTACCACAGAGACATGTTTTATAGAAACAGTATGGAGCTGCTGTCAAACAGATCATTACAGGCTTTGGTTCTTCTTCCAAATCTATGATTGGAGCTGATTGTAATTTAGATCAGATTTTTCCTGCATGATTTCAAATGTGATCCATTAAGATGATTACATTTGTGGGGCTCAATGAAGTGTGACACTCAATGAAAAGATGAGGAATAATTTCCCCCAAAATGAATCACCCTCATGTCATTCCAAATCCAAATGCTATATTGTCCATGGAGCACAAAAATGAGAAATTATAAGAAATGATAACATCGTTCCAGACATACATGTTCCATGCTAACCCACACCAAGTGCAATAGGCCTCCTTGTTGGCAGAGGCTATTTACACTAACTCTGCCCATTATTTTCTGATTGAGCCAGACAAAATTACAAAAGGCAAACCACTGACAACAGAATCAGTGGCATGGAGTAGGGTGGGTGGTGCTTGCTTTTGACGTGAATTATAAACCAAGTAATGCAGGCTTATGGGTCCTTAATGCAACCTGATGATATATATATATATTCCAAACTCTTTAGCAATCAATTTAAAAAAGAATATTGCTACTAAAGAGGCTGTTTACACGACACCGTTTTCAACTAAAAACTTTGCATGCATTTTGGCCATTCGTTTACACGACAACAGCGTTTTGGGTGCCTGAAAACGCAAACTTTTGAAAACGAGTTTCACCAGGCAAGTTTTTGACCCAAAACGGTCTCCGTGTAAACAACTAAAACGCAGATCTCTGAAGACGATGACGTCATGCACATGCGTATTACGTGTTCAGTCTATAGTGTTTCATCGCCATCTAATGGCATGGCAGCAGAATACAGTGGTTTTTAGTCGTTTTCGCGGATCCGTGTGAATGGGGATTGTTTTGACAATGGTATCGTCTGTACGCGAAAAACTCAAAGGAAAAACGTCTTAGTTTTAAGCATTTCGTTGTCGTGTAAACGTACCCTAAGTTTCCATGCAGCAACTACATCAATATTACACATGCAAAACCGATGAAATTCAAATGAAATGGATGTGTAAATTACTATATTCAAGCCTCATTGTATGAATATCATCAATGGTTATGCTCATTTTGAATAGCTAAAGCTGGCTCTGGTGGTAAGCACTAAAATATAATGCAGTTTATAGACTGTTTACAAAAATACTGTTTTCAAATTCCTCACTACTGCTAAGACTGAATCCAGAGAGAAGGGAGAATCCCAAACACCTCAGCACATGCTCGGAAAATGAGACACGCTCTGGAGAGGGCCGACTCTTCTCTCACCCTATTAATTTGCATGATTCCGGGAGAGGAACGTTGTTATCATTCCAATTCAAGTAATTAAAACATCAGTCTGCACCACAGATTTCATTTTTCCTCCCCACTCTGTTCCCCACACAGGGTTTGGTCTCCAAAGCATCAGCACATAACAAGCCAATTTCCCTACATCAGCTTATATTCTCATCCGATTCTGTCGCAGTGCTGTTGGGAGCCGGAACAAGGTCTCAGTACACAGAAATCTAAATAACGTTATGACGCTTGGCGCAAACCTCATTTATAAACCAATGCCTCGGCTGAATTTGATTACTTTTTTCTTTTTTTGTTTGTTTGCTTTGTTTTTTGACTTGGTTTTTCCCAATGCAAAAGGAAAATAAGAGAAGCACGTACAGAATAAAAACGTATTTCAACGCTGGAACCACCATCATTACGTTTACAGGAACGATTGCTGCGGTCCAGCTTGTTATCATGCTAAAGTGCAGGGAGTGAAAGTGCCTGAATGCTTCGGATGCATGTAGGTCATGAGCATGTCATTTTAACACAAAGTCCTTGTCTTTTAAAGAGCATTTCTAATTAACATGATAAGGCAAGAGCGAGTCATCTGGTCGTGCAGTTGAAGCTAACAAGGTTGGATTAGCTTGTTTCACATTACTTTGCCATGACAAGCCAGTCAAAAAACGAGAAATCACAATTCAAAACTATATTTTCCTGTCAGGAGATATCGGTGATCATAGGCACCTGCCTTGATCATACGTGGAGGAGCTAAAATTGCATGCAGCCTCAATAAAGTTGCATCATGGTTACACACTGATCTCGTAAAGTCAACATGAAATCAAGAATGACCCTGTTTTGTTAATGCACAATCCTGGCCCTATTGTCTGTAAAATAAACATGAAATTAAACTTTATCACGTATGATTTTTCCAAATAAAAACTTGCAGAAAATATATTATTAATGAAATAAAAGGCCATTGAAGTGTACTTAAAGAGAGTACACTTTCTTGACTATGTTTCTTAGCACACTTAACTCTTTTCCGCCGGCGTTTTTTTAAATAAAAAGTTTCCAGTCAGCGCCAGCATTATTGAACATTTTCACAAAAGTTTCATGGCCCCAAAAATATTTTATTGTTTGAATATCTGAACATGCAATACAGTATATCAAAAGAAAGAAAAGAGCCTCTGCTTTTAAACAAAATAACCTCTTTTATTCTAGCTATATGCATTCTTTTTTATCAACACTTGAATGTGGATAAGTTTCATAAAAAAAGCAACAGTTTGAGCAAAAGGCTGAGAAAATCGTGTTTTTGTCAAAGACTATATCCGGATGGAATTCAGAACGATGATCAAAATACAAATGGAGTAGATTGAGTCCATCAGTCCTGGGTTGACATTTCATTCAGTAACATTAGGCCGTTTTGATTGATATGCTGTTTAATGTTGATGATGGCATTATTTTATGCTACATGCTATCACTTGTTTCTGCATTTTCTTCATCTGTGTTTTGACCGAGAGATTTAGTACTCTTTCAGAAGATACGTAATAGCGCCCCCTACCATGTAATAGTGAAAACACGGAAAGCCGGAAAATTCAGTCAATGGTGGGGAGCGTTCCCAAAAAAATATGCTAAGTACTGTATACTTGCAGCTAGACTAATTATCAATATACTTCAAGTGTGTTAATTAGTTAACTTGAAGTGTGCTGTTTTGAAACAACTAATTTTGTACAAAGCATATTTTAGTTGTAATTAAAGCTGCAGTTGGTAACTTCTGTAAAAATGTATTTTTTACATATTTGTTAAAACTGTCATTATGTCCTGACAGTAGAATATGAGAGTTGAAAAATCAAGCTCCCCAGGCTCCTCCCAGTGGTCCTATTGCCATTTGCAGAAATACACCGCTCCCGGTAAGAAACAACCAATCAGAGCCAGGAGGAGTGTCTTAGCAGTGTCAATCATGCTTGTGTACGCGCTGATCACCCCCCTCTTGTACCTCGTTCAAAATCAAGATAGCCGGTGTGCCGCGCAGCTGTGCTAATGGCGGACAAACAACCAAAACTGCCAATTTCTCGAGTGGCACCAGCTCATGCAACAAAGACAGGTAAACGGAAAAAGACCGATGACGATAAACAAGCCCGTCGGAGCCCATTGACTCAGTGTCAAAACTCTGGCCGCATAACATACAGATAAAATGTCACGCACTGTGCAAAGCAACAATAGAAACCTGCTAATTCACTGGCTTGTCATGTTGCTGAAATAATGTACTAGCAAACCTTATTTAGCATTACACATCGCTAGAATAATTACTTAGATACTGTAACGTTACCATTATTATCTTGCTAGCTATTTATAACTTATAGAAAGAGTGCAACGTTATGAAGTTACATTACATGTATTGCAAAATACGTAATGATTTGAGGACCAAGTTTGTAGTCAAAGTATGGGCAGGCCATAGTCAATGTAAAGCATATTGTTGATGTTTCGTCCCTACCAGTGAATGTGCCATAACTGTTTATCCGCCGTCATCGGTGTCCCTGCATGTTTACTAGCCTGCGCGTTCATGGCAGGCTCCGCTGTGGAGGGAGGACTGTAGTGCAGCAGAGAGTAAGGGGGAGTGACCAGTAAGCTGTGCTTGTTCAAATATGCTAGCTTGATAGTGAGTACTAAAATACATCTTATTTGTTTATATTCATAATGATAAAGTTAGATTTTTTTATTACATGTGTTTCTGACATGATGTCACTGCATGCACTGCGCTCCTCTCCGCTCGTCTCAGGTAAATAATGCGTCTTCAGCTCAGCGGTCGGAGTCGCGCGTTCATGTGTTTTGGGGGCGTGGCTTTGGAAGGAGCCCAGAAGGGAGGGGGTGGAGTGAATGGAAATAATGAGCTGTCTTTAAAACAGTCGTGAGAGGTCTACAGACACTCGATTTTTATACTTTCTTTTTCAGAGTACTTACATTTTAATTATGTATTGATATATAAATAAAGTTTAAACAAATTTGGAAAAGAAGTTTTTTAGACAATTCCTACCTACCCAACCTTTAAATTGTAAAATATATATATTTTAAAAAATGCAAATAAATACACTTTTAAAAAATAAATTGAATTTTCACTTCAAGTATATTTTTCTAAAATAGATTTTTTAAGAAGTTGTATTGTGAAAATAGGTAAAAGCATGATGAGCATGATGATTTAATATATTTAAAGATATAAAAGATTTAAAAAAAAATAAGTATTGCAATGTACTATTGAAAAAGGGAATATATTTCAAATACAATAAAGTAAACTTTTTTTCACAAGGGTTGTCTCATGAATGATGGAAAATTCTGTCAATGGCGGGGAAAGAGTTAAGTACACTTTTAAAAACTATTACTTAAAGTGTACATGTCTTGCTTTAAAAAAGTACACTTATTTTGATGGGTTGAGTAACATACTAAAGCACGTGTAAAGTACTTGATTACAATTTTAACTAGTGTGTTATTTGATGTTAACATATTTTAAATGTACTAAATTTCAACTTCATCATTACTAATATGTAATTGCAAATATATTTATATATGGCATGCATGTTTCAATAGAAATGACATGAAAATATGTTTTATTTTACCATTTGTATGTTGTTATGTTATATTCAGAAGTACACTAAGCATATTTCAAAGAAATTATGGGTAATTATGAAATTACATATAACAATGTACTTATGTCCTACTTAATTTGGTCAAAAAAGCACTCTAAAGTTCAACTAATCACAATTAATATAAAGTGTAACTATAATACATTGCATTTAATTGCAATTAACATGCAGTTACTAAGTATCCTTAAAGCACTTAAGTACTCTTTTTAAAAGTATACTACAGTGTAATACTTTTCCACAAGTGGCATTGGTGCACATTATTCCAAAAGCCTCTAATTTCCACTTTTCACAATGTAAATAAATTCCCTATGGATAAACATCAAGCCCTGCCTTCCATTTTTCTTGTTGAATATCCTGTTCCACTCAGATATGTTGGATAACAGAAGTAGAAGATTTTACGTTGATTTAACTTAAAACGACACAAAAATTAACCACCAGATCTCTATTACTTCATGCACAGCAACTTAAGTAGCCTAGTAAGGTGCCAAGGGCAATCATACACAATGTCACAGCAGCCATTTGTCAGCACAAGACTGCTAGGAGTCGCCAACGGAAACTTGGGAACATCTGGGGATGCCCTTGGTACCGGGTGGCCAGCCGGCAGGGAGACGCCGCAGGTTATGAGTGACAGATGTATGTGCTGTCGTGGCCAGTCTAAGGGACAAAGCTGAATAATTAATCAGACAGCCTCAACCTCCATAGACAAATATGGCAGGAGGTGTGGGAAAAAGAGCCCTTCATGGGGGTTGGCCTTTCATTCTTGACCCTGGCCTTTTTTCTGCATTTAAACTTTAAGCATGATATATGTAAAGTTTTGTATGAAAAAATACCTTTCGCAGTTTCATTTGCAGAGAATTGACTAGTAGGACACAGTGATTTTGCCAAGTAAGACATGTTTCAACGTATTTTGTTGATCAACTGTCCAAAAATGTAGTCCTAACCCTATCCCTACCCATCATTTACCCATAAAATCAGAGGGGAATGATATGTGAATAACACTGATGAAGAAGCACCTAAGCCTGGTTTTAGGCCCAAACTTGGCATAAACTGTCAACTTGTCCCTCAAATCTGATTGGTTGATTGGAATGTTGCTCCAGGATCGACAAAGATGTTGATAGATAGTTATACTTGGTGAAATCACATTTACCTTGACGAGTATGTCTAATGTCTAATTTCTATTTATTAATTTTTTTCTTACGCTTAAATATTTAGTATTGAATAAATTGTAACTCAATGCCCATTTATGCCACAAACTGCAAACGTTTTTTAGTATTTTTTGCAACGGTTTTAATAGCTTACAGTGCTGGACATCTCAAGCATCAAAAATGTCACACACTCAGATTCACCAATCAAAGCAGAGTGTGTTTACTTGTGCTTCTGAAAGAGGCAATGACAGAGTGAAAAAGTATTTTAACTTTTTTTGGCCAAAAAACTTTGCTAACTTGACTAAATAATTTCCAGAAACATAATATAAAGATCTGAAAATGCATTTCATGACCCTTTCAATGGGATAGATATGTGGAGTCCTGCACCAGCCAAGCAACTTCCATTGAGATGAATGGGAATGCAAACGGATAGCTTTCTTTAGGTATTAAAAACCTCCTTGGATAGAACAATGGCAGATGCTGTGAAAGGAAAGAAAAAGACAATGAAACTAGGGCAAAATCCACATGGGCTTCCAAAGACCTACAGAGAAATACTGGCCAAAAAAAAAAACAAAAAAAAAAACAAACAAAAAAAACAATATAGTTTGGTGACGCTAGTGGTGCGGAAATTACACACTTCCCCTTCAATTGAAAAAAGAAAAAAAAAAAACTCTAATGGAAGACCAAATCTTCACTAGTTTTTGGGGGACATTTTGCATGCATTCTTGTTATGTAATACCAGCATTCCCAAACATCTATAAATGATGTATAACACAGCTGAAGCAAAAAGAAACACAAGCAATACAAACATTATGGCTTCAGTTGCCATCTTTTAATGCTGTGTGCTGTCGGACGCTATTGGTCGTGATGTCTTTGAACAACAGTGACTACAAGTGCTGACAAAAACAATTCTGTCCTTTAACTGTGGACTGGAGACAGGCTGAATATGACAAGAGCGGCCATAAAAACTGTACAGTAGGTAGAAACCCGTCCATTAAAGCTAAATGAAAGCAGTACCTGTCACCTTGGGTAAAAGGGGGTTTAATTACTCATCAAGCGGCCCCTTAAATGTCAACAGACTAAATATTTTATATAAATGTGCAAGTATTTGACTTTTCACTTCCCAGGAGATGGAAAATCAATTTTAATCAAAATTCCCCAATCCCCCTTTCCATATGTATATTCCGGCACAATGCACCGACCCATCATCAAAGGTAATAAATATTGCTGTCTGCCTGAGAAATGAAAAATAATTGAAGTTGCTTAGTGAGGCAGTTTTAAGTGGAGGGGTTGGGTTTATATATAGGGTTGTCAATTGCCCTAATGAGTTTGTCTTATAATTGAGAAGTGTGCGCATGTGCACGTTTGCTTTATTATTAATGATATTGATCTTCTATTACTGCAATGCACAAAATCCCAAATTCCCGCCTGACGAATAAACAAAAAACTTCAGTCGTTGCTTTTAAACCGAATTCGAATTTGAATTTAAACCTATTCCAACTCCCTACCGAGACTGTTAAATGCATATTCAGAGAAGTTATGTAAATGTTCAAAAGTTAATACCCTGCCTTTTTATTCCTCCTAAGGGTTTTTTCTTTGTGTACATCTCGCTTAATTCAAGTCCTATTGCATTCGAAAACCGCTAATCTGGTGGAAGGCTAAGAGGGTTGGTTTCCAAGCAAGTTAAGGGATGTATATATTAATAGAGCGTAGAAATTTATTTATTTCAGTCTAAATGCTAAAGGGGCTGCTATCCTTTCAACTCCCATTACTGCGCTTGGCAACAAAATCCCGACATATTAGCGAGAGTGACAGCTCCCCATGCAATATGAGCAGAAACTCATTTGCTCCCTACATTTGAAGACTAATCTATTTATCACACTTGGGGCATGCGATGCTAACTTGACCAAACCGCTCAATTCGACAGGCCGCCGCGCGGTGCACGTTTTTTGCACCAAATCGAGAAGTTGTTCTGGGAAAGCTCTGTGGTTATTTTTTTCTCCTTTTCCCCTCCTTCTTCTCATGATGGAAAGTCAAGCATGTTTATACATGAAATGTCCTGAGAATATTTGCTCTGAAGGGTTCCGTCCATGAATCACAATAGCCTTCTTAAAGAGGAAGAAAAAGAGCAGAGCAGAGAGAGAGAGGGGGTGGGGGGGGGGGGGGGGGATGAACAAATCTGCTTACTTTGGAGCTTATTGAGCAGAATGAATCATGCAGAGATGAAACGTGACTGCAAAGCAAAAGGTACCGACGACTCCGTGAGACAGAAAAAGAGAGAGAAGGCAGGACTGGAAGGCCAGATGAAATTAGTTCCATCAGGCCATTCTGATTGGTCTTTTTATAGGGTGGCCAGTGCCTTGGGGGAGTGTCAACAGCGAGGCTGCTGACACCGAGAGCTCTCAATATCACAGACAGAATTGTTCAAGGTGTCAGTATTGATAGTGACACAGCCCTTCGAAAAAAAAAACACTGAAGGAAGAGGACTGAGTTTCACATTTCGTTGTTGCTTTTCACCTTTGCTCAACCCCTTTTCAGAGTGCCTCAATTGTAACTGTTTTCATTTTTCAGGGCATCTAACAAAAAGCAGAGGCGTGTGTGATCAGTGAGCTCCAAACAAATCGTCTATTCAGATCTCAGTGCAAAGTCTCTGTATGGATTGCTAGCCCTGGGTCATGCATGCAACAACACCAAGCAACACAAGCAAATGAGAAAATGTGTTTTTACATCTGTGTTGGGCAAGCAACTCCTACAGTACAATTGTTTTTCAAACACAGTAAACTACACAGCAGGTTTCATGTATTATTATCTGAAACACTGGCCATCTATGGGTGAGCACATTTCAAATGTCAATGTGTACAGCAAACCTTAGTGAGACAAAAATACTTTTTTTATTTCTGTTCTACTGCGTTAAAACAATTATACATGAAAAGGCTGGGAGTGGACAAACATAAGCAAACAGTTTTGCTTCAATACTGTAATTCATGTGCTAATATTAATAATGATTTATTTTTATTCAACAAGGATGCATTACATTGCCGAAAGTGACAATAAATAGCTTTATACTGTTACCAAAATTTCTATTTTAAAGTAATTCTTTCTATTCATCAAAGAATGCTGAAAGATGCATCACAGTTTCGACAAAAATATGAAGCAGCACAACTGTTTTCAACATTGATAATAACAAGAAATGTTTCTTGAGCAGCAAATCAGCATATTAGAATGATTTCTGAAGGATCATTTGAATCAATTATAGTAATATATATATATGAATATACATACATACATATATATATATTTATATATATACACGCACCTAAAGGATTATTAGGAACACCATACTAATACTGTGTTTGACCCCCTTTCGCCTACAGAACTGCCTTAATTCTACGTGGCATTGATTCAACAAGGTGCTGAAAGCATTCTTTAGAAATGTTGGCCCATATTGATAGGATAGCATCTTGCAGTTGATGGAGATTTGTGGGATGCACATCCAGGGCACGAAGCTCCCGTTCCACCACATCCCAAAGATGCTCTATTGGGTTGAGATCTGGTGACTGTGGGGGCCATTTTAGTACAGTGAACTCATTGTCATGTTCAAGAAACCAATTTGAAATGATTCGAGCTTTGTGACATGGTGCATTATCCTGCTGGAAGTAGCCATCAGAGGATGGGTACATGGTGGTCATAAAGGGATGGACATGGTCAGAAACAATGCTCAGGTAGGCCGTGGCATTTAAACGATGCCCAATTGGCACTAAGGGGCCTAAAGTGTGCCAAGAAAACATCCCCCACACCATTACACCACCACCACCAGCCTGCACAGTGGTAACAAGGCATGATGGATCCATGTTCTCATTCTGTTTACGCCAAATTCTGACTCTACCATCTGAATGTCTCAACAGAAATCAAGACTCATCAGAACCAGGCAACATTTTTCCAGTCTTCAACTGTCCAGTTTTGGTGAGCTTGTGCAAATTGTAGCCTCTTTTTCCTATTTGTAGTGGAGATGAGTGGTACCCGGTGGGGTCTTCTGCTGTTGTAGCCCATCCGCCTCAAGGTTGTGCGTGTTGTGGCTTCACAAATGCTTTGCTGCATACCTCGGTTGTAACGAGTGGTTATTTCAGTCAAAGTTGCTCTTCTATCAGCTTGAATCAGTCGGCCCATTCTCAGGAGATTGTCTTGACCAGGACCACACCCCTAAATGCATTGAAGCAACTGCCATGTGACTGGTTGATTAGATAATTGCATTAATGAGAAATTGAACAGGTGTTCCTAATAATCCTTTAGGTGAGTGAGTGTGTGTATATATATATATATATATATATATATATATATATATATATATATATATATATATATACAGTGAGGAAAATAAGTATTTGAACACCCTGCTATTTTGCAAGTTCTCCCACTTAGAAATCATGGAGGGGTCTGAAATTGTCATCGTAGGTTCATGTCCACTATGAGAGACATAATCTAAAAAAAAAAAATCCAGAAATCACAATGTATGATTTTTTTTACTATTTATTTGTATGATACAGCTGCAAATAAGTATTTGAACACCTGAGAAAATCAATGTTAATATTTGGTACAGTAGCCTTTGTTTGCAATTACAGAGGTCAAACGTTTCCTGTAGTTTTTCACCAGGTTTGCACACACTGCAGGAGGGATTTTGGCCCACTCCTCCACACAGATCTTCTCTAGATCAGTCAGGTTTCTGGGCTGTCGCTGAGAAACATGGCGTTTGAGCTCCCTCCAAAGATTCTCTATTGCGTTTAGGTCTGGAGACTGGCTAGGCCACGCCAGAACCTTGATATGCTTCTTACAGAGCCACTCCTTGGTTATCCTGGCTGTGTGCTTCGGGTCATTGTCATGTTGGAAGACCCAGCCTCGACCCATCTTCAATGCTCTAACTGAGGGAAGGAGGTTGTTCCCCAAAATCTCGCAATACATGGCCCCGGTCATCCTCTCCTTAATACAGTGCAGTCGCCCTGTCCCATGTGCAAAAAAACACCCCCAAAGCATGATGCTACCACCCCCATGCTTCACAGTAGGGATGGTGTTCTTGGGATGGTACTCATCATTCTTCTTCCTCCAAACACGGTTAGTGGAATTATGACCAAAAAGTTCTATTTTGGTCTCATCTGACCACATGACTTTCTCCCATGACTCCTCTGGATCATCCAAATGGTCATTGGCAAACTTAAGACGGGCCTTGACATGTGCTGGTTTAAGCAGGGGAACCTTCCGTTCCATGCATGATTTCAAACCATGACGTCTTAGTGTATTACCAACAGTAACCTTGGAAACGGTGGTCCCAGCTCTTTTCAGGTCATTGACCAGCTCCTCCCGTGTAGTTCTGGGCTGATTTCTCACCTTTCTTAGGATCATTGAGACCCCACGAGGTGAGATCTTGCATGGAGCCCCAGTCCGAGGGAGATTGACAGTCATGTTTAGCTTCTTCCATTTTCTAATGATTGCTCCAACAGTGGACCTTTTTTCACCAAGCTGCTTGGCAATTTCCCCGTAGCCCTTTCCAGCCTTGTGGAGGTGTACAATTTTATCTCTAGTGTATTTGGACAGGTCTTTGGTCTTGGCCATGTTAGTAGTTGGATTCTTACTGATTGTATGGGGTGGACAGGTGTCTTTATGCAGCTAACGACCTCAAACAGGTGCATCTAATTTAGGATAATAAATGGAGTGGAGGTGGACATTTTAAAGGCAGACTAACAGGTCTTTGAGGGTCAGAATTCTAGCTGATAGACAGGTGTTCAAATACTTATTTGCAGCTGTATCATACAAATAAATAGTTAAAAAATCATATATTGTGATTTCTGGATTTTTTTTTTTTTTAGATTATGTCTCTCACAGTGGACATGCACCTACGATGATAATTTCAGACCCCTCCATGATTTCCAAGTGGGAGAACTTGCAAAATAGCAGGGTGTTCAAATACTTATTTTCCTCACTGTATTTATATATATATATATATATATATATACTGTCAAAAGTTATACATGAATTTTGAACAATACCTGTTCTTGTTTTATATAAATAAATAAATACATAAATATATATACACTGAACAAAATTATAAACCCAACACTTTTTCATGAGCTGAACTCAAAGATCTAAGACTTTTTCTATGTACACAAAAGGCCTATTTCTCTCAAATATTGTTCACAAATCTGTCTAAATCTGTGTTAGTGAGCACTTCTCCTTTGCCAAGATAATCCATCCACCT
This sequence comes from Leuciscus leuciscus, assembly GCF_965113295.1. Classification (NCBI taxonomy): domain Eukaryota; kingdom Metazoa; phylum Chordata; class Actinopteri; order Cypriniformes; family Leuciscidae; genus Leuciscus; species Leuciscus leuciscus. The sequence goes on along the minus strand of NC_138726.1, from coordinate 10,217,344 downwards.
CACAGGTGTGGCATATCAAGATGCTGATTAGACAGCATGATTATTGCACAGGTGTGCCTTAGGCTGGCCACAATAAAAGGCCACTCTAAAATGTGCAGTTTTATCACACAGCACAATGCCACAGATGTCGCAAGTTTTGAGGGAGCGTGCAATTGGCATGCTGACTGCAGGAATGTCCAAAAGAGCTGTTGCCCGTGAATTGAATGTTCATTTCTCTACCATAAGCCATCTCCAAAGACGTTTCAGAGAATTTGGCAGTACGTCCAACCGGCCTCACAACCACAGACCATGTGTAACCACACCAGCCCAGGACCTCCACATTCAGCATCTTCACCTCCAAGATCGTCTGAGACCAGCCACCCGGACAGCTGCTGCAACAATCGGTTTGCATAACCAAAGAATTTCTTCACAAACTGTCAGAAACCGTCTCAGAGAAGCTTATCCGCATGCTCGTCGACCTCATCGGGGTCTCGACCTGACTGCAGTTCGTAACCGACTTGAGTGGGCAAATGCTCACAGTCGATGAGCACTTTGGTGAGGTGTTCTCTTCATGGATGAATCCCGGTTTTCACTGTACAGGGCAGATGACAGACGTCGTGTGGGTGAGCGGTTTGCTGATGTCAACGTTGTGAATCAAGTGGCCCATGGTGGCGGTGGGGTTATGGTATGGACAGGCGTATGTTATGGACAACGAACACAGGTGCATTTTTTTGATGGTATTTTGAATGCACAGAGATACCGTGACAAGACCCTGAGGCCCATTATTGTGCCATTCATCCACGACCATCACCTCATGTTGCAGCATGATAATGCAAGGCCCCATGTTGCAAGAATCTGTACACAATTCCTGGAAGCTGAAAACATCCCAGTTCTTGCATGGCCAGCATACTCACCGGTCATGTTTGGCATTGAGCATGTTTGGGATGCTCTGGATCGGCGTATATGACAGCGTGTTCCAGGTCCTAACAATATCCAGCAACCAGCCATTGAAGAGGAGTGGACCAACATTCCACAGGCCACAATCAACAACCTGATCAACTCTATGCGAAGGAGATGTGTTGCACTGCGTGAGGCAAATGGTGGTCACACCAGATACTGACTGGTTTTCGGACCCCCCCAATACAGTAAAACTGCACATTTTAGATTGGCCTTTTATTGTGGCCAGCCTAAGGCACACCTGTGCAATAATCATGCTGTCTAATCAGCATCTTGATATGCCACACCTGTGAGGTGGATGGATTATCTCGGCAAAGGAGAAGTGCTCTGTAACACAGATTTAGACAGATTTGTGAACAATATTTGACAGAAATAGGCCTTTTGTGTACTAGGGATGGGACAAAAAAATCAACAAAAAAAAGTATCGCGATTTTTTTATTTCAGAATCGATTTTAATTCATATTAAATTCATATTGCTTTATTTTAGTTATTGCTTACAGACGTGGCGGAGGAAAGTTGTTTCTCTTTTATTTCAGCAGAGGGTGATGTGTTGTATCGGTGAGTATTACATGACGTCATAACTCTTACTAGTAGTGAGCACGAGAAAGTGGAACAATGGAGGACGGAAAGGCAGCTAGAGATATACAACCTGCACCATCACAATTTAAATCCAAAGTATGGGAACACTTTGGATTTCACAAATGACCAGGGAGTGAACAACAGCTAGACATGTCTAAAGCAGTGTGCAAAACCTGTTGCCTACGTGTATCCTACTGTTGTAATACGACTAACTTGAGCGCGCATCTTGCTCGACACCATCCAATCCTAAACGGCGCCAAACAACCTCTGAAAGTAGAAGAGCCTGCAAGCCAATGAACACTGAATGAGACATTGAGTAAACTACCAAGCATTTCAGATAAGGCAAGGCGGATCACTAAGTCAATTGCTATGTTTATATGCAAAGACACTCGACCATATGCCGTTGTAGAGAATGTTGGATTTAGAAACATGCTTCACACTTTGGAGCTGCGTTACGTCATACCATCAAGAAAGTTTTTCTCAGAAACAGTCGTGCCTACTCTCTACAATAACATCAAGTCAGACGTAATAAATTCACTAGGAAGAGCTTGACGAGTCGCTTTAACCTGCGACGCATGGACTTCCTGAGCTACAGAGTCTTATGTCACTGTAACAGCCCATCACATTACAGATGACTGGTCTTTGTCTTCTCACGTCCTCCAGACGAGAGCCTTGCACGAGAGCCACACGGGGGCAAATATCTCAGAACTACTCAACAATATGGCGACAGAATGGAACATCACTCAGAAAGACCTTTTTTTAGTGACAGACAATGCAACGAATATGGCTACCGCTGCCCAATTAACAGGCTTTCTCCATGTCAGGTGCTTTGCACACACCCTCACAGCGTGCACTAAAGCTGCCAGCTGTTGCCAGGTTACTTGGACGAGTACGACGTGTTACTGGGTTTTTCCACCAAAGTGCCATAGGACTTCATAATTTGCAGGAAAAACAAAAGTTGCTGGAGCTCCCCACGCACAGACTGATAACAGACGTATCAACGAGATGGAACAGTGCACGACGTGGACGAATGTTTCCTTGAACAACAGCCAGCGATCACAGCTGCACTGATTTCTGCCGAAGTGAGAAAGAGAGATAAAGATATCTGCACCTTTACCGAGTCTGACATATCCAACATGGAGGAATTCGTACAGGCCCTAAAGGCAATGAAGGTAGCTACATGTGTTTTGTCAGATGAAAGTAACCCAACACTCTGTCGTAGCCCCACTACTTGCACAGCTATTGCAAGACACCCAAGAAATGATTGGGGATCCTCCGTTCATTAAAGAAATCAAAGAAGCCGTTCACCAAGACCTCATGAAAAGGTATGCGTCTGAGAAGGAGAAGGCCACACTTAACCAAGCTTCAGCGCTTGATCCAAGATTTAAAGCACTGCCGTTCCTGTCTGATGATGAGAAAGAAGAAACGTTTGCAAGAATGGTCTCTGAGGCTACAGCCATAAAGGAACTCGAGGTAAATAATAATTCACATGGTGTCTTTATTTTATAATATAGTACAACAGGTGCGTGTGTACTGTGTATGCATATGGTCATGCATTGACACTGCCAGGTATGCAAGCACACGTAGTTGAAATTAAATGTTTATATAATGATTTATATTATTTGCTGATTTTAGCAATCAGTCCAGATTAAAATAATTAGCTTATACTGTTTATACTATATTGTTTATACTGAAGGTTTTCTTTTAAATGTTCATTCACAGTGCAAATAGTATTTAACTAACAACTAGTGTTACTGTTATGTTTACACTTAAGCAAGCAAGTTTAGTTTAACTGTAAAAAGTGCAAATCACCTGTCATATTTATTCAACAATTACTACATTATGAATGATGTGTGTAACTCTTTGTTTTGCTGCTGAATGAATATTACTTATGAATGTGTTAATGTATGCTAAAGCTATAAGTAGAATGATTTCAGGATAGAAGAACACATTCATATTGTGTGCTAATTGGTTCTACCACTGTGTTTTATGTTGTTGTACCCTGTAGGAAAAAGTGGTGAGGCAGGACCAGGAGAAATTCAAGGATGATTGTGCACCAGATGAGGAGAAGCAGACTGAATTAGACAAAGATTCAATTGGTAATGATATCCAGTTTTTCGATTAGTAATGAGACTTGATACTAATAATAGTAATAGTAATAGTACTAATCAACATGACATTTATTTACACAACAGTTACATCAGTTCCAGTTCTGTAATCTGATTGGTTCCAAGAGTGCTGATATATAGGCCAACAGCACTGGGACTTTTTACTGTTTTTATCACTGCGCTTGTCTTAGTTTGCCACCTGCTAGACCACAGACATGAGCGGTGCTGAGTGGAAGACCTCTTGCATGTGTGATATTGCCTAAAAAATAAAATGCTAATCGGACAGGCTGGAAATCATTCCAATGAAACATTGGCAGGTATGTGCTAAAGCAAACAGAAATTAGCTAAAGCACCAGGGGAAAAGAAGAACAGAATTACAATTTAGCAGCGGATCTGCATGTCATGCTATTTCGTGCTAGCGCCGCTAGTAACCCATGGTTCAGGCTAGAGCACTAGGACTGAAAAACAGCTTAAACGCAGATGTCGAGGCCTTTTACAGAACATGAACGCTGTATGCGTTCAGATACACATGCTAAGCAACATTAATCTAGCCAGGCATGGGTTCATCAAAATTCAACACAAGGCACCACTGAAGCCTCTATCTTCAACATTGCACCTGTGAGAGCAGCAAACGTAGCCCCGTTACCTGCTCCGGGGAGTTCAGAACCCTTGCATACTTCTGTGAAACCTACTGACATGAGGCACACTTATTACAACTTCATTTGATAAGATGTTCGAGGAAACCAAATTCATTGCTTTGATGCTTTGATATGCACAATCAGCAAGCTACAGTAGTTCACAATCCTTTTGGTTTTGTCTTGCTTTGTTTGGTTTTTGTTACTTGGCAAGGCAAGAAAAATTATGTCTAACTGAGAACATTTAAAAAAAAAGATGTAAACTTAAATGTACAGAGGAAAATGTTCCTGTGAGATATTCACTGTGGATTATTAAAGCTGTAAGCCACCGGAGCTTCACATTTTGCCTTAACCACAGTAAAACCAATATAGTGCATGTACTTGGGCATACACTTGCTTATTATTCTTCTTATAATTCTTATTCTTATTATTACACTCTAAAATATGCTGGGTTGATTCAACCCAAAATTTGGGTAAAATATGGACAAACCCAGCCGTTGGGTTTAATTTTTTAATAAAAATGTTTTAACCCAACGGTTGGGTTTATCCATATTTGACCCAAATTAAATATTAGTAATATTATTACTAATATGTTTCATATTAATAGCAATAATGGCAATAATAATATTTCTTCTTATTCTTCTTATATTATTATTATTAATAATAATATTATCATAATCATTCAATAAATAACATCTAATAATAGCAATGATAATAATATTTATTGTTAAAATTATTACCAATAAATTAAATATTTTAAATAATAATAATAATAAACTTGTAATAACTATTAACTAACTGAAAAAACTATAATTAATAATAATAAATATATAGTAATTACCAGTAAATAGATACATAAATAATAAATAAAAGCAAGAAGAAGAAAATCAAATATGCATTATTATTATTATTATTATTTCATGAATATTACTTTATTTTATTTTTTTGTTGTAATTAATATATGTTTATATAAAGTTATTTAAACATGGAACCCGGCCACTAAAATAGGTATGTTTCCCCTGGATCCATTTTAAAGTCATTCTATGGTATCCAGCTGCTCCTCATGTTTTAAAGAGACACTAATGCAATAAATAATGACTAATATAACAAAGATAGATAGAAAATAGTTAAAATGTTACAGTGAAGAGACAGAAACAGAGAGAAACATAGAAGCTCATGTTCAAGTACTGTATGGAGGTCTGTAGAGCATTGAAGCACTTGAAGTAATACATCCAATAAATAAAAGCTGAAATGAAATGTTTTGAGTTGGAGTCAGAGGTGGAATGAATAATGCAGAGGTTTTTAGGGTGAGTGAACAACTATAAGCAGAGAGCTTCTTGTTAAAACGCCTGCCCCTAACAACAACAAATAAATAAATACAGAAAAGGTTCACAAAGGCTGTAAGGGACCACAGGTCAACAGGCACGGCAGCAAGAAGCTGTCAACCCCAAAATATTACTGAAAGTAAAAGTTAGCAAGTCTGTTGAAAGCAGTATGAAATACAACTTCTCTGTTATTTAAACTGTCAATAAGTGCAGTGTAGGCAAATAACTAACAAAAAATAGCAAAAATATTAAGTACATTTTCTAGTCACCTGACAGAGGCTCTGTTAAATATTTAGCTTTTCCATAAAAAAAAGTAGCTTACTTCATTAAGTAGTTGCTACAAAACACATTGCTAGTTTTCTTCTCATTGTTTTACACAAACAGTTGTTCAAACCGAGGCAATAATCAAACATACTTAACTAAAATGTCTGCCCTCCCTAGTCCTGGAAAGTCTGATTCTACTGGTGAATCAGTTCAGCCATATGGTTTGTTTAAATAATAAAAATATTAAGTTAAATATGTGTTAATTTATCTGGTGTTTTACTGCTGTCACCCCTAATGCTCTGCATAAATATTTTATATTTATATAATTTGTATGATTGTATTTGGTCTTGTCAGAACAGATCTGCTACACTGCTACTGCTAATGATGATATTGCTGCTGCTGCTGATTATTGCTGCTGCAGATGATGATGATATTGCTGCTGCAGATGATGATATTGCTGCTGCTGCTGCTGCTGTTGATTATTGCTGCTGATGATGATGATATTGCTGCTGCTACTGCTGCTGTTGATTATTGCTGCAGATGATGATATTGCTGCTGCTGCTGCTGTTGATTATTGCTGCTGCTGCTGATGATATTGCTGCTGCTACTGCTGCTGTTGATTATTGCTGCAGATGATGATATTGCTGCTGCAGATGATGATATTGCTGCTGCTGCTGCTGCTGTTGATTATTGCTGCTGATGATGATGATATTGCTGCTGCTGCTACTGCTGCTGTTGATTATTGCTGCAGATGATGATATTGCTGCTGCAGATGATGATATTGCTGCTGCAGATGATGATATTGCTGCTGCTGTTGATTCTTGCTGCTGCTGCTGATGATATTGCTGCTGCAGATGATGATATTGCTGCTGCTGCTGTTGATTATTGCTGCTGATGATGATGATATTGCGGCTGCTGCTGATTATTGCTGCTGCTTCTGATACTGCTTCTGTTGTTGATTATTGCTGCTTCTGATGATATTGCTGCTGCAGTTGATTATTGTTGCTGCTGATGATGTAATTGCTGTGCTGATAATGATGATGATGATGATATTGCTGCTGCTGCTGAAATTGCTGTGCTTCTGCTGTTGATTATTGCTGCTGCTGATGATGATGATTTTGCTCCTGCTGTTGATTATTGCTCCGGATGATGATATTGCTGCTGTTGATTATTGCTCCAGATGATGATATTGCTGCTGCTGCTGTTGATTATTGCTGCTGCTGCTGATGATGATATTGCTGCTGCAGATGATGATATTGCTGCTGCTGCTGTTGATTATTGCTGCTGCTGCTGATGATATTGCTGCTGCTACTGCTGCTGTTGATTATTGCTGCAGATGATGATATTGCTGCTGCAGATGATGATATTGCTGCTGCTGCTGCTGCTGCTGTTGATTATTGCTGCTGCAGATGATGATATTGCTGCTGCTGCTGCTGCTGCTGTTGATTATTGCTGCAGATGATGATATTGCTGCTGCAGATGATGATATTGCTGCTGCAGATGATGATATTGCTGCTGCTGTTGATTCTTGCTGCTGCTGATGATGATATTGCTGCTGCAGATGATGATATTGCTGCTGCTGCTGTTGATTATTGCTGCTGATGATGATGATGATATTGCGGCTGCTGCTGATTATTGCTGCTGCTTCTGATACTGCTTCTGTTGTTGATTATTGCTGCTTCTGATGATATTGCTGCTGCAGTTGATTATTGTTGCTGCTGATGATGTAATTGCTGTGCTGATAATGATGATGATGATGATATTGCTGCTGCTGCTGAAATTGCTGTGCTTCTGCTGTTGATTATTGCTGCTGCTGCTGCTGATGATGATTTTGCTCCTGCTGTTGATTATTGCTCCGGATGATGATATTGCTGCTGTTGATTATTGCTCCAGATGATGATATTGCTGCTGCTGTTGATTATTGCTGTTGCTGCTGTTGAATATTGCTACTGATGATATTGCTGCTGCTGTTGTTGATTATTGCTGTTGATGATGATATTACCGCTGTTGTTGATTATTGCTGTTGATGATGATATTGCTGCAGAGCAAATACAGAGACTTGCTACTGCCAATACATACAAATACCCACTGCTGTGAGAATGTAAGACATGGTTTTGCTGCTGCACAAATAGTATATATGAAATTACCTGTAGCAGATCTATACAGGTGGAGCTGGGGAAGGTGGAGGGTTTCAGAGGAACTCTAAAAGCACGCTGCAAACTGCAACAGCAGCCATTAACCAACTATTTAAAGGGGTCATATAATGCCATTTTTGTACAAGCTAATATGATTCTTTGGGGTCTAAATTAAAAGTTTGTAATATACTTTAATTAAAAATTCTCATTAGTATTGTAAGAAAACAGCTCTGTTTTCAGCACGCCGTTTAATTGCATGTGTCTTTAAATGATAATGAGCTTTTCTCACCCCGCCCCTCTGTTCTGTGCGTACTGCGTACACAGTTTTAATAACACAATAACCATAACGTGTTGTTCATTATAAACGTGGGATTATGAATTATGAACATGCCGTAATGTACCCTGAGTGTAAAAATAGCCGCATTCATCGTGAAGCGAGCTAGCGATTTGCAAAGATTAATATAAAGATTAATATAAAGGTTAATAAAACGTTACACTCACTTCTTCTGGAGGTGCAGCAGGAACACGAATAGTTGGTACTGATCCTTTTTTCAGGAGCAGCTTCTTAGCAAAACCAGCTTTATACTGACCTCGTTTGTAAAGCAGTCTGGTGTGTGAAATGATTCGCGCAAACATGAAAGCATTGACGTTGATCATGGGGAATGTTCCCTTCGAAAACAAACTCAGCCACTGCGTCTTCAGTGGTTCGGATTTATGAACATCGAAAATGACTGCTGTGTTCTTTATTACACCCAAGAAAAGAACACCACAATCGCTTAGACGCCATTCTGCTCATAGACAGTGCTCCAGTATCAACAATGACGCGCGGACTACGATGACAGACAGCTCGCTCACGAGCGGGGGCGGGTCTGTGTTGAAACGCTCCTGTCAATCAACAATCGGGGGAGGGGCGTCCGACCGTGTGACGTCACTAGGTCGAACGGCTTGATTTGAGAGGGGGGGAAACATATAAGGAGATAAAAAAAAAAACACTGGATGGATTTTTATCATTTTACGATGGTTGTGTACAGGCACTGCCAACACACATTTCAGTACAATCAACTTGTAAAAGTGCATGTACCATTATATGACCCCTTTAAACGTTGACAGATGCAACAGGAGCCAATCAGCTTGTACCATATAGTTAACAATGTGATTGTCAGCAGGTTGCGTTACATCAGCCTGCACCATCTAGAGTTTCACGACAGAACTTGGTACTGTCTATGTACAAAGTAGCAATATATTAGACAAAAGAACATATAAACACATCCATACAGAAGAAGTCAATGGAGTCCAAAACTTATCAACAAAGACATTTTCAGACTATCTTCTTTTGGGTTCCACAGAAGGAAAAAAAAGTCGTACAGGTTTTAAACAACATGAATTGATATACATTTTAATTTCGGGGCAAACTGTCTCTAAGTGTTTTATCACTTTTAATGGCTTCCTGTTGACCCTACATGTCAAATGAATAGATTCATTCTTTGGATCTGATGCTTTGGATTAATTTTTGTCATATATAATATTCAATGATGGAACAACGCTCACCGTATTGTTACAAAATGGCATTTGCTGCAAAATCAGCTCAAGGGCCCTTGAGCACAGTGGCCCCTCTCGCTCTCACACTCCGTCTGACTCTGCTAGACAGTGAAGGGCAGAGTGAGTGAAAATGCATAGTCGGTCGTCTGTAATTTAAGCAGCAAATTGTAAGAAAGTGGTGAGAAAGACAGCTCCCAATTACTTTGGCTGATAGAGATACATCATCATTACGCCATTCCCAAAATCATAAGGTCGAACATCACACCATGATGAACAGCAGCTGGTGTCAGAAGCGAGAGGCAATCATAAAAGAGAGCGCACGCGCACATAAAAGCAGTTCACTTCTTGACTAAAGCCTCTTCTCAAGGTTTTTCGCCTCTTTTCAGCAGCCTTCTCCAACAATCAAACACATATTTCAAATTGAACTGTCACACAGAGGCTTATGCGTTGTTCCTCTCTGAACTGCATGAGTAATACATAAACATTCACCCCGGGTGGAGAAGAGATAAGCCATAGGCATGCGGGGGGAGCGATAGTAGGGGTCATTTCTTCCTCCATTCATCCTCTTCTCCTCTCTACACGGCCCTTTCATGCTAATTACAAGCTTTGACTTTAATCCCAGGATAGGCCACAGATGCCGGTGAAGGGAGGCTGACGGCCAGAGCACACAACCTTATACATACAGTACATAGGCTGTACTTAATGACAGAGTCTCTTTTTAACCCCTGTTGTGCTATGGGTCAGTACCCAATATGGTTGATGAGGGCCTAAAGTGCGCTGGTGATGTTTTGAGTTGTTCCAGGCGGTTTAACTCCTGCAGGGCAGAGTTCAGGGAAAGGTGAGTCAGTGCTACAGTATTCAACTACCAAGGTTCACACAATGTTTGTGACATGCCTGACTCCCAACATTTGAATATGAGTGAACTATCGTCTAAAGTTTTTTTTTTTCTTTAGATATCAACCTGTGTGTGTGTGTGTGTGTGTGTTTGTGTGTTTGTGTGTGTGTGTGTGTGTGTGTGTGTGTGTGTGTGTGTGTGTGTGTGTGTGTGTTTGCGTGCGTGCGTGCGTGCGTGCGTGCGTGCGTGCGTGCGTGCGTGCGTGCGTGCGTGCGTGTGTGTGTGTGTGTGTGTGTGTGTGTGTGTGTGTTTGCGTGAGTGAGTGCGTGTGGCTGTGAGTGGAAAAACAAATATTTTCAACCCTCATTCTCACCCTCTGACTGAAATGATCCATTTTTAAGGGGCGGCTCATTTAAAGCTTGTCAGTAAACAGCCACTGTTATGATTGGCTAACGGCATTGCATAGGAAACAGCATCTATGTCCACTCGCTATTGCACGTGAGTAAGTGTTTCGAAAACATTATCCACATAAAACCGTAATTTAAGGTCAAAGCATTATGACATTTTCACAGTTTATGTTGCATTACAGTTTGTGATGCAGCTGCTGTCATATCCAATTCAGTTGGCTGCTTCTTCTTCCAACAAAAGTTACTTTGCAAACTCCCCATTACACTGTGCCTCGTTTACAAAACAAATTTCGGCCCCGAACAAACATATAATCCTCCGACACCATCCGGGATGCCATTAATAAAATTATATTGAATATCCACTTGTTTCCGACACTGGGATCCTTCTGAAATCTGTATAGACACAAACGAGCTGTTTAAACTGGATGCGTCAAAGTCAACGTTCTTTCTTTCTTTCTTTCTTTCTTTCTTTCTTCCATTTGTCCTGTTGTCGTAAAACTGCGTGGTGTATGTTGACGCGCATCGGTATACTGTATTCTCGATGATGTAAAACTATTCGCTGAGATCTTGCTCTATCTTGTCATATGCAAATGTATTTGCCTGTGTGTGATGTCACAAATCCCACAATATCCAAACGAGTTGTTTTTGGAGCCTGATTAAATAAATGCTTTGTCTATAATGAGGAGGATGTTTTATGCTATGAAACTTGCAGGATGTTTTAATGGTACAAAGACCTCTTATATGTCAAAAGATCAAGGCAAATTTGATTTCTCATGTCAAGACCCCTTTACCTCAAAATGTTAGAGCCCTAAAAAAGCAATTATTGAGAAACGAAGTACATTTTAGCATATACTTAAAAAAGAGCACTTACTGTGAACTGAATGCAATGTTTTTGGAAACTTAATTGCTTTTTAACTGCAATTGCATAAAAATGCATTACAGATTGAATGTATATTAAATTCAATCAGCTGAACTTGAGGGTTCTTTTTAATCACTTAAGTAAATTTTTATGTCATTTCTTTATTTACTTCTATGAATAAAGTGTACTGCTGGATGCACTGACAAGCATTTGTGGCAAAATAAAACATATTTTGATGGCACTTCTAGTCAAACTTGTGTCATATATTTAAATATATTTGTAATTACATATGTCAAATGATGAAGATGCAATTTAATACATTTAAAATATATTAAATAGCATACCACAGTTAAAATATAGTTATAATTAATATAATTGACATGTGCTTTAGTATGTTAGTTGTCACTTATCAAAAGTGTACTTTAAAGTATGACAAAAATGATGAAAAAAATTATATTTCAAATATACTTTAAAATTAAACTTTTAATTTGACATTATTACAAAGTGTACTTTTTAAGTTTAAGTGTGTTAAGAAACATTAATCAAAGTGTACTCACTTTAAGTACACTTAACTGGCCTGTTATTCAATTAATATTTTATTTTCTGGAAGTACAGTTCTTAAAAAAAACAAAAAAACATTCATGAAGTATGCTACAAGTGCACATCTTTCTTCTTTCAGCCAAACATAATCTGGGTTATAATCAAGAGTTAAATAAAAAAATATCCTGGCTATTCCAAGCATTATAATAGCAGTGAATGGTACCATTTTTGAAGCCAAAAAAGCACTTCCATCCATCATAAAAGTAATCCATACGGCTCCAGGGGTTAATAAAGGCCTTCTGAAGTGAAGGGATTTGTTTTTGTAAGAAAAACTTTATAACTTTATAAACTTTATTCACTGGCTCCTGGTTATAGACGTGTGCGAGTCTAGATCCGGCCGAAGATTGACGTCTGACCCGGCGCATGACGTATTGATGAACACGGAAGTGCAGAGGATAGAGCAGAACAAAACACCGGTTATGATTTAGAAGTCTAAAAAGAGAATTTCGAAAGAGAAATGTTGGAGGAGCTTGAGTTTGTTGCCCAGCCCTTTTTGTTTGAACCTGCGAATGGATATTACCGGAAGCTAGTAATTACAGTTCATAAAGGTTTTAATTATGGATATTTTTCTTACAAAAACGCATCACTTCGCTTCAGAAGGCCTTTATCAACCCCCTGGAGCCGTATACATGACCTTTATGATGGATGGATGCACTTTTTGGGGCTCAAAAAAAATGGTACCATTCACTGCCATTATAAAGCATGGAAGAGCCAGGATATATATATTTTATAACTCTGATTGTGTTTGGCTGAAAGAAGAAAGTCATATACACCTACAGTAAGATGGCTTGTGTGTGTGTGTGTGAGGGGGGGTTAACAAATACACCAAAAAAAATCTTACTGAAATTGGAAGACCAAAAAAAAAAAAAAATAACAGAACAGTTTACTGTCTTGATGAATACCTAATCACGCATATCACTAAAATTGCAGCAACAGAGAAAATCATAATTAGTTTGGTACCCTCAGGGAAGTTTCTTTTTGCCTGTGAAGCGATGATGCTTGTGGTCTCAAACCATAAAATTAACACAAAAAAAATCCGAACTTTTCAAAAGGATACCGCTTTACTTTGTTTGCCATTTCTCTCCAGACAAAATGAGCCAATTTTCAGAAATAGAACATAATTAACATTTATATTTTTGTCACACATTGGTATTTCCATTGGTTGTTCCTAATTCCCTTCAAGCTGAATGCTTGTGACCCGACAACGCATTAAAGCTGAGGCACAGTTTTGGTTCTATTTGAGGTTTTGATTAGAGGTTTGTACGTACCCAATGATACCCTGTCTACTTCTCTGCCATTATTGAGAGATGAAGTCAGTTTGGTTTGGTCTGCGAGTTTGCCTTTAACTCTTCAATAGGGTGCTTTCGCTCTCACTTCACATTCTTCCAAAGCCCAGTTCCATACATCATCAGCAGGCCCAGCAGGCTTCACAGTAATAACTCTGCAATCTCTAGAGCAAACAAGCAGTCACAGTGCATGAAGAGGTATCTTTTTTAATCAGTCCGGTGCGTCAAACAATGCACACAGAGCTGGAGAAAAAGAAGCGGCGGGCAAAACTTCTCCTGAATGAAGAGTGATGCATGCAGGACAAGAATGAAGCATACTAAATCAACAAGACTATCGAAATAAAGATGAAGAGAGCAGCGAGATATGGCGAGCAAGTCCAGCAGGTGCTTGGGCTGAGCAAACTCTCCCTATTCCAATTCAGTTCCCTTCCATCACTTTCAATTATCAAACACTCCTCTTTCAAAATGACTTATTTTATCACTACAGAAGGGCTGATTGTCCTCAGAGCTGTATTTTACATTCGCCAAAGGGCTTTGGTGAGAAAATGACTTTTATTAAGCTCTACAGCTGAATGGCTTCTTCAGAAAATCATAAGAATAGTCTGAGTGCATGATCGGGTCACATGACAGGGCACGGGGATGGACGGTGAAGATGGATGCACGGGCCGAATATCAGTTCATGCGCACAATGGACACAATTAATCTCTGCTGCCGTTATTGCTTATCAGAGAATGATTTGAGGAGCGTGACTCCGATATAGGAAATTCAGAGGAAGCTAAACAAAACGTAGGCGTCCGATAGCGGAGGTGACTCTTTCTGCCAGTCCTGTGATGATCAGTGGGGTTCACAGTGTTGGATGCGCCCCCTATGGGGGAGGTGGAGATGATGATGGGCACTTTCTTCTTCTGCTTACTGTGCTGTGCTTATGTAAATTAGTAAAACTATTAAAGATACTTTTTTTCTGTACCTGAAATAAAGCTGAAATAAAAGGAAATACTTCAAAAAATATTTAATAATAATAGTAATCATAAGAATAAAGGATAGAATAAAGAATATAAGGTAACACTTTATTTTACAGTGTCTTTGTTACATGTCCATAGTAATAACAGTAAATTATGCATAATTACATGCAACTAACCCTCAACCAAATCCTAATCCTACCAACCCTATAGTAAGTACATGTAGTTAATTATTATTACTCAGTAAATGTATAATTCCACTGTAACAATGAATGAATGAACGAACGAACGAACGAACGAACGAACGAACGAACGAACAAGGCATTTATATAGCGCTTTCATATGTGCTACTGTACACCCAAAGCGCTTTACAATCACATTAGGGAATCTCTCCAGAACCACCACCAATTGATTGAAAAACGGCTCCCAATTTTTAAAATTGGAAATTTTGCCTTGACACTAAAATGAATAAAACTGAAAAAAAGTAATTAAAGCTATAAAGAATTTGTTTAAACTAATAAAAATGACAAATGCACATAAAATAACTCAAACAAACGTAAAAAACAAGGTTACACTTTATTTTAAGGTGTCATTGTTACAGTGTAATTACACAAATACATTTACATTTACATTTAGTCATTTAGCAGACGCCTTTATCCAAAGCGACTTAGGGTGTACTCACACTAGGCACGGTTGCCATGAACCGGGCCCGAGTACGATTGTCCCCCCTCCCCACTCCCCCTCTGGCCTGCACTCACATAGGGTTTCAGCATTCGTGCCGGAGCACGCTTACTTCATTATGGTGCGACGGTTTCGGGATAAACAGGAAGAGCGGCGCTCTCACTGAACACAATGGAGTCCAGCACGGTTAGCGCTCACACTGCATGCGAACCGCGCCCGAGTCCAACTGAACCGTGCTCTGGCCCACCTCTTCCAAGCGGGCCAGGGCCGGCTAATCGAGCCGCGCCCGGGCACGGTTCGGAGCACTCACACTAGTCAAACGAACCGCGCTTTGGTGGTCAAACGCACTCGGGCACGGTTCAAACTGGCTAGTGTGAGTACACCCTTACAAATTAGGACTAAATTCAGCGAGTCATCATAAAGTAAAGTAAAATAAGTAATGAGTAATATTAATTAACTACATGTACTTACTATAGTGTTAAGGTTAGGGTTAAGGTTTGGCTTAGAGTTAGTTGCTTCTAAATAATTATAGATAATTTACTGTTATTACCATTGTAATAGGGCATGTAACTTCTGTGACTACGCCACTTTAAAATAAAGTGTTACCAAATAAATATATAATACTAAATAAATAAATAATGCTAAAATAGAATTGATTTAAATTAAGATTTTTTTTTTTGTGATAATTCAGTAGCATGGGATTTGAATAGTGGGGGAAGGTCTTTTATATTATATTATATTATAACATTACATTACATTACATTACATTACATTACATTATTTTTGCAAGTCAGAAAATAGCAGGACAATGCTGACAATATCATATTATGTGTTTTTCAATGAATAGAGCAGTTTTGCGATTTTCTCTTTATTTTCTGAACAGAAAAAAGTACAAAAGCATTAAGCAGTCAATTTATAAAAAAATAAAAATAAAAAAAATACCACTGATATAGATGGAGGGAAAAAAAGTCAAATTATTTCCTGGAATGCTGCAGTTGATGATGGGCTGAATGTACATTGACAGCAGTCAATATTTCAGTTGCCAACAAATTGAGGCAGAGAGGGAGAGATGCATGTTGACAGAGGAACTAATAGGCCTTTCTTGTCTTATTTCACCTCTTCTGTTGTGCGGAAGGGCTGGGGGGTTTGTTTCTGTGGCAAACACCAGCTGCCTTCCCTCAAGAGTTTGTGTCTATTGACACAGGCCGAATAACTACAGCCAATCCTTCTCGTGCAATATAGTCTAATCCAATAGCTTTCTGTGATAAACAGAATAAATTGATATTACTCTAAAACAATCTTCTTCTAAATAAATTGTGTTCCATGGATAAATAAAAAGAAAGAATTTGTTTGGAGATTGGAATAATTATGTTTTTTTAATGTTTCTGAAATAAGTCTCTTATTCTCACCAAGGCTGCATTATTTGATCAAAAATACAGTAAAATCATAATAATTTTCCAATATTATTACAATTTAGAACAACTGTTTTCTGAATATGTTTTTAAATGTAATTTATTCCTGTGATGCAAAGCTGAATTTTCAGCATCATTACTCCAGTCTTCAGTGTCACATGATCCTTCAGAAATCATTCAAATATGATGATTTGCTGCTCAAGTAACATTTCTTATTATTATTTAATGTTGAAAAATGTGAAAACCATGATATACTACCATTTAAAAGTTTATAGTAAGCCAGATGTTAAAAAAAAGTCAAGGAAAATAATTGTGTACTTTCATTCAGTTGATCAAACGTGACAGTAAAGACATTTACAGTGTTGCAAACGATTTATACTTCAAATAAATGTTGTTCTTTTGAACTTTCTATTCAATCAACAAATGATCATTGTTACCACAAAAATATTAAGCAACAAAAACTGGTTTCAACTTTAATAATAATAAGAATCATTATTAATAATACAGCACCAAATTATTATAATGATTTCTAAAGGAACATGTAACATTGAAGACTGGAGTAATGATGCTGAAAATTCAGCTTTGACACCAAAGATTAAATTACTTTCAAAATATATTCAAATAATACAGTTCCTGAAATAATATTGTAATAATATTTCACAATATAACCGTACTACTATATTTTTGATCAAATAAATGAAGCCTTGGTGAGCATAAGAGGCTTCTTTCAGAAACATAGAGTAACTGTATAGAGTACACAAGATTTACCATCAGCCTTAAAATTTAAAGGGATAGTTCACGCAAAAATGAAAATTCTGTCATTAACTACTCACCCTCATGTCGTTCCAAATCTGTAAGACTTTCGTTCATCTTCGGAACACATCTTTTTAATGAAATCTGAGAGATTTCTGTTCGTTCATTGACAGTCTATGCAACTGCCACTTTCAAGCATCAGAAAGGTAAGAAAGACATAAAAACATAACATAAACATGCTTGAAAAAAAACCTTTATTTTCAAAATATTAATCTCCAATGTTAATCTCCATTCACGCAACAACATCTGCTCTCGCATCAACACAACAAGCATGCTTTGTGGTGCTCGTGACTGTGAGATTAGGCAAATATTTTGGAAATAAAGTGGTAAAATATTTTTTGTTTTGTTTTGTTTTTTTGTAAAAAAAAAGCAGTCACATCGCTTTATAAAATTGAGGTTAAATCACTGGAGTCACAGGGATTACTTTATTGATATCTTCACTACCTTTCTGGGGCTTGAAAGTGGTAGTTGCATAGGTTGTCAATGGAGAGACAGAAAGCTCTCAGATTTCATTAAAAAGATCTTCATTTGTGTTCCAAAGGTGAACAATTGTCTTACGGGTTTGGAACGGCATGAGGGTGAGAAATTAATGACAGACTTTTTTGAGTGAACTAACCCTTTAAACAAAAATATGAAGACAGTATGAATACTTTCTATCATTCACACATTAACCATTAATGCCAATTGGGTAATTTTGTACAAAAAGGACAACTCGTGAGCAGCTTCGGCTCATTGCCTGATTCCATCCACAACAAATGACTGTATGGCGTCATGTAGAGTTAATCTCTGGCCTACAAATCAACTCAATGCTCAAGCCCGGATTATAGCAGATCCTCCCAATCCAACCCTCTTCTGAACATCCCATAGATCGAAGAACATCCCAGAGCTCATATGAGATCTAGAAAACCCTCTCTAATGATGCAAGTGCACTAATGTGGATGCTCAGCGTTTACAGGGAGAGGCAAGCCGCTGAAATGTCAACAGTGGTATTTTCTCTGCGTACTGCCATACGGGTGCAGTGAGCTGTCAAAAGCTTTTACTGCTGTGCCTCGGAGCTCAGATGCTAATACCTCAGCACACAGGCATTCAGGTCCGCTTTGTTTTTGCGCTGCTCGGCTAGATTAGCAGTAGTGTGTCGCAGCAAGCGGTCAGCGTTCAGCAAGCGAGCGGCGGGGGGTGCGACGTGACTCAACCAAAACAGATTGGTGTGGAGCTGGAAATGAAGAAATAGCTACGGGGTGGATGATCAGACAAAATAGGTTTTACCTTCTAAACTTTTCCTCTGCATTATATTCAGGCCTTTACGCTTTACAGAGTCTGTAGACTCACCTAGTAACCAATGCAGCTTCATAAAATACTAATATCAGTCTGTTGAAGATCACAGAGGGGGAAATGACTTTAAAAACCGCATTGCTGTATATTTTCATTCAATGTTAAGCTTCAGGGTAAACAATATTCGCAGTGGTTTTTGAGATGTTGGGGAAACTCATTGATTGAGGAAATTAGGTCATTAGGCATAATCGAGTGATAACAAGGAACAGCAGGAGAAGAATATTCTGAAAACTGTTATAAGCCTGAAAGCTGATAACTAAATGTTATTCGTCTTTTAATGGGCACTTTGTTTAAAATAAAAACATTTGAAAACAACCATGTACATATGATGGATGGATGGATGGATGGATGGATGGATGGATGGATGGATGGATGGATGGATGGATATTCTCTTTATATCTATATCAACTATTTAAACTATTTTAATCAGTGCACTGATAAAGCAAAACATTTTTATTTTAGTTGTCCTCTTTCGTAGACAGCTCTTTTCTTCTTGCTTTGTACATTTGTTTAAATTCTTAATATTTTTCAATCTCGTAATATTCTGCAGAAGAGAGAAGTGAATCGCAGTTTCAATGTTCCACGGCATGTTATTGTCACTAATGATGTCACACCTAAACTCAGGATCAAAGCCTGAGTT
This sequence comes from Leuciscus leuciscus, assembly GCF_965113295.1. NCBI lineage: Eukaryota > Metazoa > Chordata > Actinopteri > Cypriniformes > Leuciscidae > Leuciscus > Leuciscus leuciscus. Next base: position 10,197,999 of record NC_138726.1, on the reverse strand, counting down.
GACAGAGAAAGATGATGATCAGCATCATGGTACCGACAAAGCCTGATTGGATTGCTTTGGTTTTGTCAACCTGAAACTAATCCTGTAACCCTGAGTTTTTTCAACTACCATCATGGTACGGGCCCCTGGCCACATGAAAATGTAGCCGGTCACTAAAAATGTTTAGGGACAAATCATGCAGTCCACGAAGATGCAGCCCTCTCCATTATATGATACTATATTTCTAGAATATATGTTCCACTGGCAGTGAAATGCTCAGAGTCGTAATTCCTGCTGAAATATATCGTATTGGGCAGTGACAATCACAGTCTACTCAAGCTGGCACTGTTATTCTAATACACCAGCACCACAGCACATACCCCATACCTGCAATGTTTATTTCGAGTTCCTTTGACTCACACTGCGGCTTTTTCCTATTTCCTCGCTACAATTATTTGTGAAGATAAACTACACTCAGCATGGCCCATATTGGGTTTCCAGTAGGTTTTGGCACACCGGCTGCAGGATTGTTGGCAGATTGGCACGAGCATGCAAGTATTGTGAATTGTGAATAGATCCACAATGCATGTTCTACAATGTGGTCTGAAAAAAATAAATATGGCCGTATTTGTGAGATGTATTCATTCTGACCTGAGATGATAAAAAAACAATCCTCTAGCTTAATATCGAGCATCGAGTAACATTATATAAAAATGGGTACAACCATGCATAAAGAAGGCTCAGAGTCATAAGAATGCATTATGTTCTGTGGTTCTCCATTAAGTTTCCTTGAAATGACTGGAATATGGCCACCTAAAAATTATGAGGGACATAAATATTTCATGATGCTTCAGTCACAGAACCTCAGCGTTAGATCTAGTCAATTCATCTCATTCAAAAGCTCCCATCACAATCAATCTTTGATATTAGACTATTTACCTATTTTGTAACCTATGGCTTATAAAATAATAAACATCTCTTATTATAACCCATACGACCTATTTATAGATTTACATTGCAAACAATTTAATTCTAGATGTGCTATATATGAAGAGTTCAGATGCAAAAGCCTCTAAGTGCCATCTGAAATTTTCTTCTAGAATGATCATTTTTATCAAGTTCAGTAATTTCACTTAAATGACAATTCATAGGTCATTTTCATTGCCATTTAAGTGAAATTACTGAACTTAAATATACGAGCTTGATAAAAAATGACCATTCTAGAAGAAAATTTCAGATGGCACTTAGAGGCTTTTGCATCTGAACTCTTCATATTGTTATAAATGTACACTTATTTAACGTTTACATCATAAGTTTTCCTTGGTGTGATCCATTGCAGGGCTCAAAAGTAGGGATTTTTTTCTGTGGCCCAAAATAAAAACAAATAATATAACTCATATCATATTATAAAACATATTATGATAATCGTCTATATATATGGAAATTATGTATTTAAAAAGTATATACTTAAGTGTAAACTGAATGTGGTGATGATGGTATTTTTTTTCCTACTATGGAAGTCAATGGGGTACATGATACATCAACTGTCTGGTTACCGACATTCTTCAAAATATCTTCTTTTGTGTTCAGCAGAAGAAAGAAATTCATACAGGCTTGGAACAACTTGAGGGTGAGTAAATGATGACACAATTAAAAATTTTAATTGAACTATTACTTCAACATTCTCCCATAAGAAAGCACTATTCATGTGGTTTATGAGGCACTGGGTTCAGTGGTGACAGGCTGTGGTCATAGTATCAGTCATCGCTGTCCCACTGTCAAACCGAGTGCCCTCAATCTGTCTGTGCAGGAGTGACAGGGAAAGAGCAAGTGATGAAGAACTTCTGAAATAACACACTGACATGTATATATACATATACAATTCACATATTTAATGTACCTTACAGTAGTCAAAAGGAAATATTTTTGTATGCTTTTTTCTTCTTTCAAATAGAGATCAGGGGCATTTTTTTTACTTGAGATAAATTGGATATTCTTTTAAATTTAAAAACAAAGCGTAAGAAAAATACTGATATAAAAAAATAAGTCCCCTTGTGAAAAACAAGTGTACTTAATTATGTGGACTTGTAGTGTACTTCAAATCTATCTATCTATCTCTATCTATCAATCATATACTTAGGGACCCCTCTAACTCTGGTTTAGATGTACATTTAAAAAAAAAAACTAAGGCTTGAACAAGGTTTGTTTACCTGCACTGAGATCAAGAGGCAAGATGTGAAATCTAAAAGGAACATTGCTCCAGGCAAGGGACAGTTTTAAAACAGGCACTTTCAACCAGTAAACACAAATACAACTGAATGTTGAGCTTCAATAGAACCTTGTAAAAGAGAATTTTTGCAATTCAAGTTACAATTTGAAAATCCTTTATACTGACTTTAAAATCAAGCCAGTAAGAGACAAAACCATTAAAATGATAGGAGCTACTGAGTGCTACTTCACATTAAAATGCCTTGTTTTCTCATACTTTGCTCTGACAAGTAAAAGCTGCTGACACAGTTGCCATATTAGAGCAAAATAAATGGTTAGATTCCCTGTTATTATCTCTCTTAAACCCAGTTGAACGGTTTGAATGTTCCATTGTTCAGCCTCTGTGATAAGAGACATGTGATTTACCACTAAGGCTGTGTGTAAAATGAAGAATGGAGGTTAGACCTTCCTTGCTGACGAGTTTTACTCCCATTTTTAATGATCAAGATGACCTCAAGATGTGCTAAGCTGTCATTGCCGGTCAATCCCAACTGCATAACTGCTTTCTAAATTAGTGTTTGCTAACGCTAGCATTACTGTTACTGTTTCCTCATGCCTAGGGTTGGTTTGTTCTAAACTTCTAAAAGTCATTCTATACACCATTAGTGCTTGAGCTGTGAATGATGCTTTATTGTGAGGTTTGTTAGGAAGAGTTGCGCTGTATACTTGATTGTTCATCCTAGGACAGGAATTAACCGCCGACATTTTTTTTCTCCAGAAAACTTAAAAATCTAGTAGTTTGCCATTTCAGTACTACTGCTGGAAAAAAATTGGGCTAACTCTATTCACCAAATGTATCGGATACAGTGCTGTGGGGGAAAAGGGAAAGGAAAGGTGTATTTTTTCCTAACATGCATACTGGATTGACATTTCACCAAAGTCAATATAACAGTATGAAAATAATGAATGACCTGGAATGTACATTTTGTTATGATGGGCTGTGAGGGGACTTGAAGTGGGCTGTAGAAAACCTTCCAATAATGATATTGGGCAAATATTTCTAAATATAACATTTTAGTCAATGTTACTGACTGATGGATAATTGTAATTAACAAAACAGTGGTTCTCAGCCTTTTTGTCTCCAAGGTCCACATTCATTAGGGCTTGCATAGACTAGTCGAGTAGTCGATAGATCGACTACTTCAACCACTAGTCGACGCTGTCGGAAACAATCGACTACTCGAGCGTCCATTAACCATAAATGAATTAAAAATGGCGAACGTCACCAACAGACGCCACACGTCAGATGTGTGGAAGTATTTCATCAAGGATGACAAAAATATTGTAATTGGCCAACTCTGCAAGAGGCCGTTCACATATTGCGTTTAAAAACGTGTGGAAAGCGCGGCCACTGTCTCCTACAAGCGCTCGCGCTCCCATGGCGTCTGTCGGTGCTATGCAACCGTGAACTGCGCTCTCCATGATGACGATGAAGAAGTATCAGCAAAGGATTAATTGATTTCTAGCCCTTGCATTAGCTTTACTACTAGATATATTTCTGGAGATGAGAAGGAAAAACCCGCCTGGAAAAACTAGCGCACCACGTTGTTTCCATATGAGCGCGCTCGCCGCGCCTACATTTGAAATAACGACCTTGAGCGCGAAAAAGACGCGATATGTGAACGGCCCCTAGAAGCAGACGTCTGAAATGAAAGGCAAGAACGGCTATTTATTTGGCTTTAGACTGTTACATGAAAATTTAAAAATGAAATGTCATAATTATAATGTTTTGAGAGTTTACTTATGTAATTGTTGCATTAGGCTATGAATTAATAAATGTTTATTGATAAGATCTAGCTATTTCATGTCTTTTCATTTAAAGTAGCATGAACCACGAGTAGTCGAGTAACTCGAGTATTGTTTTGATAAGGAATCGACTAGCAGAAATCAGTAGTCGTGCAACCCCTAACATTCATATACCCATTTTACTTACAATTTCTATCTGATAAACTGTTATGCTTGGAAAATACATTTATTTTTCTTTTGTTCTTTGATTAACAGTACACAGACAGCAGCAGGTTTATAAGGCTGCTGTAACTTTAAAGGATTAGTTCACTTCAAAATGAAAATTGTCATAATTTACTCACCCTCAAGTTGTTTCAAACCTGTATAAATGTCTTTCTTCTGCTGAACACAAAAGAAGATATTTTGAAGAATGTTGGTAGCCAAACAGTTGATGGACCCCAATGACTTCCATAGTATTTTTTTTTTTCCTACTATGGAAGTCAATAGGGTACATCAACTGTCTGGTTACCAACATTCTTCAAAATATCTTCTTTTGTGTTCCACAGAAGAAAGAAATTCATACAGGTTTGAAACAACTTGAGGGTGAGTAAAGTATGACAGGATTTTCATTTTGAAGTGAACTATTCCTTTAAGACCTGATGCACAGATCCATTATTCTGATACATATGCATCGTCTTTCTCACCCGTTTACATTTACTTAAGACATATCCGGCTGTGCTTATGAGGATATTTTGACATAATTGTGTGTGTATTTGTCTGTTAAAGCACAAGAAGACACGAAAGAGAACTCAATTCAGAATTTGTGCACTATATGAGAGGCGGCTTTTTGTGAGCCCTGCACAGAAAACAGCACGCAAGTGCCGAATTGAGTTCTTTTTTGCTTGAATGGTTTTAAACCACATTAAAATGCGCACACAGGAATCGCTAAGAGAAATTTTATTTATAACAACTGTCCGATTCCTGACCTTAAGTATCAGATTCCAGAATTGGAATCAATTTTCGATTCCCAACCCTCTACTGATAAACACATACATACACCAATGTGAACACATGTACAGGGCCAAATATAAAGCTTATCTTCAAACAGGTACACCAAAGTTTATGTACGTGGCGTAAAAGTAACAGGATGATGAAACAATCCTGGGGAATTTGATTTGCTTTTAATAACCTAGCCACCATTTGCCTGGCTCGAGGGGCTAGAATGATCTTAGGGAGGCTGGCAGCATCTGCAGTCAATAATTTAAAACTGGCAGGGAGCAAAAGAGATGCTACTCTGTGATCAGCGCTATTCTTAGGGGGCACATCCATAACCCAACACACACACACACTCACACACTTCTAAGCCCCCGCTGAGTCCTGATGGGGAATGAGCTAAAGTAAGGGCATCAGTTACATCACAACCATTCAATACGTCAGATGAGCCACTGACATGAATACCCTGCCCTTGACTGAGCCGTGAAAACGGGAATGTGATCTCATGACCACGTGTGGTAAACCAATCTATTCATGAATTTTCTCGGATACCGACTGGGTATCTTTCGTTAACTGATCTGTCCGAATACCACCTCCTCTCGCAGCGTGCCTATTCATTTGAAAACAGAGCGCTAGCTGGCATTGCGCCAGGCATCCGAGCCTCGCACACTCGCGCTGGCATGGGTCCCATCGTTGCATCCGCCCATGCAAGGGCACAGAGCTGTGACGTCACAGAGGGATAATTTTGGGATGACGCACACAAGCTTGGCGTGGAATTATTTTGGCTGCATGGGTGAGATTCCTTCCGACCATTGTACTCGCCTGAAATGGAAGTTATTTTGGGAGGAGCGTGTGCTATTTAAGGCGAACAGGACTATTGGAGAGAGACACCGCTGGGGTAAAAGAGAACACATTGCATTTTCTCCAAGCGTCTGTCTACCCCTGCTGACTTGGAAGAGGGAAAAGGGTGTCTGAGAGTGGAAGAGGTGGTTATGGTAACTCACTGTGAGACTTCAAGCTGTAAAACAAAGCTAATTATAACAGTACAAGACTGGCAAGAGGCTATAAACAGTATTTAATGTGTGCTTAAAATAAAGTATCAAGGCAAAAAAAGATAGAGAGAGAGAACAAAAAGTGGTTTAAAGAAACCAAATACACATTTCCTATTTTTATTTATTACTAATACAGTATGATTAATGTCTCTGCACAATAATTTTAGTTAACACTTTATTTCAAATGGTCCACTTTAGACATTCTACTAACTATATGTAACTTTGCAGCTACATGCCAACTAATGCCCTGTCCAAATACCCACACTTGTGGTCTTTGCACTCGACCACTTGTCTACTTGCATGACGTATTTCCTGTATTTGGCCCAAGTGTTCAATAAACGAGAAGATGGCAAGTGTTTGCAAAACTTTTGATTACTCGATGGGACACACTTATAGTCTTGCAAAAATGCAAGTGTTTACAGAGCTTTTTTATTTTATTTTCAGTACTTTGCATTTTAAAATAAACTTCTAAATGTCTGTTCTGTAGTCGCTATGTAACTAACAGAAGACAATATATTAAAATTGTGGCGTTTCTAATTAAGTGATAAAAAAGCAGTTGCAAATCTTGTACAAAATAAACATACCTACTCATCTTTGCACCAATAAAATGTGCAACACTTTATGTTTTACTGCCAAATTGTATGTAATATCTAATTAATTTAACTTACAGTGGAATGTTTCCTCGATATCTTGCGATTTCGGGGCATGTGAGATCCCGAAACATAATGTATGATGAGATACGCTTAGCCTCGAATGTAGCTCCGAGGCGGTTTTCAAGATAGTGTGGGTTAAGAGTGCATTAAGGGCATTGTACTTTGGCATTTTTAAGACATAGGACAGTATTGAGCCAGTCACTTGATGGTGGATCTGGTGAAGAAGATGTCAGCAAAAAAAAAAAAAATCTTGATTTTGAGAATGTTTGAGATCGTGAATATGAGCCTGATGCTGATAGGACAAGGAAATGAGCTCTGACGAGGACAGTGATGATGATATAAAACATCTGTTTAAACTGAACACTTCCAAGCTCCAAAAGTTAACAAAATATGTTTTATTTATTACAGTGTTATATTGTAACTCTAATATCAGGTGAGTTTTATATTATCCCGACAGGTAGAGACCCATCCGTGTTAGAAATAGATCTGTGTCGCTATAAAGACCCGAATATATAATAATGATTGGCGAAACATTCATGTATTTAAGGGTTACAATTATTCTGTATCAGCCAGTACTAGATATTTAATTCTGCATGCACATTTCCACTATTTTTACATTCCGGTACCATTTCTGTTTACTAGCTCTCAAGCTTTAAAAGCTTTAAAATAGTGTTACCATATTCAATACCACAATACCATTCAATACGATAAATGTAATCTTTAGCAAATTACATTACAGTGTTGTGATGGCCAATCTCACATGTAGCATCTAAAACTACTTATTTTAAGTGTTTTGTTTTTAATTAATAAAGTATAAATACCTGCCATTTAGCGACTATCGGCATAAAAATAATTATCAGCTTATAATTATTAGCCAGAATCTGTGGCGCTACCTAAAAATAGGTCATAAACAGCTCTAGGATAGGCTACTATTGTTTGCAACGTTTTGTGTTACATTCTATGTGGTGTTTCACATTTTCTCACATTCATTTTGAATGTGAAAAAAATACTGTTGTAGCTTGCAAATGTTTAAAAGTATCCAGGACAGTATTATTCTATTCAAAACACTACCTACTAGTTACAGTATACTTACAGTATAAGGCAACTCTACAGTTACAGTATCGTCACTAAACTGACCACATAGTATCTTAATCATGTCCGGAGTATCAGGTGACAGAATAATACTTCTATTTGTGTATCGTGGTCACATAGACTCACTCAGTTGGCCATTTTATCATGTGAGGGATTGACATAGGCTCATATCTGTGTCTCCGGCACCACCAGCTTCCACCTTTCAAGGTTTCTGATTGCACCGCTTTGTGAGGAGGTTGCATTTTTCATTCCCACAGCTCTGTGTAAAGCGATCCCATCATTCCTGCAAGTGAAGCTGAAAATGTAGCTAGAACATGTGCCTGTGTAATACCAGCTGCACTCTTTCAAATCCATGTGTTTTTAGCTTTAAGTGTTTCTGGCACATAGTCTGGCATATAGTCACAGTGTGGGTCCAGACCAATCACCTCATTCCTGTTTGACAGCCATTGTTCTCTGAAAGCAGCATTTGAGACATGATCTTTTTTTTAATCTAGAACTGTTCGATTCAAGGAACCTGGGAAGTGAGAAGGGGACATAAATCTAACATTTGAAGTCAGCATGACATCAACATTTTATTTAAACACAAGCCTGGTCTTATTGTGCACGAATGACCTTAAAGCCTACGTTAATTGTTTTGTATCTGCAAAAAGCACTCTAAATTTCAGCTAATTGCATTTCATATAAACTTAGGGGCTGTTTACACGACACTGTTTTCAACTAAAAACGTAAAACTTTTGATGCGTTTTGGCCATTCGTTTACACGACAATGCCGTTTTGGTTGCCTGAAAACGCAAACTTTTGAGAAAGTGCACGTTTTTGAAAACAGTCTCCATGTAAACAGCAAAAACACGAATCTCTGAAGACGATGACATCATGCTCATGCGTATTACGTGTTCAGTCTATAGAGTTTCATGGCCATCTAACGGCCTGGCAGAAGAATACAGGGTTTTTAGTTGTTTTCGCGGATCTGTGTGAATGAGGATCGCTTTGACAATGGTGTCGTCTGCACGCGGAAAACTCAAATGAAAAACTTCTCCGTTTTAAGCATATCATTGTCGTGTAAACGTGCCCTTAAACTACAATGCATTTTCACTTAATTGCAACTGACATGCAGTTAAGTGTCTGAAATCATTACAATTTGCACTTAACTATATTCTTTTAAAGTACATTATTTCCGAAATAAGTACTCTTTTTAAAAGTATGATAAAGTGTGCTTCTTTTTCACATGCTCCACCACTGAAGCAACTTCCCTTTTCAGCTTATGTCACCAAGGCAACTTTTCACAATCACTGATGGATAAAAACAAGATTCATCTCTCTTTTGTTTCCTTTTTTTTTTTTAAATATGCCACAATACAAAAGTAAAACAGGCTGCGGATATTATTTCATGTTGATTTAAAAGCCTGGCGTTAAATTATTTCACAAGAATTCATCCCTGGAGCTATGCACCACAGTAGAATATGACTCGGATCCAGAGGAGCTGTGATTTAGAAAATGAAAGCATGTTTTCACAAAAACACAAATAAAAGAGATTTAAATGAAGCACACCTTACTAATCAGCCAATATGCAATAATTAGCTCCCATTAGATGTCATAACGGAGCACAGAGGGAACTCGGGAATGGTTAGGGAGTATCAGGATGTGTGTGTTTGTGTTTGACGTACAGCTGCGCATCACCTCTGGAACATGTTGTTATTCTGCAATCAGCATCCTCAGAGTCTGAGCAGTAATAACAGAATAAAAGCGAGAGAAAGACAAAAACATCTCAAAGCAGTGAATATCAAAGGTTTAGCTGGGGAAAAAGCAACATTATGCCACACGTACAACTCTCATCTAATCGCGGGCAAATGCAGACTACTTACAGGAGCAATGAGGAGGGTAATGACAAAGTAATTTTGACTAATTTCGCCTGGCTCTTTCTCCCGTTCTGTCTGATTGTGTGAGAGCCTTCTGCATCATTACAGTAACATCTGCAGTGACTAACCGAGCGTACATCACCCAGTAAGAGAAAGGAAAAGAGGGAGGGAATGGAAAAGTGAGAAGTCGTGGAGAGAAAAAGCTTGCAGGACGGATTCGAGATTCGAGAGGCTAATATAGATGCTCAATGTAAACATTGCCTCCTGGCGTCAGTGAACGGTATTAGGCAAAGACGAGCCGAGCTTAAAAAAACAAAACAACTGAAACAAAAACAAAAGAATACAATTAGATGGGAATAATTCATCCAAACATTAAGGCCTGGTTTCACAGACAGGGCTTAGATTAAGCCAGTATTAGGCCTTAGTTCAATTAGGACATTTATGTAGCAGTTTTGATGTGCCTTGGAACAAAACATTACTGGTGTGCATCTTGAGACAAAACAATGGCGCTGGCATATTTTAAGATATGTTGTTTTCAGTAAAGAAAGGTCAAAAATGCATTTTAGTCAGGGACTAGCTTAAACCTCGTCTGTGAAACCAGAGTCAGAGACAAACTGAACCAGATCAGTCCAATTTATGTTACTTCTCCCATGTGAAAATTTTATTGACAGTGCACTTGTAGTGTACTTCAAATCTTTAAAGTACATTTGACAAGAACCAGATTATATAATATTATATTAATGAAATAAAAGGTCACTTAAGTACAATTTTAAAAAGTGCACTTTGTAATAACAATGCCGACACACATTTATGTTCAAACACCATGTAAAAGTGAATTTTGCATAATAAGTCCCCTTTAAATTATTGTTTTAATTATATTTTTTTGTACTTTAAAGTACAATTATTTTGATGTGTTGACTAACATAAAGCACATGTAAAGTACTTAAAGTATGATTTTAGCTGTAGTATGTTACTCAATATTACATTTAAAAGTTAATAATTGTAAGTGTTCTTCAGTGCAAGTTCATCATTACAAATGTGTAATTACAAATATATTTAAATACACAAGTTATAAATTTCAATCGAAATTACATTCAAATACACAACAAAGTATTTTAGTTTCCCATAAATTACTGTTTGATGTTTCAAAGACAATAGAAGTAATTATGAAATGACATATGAAGATGTCCTACTTAAGTGGGTCGAAAAACACTCTAAATTTCAGCTTACTGCTTTGCATATAAATTTAAACTATAACATTTTCATTTAATTGCAATTAACATGCAATTATGTGTCGAATTTAAAGGGTTCGTTCACCCATAATAAAAATTCTGTCATCATTTACTCACCCCACCCTTCTGCAGAACAAAGATATTCTTAAGACATTCTCTAATTTTGGTTACCATTGACTTCAATTGAATGGACAAAACGAACAATAACACTAAGACGTTCTTCAAAATATCTTATTTTATGTTCCACAAAGGAAAGTCATGTTTGGAACGATATGAGGGGACGTAAATGATGACAAAACATTTTTGGGTGAACTAACCTTTGGATTTCTTTTTAGACCTCATATGGGTCTAAAAAGACATGAGGATGAATATATAATGAAACAATTTTCCTTTGAGTATACTATTCCTTTAATATACAAGTCAGCTTCCTTCCCCGATGCACGAAACAGTAGATACTAAATGGATAAACTATAGTTCCCGCATAATCGCTGACTTGGTGCCTCAAGGGATGATGAGTCAGTAAATTTCAGCGGCATAAACAAACAAAACCACATTTGCAGCCATTGCCTGTCATTTGACCGGCTTTGTCTTAATCCAATTGGAATAGACTTGATTGGCAAAATTCATTATCGTTTCATCTGGGCCGTCGCATGAGCGGGTAAATGCTTAGTCGTGCTGTCTGTGCGCATGCATGAAAACACATGCGTTATCCACATTTGGCATCATTGCATTATGAGTAATGCTGATTTTTGAGTTTCCACAAAACAATTGGCCTCATGCCCGAACCATTTTTTTCCACCTAAAGAAAAGGCACACAGAGGGCCAAAGGTCAATAATAAAAACACACAAGTCTTACACGTATGCTTTGTTTAGTTTACATTGATTTTTTTCTATACATTTCTACACACATACACCACTGCCTAACCTTTCTGCAATACATATTCCTCTGTGGGCAAAAAAATAAGTCTTGTAGCTGTGCTTCTATTTATCATCCAGTCCATGTCTGTACATTAAACTAGCAGTGTGGTGAATGGACACTTGAAATGGACCAACTCACTCACTGGCCTCCTTCATTCTGCGGTCTGTGCCGAGCGTGAACACCTCATATCACACCGCACACATGCAATCAAGGCGCAAGCCATTGGAGAATAGGCTTGTGTTGAACATTTTCTACTTCCTGTGAATTTCTGGCTGGATCCCAGTGGTTACATAAGCTTGGCCATTTGTCTGTTTCTTCCGTCCAAACACAGTGGAACAGGTGCCCGTGAAATTAAAGTTGGTCTGGTCAGACTTGTGGTGAGAAATGCAAGAAAAGAGTCTGACAGGACTTCCTGTCATTGAGGATTAAGCAAGAAGAGAGCCACATCTGAGCTGTCAATAGATGAAACATCTCGAGCTCTTTAGACCTGCCAGATTGTTTCTAGGACACACATATTTCTGTATCAAATTTTCATGAAACTGTTATCATACTTTTTGTTACGATACTAGACTTCGTGTGCTAGTAGCAGCATAAGTGCAATAGTCTTTTTTCAAACAATGAGTAAGTACTGTTCACGCCAGGATTTTATGTGGTTTGTTAACGCCTATATTGCATAAGAAAAAAAAAGGTTTATAATGCATTTACTGTGTTGTCTGCCTAGTTCAGAGCCAAAACTGTGCAGGCCTTAAGTGAAAGTTCTGTCATCATTTACTGGTCCAAACATTAGACCCCAAAGCAATGAGGGTGATGGCAATAAACCTGAACATTTACAATGAATACAACATTTTGATAAAAAAAAAAAAAACAAGCACAGGTAAAATTACACACTTTAAACAGACCCAACTCATTCCCAGAAATGAATCAGACATCTCAACACTACTTGAAAGAGAGAGGAAATGCTACCAATGCAAAAAGAGTGCTTATCACTGATATAATATACTGATAGGGCTACGCAACTACCACATTGACACTTCAGAAAGTTCATAAAGAGATTGTAAAACTAATCCCTCAGAATTGAGCGGTTTAGTCCAAAGTTTCTGAAGAGACTCAATGGCTTTATATGATGTTTTTGATGAAATTTAGAAATTTATGAAATTTGAGCTTCCGTTTACCACAACTGATGTGTGAGATGATGAATGTTTATATGTGAATAAAAGCCTAAATTCAATCTGTTCAACATATAAACCGATCGTGTCTCTTCAGAAAATTTGGACTAAACTGCTCAATTCTTTACAATCTCTTCATGAACTTTTTGAAGCATCAAAGTGGTAGTTGCGTAGGCTGTCAATGGAGGGACAGAAAGCTCTCAGATTTCAACAAAAAGATCTGCATTTGTGTTCCGAAGATGGACGAAAGTTTGTAACAACATAAGGGTAATTCATTTTTGGGTGAACTAACCCCTTTATTTGCGAACTAAACGTAATGTTTTTCGGGCTCTTAATTGTTAAAGAGGCCAGGATTCATAAACCCTTGTATTATTAGCGACACCGGTGCGTGTTGAGTGAACTACAGCCAGCGACTAATTTCTTATACTCACACTCGTGCACACATAACGTACTACAAAAGACTGAATGTGATTCAATGCCCAGAATACTCACGGCTAATTATTTCTATTGTCTTTGAAATATGGTTAAAGCCGAATGTACAGGCAATGATAAACTAAAATATACTTTAATGTAATTTCTATTGAAACTTGTGTCATGTATTTAAATATATTTATAATTACACATTTGTACTGATGAAGTTGCAATTTAATATGTAATATTAAATAACACTACAGTTCAAATTATAATCAAGTACTTGATTCATTCAATACATTCAATACAATTAAGCATACTTCTTTTTCACAAGGGACACTACTTTAAAAACTGTTGTCACACCTATTGAAACTTATACATTTATTGAAGCTCCTCAGCTTTTTGTTAGTTACTAGTTCTAAGGTTGCTAAATATTTATCTGAGTAACAAGTTCTTCAGGATCTTGTATTTTGTATCAACTGTTAAGAGATGAAAATAAAAACCTTTCTGTGTTCTTTGAAGCATATGTAGCAAAAAGCACACAACCTAAAGTTATCAGTCTGTAAAACTCTCTATAGCCTGTATTTGTGGAGCCTATCATAATCAGGATCCTCAATGGAGAACTTTGAGAAGAAAAAAAAGCCCTTGAAAACAACAGAGAGGCTTGACAATCTCAAATAGAGTGGTCAAACCAAAGCGACACTTGCCCTAGTTTTTTCTGTCCTCAAGTCTCAGACGGAGCCCATCAGCAGAGATACATCAGGCTGTGTCACGAGTGCTCAGAGCTCGGTGCGTTATCAAGAGATACAGTGGCATTCTATCATGGCGGAGTTGAACGCTTATTATAGATTCTATTAAGATGGGCCCAAATTGGACCTCTCCATCAGGTCCAGCACACCTTGTTTGTTTTAGTTCTTGACAGTGAGGTAGAACGGCTTTATTAAGCTCTTGCGAGATAAAGAAGGAATTAAAGACACAATGAAATAAAAGGCTATTACTATTATCACTTATTTCTTGTCAGCAAAGAAGTAAGCAGAAGAGAGGATAAAGAAATGTTGAGGTTCAGCAAACTTGTGAACACTTGAGAAACAAAGCTGCCTCTTATAAGCATTTAGCACACTTACGTTCTGTATTGTTTGCTTGACCATCCAAGAAGTTTTTACTAACAAAAGAATTGCAGACAGTCTGTGCTTTAGTAGTAGGGATTTTTCAGCTACACTTTCTGCAGGTTTCTACACCAGTAGGTGGCAGCATATAACTGTCTTTATGAGTGAGTGAATCATTCATTCAACCGATTCATTCAAAGCACTGATTCATCCAGGAAACTAAACCTGTGATCTTTATGACATGTGATTGAATCATTCACTCGATCAATTAATTCAAACACACTTTCTGGAAACATTCATACTGGAACGCCGCTACTGTGAGTTTCTCTGAGAAACGAAATGATTCATTTTAGCTTTGAATTCATTTGGAAATATTTTCATTGGCAAAGCAAAAATACACAAAATAAATGTTAATGTAAGTAAATTGCACGTTTTGCAATACTAACTTCTTGTTTATTTAACTAAGTCAAGAAGCATAAAATTGACAAAATAGTAAAAAAGAAAAATATAGAATGATGTTAAAATGACATCTGCCAACAATGAAAGTGCATACCTTGTGAAAAAGAAGTGTACTTAATTGTATTGAATGTGCACTTGTATTTTAAAAAAAATTACTTGGAGATAATACAATATGAATGAAATAAATTACTTAATTGTATTTTCATGATTGCGTTTCTTATCGGTACACTATGTAACTTTTGGTCCTCTAGTGCTTAAAGCGACACTATGTAACTTTTCAACCTTCATAATATATTTCCAAGATCCTTGTGATGGTACATCGACTTACAATAGGTTGAATGACATGTCTGCCATAGCCGGACAGGGTCTGTATCGCTTTTACTGGCACTATGTAACTTCGGGGTTCGGGTAGTAACAAGAGCACAAAAAGAACTACAAAATTCGACTGCTTTACGGCATACGTCACTTCCCCCACCACTTCGTCAAATTTGGACGTGAGAGGCCAACCAGCGTTTGTTTTCGGCTTTCGTGCGTATGTTTTTGTCATGGGGGTTGTTTACACCTGGCCACTTCATGCATTTTTTCTCAGATCGTGAAAAGTCCAGGTTTAAATGCCCTCCGAAACGCGTTTGAGACGGATTTGAATCCGATCCCTCAAACCACTTCAGGAGGAGATCTGAGACGCATTCCAGACGAAACTGGACAAGTGTAAATGCATATGGTTGTTGAAACCGCATATGTAAATTGTACTCCTCCCCA
The DNA here is from genome assembly GCF_965113295.1 of Leuciscus leuciscus. Taxonomy (NCBI): domain Eukaryota; kingdom Metazoa; phylum Chordata; class Actinopteri; order Cypriniformes; family Leuciscidae; genus Leuciscus; species Leuciscus leuciscus. The sequence goes on along the minus strand of NC_138726.1, from coordinate 10,182,330 downwards.
AAAAAAAAAAAAAAAAAAAAAAAAACGTGTGAGAGCATTGTATAGGCTATTATGTTACAGATATGACGACGCGCTGGAACACGCATCACCGCAGATGAGCAACTGCATCAAGCCAACGTGCAAACTATCGCAAATCAAAGTGAAAGTAAGTCGCAGACGCTTAACACACAATCTTCATCATTAAAGGAACACTCCACCGTTTTTTGAAATAGGGCTTATTCACTTTCTTTCCTACATTTAGATAGGTGGGCAAATGCATTTTTGTCTCAGTGCATGCATTGTTTTAGTTTGACAGGGTCGGCGCTAGCTTAGCTTAGCACAATGAATGGAATCCTTTGTTGCCAGCTAGCATGTCCTGAGTAAAAGTGATATAAAAAATTTAAAAACCCACCTAATTACTGCTTGTGGCCTGCGTATTCACAACAAGTACAAATAGTGATGCAGATTAACACTAGGCGATTTCCTAGGCAGATATTGACTTATATATTAAGGACTATATTAGGTGGAAGCACAGGCGAAGCACTGCTACTTGGGCGTGATATCTCTGCGCCCCAGTAGCAGTGCTTCGCCTGTGCTTCCCCCTAATATAGTCCCAAGTCAGTATCTGCATAGGAAATCGTCTAGTGTTAATCTGCATCGCTATTTGTACTTGTTGTGAATACGCAGGCCACAAGAAGTAATTAGGTGGGTTTTTAATTTTTTTTATATCACTTTTACTCAGGACATGCTAGCTGGCAACAAAGGATTCCATTCATTATGCTAAGCTAAGCTAGCGCCGACCCTGTCAAACTAAAACAATGCATGCACTGAGACAAAAATGCATTTGCCCACCTATCTAAATGTAGGAAAGAAGGTGAATAAGCCCTATTTCAAAAAACGGTGGAGTGTTCCTTTAAAAGTAAAGAAACGAAATTATCTTACCAGGGCTGTTACTGCTCTCTCTTATTGCGGTCTTTGATTTTGAAATTTTAGCTGATGATCTATAAAATGCAGCTCATATCTCGGTGACGTGCACTCCATTAAATCTGCATATAGCGCGAGAATTGAAGATCGAATTTAAATCCGTTTCGCAAAAATACATTTATGTGACCAGGTGTAAATGGAATCGTTTTGATAAATCAGATAGCTATGCCTCACGAATTTGTTTGCCAGCTGAACTCAGGTGTTGTGAGGTGTATTTATCACGTTGATTCCTGCGATTATCATGAGAACAGCTTTCAATATCTCACATAATTATCATAAATAAGCCTAACGTAGAGGTTGTAAATAGTGTAAACGAGCACAATTTGCAAACTATTATGATAAATTGCAATAATCATGTCTAATGACATCATAATGGCCAATGTTATGAAATAATGCGACGTACATTTAACTTAATTGATGTTATCTGGCATTTTGTAATGTTTACATTCCAATAAAAACAACACAAATTAAATTATACAGTAGGCCTAGACTATAGACTATTTACTTGTGATTTAGCTGCAATCATGTAAAAATGTTATAATATAATTTACGACAGTGCAAGTATTCCACAGCGACTCTAGGGGTCGCTGTTTGACAAAAACACAATTTCTACTTAGTGTGGCTTTAAAAAAATAAAAAAAAATAAAACAAACATGCATTTTGCAGAAGAACATTGTTTTGCTTGTGCTTTGGCTCTGTGTGACTGTGCGGATTATCCTACTGATCATAAAACATTCACAACTAGGCTTAAAAGATATAAAAAGGAAAGGAAAGGATCTCAAGCTGACTACCTGAAGACAATACTGTAGCTATACCCATTACAGTTTTTTTTACAATCGCTAAGACACATTTCTCAATACTTTTGTCACTTTTACAACATTTCAAATCAACATTTCCGAAAAGCTAAGCCAATGTTGATTCTCGTTTTATTACAAGCTTTTTTCCAGTAGACTCTCCTCAGTTTGAATGAATGAATGAGGCACTAATATAGCACTTTCATTTGTACTACTGTACACCCAAAGCGCTTTACAATCCGTCAGGGGGTCTCTCCTCAACCACCACCAGTGTGCAGCATCCACTTAGATGATGCGACGGCAGCCACAGTACAACGGCGCCAGTGCGCTCACCACACCAGCTATAGGTGGAGAGGAGAGAGAGTGATAGAGCCAATTCAGTGGATGGGGATTATTAGGAGGCCATGATTGGCAAGGGCCATTGGATGGAATTTGGCCAGGACACCGGGGTTACACCCCTACTCTTTACGAGAAGTGCCATGGGATTTTTAATGACCAGAGAGTCAGGACCTCGGTTTAACGTCTCATCCAAAGGACATTTGCTGTTTAAAAAAAAAAGTATGATTCCCAAGAGGTTGGAGATTTAGCTGCTCAATGTCAACCTTTCTTAGCCTGGTCCTACCAGACTCTCGTAGATTTCCTTTGTACAGAGAGTCTGGCCACTCTCCATTGACAAGCGTTAACTTCCTTGAAGGCGGGTACTCTGTTGAAGTTTAAAACTATTGGATCAATTGGATCAAATATTGCCCACAGCCCCTCTGGATCTGCTGTAACCGATCGCTAACGTTTGGTCGTGACGTAACCCTACAACTCAAACTAGCGCACAACCTCAACGTCATCATTCTCAGCCACTCCCTCTGTATGCTGATTGGACCGGTAAAAATTTGGCCGGAGAAAACCCATGAATATACCGCAAAAGCAGAAGGAGTACTGAAGTAATGAAAATTGAGCGGAAGTACGTAGGAGGGCGGAGCCAGGCTAAACCTTTCTCACTCGTTGTGACAACTAACCTATGTCACTCCTACATCAAACAAGTGTTAAAGTAGACGGAGCAACATATCTCTATTTACGATATGATGAGACATGCACAAGCGAGTGACATATGTACGCAATTTCCCATTAAAACCATCCTGACAGGTCTAAAATATAAACACTTTTCTATAGTGAATCAGAGTAAGAAAAAAACATGTTTTGGAAGAAGGATTGATGATGTATGATCATTGTTTAAACTATGTTAATTTTGAACAAAAAAGTTACATAATGTACCTTTAAGTACACTTTTAAAAACTTTAAAAAGCACTTTGTAATGTAAATTTTTACTTGGAAATACATTTTAAATCGTATTTTAATAATGTTTAGTCATGCTTTAAAGAAGTTAATTTGATGTGTTGACATGCTAAAGCATATGTAAAGTGCTAATAATAATTTAAATAATAGTTTAATATAACTTAATTCGAAATGTAGTGTGTTATTTGAAATTACATTTCAAGCTAATACATTTTAAATGCTTGTCAGTTCATTCAGCAGTATACTTTAACCATATTTCAAAAACAATAGAAGTAATTACGAAATCGCAAACAAAGATGTACTTAAGTCCTACTTAAGTGGGTTGCACTCTAAAGTTCAGCTAAGTGCATTTAACAAAATTAAACTATAATACATGTTAACTTTATTTCAATTAACATGCAATATATGAAAACATTACATTCAGTTCACACTTAAATGGTTAGTGTGTAATATGAAAACGGCAGAATTTTCTCCTGTGCATGTAATGCATAGAGCTTAAAACTGTTGCGTGGTCCAGGCATTTCAATTAAAATCTTGGACATAAAAAGGACTATTAAACTGACATGCATGTAGATGATTGAATATGTAAGTTGGATGAGGTACATCATCGCCAGCCATTCTGATCATACTTCTGCAAATGGAGAGCTTTATAGGAGCCACACGGCGCAGATTGGTGGCGATGAATTGTGGTGTAAGAGGGGGTGGAGAGAGAGGAACAAATCACACACTTCTACAAAGCATGACAAAAGACAGCTCATTTGAATATTTATGACCAAAGGCGCTGCTCATAAATGATCATTGGTGATTAGATCACGGGCCATCAGCGCCGCGATGAGCTATGGCGATGGTAGGTGAACGGGATGCAGAGGTGTAAATAAGCTCGGGGAGGAGGAAAATGCCCAGCTCATTTCACCTGGTGTGAATCGCTGCCGCAGCTGATGAAGCTCAATCCAGACAGTCATGAACAAGCATATGATTGGCTAGCAGGCAGTTCCTGCGCCTCAAATAATTACATACTGTTTCTCCCTTTTAGCAAATATAGTTATTAAAATAACACATGTGAGATGAAAGCAACAGTTTATTGTGCAAGCTTTTGTAAAAACCAGAATACATTTAGGATGAATTTAAACTAAAGAGTAACTTGTGAATTTTATTTGATTTTACTTCTTTTAGAAGAAGAAAATGTGAATGATGTGATACATGGAGCTGTCATGTGCTTTGAACAAAAGCATAAGTCATGTACACTCAAAATGAATCATGGTATAGTTATGAGTTTAGTATTTACATTTATTTACATTATTATAGTTTAGTACTTACATTTTATTTTAAATAATCTTATTTTCAAAATGTTTTCCAAATTTCTTTGATTCAGCCTAATTAACTAGTTCTGGCATAAAACTCTAGATGGCGCAGTCTGATAAGTATTTGACTCATTTGGTAGCGATCACATTATTAAATGCTGATTGGTGACTTTTGCATCAGCGTCCAGTAAGCTGCGGCTCAAAGTTCAAACAAATACCGGGGTGTTGCTCATAGCAGTATGCAGCGCACTTTCAGAAACCCTCCACCTTCCCCAGCTCCACCTGTATAGATCTGCTACAGGGGTTAAATCATGTATGTTACATGTGCTGTAGCAGCAGCATGTCTTACATGTTCACAGCAATGTCTGTGAATGTATTGGCAGTAGCAAGTCTCTGTACTTTCTCTGCAGCAGTAGCGTAGCAGATCTATTCCGCCAAGACCAAATACATTAACATTGCCCTATCCATTACCATGCCAATCTCTATTACAGTTAAAAAGGTATGAACATGGTTTAAATATGACTAGCAGTGGAACAAGCAAAATCGAGGTTAAAATGTGTGACATGGTTAACATCAAATAAATAAATAAATATATAAATAAAACCTTTAAATAACATTTAATAGTACACTGTGGTCATAAAGGGATGAACATAGTCAGCAACAATTCTCAGTTAGGCTGTGGCGTTTAAACAATGATTAACTGGTACTAAGGGGCACAAAGTGTGCCAAGAAAAGATCCCCTACACCATTACACCACCAGCAGTCTGGGCTGCGTTTCCCAAAACCTTCTTAACGCTACGTTGTTCTTAAGTTACACCTTAAGCTGTACCTTATCGTTAATACGTGTTTCCCGAAACATTCTTAGTTAAGTATACCTTCTGTAAGTCATACGTTCGGAAGGTCGGTCTGGACCACTCTTAGCTTTACCTTATCACTGTTGCAGGTCTATATGAATATAATTCTGAAGTTTTAAAACACCCAGACAGTGTTCAATTAGGCTAATTCAAATGTTTTCATGCAAAGAATAAAATGTTCATTACACTGATTGTTGTTCGATTTTTATTCATTTAATTAAAGAGTGCTTTTAAAGGCCAGTGAAAGCATAGGCTACTGTCAGTTAAGTCCTATTCGGACAATAAATTGTTTCTCATGGGCTCGTACGGTATTTTAAACATTTACAGGGGTAAGTCGGTGATTTTAGTGCCGTCCGAATCCATAATATCAGTGTTTTTTCTCACCCAGGTAAAAATCCCTGCCCAAATTAGTACCTACTGTTTTTTGACAAACAGGTCGTGTGGTAATTTAATTGCCGTCTGAATCCACATCTCTGAGTTTACAAGAAGAGATTCAAAATCCACTGTTTAAATCCTTTTTGATCACTGCCGAGCACCGTGCGTAAGATGTACACTTTTATTACTGAAATGCTGGAAAGTATTTACAAGAACAATATTTCATCGCAGCTCCACCTCAGCGAACAAAAATGGGAAAGAGAAGAAAAAATTTGAAATGGTTATTGTGGCAGTAATATATGATACAATTTTAAAAATATGTAGGCTAGGCTATTATAGGCTATTATAGTTTGGATTATTTTTTATAATATCCCATGAATCCTAATAAATGCAGTTTCAACTCTTTCTGAAGTGCTTCTTTTATAAAGAACACCGCTTTCTCGCATAACGCAGTGAAGCAGCCCCTGCACGAGAGAATAATTGATTCTCGAGCCATCGATATCAACCAATTCAGCAGCATCGCCACGGACAGCACCGGGTAACGTCACACGTAAGAAGGTATATCTTAGGCAGCTTCCTAAGGTATGGTTCGGGGAACACGCCTAGAAATGGTATACCTTTAGTTAAGTTATACCTTAAGAGTCTTCGTAGCGCGCTAAGAGACAACGTTATCAGGAAACACAGCCCTAAACCGTTGATACAAGGCAGGATGGATCCATGCTTTCATGTTTCTTACACCAAATTCTGACCCTATCATCTGAACATCACAGCAGAAATCAAGACTCATCAGACCAGGCAATGTTTTTCCAATCTTCTGTTGTTCAGTTTTGGTGAGCCCAAAATGGTGAGTAGCATGCAAGTGTGAGTTATTTCACTCTGTAAGACCTCAAACTGTTCTTTTCATGCTGATGAAGCACTAAAGTATTCTAGGACTAAGTTCAAGCTACTCTCGGGCAGAGAGGATGTTTTTAATTTGGGCAGTGCCATAGCCATAAAAAAAAGTCTTGGTTAGTCATGGCTGCCACCCCCAATTTCGTGATGAGGACAACCAGAGGTTTTTGAACTCAAAGTGTGTTTTATTTTCAGGGAAGGTGGCCCTTCAAGTCATGAAAGTAGTTGTCGCACCTGCTGAAACTTCAAGGTTCATGTCATTTGACACGAAGCCAGCGAGTTGTATACAGTGACACTTTAAGGGATGCTGGGGAAAGAAATGACAATTTAACAGGCCCTGATGGGATGATACCTGAGGGATAAAACACTTAGAATAAAAGTCCATCTTCCTTTTATCAACAGTTATTATACAATTAACCAATCAGAATTTATCAACACAACATACAATAATACTACTAAAAACACAAGCGCTGTTCCCCAAATGTGTTTGCACTTAGGAGGGTAAGTATGTGGAAAACAGTGTGGAGCAGGTTACACTGCTGGACCTCAGAAAGGATTCATCAGTTCCCCATGATGCAACAGGCCCACAGGGAACCCTGCTTTCCTTTCTAGAGGAGAGATAGAGAGAGAGAGAGAGAGAGAGAGAGAGAGAGAGAGAGAGAGAGAGAGAGAGAGAGAGAGAGAGAGAGAGAAAAGTGCAAGCAGCAGCTCAGTCGCTCTTTCTCTCTCACACCCTCGCAGGGACAAGACATTCTCTTACTCCCTGAAGATTTGATCAGCATTTAAATATATCTCTCCTCATATAAAATATGCTGGAAGTTATTGGGATAATAACTTGTCAGCTTAAGCACCATTAATAATAAATTTCAATAAATTCAAAATTCTTGTAAATGTTTTTTCTTCATCCATGTTTACTGATGCTAAACCTATGAACACACTTTCTTGCTGTGGGTGTGAGGGGTACTGGGCTCTAATTCATCCCAATTCGACTTTTTATTTTAACAAACCTAAACTGCTAAATTAATTTTAATGCACACAAACAACATGGAAACTCCAGTGGCTCTAGAACTGGAGATGCTTCTTCTCCAATGGATTCTCTTTGTACACTTTTGCATAATTTTAACAAGAGGACTTTAAAAGGACATACTTAAGTGCAAACTGAATGTAATGTTTTCAGACAGTTAATTGCATGTTATTTACAATTATGAAAATGTATTATAATTTACATTTATATTAAATGCAGTTAGTTGAACTAAAGAGTGCTTTTTTGACCCACTTAAGTACATCCTTATATGTAATTTGATAATAACATTATTATTTTTGAAATATGCACTGTATCTAGCCTACTAAATGTTCTAACAAGCATTTATGGAAAACTAAAATATACTTTAATGTCATTTCTACTGAAACCTGTGTCATGTTTTTAAATATATATATATTTAAAACTATTTTCATATACATATACATATATATATATATATAAGCTCATGATAATCAAGAACTTCCTATGCTCTAGTATGTTAGTCAACAAATCAAAATCAGTGTACTTCTTTATAACATGACAAAAGATTATTATAACAATGATTTAAAGTGTAATTTAAAGTAAAACTTTTCATTTTGACATTAGTGAAACTCATTGTAACAAAATTTCCCCATGGGGATAATAAAAGTCAACAAGAACAACAACATTATAAGAGCACTTTTTAAAAATGTACTTAAAAGTGTGTTAAGAAACAGTCATAAATGTGTACTTTTTAAGTACACTTAAGTGGGCTTTTATTTCATTAATATTATCAGCAAGTAAATTTTTTAAAAAAGATATATTTGAAACATTTGAAACACAACAAGTGCTCAATACAATTAAGCACAATTTTCTTTTCACATGGGACATCCCTAGCTATTTCAAGTGGTGAGGACAATTCTGCAAAAAGTGGCATCAACACGACCAATCTCTCCCCACAGCAAATGGCGCCTACAGTATGTAAATGTTACAGAAATTAAAAAAGGAAAGGTTAATGAAGTCCAACACAAATATCAAGTTACTGAGCTAATGTGATATGGATTAAAGTGTGACTATGTTGGTATGGATATCCAAAAGCTGCCATAAAGACTTTAAAACTCTTTCTTGAACTGATAAATCCCCTGCAGCCACAGAAAAAGTCATTGTATTGCTTTCCACGTTTCCATTCCTGGTCATATGTGTCAGTGAAATAAGACTAAACGCTCCCTGGGCTTCGATTCTCCCTCTGGAGATGAAGTGATAATGTTAATTTAAAGTTTTAAGACCCACTCTAAAACGAGGCATTAAGGAATAAGCTAGATTGATTGAGGGAATAATTGGCAGCTTATTTCTTCGGCAGCAAAGGAAATTCTTTCTGGATGATTCCATCTCTGCCGCAAAAACATCCCAATTTCGCAAGCTTGAATTAGCAACACTCATACGTATAGAATAACGGAAGGAAGCTTTTAGTTCTTGGCAGATCCATTGAGGTTAGTAAATCATCAGCATCAATAATTCACAAGTACAGCCTGTTTCTTTGATTCTAGAGCTCTATTGACCTCATCTCAAATCACGCTGAAGCGATCGCGGCTGAGCATGTGCAGCGTCAGCAGGAAGTTGGTCTCTGGTTTCTACGTGATGCTTACACCAGGTTGCTTCAGTTAATAAAAGGCAACTGTTTATTAACTGATGCGGGATCAGTGCTTCACTGTATGTAATATGATAAAGATCGGAGAATATGAAGAGAGAGAACATATGGACTGTGTCGTGACTTCTCAAACAGAGAAAGGTTTAAACCTAAAACTTGCTACTTTTCAATAGTTGTTAAATCTGACGCATCCATTTAAAGGAAAAGCAAGTCATTTTTTTCAAAGTCAAAAACATATTTTTCCAGGGAAGACATTCATAATGTGAAACACTCTGACTCTCACTGTGAAAACATCCTAACCAGCTTGACACAGCAACATTGGCTCAACCAATAGCATGAGTTTGGGGGCAGGGCTGTTAGTTTGACTGACCAATGGCAGAAAAGAGGAGTGTTCAGGAAACCTGCTTAGAAACAGTCATTTTCTTCACCTTTAAGAAAACTATCATGAAAAGACAGTAGAACAAACTACAGAAGAAGAGCAGTGTGCGCATTAACTTAAAAGGCAAATATATTTTTATATACTTTTAAAGGGGGGGATTTTAATCAAAGTAATCAGATTTTTTTTCCAGAAGTACCAAAAAACTCCTTTTGCTCAGTTCAACTCCCCAGTGTATTTACTTTTAAAAGCAGATTTACAGTGAGGCATCAGGACTGTTGACAAGGCTATTAAATATGCTTTCCATAGGCAGAATCCACTACACCTGGCCGAATGTGGCACTGCTGTTTGCTGTACTGTTGTTTGGGGATTCAAATCTGTTTTGCTTTTAATGCTGTACAGAAACCCTTGTTAAAAAGAACTGTACTGTTCAGTATACTTTTTTAAAACCGTTCAATAATGTCAGGCTAAAAGTTTTACTGTTTAGTACATTTTGAATAATTGATTTAATAATCTTTTGTTGTACTATAAAAAAAACTTTTTATGAGTTGACTAACAAAAAAGCACATGCAAAGTAGTGTTATTCAATAATAATGCCCTGGTTTCACAGACAAGGCTTAAGCCTAGTCCCAGACTGAAACTCATGTTTTAACTGTTTTAACTGTTTTAACTGAAAGCAACTTGCACTGACAGATCTTATGTCACTGCCATCAATATGCACACAAGTAATGTTTGTTTTTTAGGCATGTTTATAAAAGCTACTTCGATGTCCAAATTGAACTAAGACCAAATCCTGGCTTAATCTAAACCCTGTCTGTGAAACCTGTCCTAAATGTTAACCCTTAAATGCATGAATGTTTCGCCAATCAAAATTACATCTTTAGCGACCCAGATCTATATCTAACATGGACGGCTCTCTACCTGTCGCTATAGTATAAAACTCTCCTGATATTACAGTAATAATTAAAGAACAATCAAAAATAGCATTTTTTGTTATCTTTTGGAGCTTGGAAAGGTTCAGTTTGAGCTGATGTTTTATACCATCATCACTGTCCTCGTCAGAGCTCATGTCCCAGTACATTCAGCATCTGGCTCATATTGGCAATCTTGTCTAAAAAAAAAATGAATAAGGTGGAGGGTAGTGGATGACATCCCGGGTCACTGAATGGCTTATTGTACACTTCAAGTCATCTCGTAAAGATCGTATTTATAAGTTGAACGCACATGAACGCCACCACAATGTCGTAAATACAAGTGGGAAAATCGGGATTTGGGAAGCTCGGGCTCGGGCGTGTCGGGAGAAACATGGCGGAATACCACAATACTTAAAAGTATTTAGCAGTGATATTGTCAGGCTTTTCTATTTACAGCAAAGTAATCTAATGCCTGCACAGAATATGGTGGCATTATAATATAATAATGTAATATGTAACGATAAAGTTTGCAGTGGCTTCATAAATGAATTAAAAACATAAAAAGCAAAGCACACCTGATGCACTTTTCTTTGTTCTTCATTTTCTAGAACTAGAGTTTTAGAACCTTGCTGTATTTTTTTGTAATTAATTAAGAGAAAGTGACTTGAACGCACCATAAGACCCGAGGTATGCATTTAAGGGATAATACATTTCAAATGTACTAAATTGCAACTTAATCACAACACCTATATAATTATAGCCTATGCATGACATACAAGTTTCAACAGAAATTACATTAAAGAATATTTTAGTTTATACATTCCTGTCAGTACATTAAGTAGTACACATTAAACATATTTCAAGACAATTATATATAAAGATGTAAGTAAGTCCTACTTAAGTGGGTCAAAAGTTACCCTAATGTTCAGGTAACTGCATTTAATATACAGACCCTTTCCAAAAAATTTGAATATCATGGAAAAGTTTATTTATTTCCATAATTCCATTCAAAACGTTAAACTTCCACACTGAGAAAAACAATAAGTAGAATTTACTCAATTTTTATTTGGCAAGTTTTTTGCACGAATATTTTTCAAGTAAATTTCACATTTATGGAAATTAAGTAAATCTACTTAACTAAGACGAATAAAATTCACAAAGTGAATAAGTACATATAACTTGGCCTGTTAAATTATATTGAGTAATTTTTACTTACAAATCTGATATAATTAATATAATTAAGTAAAACCACTTGATATTTTAAATACATTTTACTTGTTTTATGCAGTGCTGGTAATTATTTTAAATTAAATTAAATGTTACTCTTATAATGTGACAAAATAATACTGTGACAATGTGCAGTTAAGAGTAATTTATTAAGAAATAAGCATCTACAGAAACTTATAATGACAATAATAACATTTCAGTTTGTTCGGTCTCTCTCTTTGTCCCTCTCAACGGGTTTACAGCAACGGAGGCACAAAGGACTGAATGCATTTGAGAAATATCCTGAAATTAAGAAAAGAGAGAGAAAAAAACAATAATCAGTAAACAGAAAATATTTTAAATTAAAAGTTAATTAATTTGCATTCACATTATTCATTTCATTTATACCAAATCATTAAACACATTAAAAACATCCTGCATGACCTTACTCTCAGTCATTTACACACATTAATGCTAACATGAAAAACATGTGACACACAGCATGCAGATATCATGGCTACGAATTAGGAATTTGGGAGTACAAATTTTTCATTCGTTTTGATTTAAGTAAGGCAACGACATTTAATAGATAGTAGGCCTATGCACGATTCTGCAAATGAATGAGGGAATGAATTATATTGTGCACGATGAGGGAACGAGAACTTTCTCACCTATTGTTAATTCGTGGCCAATATGTAATCTATAAAGAAAATCGCACACAAAATAACAAATATTAAACAAAAAGATCATGATTTAAGTAACATATTCATGGTTTTTAGGCGTAATTACTGATAAATCGTGTAAAACGTAAAGTTTAAAACGGAGAAAAAAATATGGCTAACGTCTTACAAAGCTAACTCGTCATTAACGTTAACCCTCTTGGGTCGGCAAACGCGCCAGTGCGTTTTGCTCGATTTTTTTTTTCACATAGCAGCAAAATAGACTTAAAATACCCTGTCATTTTTGGCCATAAAGATTACAGACTTAAGAAATATGAAAAAATAAACTGTTAAATGTCTACTTTTTCCACTTTCAATCGAAATAAAACATTGTGCTTTTGTAAAAGAAAGAAAATAAACAGGGTGCTTTCTGCCTCTCCCTCTCCGTGAACTTTTTTTCTGGAGCACGTCTCTAAACTTAAGAACACTAAACTTTTCAAATGTATAGAATGAAGTGATGACAAGACTATCGTTGAATTAATAAAAAAAATCCGTAATATAATGCAGTTTTTTACTGTTGCTTACCTGTCGAGAGCCGTTGGAGTGGAGATTGGAAATCCCTCAATCATCGTGTGTTTTCTCCTTTCCGCGCATGCGCAGATTCCTTTCTTCAAGGACAACATTTTTCTTGATTTTTTTTTATTTGCTTCAAGTACTTAATTAATGCATGTAAATATGCCAGAGAGTCAGAAGTCAATTTTACTTGTCTGTTGGATGTCTAATATTTATGAGTAAAAAATGAGTATATAATTAGGATTTACTTAATATACTACAGTTTTCATTTTTACAAAATGATTCCTAGCAAAAGATACATGATTTTTCCTGTTTTATTTACTTTGACATAAAATCTTTTTTTACAGTGCATAGATTATAGATTCAGGGCCCACAACTTAAACGATTTCAAGTATTTAGTTGTTTATTTGTACATAATTTGGGCTTCCAGCTCATAAAACCCACGAAAAAGAGGATTTAAAAAAATTTGAATATTACATGAAATCACACAGTAATTACACAGTAATACCATGGTCATTGAACCAGGTTTTGGTTATTTTGGCAGTGTGGGCAGGTGCAAATCCTGCTGGTAAATGAAGTCAGCATCTCCATAAAGCTTGTCTGCTGAAGGAAGCATGAAGTGCTCTGGAAATGTCCTGGTAGACGGCTGCGTTGAGTGGACAGCACAGTGGACCAACACCAGCCGATGACATGGCTCCCCAAACCAACATAGACTGTGGAAACTTCACACTGGACTTCAAGCATCTTGGATTGTGTGCATCTCCATTCTTCCTCCAGACTCTGGGACCTTGGTTTCCAAATGAGATGCAAAATTTGCTCTCATCAGAAAAGAGGACTTTGGTCCACTGTGCTTTATTAAATCCAGAGTCAACGCAGCCGTCTACCAGGACATTTTCAGAGCACTTCATGCTTCCTTCATTTTCCAGCAGGATTTGCACCTGCCCACACTGCCAAAAGAACCAAAACCTGGTTCAATGACCATGGTATTACTGTGTAATTACTGTGTGATTACATGTAATATTCTAATTTTTTTTAATCCTGTTTTCGTGGGTTTTATGAGCTGGAAGCCCAAATTATGTACAAATAAACAACTAAATACTTGAAATCGTTTAAGTTGTGGGCCCTGAATCTATAATCTATGGAAGTTTAACGTTTTGAATGGAAATATGGAAATAAATGAACTTTTCCATGATATTCAAATTTTTTGGAAAGGGTCTGTAAATGTACACTTTTAATTACATTTTACATGCAATTAAGGGTCCGAACACATTCAGTTTGTGAAAACTCATGCTCTGAATGACGTAATCGGCAACAACTTTTGGCTTCATTTTTCTACAGTGGAAGGACACACATCGCCCATTTATTTATTTATTTATTTTTACAGTCTAAAATGCTAATATGTACTTTTTTTCCACGGAAGAATGTACGCTATATATTATTTTCTTCCACCTATTCAAAGTAAGATTTGAAAACCAGCTTAGACACAGCAGTATCCATTTAATATCTGCTTATACGTGACTTATTACTAGGAAAGAACCTATCAATCCCTGAAATTCATGCATGCAACCATTTAAAGTAAAGAAAAACATGTCAGCAGCAAACAGAAAAATCTTAGTTCAGTAAATAATATTCATCTCAACTACGCAAAACAAATGCGCATTTACCCCCTATAAATCAAAGCCAGTCAGAATACAGTCCTAGCTGGTTAACATCAGAGAATTGTTGCTGGTTTTGGTGTGCTGGAAGCAACCATTTGCAAAATGTCAAATTAAAATTTACCCCAACATTAGGGTAAACAAGCACAGCGCTCATGGATCTGTTAAAAGGCAAGTGTCCCTTCAGAAGGGGAGGAGAAGCGTCTTGTTAAGGATCAATTTGTGTGGACAGCCGTACAAATGGCAGCGAGACACAAAGTTGTCTTTGGCATACGCCGACGTGATTGATGGCTACACACCTGCGCCGTAAATCCTCCTGACAATGCTGAGACGGATCTCCTGCATGCGTTCTTTCTCTCGCTCGCACAATCACACACCCCATCCCGTATCCCTAAAGCTCTCGCATCAATTTTTTTCCTTTCCTTTTTTAAATAGATATCCAAAACACATCGCTCGCCCCCCTCCTCCCCTCACCTCCCTCTCTTATGTTCGCCATTGTAATGTGCAAACACACACAGCCAACACATAAATATGCTTATCAGACACTTTATATGTAAATTCTCAGGGAGCAATGAGTGGCAGGGAGTTTATATTGTGAGGCTGTTACAAAAATTAAAAAGCTATCCTTAGTGAATACCAAATGAAGTAATTTCTTAGAGTAGGAAAAATCTTGTGTTTCCTTTCATTTTTTTTTTTCAGGACGATCAAATCTAGACAGTGAACAACAAAGACTGTAGCAGGCTGTAATTTTAAACTCAAAATTTGCTGTGCAAGACAAAAACTGTTTCGAGGAGACCTCACCCCAAGAGCATCTTTTAAAAGCTGCCGCCTTAAACATGATTTGTTCTCATGTGCCATCTTTTTTTTTTTTTTTTTCTAAGGAAGGCCTCGCTCCTCTCAGAGGAACATTTCCACAGCACAGAAAACAAATGTTCAGTACTGAATTTCTGAATTAGTAGATTTCATTTTTGTCATTCTGATTTCCTGTGAGGTTTGGCCAGTTCAGTTCCTATTAGAAATTGTGAATTGAAAGGAAGGTCTTAATTTTACCCATCCCTGTTAAAGGATTAGTTCACCTCAAAATGAAAATTTCCTGAAAATTTACTCACCCCAATGTCATCCAAGATGTTAATGTCTTTCTTTCTTCAGTGGAAAAGAAATTAAGCTTTTTGAGGAAATATTTCATGATTTTTCTCCACACAATGGACTTCAACGGTCATCAAATTGTTGAAGTCCAAATCAATGCAGTTTCAAAGGGCTTTGAAGTGCTTCAAAGGGCTCTGCACGATCCCAGCTGAGGAATAGGGTCTTATCTAGTGAAACAATCGGTCCTTTTAAAAATAAAATTGGGGTGAGTAAATTATCAGGAAATGTTCATTTTGAGGTGAAATAATCCTTTAATGTTACATGTATATTCTGTTATGTTTTGGTTTCGTTTTCACTCTGTTCCCGGTTGCCTGTGTTCTGTTTTCCCTGTTAGGGGCTGTTTACGTAAAACGTAAAACTTATCATGCGTTTTGGCCGTTCATTTACACGAAAATGGCGTTTTTGGGTGCCTGAAACTTTTGAAACCGGTCTCCGTGTAAACAACAAAAACGCGAATCTCTGAAGATTATGACGTCATGCACATGCGTATAGCGTGTTCAGTCTATAGTGTTTCATCACCATCTAATGGCCTAACAGCAGAATATGGGGATCGTTTTGACAATGGTGTCGTCTGTACGCTGAAAACTCAAAGGAAAAATGTCTCTGTTTTAAGCATATCGTTGTCATGTAAACGTACCCTAGTTTCCTTGGTTGTTAATTAGTTTCATGCACCTGTTTCTGTTTAGTTGATTAACACTCCTTGTGTATTTAAGCCCTTAGTTCTCCCCAGTGTTTTGTCTTGTGTTAATGTTGCATGTTCGGTTAGTGTTTATTACTCCTGTTCCTGTATTCTCCTGAGTGTAAGTTTATTAAAGACTCTATACTCAATTTTCCGTCGTTGTGTTTACTGACCAGTATATCGTCACAGTTAAACACTATTGTTTTTCATTGAAGCTTTCAGAGAGAAAGAGAGAGACAGAGAGAGAGAGAGAGAGAGAGAGAGAGAGAGAGAGAGAGAGAGAGAGAGAGAGAGAGAGAGAGAGAGAGAGAGAGAGAGAGAGAGAGAGAGAGAGAGAGAGTGTGTGTGTGTGTGTGTGTGTGTGTGTGTGTGTGTGTGTGTGTGTGTGTGTGTGTGTGTGTGTGTGTGTGTGTGTGTGTGTGTGTGTGTGTGTGTGTGTGTGTGTGTGTGTGTGTGTGTGTGTGTGTGTGTGTGTGTGTGTGTGTGTGTGTGTGTGTGTGTGTGTGTGTGTGTGTGTGTGTGTGTGTGTGTGTGTGTGTGTGTGTGTGTGTGTGTGTGTGTGTGTGTGTAAGAGACAGCCGTAAAGAAAGGAGCGATAAAAGAGTCAGTGACAGAAATATTGAGACAGAAAGGCTGAGAAAAAAAAGGAAAAAGAAAAAAATCACCTGTTCAGAATTCACTTCAGCTTTGCCCGTCCCCAGACTATAACATGAGTTGACAGAAGAAGAATTTCCACAAGAATAACATCCAAACTTGACAAAAGATGGGGTGAATATTAGATTTACCCTGTTGTAGCATGTTAGTGTCCTTATGATTTTTCTGCCGTAACAGACAGGTATAAATAATTAAGCATCTTTTTCTCTCAAATCAGCTCAGTGGGAAAAGAAAGAAAGAAAGAGAAAACAATCAGTGAAAGACCTTCATGCTCCCAGCCTCCATGAATACCACAGCACGCTTGAAATTAGCAACACTTTGCAGGTATTTCAAGGATTTTCAAAATTAATATTATAATAATAATGCAACAGCCAGTGTGTTATTCAGATAAAATGGTAACTGTTTGTTTTATGGATGCATAGGACACTTCATGTTTCTAGCCTATAAAATATGTCATTAATGCTGTGCTTGCTGGAGCCATTTATGCATTTTACAGCATAAATTTGCGGTGCAAAAGGGCAGAAATCACACTAGTGACAGATGAAGGGCAGCTGTGGTGGCAACGTCCCTTTATCAAATGATGCAAATGCCCAACTGTGGCTAAGGCACTTGATTAGGCACCAGGGGCCCAATCAGGGTTCTGGATCTTGCTCGCTCCCTAGGTGATTGGCTAATAAGAAATGCATGAAAAGGTACAGACACAGCATGTGGCAAGAGAGACTGCACATTCTGGATGGTTCTGCATCTCAGCACCTAACGGTGACACCTGGAGACTGCTGATGAAGCGAACAAACAGAAAAAAAAAAAAGAAAAAAAATGCAATCGCAAACAAAACAATGAAATCAGACTTTCATATTTTAGAGTTGCATGTAAGCTTTGCATTTGAAAAACTGTAGCAGTGAGCACAAGAAAACAACAACCTTTAAAAAAAAAAAAAAAAGAGTTGAAAAAATTGCATTTTGAAGATAATCAAATGTCAGACTTTTGCACTATATTTTACAGTACGTGCATTTACATGTACTTACCTAAGAAAGTACTGGTCAATATTAGGTAACTACATGGATTAAGGTTAGGTTTAGGAGTATTGTAATTACTATAATAAGTACCAGTGATGCGCGGGTCAATGTATAAACAACCCGGACCCGACCGACGTTTTCAACTAACCCGCCCGCAACTCGGACCGCAAAAAAAAGAAAGAAAATATTGTACCCGACCCGCTTCCTGACCCGCATTTTTAAAAAGTAGGCTAGTAAATGCATAGCAAGAAATACACATGACAAAGCCAGCACTTTGGTCATTATCTTTCATTATTTCGGCAACTTTGCTCTTTCTGTTTGTGTATTTGCGGAGCTTCCACTCCCCAGTCTTCACCTTTTCTCTTGCCGCCTCCATCTCTACCTGCAGACTGAGCTCGTGCGTCATCTTCGCGCCAGTTATTCAGCCAATAAAGTGTAGGCCTATGTATTTCATAGAAAATTGCATGTGAGCGGAGTGGAGCGGGAGCAAGCGGGCGGATCTTGGACAGAACGCAGAGCGGCATTTTTAAAAGGATGGAGCGTCGCCCTATTTCCCGCTCCAATTTCGCTCCGCGCACACCAAGATTCTGAAGCATGCTCAGTCAAGCCTGACTCAGTCTACTGTTGATGACTGCAAGATGGATTCTATTTTCAGTCAAAACTCGGCTCAATAATGGAGTTCAAAAAGTAGGCTACTTCAAAAAGGAAAATAAGAAGTCATACAGGTGTAAAACTAACTATTATGTGGTAGAAGAAAGAAAACGACATCGTTTCAGTCAGTAGGCCTAAAGATTAATTTTGGAATCTAAAAAGACACATCTCTCGAAAACATGCAGTGTGATATGTGAACACGCTGGGAAGAAAGCAAAAGGTTGGCAAATTGAATACGGTAACTTAAAGTGTAGCCTAAATTAAATACAGCGTAAAATGCAAACAATTGATACAAGCCCATTTAAATTTTAATCCTGCGCGCTGCGCACAAGTTCAGTTATAAGAATGTTGTCCTAATAGTTAATTTAGCCTAGGCCTACTTTTAAAACGTTTATGTATATTTATTTTATATTTTTGTTTATATAAATTTTATTTATATTATTAGGCCCATTTATTCGTTTTATTTTACAGCAGTTTGTGTGTACAATGGATATAAGCCCATTTAAATTTTAATCGCGCGCGTTGCACAAAAGTTAACTTATCAAAATTCTGGCCTAATAGTAAATTTACTTTTAAAATTTTTATGTAGGCTATATTTTTGTTTATATAATTGTTATTCATATTATTAGGCCCATTTATTCGTTTAATTTTACAGGACTTTGTGTAGGCTATATTCCTTCTTACATAGGCCTAATTTGTCATTTGAAATAAAACATTTCTATTTGAAAAATGTTGTTGTTGCTCATTAGTTCTTTAGGAGGTAAGGCTGTGGTCTAAACTACAGTGATATAGGCTACATGTAGATTTTTTTTCCCCTTTTTGGAGCGAGCGGGGGGCGATTTGAGTGGAGCGCGGATCAAACTGCGTTGAGCGCTGATCGAGCGATAATGAGCGGAGCGGCCTGATGTAGCTTTGAGCGGGGGAGCGGAGGGGTGGACAGTTCCGTGAGCGATGAGCGAAGATTCTCACCGCTCCACTCCGCTTATGCTCTCTATACTACTATATAAATTACAAAGGTTTAATTGGCATCTTTATTTCAAACGACCCGACCGACCGCGACCCGAATATCATTAAAAATATTTTTGGATGACTCGTGACCGCGGGTAACCGCGGGTGACCACAGGCACCCGCTCATTTCGGATCAACCCGCGCATCACTGATAAGTACATTGTATGTAAGTGAGGAACAGGACTGTAAAATAAACTGCTGCCAATATATATATATATATATATATATGAATTTTATATTCATTCATTTAAATAAATAAATTGATGTAATCTGATCAGCGAACAATGTTTACAACATTCAATTTTGTAAATGGAAGCTCAATGAGAACCACTGAGGTTTATTTCTGCATGTATTGCCAACATGTTTGAGCTTCCACAAGAACCAATGAGGTTTGTTTTCGCACATCAATTAAACTTATTTTCATGTTCTAAATTAAATATATTCATCATATAAAGTGATCGTGTCTGACTTGGACTAAACCGCTCAATTCATATGACTTATTTTTACGATCTCTTTATGAAAGTTTTTGGTGAATAGACTTTCAGTGGAGGGACAGAAATCTCTCAGATTTCATAAAAAATATCTTCATTTGTGTTCCGAAGATGAATGAAAGTCTTACAGGTATGACACGACATTGAGTAATTAATGAGTTTTGGGTGAACTATCCCATTAAGCGGTCTTTCATTTCAGTAACATTATATTATCTAATTGCAAGTATAGTTTTTTTTTAGTTTTTTTTATAAGATCTAAAGTACACTACAAGTGCACGTTCAATACAATTAAGTCACAAGACTTGCAATATTAATAGTGATACTTGCCCTACCAAACACCACTAATAAGCTGGGAATGCCTGTAGCAGTTTGCTCTTATTCAAAACGCCTGTGGCAGGAACACTTTAGCTTTATGCATTTTAAATGGAGCCTGAAAATACAGATGGAAAAGCACCATTGTAATAATCTGTCCAGTGATCAGCAATCACGAGCGGTGGAACCAAAGTCAAGTTGTCCTAACAGATGATGTGGTGCCGTAAACACTGAATCTCTTTTCTTACACAATTAAAGAGTGAGCTTATTGATTTCCGATGGGCCGCTCAGGTGACTCTGCAGCGGCTGCCAGCTGTCACAATGAGCCTAGGGTAAGGTGACCATCTCTTTCTCTTTGTCTCACAAACTCTATAGACTGTTGGTGTCCTCGGCCAGGTACATACAGGACGTGGCGTTCCCATGAAAGTGCCATTGCAGCATTTTAAGAGGTGGCGCTTCCAAACGGTCTTCATTAGCTAAAGTGACGGAACAGGATCAACATTTGAGACTGAGATTAATACCTTATTCACGTTTTCTGGAGCGCTACTGGATGGGGGTCGTTCTCATGGGTAAAAAGACACATGAATGTCAAGGTGATATGCATTTTTTTTTATAAGCTCCATGAAAAATAATTATACAATAAAAAATAGAAGATGCTTCCACTCTAGAATAGCACTTGCTGGTCTATAATGTGAAACTGACTTGTGGAAAAAGTGGGTAACACTTTACAATAAGGTTTCATTTGTCAACATTATTAACTCCTTCCCCACCAGTGTTTATTTTTTTAAGTTGCCAGCCACAGCCAGCATTTTTTTACATTTTCACAAAATTGTCATGATCCCCAGAATATTTTGTTTTATGAATAGGCCTATCTGAACATGCAATATATCAAAAGAAAGAACAGAGCCTCTGCTTTAAAAAAAATGTATTCTAGTTTATTGCATTCTTTTTTGGTCTACAATTAAATGTGGGTAAGTTTCATAAAAACAACAACATTTTGAGCAAAAAGCTGAGAAAACGTGTTTTTGTCAAATACCACCCCAAGATCGGATTCAGAACGAAGATCAAAACACAGATGGAGAAGATCTGGTCCATCAACACCCCTAAAGCTTGCACAGTCCTTAAGCTCATCCTGGATCGACATTTCATTCAGTAACATTATGCACGCAGTTTTGATTGATATGCTGTTTAATGTTAATGATGGCGTTATTTTACATATGCCTCTGCTAACATACATAGACAGTAAAAGAAATGGACACAGCGACCCCATTGGATTCAACGGAGACAAGTGAAGTCAATTAGAAGCTCTCACTTCCTGATGGTCGAGCGTACTGCGCAGACTCAAACTGAGCTTGACGACGTAGATGTGACGTGAGCAACCCATCTGTCTTCTAGTAGCTGTGACAAGAGAAATCTGAATCATTCCCTTCCAAATCTTGCAGAGACGGAGAGTCAAGTCAAGTCAAGTCAAGTTTATTTGTATAGCGCTTTTCACAATACAGATTGTATCAAAGCAGCTTCACAGTATTAAATTAAAATAATACAACAAAGTTTGTTTCAAGAGGAATTTATTGATTGATAAAATTAAATTAAATATCCCCAAAATATCCCCAACTGAGCAAGCCAAAGGCAACAGTGGCAAGGAACCGAAAAACTTCATCAAGTGACCTAATGGTGTCCTAAAACTCCATCAGGTGACCTAATGGAGAAAAAAAAAAACCTTGGGAGAACCCAGGCTCAGTCGGGGGCCAGTTCTCCTCTGGGATTTATGAGCTAGAGGCCGGATTGTAGTTTGAACTGTAGGATTATATGAATGCCTGGCTGAAGAGATGCGACTTTAATCTATTTTTAAACTGGGAGAGCGAGTCTGAGCAACGAACAGTATCAGGAAGACTATTCCAGAGTTTTGGAGCCAAATGTGAGAATGCTCTCCCTCCTTTGGTGGTTCTGGATATCCTAGGTATGACCAAAAGCCTTGAATTTAGTGATCTTAAAGAGCGCGATGGATTATAGGGTGATAAAAGATCCGTTAAATAGACTGGAGCTAAGCCGTTTAGGGCTTTATAAGTCAGTAGCAATACCTTATAATTAATACGGAACTTTATAGGTAACCAATGCAGTGATGATAAAATCGGTGTTATATGATCATATTTTCTTGATCTAGTAAGAACTCTAGCGGCGGCATTTTGGACTAACTGTAGCTTGTTTATTGAGGATGCAGGACAACCAGCTAGTAAAGCATTACAGTAATCCAGTCTCGAGGTCATGAATGCATGAACTAACTTTTCTGCATCAGAAACTGATAGCATATTACGTAGCTTAGCAATGTTTCTAAGGTGGAAAAATGCTGTTTTTGTAACATATGAAATATGATTTTCAAAAGACAGGTTGCAATCGAGTATAACACCCAGGTCTTTTACTGTAGAGGATAAAGTAACAGGACATCCTATGATGTTAAAGTTGTATTGTGCGAGGTTTTGTGGGCGGTTTTTTGAACCGATAAGTATTACCTCTGTCTTGTCTGGATTTAATAAAAGAAAATTACGGATCATCCAATCTTTTATATCTTTAACACACTCTGTCAATTTGGAAAATTTTGCGTTTTCATCCGGCCGTGATGAAATATATATTTGAGTGTCATCAGCATAACAATGGAAACTAATTCCATGTTTCCTTATAATATTTCCAAGTGGCATCATATATATTGAAAATAACAGAGGGCCTAATACAGATCCCTGCGGCACTCCATAGTTTACTGGAGTTATGATAGATTTTTCTCCATTGTGAGTAGGAGGTGAGTAGGAGGTGTCCATGAGCTAGAAGCAGGAGAAACTTTTGCTAAGTATTCTGATTAATTATTTTGTCATTTTGCCTCCACGTCCCCCCGATTGCCCGCGAGCTTCTCCTC
The DNA here is from genome assembly GCF_965113295.1 of Leuciscus leuciscus. Taxonomy (NCBI): domain Eukaryota; kingdom Metazoa; phylum Chordata; class Actinopteri; order Cypriniformes; family Leuciscidae; genus Leuciscus; species Leuciscus leuciscus. The sequence continues at coordinate 10,158,969 of NC_138726.1, read as the reverse complement.
CTGTCCATACGGTAATCTCTCTACTGTGCGACAGAGAGTCGCGTGGTTATGACGCAATCGTTAGCCTATTTTTACAAAAATTGCTTCTACAGGGCCATAATGTAAGCTACAAGGTAATGGAGCCTTTTATACATTTTCGTGTTTCTTTAGAAATAAATAATGGACAAATGGAGTCTTTAAACGCCTCAGTTGTAAAGTTATTCACTGTCAAAGTGACGCCAAAATGAATGGGAGTCAATGGGATGCTAACAGCAGGTGGGGGTCCGCTAGCCAATGGCGGCGCCCGGGGAAACTTCAAAATAATATAAAACCCTGCCCCCCTTCTAACATATGATATTGTTTGTTTCTGCTTCTTCTTCACATGTATCTTGATCAGTAGATTTAGTACTCTTTCAGAAGATGTGTCATAGCGCCCCCTACCGTATAACAGGGAAAACACAGAAAGCCGGAAATTTAACTAACATGAACTAACCACGAGCAATAGTTACTGTATTTGTTAATCTTTGTTAATAATAGTTAATAAAAACACAGCTGTTAATTGTTTGTTCATGTTACTTCACAGTGCATTAACTAATGTTAACAAATACAACTTTTGATTTTAATAATGTATTAGTAAATGGTCACATTAACAAAGATGCTGTAGAAGTGCAGTTCATTAGTTCATGTTAGCTAACCTTGTTGTAAAGTGTTACCAAAAATTGTTCTGCCACAGCTAAGCATAAAGAATAAAGAAATAAACACACACACACAGACAAGGATGTTTGTTCAGGACTCAAAGCAACAGAATTTTCCCAACAAATAAAATACTGGGGACAGACACAAAGCCTCTCGCCATAAATAAACTTGCTGGATTTGGGGATATTATTCATGCACATGTGCAAAATAGCAGCACGCCACACATTTCAATAACAAATACCTCGGTAACAAATGCGATTCCTGCAAGCCGAAGCATTTGTTCAGGCATTCCAGCATGAATGGCTTTCCATTAAGACAGACTGGCAGCAAGACATTCTGAAGATTTTAACTTAAAACTGCCTCTCTGTGGATTGTCAGTGCCTTCTGAATGTGCGCTTGAATGACTAGTGTTAAACGTAATTTGCAATTTACATGGTCGTGAGGAGCTGCTGTTATGGGATCCAGTGTCTCTGTGAAACACCATGCTGTTACAGAAGTGTCATTCCCATTCAGTCTGAACTGGGGGTAGGCAAATAATATAATAGGCTTAGGCTATTAATGAAATAAAGGGCCACATATTTGTACTTAAGAGAGTACACTTTCATGACTGTCTCTTAACACACTTAAGTACACTTTTAAATGTGCACTTTGTAATAATGTGTTGTGCATAATAACGCTTGTGTTAATATTTTGTCGTGCTCTAAAGAAGTACGCTTATTTCATTAGAAATGACATTATTAGTACAATTCTTGTCAGTACATTCAGGAGTAACCATATTTCAAACACAATAGAAGGTATTATGAAATTACATATAAATATATACTTAAAGTCCTACTTAAGTGAGTTACAAAATCTCTCAAAAGTTCAGCTAAATGCATTTAATATTAATTTAAACTATAGAACATTTTAGTTTTAAAACTTATATTTTATGAAACTTATAAGAATAACTTAAGTATATTTTTTTAAAGTATATTATTTCCATATTAAGTACTCTTTTGAAAAGTATGCTAAAGTGTACTTTTTCTCAAGAGATTTATGATAAATTTATGAAAATAACGTATTATGACATGCATGACAATAAAAGATGGCTACCATTGACATTATTGTGTTGATGTGATTATTTAAATGTCTGTAATATAAAATAAACATATTGCACGGTTAGAAAGACTGTTTGCCCAAGATGTTTTAGACATTTAAAAAAAATGTGAATCAAATTAATTTGATTTGTTTTTACAATTTTTGATTCTATTTTGACCAGAAAAAGAAGCATCATAGTCTAAATCTAAATTTGTTCTAAATAAAGCAGGTTTCCTCCAAAGGTTCCTTCACATAAAACAAACAGAACTCCCTGATCTGCCTGACTGCTCATCTGAAATCAGTCACATTCAAGCTCACTCTGTTAAACAGGCCTCTAGTCTTGCCTTCGACAGCTTGCCATGACTTTTACTATTGGCCTCTAGGGCTAGTGAGTGCCATAAACCGTCTTATTGCACTCAGATCATATTAATCTGCCTTTGCCACTGCATTTATTTGCAATATGACAACATGCAAAGCACCAGCTGCCTTGTCTGAATGACTTGCTCCGTTCTACATTGTTTTCAGTGCTGGGTAGTAACTGATTAAATGAAATCTGGATTTCGTGATCAGATTCCAAAAATGACATACTTGTATTTAGATTACATTGCATTTTAAAAAGCTCATAATGAGATTACAGTTCTTTTTTAATGATTAAATAATTACATATTAGTTACACAAAATTGTTGATTCTCTCTAATTCCTCTTCTCTTTTCAATGTTGTTCTACTAAAATCTACTGCTTATAGTATGTTGGAATTGCACACACAGACCACGAGTCAGGTGACCAGTGGATTTACAGAAATAGTTTCCCTTTGAAGGAGACAAATGGCAGAAACATTACTTTTCACAAACTCTGTGCAATGAAAAAGGGCATGAAAAAGGTTACAAAGTTACAAAGCACAAATTCACTCCAAAGGTAGATATTCTCTATATCAGTGCGCACTGTTTCTGAACTCCCTGAAACACCGCGATTGCTGTCTTGTGGTTTCTTCTGGTAAAGTACACTCCACAATATTCCTCATTTAAATAATTCCTGTCCACGGCATACACAAAAAAAGGGGCGGGGCCTGGTTGAGTTGCATTAGTAGTGAGTTTGAGTTGAAACTCACGCTTATGGTAAGAAGCGTGACATTTCTCAAACACACTCGAAGCGTTTGACCAATCACAACACTCTGGTTCAGCTAACCAATCAGAGCACATTGCGCTTTTCGAAAGGAAGGACTTCATAGAGACCAGAAGTAAACAAAGCGTTACTGACAGACTGGGAAGAGATGTGCTGCAACAATATAAAGTACATGAAAAATAATGTGTTTTTTGAACTCTTAAGTATGAAAACCTATTAAAATATCTAAGATACCAAAAACAAAATCAAGACTTTGAAAACGGGCATAATAGATCCCCTTTTAAAGTAATGTTTAATGCACTTCATGTGGCTAATAAAAAATGGAATACATTTTCTTTTCTCTTCGTATTTTATATCAATCTGGTACAAAATGATTCTATTCAGATCTATGTGATAAACGAGTTAGGTCTTTAATTGGAGAAAATGAGAGGAAGTGTTGTGGAATAACATGAGAGGACCCTTTTTCCCTGCAGGTTCTCCCAGCTCAATTAACTAACTCCAGTCTGACTCGCTTTCTGGATTCAGCATGTGATGGAGGAGGAAGAGTGAGAGAGTGAGTGAGAGAGAGAGAGGGAGAGAGGGGGAGAGAGAGAGAGAGAGAGAGAGAGAGAGAGAGAGAGAGAGAGAGAGAGAGAGAGAGAGAGAGAGAGAGAGAGAGAGAGAGAGAGAGAGAGAGAGAGAGAGAGAGCGCACATAATGGCTCAAGCATCCTTTGTGTTTGTGTGTGTCCTGATGGCTCGGAGCATTACCCAGTCTTATGGATTGCTATCCCACAGAGTCGGACTTAACAAGCCTGGACTGCGGCAATACTTGCTGATCTGCTGAATTCCACTGATGTTAATTGATGGGCTAAGTTAAGGGAAAGAATAAATAAAGGCAGTTGGACAGTAGCTCCAGGTCTTTTTGCACTGTTGTGCTGCTCACGAGCTGCTTCCAGAAGTGACTGAGTGCACTGACTGACTGAATGAGTAACTGAGCAGAAGTACAAAAGCAAAAAGCACTGGATGTTCAGAATAACATACTACAATAACACTCTCACTATGTCTGCAGTATAAAGTCAGAATGCTGTGGGAATATGTGCTCTGTGCAGTAAGCTCGACTTGTGATGAATGAACTGAAGTAAAATTAGTTCTTAACTCATAATTTGATCAGACTGCCAAATGTTAAGTCATATATATGTAAACAATAAGGTACGAGAGGCTGTGCTGTATTGTGAATAAGTCACGGCTGAAGGGCGTTGCTAGGCACAACGTGATGTGGCGTCAAATAAAACATTATTGCTATTATAAAACTTACGCAGGAAAAAATAATCCCTGACCGTGAACAGTAACATAAGTTATATTATTTTGCCATTAGATGGCGGCAAAGACTGTCTTTATGAGTGAGTCAGTCAGTAGAGAAGACTTTTATATTGAAAGGACTGAACTTGTGAACACGGAGAAGCAAGACGCAACTAACAAATTATTAGAGTGTCAGGGCACGGGAAAACCCAGTTAAAAGGACAAATAGCAGATAGGCCTATAGTGGACATTCAAACAGTTTTTTTTATTACGAAAAAAGGACTGACCTGAAGGAAGATACTATATCTACTGTAAATGCAGGTACACTCGCTTAATCTCTTACAATACTCTACAAGCTTCAATGAACAATATAAATGAGAACGTTTACGTTGCTAAGAGTGGTTGCTATAGGGGTGTTGTGTAGTGATTTATCGTGAATAAAACACAGCTATTGACCAATCAGAATCAAAGACTGGAACTAACCGTTTTATATATATTGACCCCAGACATTTGAATGGTATAGTGTACATATTGCTAATATTTCATTCTATTCATTCATCATTGCCAGTGCAATATTTTTGAAGGGCTCATCAAATCATCAAATGGATTTACATTTTCCTTCAAACGTATTTACAAGGGTTCTCTTTTAGTGTCATTATCTGGTCAGTATTGTCATGTATCAGTGGAACATTAGGAGAAAAAGCTATGTAGATCTATGAACAAAACCTTTTGCGACATATGAAGATTGATTACCATTGAATATAAATATGTTCCCCTTCCTCATGTAAATGACATTTCACATTGATGCCACACTCCCGATAATCATATTGAAAATACTCAATATTGTAACCTACAGTAATTACTTGATTTTCTGTATAGAGCTGCAGTTCTGTTGCACAGCAGAAACACCTTCAGTGTGTAAGCGCAACGTGAGCCTGCTGTTAAACTTCTCAAACTTGCCTCAGTAATCACAACTCCCTCTGCCTAATCGCAGTATTGTCTTATAAAGTGTGTATGTGATGAGCGTCTCAAAAGCAACAGGAGTAAAATGCTTCGGAGCAAAAACACGCAAGGGAAAAAAGAAAATGGATGAAAGTGCTGGAGCAGCAGAACTCAAGGCCTAAATCTATTTAATCACAAAATAAGGAGAGTTCAAGAAGTGGCAGAGTAATATTCCCTGCATAAAAAAACTCCCACCTTTCGCAATGACCTGCAGTCTGCTCTACCGGCTGCTTTATAACAGAATACATTTGTGTGGCGAAGAAGCTTGAAAGCACCAAAATAATTTCATCCATCCGCTGCAGATTGGCCTTGGAAATTAATATACCCATGCTGGCCAGACCTGACCAGGCTTGCCACCAAAACAAGAGCCTGCGGAGTTATTACATGTAATAAATAAATAAATGGAAATGAAAGTAGGATGGACGGTAATTGCAAGGGAGACTGAGATAGGAGCGTATGAGCGATTCACCTCCAGGTAAGTGTGTGTGGGTGTCCAATGCTATAGTCCACAGTGAGGCAGTATAGGCAAAAAAGAAGACAACACACAAACATTCACAGACACACACAAACACCCTGAACCCTGAGTAATTAAGGTGCAGTTGAGGTGATCTCTTTGCCCTACCCTGGAGTAAAACGTTGGCTCTAAGACCCGTTTATCATCTTTACAGTAAACAATCATCAAACACATGCTCTCTATACTGACAGAACACCAGTATCACCTAATGTTGCTGCTTTCCTCTTGTAACAAGCCCTGGTATTTTGAAGGACAAACATTACTGACCTCAATGCGAACAAGAAAGAGTATGAATCAATATCATGGTGGAAATAGTATATAAACTGATAACCTTTTGATGTGGTACAGAGCCCCTAAAGGGACATAGTGGTGGGGGGAAAAAATGAGATGGGAGGAAAAATTATAAGTCAATGTTTTTTGAATTCTCTCGCAAATGTTTTGTGTTCCCCCGAGAAACTTTGCGTTTGATCGCAAAATGTTTGCGTTCCCCAGAGAAACATTACATTTGCTCACAAAATGGGCCCTTTCTTACACCCGGCACAATGCAGCGCCAAGCGCGACGCAAGTGTTTTTTTGCTAGTTTCAGCCTGACACAGTTATCATTTTCACATCCTGCGTCACGTTGTTTAAATTGCAAATGCATTTGCGCTCATCTGTGCGCCCATGGGCTGCTGGTCAAAAAACGAGGCAACTGAAATAGACTGAAACTGAAACCTGGTCTAAAGTCAATGGCGCAATATTTTTTTTGTTATTTAAAGAGTGCGTTAGTAATGTGCGCCTATAGGCGGATCCACAAAGCACATACATTAAACACACAGGGACGCACAGCAGCACACAAACATGTCAAATATTAAAAATAAAAGGATTACAATGTAAAAGATTATTATTGTGTACATAAAGAAATGGTGGAATGAATCCGGCTTGTCCCGTAGATGGTCTGCTTGCGCACTTTAACCTCCCGCACCAGCAGATCCGTTTGCCCTTTGGAGACGCGTTCGGTCTTTCCACTATCAAATTCAGTCATGTAAATAGCGAATCCAGTATGGCGTGAGCGCAACTGGCATTTAAAGGGAATGGGAGATGAGACTCTGATTGGTTTATTGCATGTAAAGCCAAAACACACACCCATTACTCATTAAGAGAATAGGGACCTCTTAAACCATGCACCGGGCGCGCCAACCATTTTTCCATGGTCGACCATTTTAGGACACGCCTCAAGTGCACTTGCGCCCTGCGCTTTAGACAATGCGCTTAGATCGTTAAAATAGGGCCCAATGTGTCTTCTGCTCACCAAAGCTTATTTGAACAACAATACAGTAAAAAAGTAATATAATGAATTACCAATATTACAATTTAAAATAACTTTTCTATTTGTTATAGAAATATGGCTAAACTAAGTCAAAAGAATGGTCCAATAAGTTAAGAGAAGAGATCATCGCCCTTCAAAAACAAGGAACATGATGCAAAAAGATAGCGAAGGCACTAAAGTTCCTAGAAACATTGTTGGAAGCATAAGTTCAAAGTTAAAGGAACAGTGGTTACACTACCTGGACAGGGCAAAAAAAGGAAACTATCGACCGCTGCTATCAGATTTCTGAGAAGGCAAGTTAGGAAAAATCCTTGAGTGACTGCAAAAGACCTGCAGCAAGACCTGGTGGCAACAGGCACTGAGGTTTCAGCTTGCACAGTAAAGCGTGTACTAAACGCATGCTGTTCCCATACCAGAACTCCAAGACATACACCACTACTGACCCAAAAGTACAAGAAAAGTCAGCTCCAATTTTCAAAAAATCATATAAATATGATATTGAGATATGAAATTCTGTGGAGCGATAAAAAAAAACTGGAACTTTTCAGCCCTATGGATCAGCGGTTTGTCTGGAGGAAGGCCCCATACGCTCGGTGATGCTCTGGGGCTGCTTTGCATTCTCTGGCACTGGAAACCTGCAGCGTGTGGAAGACAAGATGGATTCATTGAAGTATCAGGAAATCCTAGGAGAAAACGTCATGACATCAGTGAGGAAGCTGAAGCTTGGGCGTCATTTGACCTTCCTACAGAACAATGATCCCAAGCATACCTCAAATTCCACCAAGGCTTGGTTGCAAACGAAGTCCTAGAAGATTCTACAGTGGCCATCAGGCACCTAACTTGAGCCCCATTGAAAATCTCTGGTGGGATTTGAAGGCGGTGGTTGCAGCACGCAAACCCAAGAATATTACTGAACTGGAGGCCATTGCTCATGAGGAATGGGCTCAGATTCCTCAGAAATGCTGCCAGAAGCTGCTGTCTGGTTATACATCTCATTTGCAGCAGGTCATAACAGCAAAAGGGTGTTCTATTAGGTACTAAAGATGGTTGCAATGAAGGGGTTGAATCATTTTGGGACTGCAGAAGTCATTAAAAGTTGCGTTTTTCAGCTGAATTTGGGGAAATCACTTGAAACATTTGTTGTGTTGAGCCATTTCATTTACTTTTGTTTGTTTTGTCCATTGCAAATTTTGCCAATAAACCTGATTTGCAATGGGGGCTGAATCATTTTGATACATATAAATTACATATATATTATATATACTGTATATATATAATATATACATACCATTTAACTGTCTAATTATTTCAACAAATAATATTTTATTGCTAAACCACACCTTTAAATATTTTCCTTTCTATGGATGGGCCACTATTTAATCACACTTATTGATGCATTTGCATGAAGCAACTGATCGAGAATAATTCAGCAGTCAAGACTCTCTGCGCTTTTATGGTATCTCCAGATCATGTGCTATGTGTTCACATTTTCATGCAACACACACCAAACAAATCAGACAGACACAAAAAGATGTTTAACAGGTCAGCAGTGAACATGCAGCAGCTCTTTTGAGAAGTCTAATTAGACAGGCATTCATGCATGGCACGGCAATATGGCACAAAGAAAAGACACTACGATGAGATAATTTCATCTGGTAGACACATTGGTTAGGCACCTGTGGACCCCTATTTCAGAACATTTTCTAAGGATGAGAGATACTGAGTGGCTCAATAGCAAAGAATACTGTGTTATGATATTGAAGTAAAAGACAGTCGAACATTCAAATGCAGACTTCAGTTTAAATTAATCACGATATTTACATCAAAAAACATCCTAATTTATAAGTAAGTATTTTCTATATCCTGTTTTTGACCCTCTCTTTGAATGCTCCGTTTGGATAGACGTGCCACATTCAAGACTTGGAAGTAAATGCCCACTGCAATGATTAGGTAACAGTTTTGCATATTAAAATAAGTTTTAATGTCCCCATTACACGTGTGGAATTGTTTTGAAAACTTCAGATGCTGAAAAATATCTCATTACACTGTTTCAACATTTATGTGAAATATTTATATGAATTAAATATCCTTTATAGATCTTGGTTGTGCAAATACATTTTAAGTACTTGGAGTTACCACAGTTAGGCCTATAGTTGACACATAATAACTTACGGTGTTTAGTGTAAACGGAATTATGAATGAATTTACCACTGTCATTCTTATAGGCTATTCATAGTTCATCTTTTTCGATAAAATAAAATAAATGTATGTATTGTCATTTGCAGTGTCATGTTTTAAAATAAAGTGTAATGTCTTGCTGATGACAAAAAAAAAAAAGATTACGCTTTTAGACCAAAACAATAACCTCTACGTCCTCTATGTGCTTTCTTCCATATCCGATAACACAACACTTAAACCCCATAAACGCCAAAGCAAAGGAAAGAACAGCGAATCACAACTATTCACAGTTTGACTGCTGCACTGCAGTATAAATGCTCAGTACATATCAAACAATTTGTAACAGACAAAGACATAGTGACACACGGTTAAAAAAAATCAGTTACTCACACTTGTGTGTTGCTACATTACTGTCGGATCCAATGTAGTTGGCACTGCATCATCTTTTATTTTCAGTCTCTCTGAAAAGCCTGCGCCGAATAGGCCTAGTGTCTTGTTAAAAAAGGAATCCGCAATCAAATGAAGCGAACAAACAAAGTCTTACTGACACGATCTGACTGGATCTTCGTTAAAAAAATAAAGTTCATCCACGCTTTCTTAATGTTAGTATCATGGACAGCAATGCAAAGACTGTATTTTCAGACTTAAAGACTTAACAAAATATATTGTAATCCTCAGAGGCATCTCTATTGTTTTGTTGCTGGAATAATCCTTTGTTTGCCCTTTCTTGTATTTACTACATGAATCGTCAGGCGGGGCTAAAGAAGGAATCATGTAGAAGTAGGCATTGATCTTCTTCTGCAGAGGCGGTATTTCGTCACACTATGAGGTAATAATGAGACAAAATTCGAAACAAGTGTTTTTCTGAGCTTTTTTCCAATAAAAGCTGTGGGGTTTTCAGGTTAAGACAAAAACATGTTTTGGATAAATGATTGATGATTTATTAACTCTTTCGTTATTTACATTTTGAACAAAAAAGTTACATAGAGTACCTTTAAGTAGGGATACTTTTATTATGTTATGTTTTTTATGCCATTTGCTGTAAAAAAAAAAAAAGAAGAAAAAAAGGCTATGATTAAAAATATTCCATACTTCCATACTCGAAAAGAAGGCTCTTTTCATCTCTGCAAGCTTGATGAATCATAAAGTTATTTGTATTATTTTTTATTTATTTGCCCTTTATTTAACCAGATAAAACTTTCTGAGATTAAAATCTCTTTTTCAGAAGTGACCTGGCCAAGATGAGCAGCACAACATTATAAAAAAATAAAAAAGAAAGGAATAAAGAAAGAAAGATTCACCATAACATTAAAAACATATCATCAAACCAATTAAACACATTTACAAATTGGTTCTTCCTTTACCAGCTCACTAAGCAAAGATCTAAAAATATTCATTGACACCAGGGTCTGCAATTTCAGGTCATTTTGTACAAAAGGACACTTGTTTGATCAGTGGAGATCAACCGAACTCGTTGTTTTTAAGAGCACAGAAAGCCTGACAACTGTTTGCGTCTGGAATTTCTTAGGCACACGTGAAATGTAGAATTAAAATGTCAGCACCTTGGACAGCTCCCGCAAGAGGCGTACCAGCAGCACTAGCCTTGAAAATGCTTCTCGATGCTTAACTCACTAACAAAACTTGAGCTACCCCAGAGAATACAGCACACTTCATAAATGAACCTGTCATCCTTCCTACGGACTGCGAGGCGGATGTGCACGCTGCAAGCACAGGAAGCTTAAAAGTCCAACTTAAATCTAGTGAACCTCTCTCTGAGAGAAATTCCCAGCATTTCTCCACATCTCTCTCTCCCAGCCCAGGCCCAGCATGCCACGTACAGCTGACTGAATAATGTAAAGGCTTTACCCACTGCTCAGGCATGAGTGGATAATCTGGCCACAAGGACACAGTGTGTCAACACTGCACTTATTTTTATTTATTTATTTCTTTAGTCCATTCGAGACAGGAGGGAAAAGGCAGCAGAAGTTCTGGAAATGAGGAGCATCTCTGGCTTTTAATTACCTTGCTAAATTTAGGGCTGAACACCAATTAAACGATGAATCCTTTGGGGGTTATCAATGGTACAATCATATGGCATGTTAAAATTCTACTTTTTTATTATTTGCACACTAGCACTGCCTATTAGTAGTTCAAAATTCATTTTCATAAACGCAATCTTTTGTCTACATCGCTAGCAAAAGGGAAAAATCAAGAGTTTGAGAGTAAAATACATCATTTTTATCCACAAATGTACAACTTTTCTACATTTTCACAGAATAGAAAGGACAAAATAGGGTGGTTAATTCATAGTTCTCACTATTGTATTGGGCACCTGTATTGGAACAGCCACCTGGAGGGCAAAACAAGGATTTTCTCCATTGCCCACAAGTTATTTTTTAACAGGTTTGTACTAATTACTAATGTAACATACACCTCATTGATGAACCACACTATACAGGTAAGCAGATGTGCCAAGGCTATGAGCGCAACACGCTAAATTGCACGTTAAGCATTTTCCCATAGAAAACCATTATAAAGAAAATACTAAACAAGGCTTAATGTATTAAGACAGTGATATTAAAAGGTCAAACTCAAAAATATAGTCACGCAGAAGAGACCAAAATATGAATGCACTGCGCTAAATTGCATGTTAAGTGTTTCCCATATAAAACCATCATAAAAAAAATGCTTAATATAGCTTGATGCATTAAGAATGTGAAGTATTGGGGGACAAAATTGCCTTATTAATAAAACATGCTATGTGCAGGCAAGTGGATGAACCCAGCGTTCAAATTTATTTTACATCATCAATCAAGTATAAACCAAATTTGATCTTTTCATAACATGGTCTCAGTACATTAATTTAAAGTGCCCCTATTTTGCTATTTTAAAAGTTCCTAATTTTGTTGCTGGTTGCCTATAATATAGGTTTATATTCATCCAATACAGGGGGGTAATCCAGCACCCGGAAAGCGTACCATCCCCGGGGGCCGCCATTGGCTAACAAGCCATCACCTGCTGTTAGCAATCCATTGACTCCCATTCATTTTGGCGTCACTTTGACAGCGAATAACTTTACATCTGAGGCGTTTAAAGACTCTATTTGTCCATTGTTTATTTCTAAAGAAACACGACAATGTATAAAAGGCTCCATTACCTTGTATCTTACGTTATGGCCCCGTAGAAGCAGTTTTTGAAAAATAGGCTAACGATTGCGTCATAACCACACGACTCTCTGGAAATTACCGTATAGACAGGAGGAGAAGCTCGCAGTCAATCGGGGGGGACGTGGAGGCATAAAGTCCGATAAAGTCAAGGGAGAAGCCCATAGAGAGTCATAAAGTTGCTCCTGTTCCTAGCTCATGGACACCTCCTACTCACACTCTCCGTCTCTGCAAGATTCGGAAGGGAATGATTCAGATTTCTCTTGTCACAGCTACTAGAAGACAGACAGGTTGCTCACGTCACATCTATGTCATCAAGCTCAGTTTGAGTCTGCGCAGTACGCTCAGCCATCAGGAAGTGAGTGCTTCTAATTGACAATTGTGATTGGTCTATAGCTTACAGCACATGTTGAAAATTAAAAGTCCATACTATATCTGAATTTCAGCTCCGGAGGCTTCCTCAGCACATGTAAAAACAGTCATACGAACAGTAACAACGGTTTTACCGTACCAATTCCAGCGCGAGTCCTTATCCTTTGGAAGTGCATACCTAGTGGATTCACAGCACAGAAAACAGCATCTATTCGACATGTCAACACAACTTGTTGCTTCTCAGATTCAACTACAGTGTTTGAGGGCGGGTCAAAGAAGTAACTTTGTTCGCGGGCAGCCAATGAAGACCATAGGCAGGCATTATGCACATTTATTACAAACCTAAGTATGCTATGGAAGTGGGAAATGCTGACAATGAGTGTTTTTTGTTAAGCGTTTTAGAATGTACAGCAACAGTCAAATGACTGAAGACTATGAATAATCACAAAAAAATAAGCTTTAGAGCAAAAATAATAAAAATCTGTAGCTCTTCATAACATTCAGATGAGTAGCTTATTTCCCTAGTGCATAAATATACAAACATCAAATTAATGCCTTCACCCATCCACTAAATTCCAGTATAGGTTGTCTTAAGTAAGGCCCATATGAAATTGCACAATCCAATACTCCTGTATGTCAGGTGCCTTTTCCAACAAACAGACTCATACATCATTTAAACTTTGCCCAGCACATGTCTCAAATGATATGCGTCAAATACAATTTCATTTCAAATACCTCTAGAGCACTGATGTCAAAGTGAATCTGACACACAGATCCATACCTTACATCTCTGTAGATTTGTCCCAAAATCACATTTCGGTTTGATTTGCTTCCAAACAGGACGGTGAAGTTCTTTGCTTTTATTTTATAGATGTCATTCCTGCAATGGGTTTTGCTATTCTGTCAATTGTGTTCATTATTAATATCAAGGACATGAGGGGGGGAGGGGGGGTAATCTCCAGGTAACCTCATCGAGGCATCCGTTTTGTGAATTGACGTTTGCTTGAAAGTGAACTGAATCAGTCAGATTCATAAAACAAGAGGTGGTTTAGCACACAGCTGTGGCCACCCTTTGCTCATATTAAAAGGAAATACAACTTCGGTTCAAAACCAAAAATGAGTAATCAATTACTCACACTCATGTCGTTCCAAACCCATAAGACTTTCGTACATCTTAGAAACACGAATGAAAATATATTTAATGAAATTTTTGAGATTTCAGTCCCTCCATTGAAAGTCGTTTGCACCAAAACTTTGACACTAATTCAGAGAGCACATCAAATATGGTAAATCAAAGCTGAAATATGGTTGCTTGACAAGCAACAACAAACCTCATTGGTTCTCGTTTGTCAAGCAAGCATGTTTGAGCTTCTTTTTACCATATATTATATTAGGGATGCAATATAAAAATTTCGGTCGATACCGATAACCGATATTGGCCGATAAATCTAAACAAATTTTTATTTAATTTTTGAGAGCCTGGTTACAAAAACAAGTCAAGTCAAGTCAAGTCAAGTTTATTTGTATAGCGCTTTTCACAATACAGATTGTATCAAAGCAGCTTCACAGTATTGCAGCTTCACAGTCCCACCATTAAAAGCCATGTCCCAAGCACACAATTATAATATTATCATAATTGAAGTTATTGACACCTATATGACACTTGCGGTGCACATGTTGCACTTACCTGTATTTTCATTTTTGAAGTGATTTAAATCATATTTTAAGCAATTTGAAACTATCATGGCAACCAGTGAGCATCTGAAGTGTCTCAGCTTAAGTAAATAATCCATTATTTATCGGCTTTAATATATCGGCCAAATTTTCTTATCGGGCCGATAACCAGCTGACACGATATGGTGGGCGATATATTGTGCATCCCTATACTATATTATTTATGTTTGTGAGCTGATCATTATTTATAGGCTATGTTGGCAAACACCTATTGGAACAACATGCAGGTGAGTAATTGATGTAATTGATGTAAATGACACAAAAGCTAAACCTTTAAAGGACAATTCAATCGACAGCCCTAGTAGCATAATGTTGATTACCACAAAAAATTATTTTGACTTATTTTGGCCTTTTCTAAAAAAAACTTTTTCTAAGAAAATGCTGTTTTCAGAATATAGCCATAAGATTTACACATCGTTTCAAAATAGCTTATTAAGCTTTTCTGTGAAGTTATATCCCATTTACAACTTCACGCATCAAACAACCTTTTTGCAAAAACAGCTGAAAACAAGTTTTAAATTAATGTAAAAAAAAATTTGAAACATTGATTGCCATGAAAATGTATTGAACCTGGGATACACCCATACAACCTCAAATGACAGTATTTGTTGCTAAATTATTATGGTCAAATTTCTGTTAAAGAATTTACAAGAACTCTTGAGCAGAAATTAAGGGATAGCCTATTTTATCTGCATTTTGACATCATGACAACAAATCTGAAATAGGTGTGTTGAGGCAAGCAGGAGCTAAACTCTGCAGGACAGTGGCCCTCCAGGACCGAGTTAGGCCTGGTGTAACTGCATTTCGAGTCGAATTTAATTATTTTCTGTGATAACATTATCCCACAAATTCTGTTGACTGATCCTGAAATGAACACAAAATAGTGCAAATTAATCCATGTGTAGACTGTTCTAATTTGGTGACGGGAGAGTAAAACTTTGAGATCCACAACTTCATGGTAATCTTCCCGGATATTAAAGCAGAAACTTACAAAAAAAATAGTTTAGCTATATCCCTGATCATGACACACTACGTACAGTAGCCTATGTAATAGGGGAAAAACTTTTTAAAAAGCCTTGAATAGGGGCGCCAAAACACTGGTTTTGACTGAGCCCCAAGACTCACCTTAAAGGGATAGTTCACCTAAAAATGAAAATTATGTCATTAATTACTCACCCTCATGTCGTTTCAAACCCGTAAGACTTTTCTTCATCTTTAATGTAATCTGAGGGCTTTCTGTTCCTCCATTGATAGCTACGCAACTACTAAAATGTCGCTTCAAAAAGTTAAAGCCACACCGCGGAACTTTTGCGGGCGCTAGGGGCGCTAGACCTGTAACTTTCACGTCTAGCGCCCCTAGAGGCCACAAGCGCCGCAGCACTGTCGCAAAAGTCTGCTCCATGAGTATATCAGAGCCTATGGTCACGTGATGGCCGTAAAGCGATACGTTCTCCAGGTCACATGACCTGGCCAACGACGGTCCGTCTTCTCCAAACTTACATAGGCGGTATTTCAAGAGGGCAGCCCCGCTCGGAGCATTAATAGTGTCAAACGCTGTATATTGGCCTGAGGAATCATTTAAAATAACTTGTATGCGTCAACTCTTTAGGTCACAAAGTCCACGGTGTGGCTTTAATAAATTGATCGTAAAACTAATCCATATGAATTGAGCAGTTTAGTCCGGATTTTCTGAAGAAACACGATCGCTTTATATGATGAGCAGATTCAATTTAGGCTTTTATTCACATTTAAACATTGATCAGCGAACACAAACAGAAGCTCAACCTAACCTGCTTGACGTGCAATAACTATAACTCTTTCAGAAGCTCAACATGCTGCATAACACACAAGAATGAACCTCATTGGTTCTCGCACCTCAAGCGAACATGCTTGAGCTTCTGTTTACCACAACTGATGTGCGAGTTGATGAATGTTTTTATGTGAATAAAAAGCTAAATTCAATCTGTTCCTCATAAAGCGACCATGTCTCTTCAGAAAATTGTGACTAAACCGTTCAATTAATATGGATTAGTTTTACGATCTCTTTATGAACTTTTTGAAATGTCAAAGTGGTAGTTGCGTAACGCTGGTGTGGATGGACAGAAATCCTCAGATTCCAACAAAAAGATCTCCATTTGTGTTCAGAAGATAAACGTGTCTTACGTGTTTGGAACAACATGCGAGTGTAATTAATGACAGAATATTCATTTTTGAGTGAACTGTCCCTTTAAGATACTAACTACATATAGGCTAACATAACTCCCCTGAAAGTCACTGTACAATTCACACAGAGAATTCGGTGCGATAAAAGGCTTCTACAAGGAATCCAAGGGCAGAGGAGAGGGGGTATCCCGAGGTGTCCGCTCTTACCTGCTCAGATGAATTCTCCCAGGTGAAGTTGAGCAGACAGGAGGAGAAGAGCTCGTCGTCCGAAAGCCCATAAGCGTCCATTGTCCCGTGCTCCCGCTCAAATATTTATTAGGCGAAAACGTCTATTTCTTCCCCACGACGAGTCTCAGCCGGTTCGGTTCTCCTCGTCCTTGGGTTTAACGAACTGAAACTGTGAGGCGCGGAAGCTCAGCTCCGTCACGTGCGCACCGTCGCCTCCAAAAACCAGGATCTCTCCACTCTGGAACAGGGTTGTTTGATTCCTGTTTGTATCCTCTTATTTGGATCTTTATTTTCAAATATTTGACTAACGGGGCTGCCTGACTCAGATAAGGCTGTATAAAATAAAACTAGTAAAACTGCATAATGGTATGCCTCATGTTTACTGGTATGCTAATTAATAACCTAATGAGGCCTGAACTGTTGCAAGCATCAGGATGGCAAACTGGCTTGGAAATATTTGCAGATTTCTCTACATGATAAGGAATAAGATAAGATACATAAAATGAATAAGATTGTCACTTGCACTCCTTATGGTGCAGTCAAAACAGCTTCATTATTATTAGGGGAAATGTGCAACAGTCCACATATATTTTCCATTAAAAGGCTAGGCTATAGATTGTTGACAGTCTGTATAAAATAGATAGTTCACCAAAGAAAATGAGACTTCTGTTATGTAGGCTACTCACCACCCTCATGTCGCTCCGTACCTGAATGACCTTCTTTCTTCCGTAGCACACAAAGTGATAAGTGTATATTGTGTGTTTTGGACTTTTTCTTTACGTGTTTTTGCAATGTAAAACAAGCATAATGTTCTGGTCACCCAGTTTATTGAACTAGATCTCATTAATTATTCTCCTGGACTATAGCCTACTTGGAACTTATTGTTACACTCATCAAATCCTTGGAAGAAATTTCATATTGTAGTTTCTAACATCATTTCTACTCCCTATTAGCATCTCTCTCTCATACCTGAGTTTTTGTCTGTACATTTTTTTTGTTTGTTTGTTTTTTTGGTAAATGACTGAAAAAGTTCTGTTAACACACACATTTTCTTTTAATATCAAGGTTTAAATAGAATCCAGCTAAAGAATATCCAGATACTATCCAAATATGCCAGGTGTCAAAGCACCGCCATAAAAGCCATATTATTGCAAATTATAGCTTTATTTGAGGAACAGGCTGAAATGTAAGTCATTAGTTGCTGAAAAACTGCTGTGCAAGGTTTGACATCAATGACGGCAAATTATTAATTCATTCTGTGAATTAACAGGATAATAAATTGACATTGTTTTCTTAATTATTTACAGTCATTTAAAATCCTCTGTGGTGATGTTTCCTTTTTGAACTGCCTGATAAAACCTCTACATAGCCTGCTCTACATATCAAAGAGCACAGATACATCGATCAAATGTTGCAACAGATGTATTTTTTATCTTACAGGCACAGTGCTTGGTAAGTGCTTTTGAAAGTTTAGATGGTTATCTATTGACTTTAATTTTAGTGATTCTTAAGGAGCCCTTTCATGTAATATTTCCTTTTGCTTTGTGAACGAATGTAGATATACTGAAACTGAATAAATCTACAGCCAACAGATATTATCAAAAAAGGCTCTTTTGAACCTAACTCTGGTAATGGAAGTGATGCAAGTAAACGCAGTAGATTGGGTTCGTTCATCATCCTTATTGTGCTCTCACAATATCTGATAATTTCCTTTTAGTGTAGATAGCGTTAAAGACCGCACATTTATAATACATATATATATATATATATATATATATATATATATACACACACACACTTACTGTCCTTTAGGTGCTAGTACCAGGTTGGAGGTCTTAATTCTTCATGGCATTGATTCAACAAGCTTCTAGAAACATTCCTCAGAGATTTTGGTCCTTATGGACATGATCGCATCACGTAGTTGCTGCAGATTTGTCGGCTGCACATCCATGATGTGAATCTCCCCTTCCACCACATTCCAAAGCTGCTCTATTGGATTGAGATCTGGAGACTGTGGAGGCCATTTGAGTATAATGAACTCATTGTCATGTTAAAAACATCACTTTGAGATGGTTTGAGCTTCGTGACATGGTGCGTTATGCTGCTGGAAGTAGCCATCAGAGGATGAGTACACTGGTTATAAAGGGATGGACATGGTCAGCAACAATACTAAGGCTGTGGCATTTGAACGATGATCAATTGGTACTAAAGGGCCCAAAGTGTGCCAATATAATATCCCTCACACCATTACCACCAGCCTAAACCGTTGATACAAGGCAGGAAGGATCCATGCTTTCATGTTTCTTATACCAAATTGTGACCCAATCATCTGAACGTCACAGCAGAAATAAGGGGGGTATGGTTATGTGGTTTGGCACTGCAAGGACAATCCACTGTCCTTCCTGTAGCACTGTCTGATTTTGGGCTGTCCCAGATGAAAGATGACCAGTCGTGGCTCCTAAACGGTGGTCCTATGTTGTACAGCGAGAGAGGTTCAAAGACGGCTGTTGTCACTGACAGAAATTTAGCATGATCATCTCACAGTGTGTTTGCTACTACGACCTACATCTACTGACTAGCCAATAAAACTGCAACATGAAATGGCGTATTGATCAACACGACATGGCGCTAAAACTTAAACTACTTAAAGGTGCTCTAAGTGATGTTGGGTGATGTCTCTTCTTGTTGACGTTTAAAGTATTGTCAAACAAAACAGAGGCTAGCTAGACTCTCCCTCCTCCTCATCCGCGCACTAACCCCCCAAATCCTTCTTGTCGGTTATTGGCTGGAACAGTTTGTTATGTTTCATGGTGCGGGTTAGCTCAGTTTGTTTTTCTTGCCATTTGTGGAGCCTGGGGTGTCTACAGAGACCGCGTTTTTTTACAGTGTGTTCAGGGAAACAGGCAGCTAGTGGATGGTGAGGAGATGTTTGCTGTATGTGACAAAAACATTTTTGGCCTAAAAAACGCGTAACATCGCTTAGAGCACCTTTAACATGCCTCTTTTCCCTTGCAATAATCTTTCCCTAGCATCATATTCTCTTCTTTCGCTTACTCCTCTTTTTTCAGCGTACATAAAAACCACAATTGCCAAAGTGCGATTAATCTTGCTCGATTTGTTTACCACTAGCTCATGCTGATGTTTTATTCTTCTATTCTAACTTGATAATAGTCTATGATTCAATCGGTGTCATCATCGCACATGATTTGTAATGATTTTATAGGAGTGCCGAAAACCACAGTCTGTAGCAGGCATTAGGCGTCTTACATGATGGACATTGCTCTGGCCACATCTGCAGTCCTCATGCATGTTCACGCAGGTGATCAGGGGCCTATACCATGAAGCCTATACCATTAGGTGGCTAGCCAGGTATGTTTTAGTTTAGTTTGCACCAACCCTAAGTTTTAGGCACCAAGAAAGTGGTTTGGCTTTTAGCAGTGTTCATCGTCATAGCAGTCCACGGCTAACCTGGTTCGGGGCAGGTTATGTTCCAGGTAAGAGGTTGCAAACCAAACTTGGACCAATCAGCTGTGAGCAAAGGATAAAGTCACTCCACCTGTTTCTACTCCAAATTAAAGGTTGTATCAGCGATTTCAGGCCCAAACGTAAATGATCACATTAATCTAATCTTTCCTAACGATCCGCTAGCTGCCCACCCCATAAGCAGGCCGTCAAAAAAACGCGTCTCTGTAGGCAACCTAGGCTCTGAGATCTGCACACAAAAACAATTGGTTTCACCAACCACTCAAAACCAAAATAAATAGTGTTCCAACCAATCACCAACAGGGGGTGGGTGTTGTGAGGTTTTCGCGTGCAGCCGTGCATGCTTTAGATAATATCAATAGATAAAGCTATAAAATGACTACCTGTGAGCTCAAAATGTTTAATTCTCTCTATACCTTTATCAACTGTATAAATTAACTTCACAACTTTTACTTGCACTGATATAGCAAGACTTTTTCTTTTAGTTGTCCTCTTTCATAGACAGCTATTTTCTTCTTGCTGTGTAAATTTGTTTAAATTCTTAATATTTTTCAATCTTGTAATATTCTGCAGAAGAGAGAAGTGAATCGCGCCGCTTCTCTCGCGATAAATGAATCGCAGTTTCACTCTTTCTCAGCATGCGATTGGCTGTTTGCTACTGATGTCACACCTAAACTCCTAAACTCAGGATGAAAGCCTGAGTTGACAGAGAAAGTTGATGATCAGCGTCATGGTACCGACAAAGCCTGATTGGATTTCTTTGGTTTTGTCAATTCAAAACTACTAATCCTGTAACCCTGAGTTTGTTCAACTTCCATCATGGTACAGGCCCCAGGGACCCTGGATATCTTTTTTTCTGAAGCTTTTCAGTCAGTAGAAAGGTCTTTTTAGTGCCCTAAGTTATTGTAACTGTGACTTTAATTGTCTACTGCCTGTCTGAAGTCTGAAGGACTGTTCCACATGTGCAATGATTGTTAGTTCATTGAACAAGCATGACAAATATTGTTTAAACCCTTTCCAATAAATATCTGCAAAGTTTATTTGGATTTTACACAATTATCTTTAGAAAAAAAGGGATGTTTATTTTATTTTATTATTTTGCTGAGCTTGTATATTTCGAGGCCCAACACACCTTGGTGTCTCACTGAGAAACTTGGTAAAGCAAATAGAAGTCATATAGCATATGTTCCAGAATCTTGTAAAGCTCTCATTTCTCCCATTTTCAGCACTGCAGATGGTGGAAAATCACCCTGAACTGTCTTTTAACTGAGGTGAGATTAATTTCTCAAAGATTCACCATTTGCAGTTTGTTTCAAACAAGCAGGATACTCCTCCTCTCCCTGTAGGACTAATATATCAACGGCAACCTTGCGTCCGCCGCGCAGGAACCTATCACAGGTAGGCTGCTGAGCTCCTGTCAGAGATGGCGTGATTGAATTGTTCCATTGCTCTGTCACCAGAGGGGCCATTACTTCAAATTAGCATACAAATTCAAACCAGGACAGATTGATTTGTCACATTCCAGTCGACATCTTCCTCCGAGATTGGCTTCGCTAACACTGTGCGATGAAGATAAGACACCTGTCTCTGCTTTATTCAGGACAACAGGTGGAGGACAACATGAAAAGGGAGGTAGGGAAATGCTGAGTTGCCCACAAAAACGCAATTCCAGCTGAAGGAAACATCCTCAGAGTGCTGCGGGTGGCCCTGTAGGCTTATATGCATCAGCTTGATATTTGGTCATACTTTGTAAGTTGGCTACGTTTGCAAGACAATGCATCATGACAATGTCTACACACTGACATTGTTACTCCTAAATTTTAATTCCATTCATAATAAATACTCTCATGTCTGAATTATTCACACAATTTTGA
Source organism: Leuciscus leuciscus (assembly GCF_965113295.1). NCBI lineage: Eukaryota > Metazoa > Chordata > Actinopteri > Cypriniformes > Leuciscidae > Leuciscus > Leuciscus leuciscus. Next base: position 10,136,794 of record NC_138726.1, on the reverse strand, counting down.
ATGGAGTTAATGCATGCTGATGGCAGTATAGTGTGCATAGTTCTTTTAGTCAATGTTCCAGAATCAGTAAACCATATCTTTATGGACCTTGAAAGTTACCACAAAACTGTCTAGAACAGGAGATTTTTATTTATTTATTTATTTCAAGGACCCCTAAATATGATGATCCCCTTTTTAATTAACCCTTTTTATAATATAAATAATTCTATGTACAAAAGACCCATTTACACTGTGAGGAAAAATGCATATATTCCCAGACCCTACTTTGAAAAGCTCTACAATGTCTTGGAATTATAATTTTTTAAAATCATGTATAGTCTGGACTATGTAAAACCAGGGTCACCATGCCAAGACATGTTCCTGGACCAACATATTTTGATGATCCATGAACAACACTCCTGTCTGAAAACATCATCCTAACCATATCCCTATACCCCAAAACCTAACCCTACCCATAACTTATGCCTAAAGTAAGAGAGAAATTATAGGTGAATAACATAATCTGTAGCCTCAAATCTGATTGCTTGTTTGGAATGTTGTTCCAGGATCAACAAATATGTTGACCCAGGAACATGCTGAACTTAGTCATTGGTGGAAGGATCTTAATTATCATAGATCTCTTTTCTTTTTTTTTTCTTTTTTTTTGCAAATACAACCTAAAAAGGGTTTTCACACTGAATTATTTTACACATAATATATGTGTGTGTACTGTGTATAATTATTTTGTATATCTAAATACACACACATGCATGCATACATACATACACCAGTGATGCATTTTTGTATCACCCTGGTTGCCTTGAAAAACACTATAGGATTTTTTCATTTGGCTTTTGGATTATTGCAGAAAATAAACTCTGTGATCAATTAAACGTTATGATTCTTACGTTTTGTTCATGATAATATTCACAAATGAACACACCTTTAATGAAATTTGAAGCCTAAATACACTCTAAAAAACTGGGTTGTTTTGACCCAATTTTGGGTCAAATATGGACAAACCCAAATGTTAGATTAAAAATGCAATTTATAAATTTAACCCGAAAGCTGGGTTTGTCCATATTTGACCCAAAATTGGGTTAAAACAACCCAGCATTTATTTAGAGTGTACAATGACCAGAAGTAAAAAGCTCTTTTCAAGATAAATAAAAAAACTTCAAAAATAACCACAAGGGGGTTTTACTGGTGCATTTTACGATGTAAAATAAAATGTGAAAATATCCTGAGCTTGTTAACCACAGACCTTATTTCAAGCCTTTAACCAAAAACCCATAAAAAGAACCCCAGGAAGTGCTAATAAAAGTACTAGTTTCTGGGTTTTGGACTATATATCTAAGAAATTGTAGGAAAAAAAGGGTCTGAAACCATAGTAGCAGTAGTTAGTGCACTTCAACGGGCTTATGAATTGATCTTGGGCAGAATCATCATATTTATATATTATACAATGCTTTCAAGAAATGGTTAAATGAAACCTTGTACGACAAAGCCGTTTTATTGAAATAAGACAAGAAAGCCAAAATTGTGGGTTTTGCTTCCAGCTCATGCCACTGACCAGTCTAATAAGAGACTACTTAGAAAAATAATGATTTTCTTGGGTAATTATGCTGGGAAGGATCAATTGGAAACACTCAGTATGACAAAACCCCTTTCCCCTCTAGATCAATGGCACATAATTTCTAGATCAGCTCAAACTAATGTGTTTTCTATTGGCTCCAGCGAACCACAGTAATCTCTGGCACAATTTCACGGTTACATGTGTGCTTGTGAGTAGAAAGCCATCTATTTAAAAACTTGGGGCTGAACAATATTTTTTTTCCCAACAGTCAGAAAAGATCAAAATAAACATGCTAATCTCTAGCATTTGCATATTGCACACGTGGTAGCCTTGATGTGAAACTCCTTTCCCCCTCTCTTCTCATCTACTCCACACAAGTACCCCTCCTTTCTGGTGATATTCCTTTGAAACTTCAATTGAGGGCAAATGCTAACTTAAGGTCGCTTTTGAAGTTTTCGCATCTCTCTCACGTGTCACCTTGCAAATGGCTCATCCCCTCTCCTCGCACATAACCGTGGTGTATAATGCCATAGGTGAAAAAATGGATTTGGTCTTCATCTACGACTAATGGATTAATATGGAAATAGAACAAAAAGACCCCCTGGGTGCCGTGTTCTCTTATCAAAAGTGCAGCAAAACACAACAATGAAACTTTAAAGTCTCAGGGCCAAGGGGAAAGGCACTGCCGTGGATTAATAAGACACTGCCTTCTGTATGTCTCAGGGAAAAAAAGGGAAACAAATACCTGTGCTCTTTCAAAACACACTGAAAATTAGGTATTGAGCTCTTTTCCCCTATCAACAGGATCATTCTTTCCTCTGTCAGGAGTGTTTGATGCTTTAATTTTATGACGGCACTACTAAAATACAATGGAAATGCAATGACAAAGGAACAACAATGAGACTTTGACCACTGGCATGTTCAGTGGACCTTAGCTGACCTGGGCCTAAAGGAAGCCACTGTTTTCAAGGACCCTCTCTTCTAAGATGCCCAGCTCAGCTGTACAATTTCTGTTGGTTTCACGCTTCAGCAAGCTGACAGTTGAAGAACTAGCCAACAGAATGAGAGTTGGAGAAGTTATTTGCAATCCCTATAAATTTTTTTTTTAAAAATAGGTGTATGAAGTTGTCCTGTTTTATTGTTTTACAACATGGAACCACAGAAAATTGAGCTTTTTTGACATTGACCAGCTAAAAAAGTTGACCAATTTAAAGTTTTTTTTTTAAATTGAGTAACTTAAAAAGATATATATATATAGATATATATATAGATATATATAGATAGATATATATATATATATATATATATATATATATATATATATATATAGATATATATAGATATATATATAGATATATATATAAATCTAGAAATTGGTCAAATAAAATGTAATGCACTTCTTAAATTGTTTGCTTAAGAATTTATATGCTGGTAACTTAATTTAGTATCCAAATTTGCCGGTGAGTGAAAAAGTTAATTTCAAACCCTGGTTCCAAGCCTCAGCTTCAACTACAGTGTTTGAGGGCAGGTCAAATAGATGTTGTTCGCAGGCAGCAAATAAACACCATAGGTAGGCATTATGCAAAACTGTTACAAACCTACGCAGGTTTGTGCAGGAAGTAAGGCTGGAATTACTGACGACTCGTTTCAGGCAGAATCGGTTCTTTCCTTTGGGAGACGATAACTCCATTTATCTGCATTTGGATCTTTGCAGACCTTTTACATTCACAAACAACTATATAACATCCAGAAGAAGCATAATAGAGGCACTTTGAGAACAAGAGCAAGTTGCATATCCAGACACTACTGTGTCTTAAGAACAGTAGTAGTTAGCCAGTGTAATCAGTCTTACTTTTCAGAATCAAATTAGACCAATATACATTTTTATTGAACTGACTTATGATAAATCTTGAAGAAAATTAAATTATGATTAACTGGTAAGACTAGTCAAGCACTTTATGCAACCAGCCACTGGTTTCCTTTCCATTCATCAGAGTGAATTAGTCACACTCCATATAATGTTGAAAGTTGGAGGAATTTACTAAATTGACTTAGCACATTTTTTTATTTTTAAATTAGTCATGTGATTTTCTTTTAAATTAATCTTAATTCTACTTCCTTACTATCAAATATGAATTGCATTCTGCATTCTTTTTGCGCCTTAAGTTCCAATTCAGTAACTGTGTGGAATTTAAAAGGTATTCTCAATTCAGTTCTAAATGGAGCAACTTTACTTAGTTCATGTGCCTTTTGAAGTGTTTCACAGGCCTTAAGTCTGTCTGGATGAGTCTCAGGCAGCCACTGCAATGCTTCCCTTCCTCTTTGAAAAACTGCTTAAAGGGATATTTCACCGCTGGAAAGATGAATGTGTAATTTAAATTGGGTAATTTATGTAGTAGAAATGTGAAATTATTTTAGAAGTTGGTGCCTTCTAGACTGAGAAAAGCCAGAAAATGTATTTTTGGCTCATGTAGATGAAAGACAACAACTCCCACAATGCACTTGCTTCGCTGCCCTACGAGGCCACTCCCAAGCCACGCCTACCGGTTACAGAGGGCAGTATCAGAAGTATCACTGGCTGTAGTCTCTCGCCTCTGGCCAAAAAAAGCCTCCGATGGCGCAAAATGACGATTTTTGCGTCATCTGAGTTTTTTTCCCAGACACACAATACAGAAATCTCTGGTCTCAGGGGGACATGAGGGAGGGAAGCACAGTCATTCGAAAATACTACCGGGTTTCTACTGATACAAAGCTTAATACTAATCGGGGAAGTATCCCTTTAAGCTCAGTCTGGTTTTATGAAGGTTGTGAATGGACAGCATTTTTTTGAGATTTCATCTTGGCCACTTCAGGACTTCCTCTGTAACTTTGGCTTCATGCTTGGGTCATTGACCTGGAAAACAAATCTTCTCCCGAGTTGCATGTGAAGCAGACTGAATCGAGTTTTCCTCCAGGATTTACCAGTGTTTTGCTGCATTGATTTCAGAGAAGTTCCCCGCAGCATCACCACGCTTCATGGTCGGGATGGTGTGTTTCGATAATGCACAGTGACTGGCTAACACCAAACATGGCATTTAGCTTGATAGCCAAATGCTCTATTTCGGTCTCATCAGACCAGAGATTCTTCTTCCATCTGGCTTCAGAGTCTTCCTCATGCCTTCTGGCGAACTGCAGCAGAGATGTCATATGACATTTTCAACAGTGGCTTCTCTCTGTCACTCTTCCATAAAGCTGTGACTGGTGAAGCACCCACATGACAGTTGTTGGATCCAGTCTCTTCAATCTCAGCCACTGAAGCTTGTAAGTCCTTCATTGGTCACCAGCCTCGTGGTGGCCTCTCTCTGTGTCGTCCTTGCATGGCCACTCAGGTTGAGGACATCCTTCTCTAGGTACATTGACAGCCACACTCTTTCCATTTCTTAATTATTGATGAACTCCAAGGGCAAGGGCTAATCAATAACTTGTATCCATCACCTGCCTTGTGCTCTTCAATAAAAAAAATTTAAAAAATCTTTCAGGCTCTGCAACAAAACCGACTCACCAGAAGTTGAGTATTGAGTATCAAGTATTTATTTTCGAATCAATTGAAACCCTCGGATGCTGCACAAATGAAATGCATTTATTAATATTTAAAAGTAGCTTTGACTTTTATTTTTTCATTTTAGTTCAAGTCTAAGAAATTATGTGCTCTTTTAATTTTTTTATATTTCTATTTATAATTATTTTAGAATATACAATATATATTATTTTAGTTAGTTTTATTAGTTTAAGTTGCCAAAGTATTTCTTCGACCAGTCTTTAGAAATCAGAAGGAAACTGCTGGAATCCCAAATTGGCTGAATATGATTAAAATATGAATGCTGTAAAACATGCAATTAACCTCATAAATGAGCACATTAACATGACTGCCCTAATCTTAACCCTGACAAAGATGACCACTGATGTACATAATTGTATTAATTTTTTTTAATTATAGAAATATTAGCTGAACAGAACTCATTCAATAAATCTCTATCAAACCATTAATAAACATTATGGTCAATACTTCTTTATTTTGATTGCAACTGCAAAGCTGTGAATGCATTTGTGCAATTTAGGTCCTCCTCAGAAGCTAATGCAGTAAGTATTTGTATAATTGATTCTTTTATTTTTATTCAACAAAAATAATAGTACGCATGAACTTGATTGAGCATGACTGATATCAAGGTTTTTTTTATTATTGAAGTAAAAGCTCCTTTACAGAATTAACAGGGACTTTTCTACTCAATAACATAGCAGGAAGTTCTCAATGTCAATAAGGAATGTCAACATCCACATGAATGCTCATGCAAAAAAAGTTGATGGTGGTATCCCTGGTAAGCATTTGCTCCCAATCAATCATTAGTGCCTAAATCGACCAATTTAACTGTTTTTATCAAGTGCCAAAATGCACGGCGGAGCTCGGAGCAAAGAGTTATAAAAAAATAATTATATCTTGACGACAAATCAAAACAAAAAACAAAACACAGACAGAAATCTAATGTTGAATGACAATGTGTGATGATGTGCAACCTCAGAAGCATTGCACAGCGCATACTGAATTCAAAATGTATAGTCCTTATACCGTTCGGTTAGGATCAGTATTGAGAGTACTCCTTGGTTTGAAGTTTAGCAACAATGCGCTCCAGTTGCCTCTTAGCCTCGCACTGAGGGAAGTTGCCCATTTCGTAGTATTGAGGAGCGATTTTCACCAGCCTACGGGAAGAGACGGTACACAGAATGTTTACTAACTTTCTCCTTTCTTTGTTGCAAAAACATTTACTCTTTGCCAACAATGCACAAACAAATTCTGCATTTGCATGTTTTAGCTTACCATTCGGGTTTTATATCAGTGCAGGTGCGGATGTAGTTCTTGGTGGTCAGCACAAACTCATTGTAGAGAACCCACTCGGGCTTGTGGTCCAGTACGGTGGAAGGGTGCAACTGGACCACCTGGTTGTCCTTCACTGTGAGATAGTGGCCGGTGCGCTCCAGGTGAGCAACCTGATAAAACCAGACACGCAAATTAACAAATAAATCAACCACAAGCAAACCAAATACGCACACACTGACGTTTCTTCAGGCACCTACACAGGCAGTGTGAGGATGTCGAGATTAACCCGGGCAATCAGTCTCAATAAACGGCCGACTCAAACAGAGACGTCGGGAATGCAACTCCCGGTAATTCGTACACCAAGGTGCAAATTTGTCTCACCAGTAAAGGTTAATGTTGACAAATATTTCAATATTAATGGAGTAATTCAACTAGTCAGGTCACTTGTTTCAGGTACCCCCTTCCCGGAGAGCGACTCGATAAAAACGTCATTTATTTGCGCTACGTGGGACGAAAATTGCCTTGATTTCTTGTATGCATTAAATGGTCACACTTTGATAGAAAGCCTTGCATTACATTAGCAAGCCTCAGTGATTCAGCATTCCCAACAGACACGGTATCTTTTAATTCAGACAGAGAATAAAAGGAGAAATCAAGCTCTACTTTAAAACTAGCTGTACTTTAGTTTAGGATTAAAAAAACTAAAGTGGACAAAGACTTAACTAAATCCTTAAGTTGTAAGACCATCCAAGGCTGTTCTATTATAAATGATCATGGCTAAAGGGTGATCTATTGTAACAGGTCCATTCTCTATATTTCAAAAAGTTTAATTGTCTTTACCAGCTACAAATAATTTTCTCATTTATACCAATGTTTATTATAAAATGCTCTTAACATGCTGTTTAATAGGCCTAAATTCTAAATGTAGATAGATAAATAAAAAAAACCTGGTTTGAATGGTCGGAGTTACATACTGAATGTATGACTATTTGCTGCGTTCTCTTTTTCTGAAGCGTTTCAGCAAATTTTTTCTTTTTTGCTACTCACCATGTTTCTGCTACTGTTGTTAAAATACCCGTAGCATTTTACGTCTTTAGCGGGAGAGCGCATGGAGCCGAAAGGGCTTGAATGAAGCGCATTTGGCACTAGATAAAAACATTAGAATGACCATAACCATAAACAGCCCTGAGCGCTTGTGGCGTGAACAGCTCCGTTGTTTTGACGTGCTGCTCGCTTTAAAATGTAGTAACGGTAAAATGGTGCTACAGTTGTCATTTTGTCTGGCGGTCCAGCTGGAACGTGCGATCTGCTATTTGAGGATGCCTGCTCTAGGCTGAAGACATTGCCCAGGATAAAAAGAGGAAAATAGCAATGGACATTACAATTTCCCAAAAATATGTGTCTTTGCACAATGTCTGCAATTGCAATTCAAAACACTCTACACTCAAACTTTAGCAGGACTGAAGAAGCTTATTAGGTTGGGTTTTTCACACTGTCACCCTTTTTGAGCATAGATCTGAACTTAAATGGTTGTAATTCATGAAAACTTTTGAATATTGACCTAATATTGGTCTCTTTTTAAAGACCTTTAGCAAATTATTGCAGAAGTGCAAGCACTTCCAAAAAAAAAGAAAAAAAGTTTACTGTAAATCATGTACTCAACTAAACTTTATTTCATACAAAATCATTTGGAATAAAAAATAGCCATATGTCAAAAAAACAGCCATATGTCAAACCAAGTTGAGATCCAAATTGTTTTTGGGATCACAAAAATTGAGCCCACTAAAAAGGTTTTAATGTACTGTTTTCCATTACGCAATTTCAAATTTCAAATAGTTTTCAGTAATGAATTTTGAGTGTTTAATCTTTCAAATGAAAAATAAATTTAAAAAGCGTACCAACTATCCCGCTATCAGGACACTGACAGTTAACAGGTTAAGTGAACATTTTTGGCACATTTATAAACAGACACACCTGCATGAAGAACCCGGTGACTAGAGCTCGGCGAATGTTGATGTAGTAGTCTCGGCTGGTGAACTCTGTGCTGCGTCGTGGCAGGTTGAAGCGGTCCATGATGCGTGAGAGCTGCTGCCGCACGTTATCAGCCGACATCAGTGAGCGGTAGTTAACGAAGTTATCGTAGCACCACTGCACTGACTCGTGGTCTTGGAATAGAATGGTTACACATTAAAACCAGGTTAAGGGCAACACACAAGCAGACCTGAACTCAGACCAGCACTGCAAAATCATCTATAAACTTCTAAATCGCTAATTATTTCGTCACAAAATGCATTTGCTAATAAAATCTTTTCGATCAAATTTTTTCAAACACTTTTCCATATCTGCTACTGACAGGCCAAACAAAGTACCACCCCAAACTCAAGCCATTGGTTGAGCCAATGTTGTCAGGATGTTCAAACAAACAGTGTCTCAGAACCACATGCTTCTTGCTTTCGTGGGAATCAACCAACAAATGGCTTGCTTGACTTCAGAAATATTTAAAATCATCGTCTAACGATGGCAGAACAATATATACATGTAGAGTGTTACAAGAAATGCAAGAAATATTGTGAGCATACCAGCTATTGGCCCATATTGTTTAGTTGGAAGAAATGCAACCCTCAGAGACCCAGAGTAGCAGAACTGTAACATTTGTATAAAGCAATTAAATACCTAATTGTCATTAAAAGTGGGTTACACGTACAAGAAGCTGACACTCTAGAATTGACCACAACCACGGTTTTTGTGAGGAAAAATAAAACCGCATATTAACTGAATTTATCTATTTACAAAGTATTTAACATCTAATATTTTTCTTATTTTACTTCTATATAAATACATTAAAATGTCAAATACTGAAATTTCATGGTTTTATGACAGTACACTTACTGTTTGAAATATTACTTTTCAATTACATTTGTGTGCTGAATTGTGTTGTGAATACAAAACTTTTTACTTGAACTTTGTGTATTGAAAAACAGTGGTGAAAACCATAAATGGCCAGCGCTGCAATTTTTCAACGTGTTGTACCCCAATGCAAATTATGCCTAAACATTTACATTTATTCATTTAGCTGACGCTTTTATCCAAAGCGACTTACAATTGCTATATATGTCAGAGGTCGCACGCCTCTGGAGCAACTAGGGGTTAAGTGTCTTGCTCAGGGGCACATTGGTGTCTCACAGTGGATTCGAACCCGGGTCTCTCACACCAAAGGCATGTGTCTTATCCATTGCGCCACCACCCCTAAACAAAATGGTTTAAATAACCAATGGCTTCCTTAAGGAGTGAAAAAAAGATGTATCATGAATATCAGAGGTTTGGTCCAAAGTGTTAACTGTAGACTCTTGTTTCTGCTAATTTCAAAATTGATGTAATCTGGTTCTAATGTAAAGGGTTTATACAATTTACACAATCAAATTCACTGGACTTTTTTGTACTGACAAATTAAAATGGCGTAACATGAAACTTGTCAGCATCACATGAACACAAACATACTCTCATGATTTTTAGAATGTTTCAAATAAGCACTGGCTACCAGATAACGAGTGAGATGCAAGAAACCCCATGAGAGTTTGAGAAAATATGGAAGTTAAAGTGAGAAATGAACTGCACATAATTCGCTGTGCCTTTCAGAACAGTTTTAGTACCATGGTGCCTCGAAGGCACTGATTTTGATGAAACAAATTACGATTTTCAGCCACCTACAAAAACAACCTGAAATTAGTTGTAATAGATTTAGGCAATTAGGCTAATTAAAAATAGGGGGAGGGAATCATTTCACATGAGTATAAGATGCAAGTGTATGTGTGTGTATACGTACTCTGTTTAAAAGCGTGGTAGACGTTGAGCAAGGTCAGGTGGTCCCCGTCGATGTGGGCAAACCTCATTTTGGACTCGTCAGCTGCCTTCTTGGCTTCGGTGGGACGCACAAAGCACTGTGGGACTAAACAAGGTTGGTATGGGCCCCAACATAGCCGCCCATAGGGATGAGTCAAGCGTTCACCCAGACAGGACAAAAGGCCTAGTTCTGAGGCTAGAGCACGGCACAGGGTAGACTACACCAAATGGTAGGACGGGGTGGGGGGAGAGCTTCTGCTTTCGGCTTTTCGTTTTGCCTTTTTGAAAGAGAGAAATTATTGCAGTGGAAATTAAGCTAAACCTGTGGCCTGATCATTTTTCTGGGGGGACGAGGTCACTCGACAGAGTCAAACCTGACTGACGTTCATTTAAAATACATGCTGCCATTTACACAAAAATAAATAGGCCTAACTTTATTTATTTGAATTGCATTTGTTTGGATTGCAGTTTTGAACGATTAAACATTTTGTAATGAGTTCATTATTAAAATATGAATTAAAAAAATTCACAGTATGGTTAATGTCATGATTTTTTGAGTGCAGAAAGCTTACCCGTTTCATTTATGATTGACGAATATGAGTCACATTAAGTTTTTAATTAAGATTAAATAAAAACATTGTTTATTAAATTTGTTAAAACTGGGTAAAATTTGATATGCAATTCAAATGCATAAATCTTAAATTTAGTCACAAAAAAAAAAGAAAATTATTTTAAATATTTTAAAATATTAAAATATATATATTTATATTTTTTAAATAGGAAACTGTGAGGTTCATGTTTTTTTCATTTTAGGTTATATAGGACCTAATTTGGAACCCAGAATTGTTTGAAGGGTTACTCGGGTCTGTCAAACAAAGCTTGAACCTCTAAAGCGCTAGTAAGCGATAGCTCTTAAGCCAGGGGTGTCCAAAGTTTGTCTATTAAAATATATTACATGTCCCGCTGCGCATCATTTACAAATCATGCCGTTTCACAATGTCAACAAGGTGACAGCACTACATTTTTGGCCAGGTGTAGCGGTAAACCGTGAGTGAATACAATTTGATAACTAATTAAGTGCTGCCATTTCCGTTGTGTGAGGAACCTTAAACGCGCCAAAAGTGGATCGGCACTACTTGTTTGAACCGCACCACATAGACCATTTATTAAGTTTGACCAAAAGACAGCGCAGTGCTAGATTAGAGCAAATGAGTTTACTCGCTGGACACAACACCGCTCTGGATCACGCTACCGAAAAACAGCACAGTGAGATCCAGTGAGAAGCGTTCCAGTTCGGTGCAGAGTTCTCTGATACAAGCACAAATGTCTTGGTGATTTAAACAAGTTTAAAGCCAGATGAAATAATGCTGACATTCTCCATCACTGATGCGAAAAATAGGATAAAGATTGTGCCACAACGATCCATTTAGAAGGCTTTTTCAATCCACGACATTGAATCTGGCTGAAACAAAGTTTGGACTAGTGTTGTCACGATACTGAAATTTCCAACTTACGATACCTTGAAAAATATAAATATTTGATGGCATTTTCAATACCATTGGGGAAGACTGACTGTATTCACCTGAATACTCGGCAAAATGGGCATTTTGAAAAAAAATGTAAATGTATTTGACCGTTTAAGTGCAACAAGCCACGGAAAATAAGTCACTTTGGTACTCGCGAACTGTTTAAGAGGCGGCTTAATGTGAACAGCACTAATATAGATCAGTGGTGCGCGCGCTTTTGATGCGAGCATGAATCCTGTGGGAATTACTAAAATTATGCGCAATACAAGCACTATTCAACAGGGGCGAACGAGACGAGTGAGTGAGAGGAGGGTTGTGTGTGTCAATTCACTGTCGAAGGGAAGAGAGCGAGAACGTGCAGCTGGGATTGATGTATCAATACTGCAGAAAAAGAGTATTGGAACCGTTTCAGATATTTCAGTATCGACACGTATCGAAATATCACAACACTAGTTTGGACACCCCTGTCTTAAGCGATTGTACTTTACATCTTTAAGTCCTACTCTCCCCCACCCCTCTGCATCACAGACATTTAATAGCTCAAGCACCATTCTGATTTGGCAGTCTTACAGTGCGACACATTAAGAGACTTGACTGTTTGCGAGTCCTTCCTTTGAGAGTCGTTCTATATAATGACTTCAGCCAAGCAGCTAAAAGCATAAGCAGACTGTTTATGCAACCATTATGATTAACTTGGTTGGCAACTTAAAATTGTGGATATGTAGACAATAAAACAGGAGACTAACATATTTTTGTTATTTTGTCCTGAGCATATTCAGACACACTTGTAATTGATAATGAGTGAGCTACAAAGCATTAATATTTTATAGTCCGTTAGATTTCATAGCCATTCTTTGTCTAATAATTCATATGCAGGGGTCATGTGTGTACATGAGCACATACTACCTGATAGCATTGCGGTGATGGACAGGATCTCATTGGAGCAGTTGAACTCGCAGCTGGCGATGACCATCTTGGCCAGCTGGGGGTCGAGAGGGAACTCAGCCATCATGGAGCCCAGCTCCGTCAGGTCACCATCGTCATTCAGTGCTGCAAGATAGTTCAACAGCTCCAGGGCTCGCATCAGGGTCTCAGGAGCTGCCAGAAAAATATTATATTACAATACAATAATAAACTGTGAAATTTTTGTAAATTAAACTATGCCACTGGAAAATGCCATGGGTAGTTGCCAGGTTGTTGGAGGTGTTATGAGTAGGTGTGTAAGAATGACAAAAATTATATTTTTGTTGAACAATAATTGGACAATATTTTGTCAATTGGCCCTTAGTTAGGGTAGCACGATAACACCAGTATACATTTTTATATGAAAAAAAAAAAAGGGTCATATCGCGTATATCAATGATATAGGTCATCAATTGATGACGATATCAATGACGTATTTGCACTTTAGCATGTAGATTGTATGAGTAACATAAATGAATCCACACAGATTATACAAATCAAATCAATCATTTTAAAACTTTCTCCGAGACACAATTTCACAAACCGTGTGAGTGTTCAGCGGTGCTCTATCTCTCTCCCTCCAAGCGTTGCAAGTGTCGATACTACACTCTCGCGTTTAGGAGTCGGGACATGACGGAACTGTGACTTGCACAATCGGGCCAGCAGTGCATCGTAACTAAAGTCTATAATTTTCGCCTCACAAACAGCTTGCGAGTAACAAAAGTTATTTTTCGCGGATTATATCGCTTTAACGAGAAAAAAAAAACACGCAAAATTGTTTCGAAATTCCGGTCTTGGTTAGTATACTCGTAAACACAGTCGGTTATGTCTTAAATAATCATAAAACGCGTGTGACAGAGTATAATGAGAACAGTAATGGATCCGTGCACTAGCTCTAAAAGTGACAGCAGCCATAATGTGTGTGTTATTAATGCTGTCGTCAAAACAACAAAAGATAGCTTTAATTGTAAGGAATCAGAATTAATAGCCTATGTATTTAATTTAGTCAGGACTCAGGACTAAAAGACTATTTTTTACATTTTATTACATTCAGTTTCTGTAGTATTTCTGAATAGGCCTTTTTCACGGAAGTTAGAACGCACATCCGGTTTAGCGTTTGTTGTGTAAAGCGACTTCCGGTCGAAACAGCAATGGCTGAAGCAACATCGAGGTGTCACTGTAGCATCCCTCATTGCACAAATAATAATCAGTGACAACCATATTTGAGTTTTAATGCTTTTCCAAGCGATGACTGTCTGACAAAGAAGTGGATGCTATTTGACACGTAGAGGTCCCGACGTTTAAGATCGCTAGAAGTAGCACGTTTGTTTGTAGCCGATGCTAATTACACTGCCGCTACTGGCAGTAGCCTAAGTTTTTATATATATATATAATATACTATAAGATTTATTTTTTGTTAATAGGCTATCTTCATTACCTAGAGATATAATTAAACAAAGTATTAAACAAGTTAAATTAAACAACTAGCCTAGTCAAAACACATCTAACAGAACAATGTTTATTTTTTACATTGTGTTTTTTTTTTTTTTTTTTACGAAATGTCAATTTTCGTCTTTATAACAGAAGATACAATGCAAAAATATTAAAGATAGCCTACAATCTTCAAATGTATAACGGATTGTCACCTTATAAACAGTCCTTTGTGTGGTGAAATAGTTAGTGAGCATTATTTGGAGAAATAAAGTATGGTGATATCTTCCTGGAACAGTAATTTAATTTGTGTCAACATTAACTAAAATTATATTATGACTTGAAAGTGAAAGGACATAAATGTAAAGGCTTCAATAATAGATTTAATAAAATATGACGGGAAAGTAGCTTCATAATTTGTTTTCAGAAATGCATAAACATACCTGGAAGAGGAGTGACTGCATAGTCATGATCTGCTCCAGCGCTGTTACCTCACTAACTATTTCGTCGTCAGAGTAAGCTACGGTGCCACATTGCTGCCACATTATTTCCTTATTATTTTCCACTTATTATTATTTTGTACATTATTTTATGTACAAAATATGCCTTTATCCACATAAAATTGATATAGCCTAATCCTATCATGTCTATCATACATCCATCTACGTTCAAAAAGCTGATATAGCAGCCCCCAATGGACATGTTAAAAGATCAAATTCTGTACACACCTTATTAATAAACCATACTACAGAAAAGCAGATGAGTCCAGAATATGTAGGCTAATGATAATAAATTTGTCTGAAAAAATAACGAAGCATTTTAATTGTTTATTAAACTGTTGTTTTCTAAATCAGTGTCGACTGAAAACATCTCCATACATCTCCGCTGTAAATATGCACCTTTCATCGGACAGGATTACATCATCAGATAGTAGCCTACCGTACGAATTTGCTTTCAATTGGATTTTTTTTCGTTATTGAACATTTTTTAAGCTTTATAGATATATTTCTCATGTCTGTGAGGCTAGTGATACGCTGTTTTTTCCGTTCATTTTTGAGACGCGCTCCAATTCACAGAGATCATGAAAGCGCGTCCTGTTTCTTTTATTTTACAAAAGCACAACGTTTTCTTGTTGTTGTGAGTTTATACAAATAAAAGTAGTTGCGATGTATTATTCTTTTCTGTATGACCAGAAATTGAGTATTTTAGTTGTTACCGCACTGTTAGGAAAAATGCGAGTGATGGCACCGGCGCTTCGTCATGCAGTGCGCGCTCCACACTCCGCACAAACACTTGGATATGTGCTTAATAATGGCAAACATTTATCTAGGTTAACGTTAGAGCGAGCGACCATGCCAGACGGATAAGTCCTCTTCATGTTTAACAATTTAAATCATGAATTTTCTACGGCGAGTAAGCGCTGTGCCAGTGTGCGCTGGGCGGCTGAAACACAACACTAGAGAAAGCTGGTGTTTTTCTTTAAATAAATTCGTTTAGGCTTTAAAATAAATATTGTTTGTGGGCTAATTAATGCCACAATAATTTGTTTATTTTATAGGCTACTTATATTTTTCCTTTTTTGTTTTGCATTGAATAGCCTACCATTTAAAGGATTTGTTGTGCACCGCAATGCCATCATCCCATAGAAAGACACGTTAAGATTTTTCTTTATAATAAAGGGTTTCTATGGGAGGAAAACGCTTAACGTGTAATTAAATGCGTTGCGTTCATATTCTGGACTCATCTGCTTTTCTGTAGTATGGTTTATTAATAAGGTGTGTACAGAATTTGATCTTTTAACATGTCCATTGGGGGCTGCTATATCAGCTTTTTGAACATAGATGGATGTATGATAGACATGATAGGATTAGGCTATATCAATTTTATGTGGATAAAGGCATATTTTGTACATAAAATAATGTACAAAATAATAATAAGTGGAAAATAATAAGGAAATAATGTGGCAGCAATGTGGCACCGTAGCTTACTCTGACGACGAAATAGTTAGTGAGGTAACAGCGCTGGAGCAGATCATGACTATGCAGTCACTCCTCTTCCAGGTATGTTTATGCATTTCTGAAAACAAATTATGAAGCTACTTTCCCGTCATATTTTATTAAATCTATTATTGAAGCCTTTACATTTATGTCCTTTCACTTTCATGTCATAATATAATTTTAGTTAATGTTGACACAAATTAAATTACTGTTCCAGGAAGATATCACCATACTTTATTTCTCCAAATAATGCTCACTAACTATTTCACCACACAAAGGACTGTTTATAAGGTGACAATCCGTTATACATTTGAAGATTGTAGGCTATCTTTAAGATTTTTTGCATTGTATCTTCTGTTATAAAGACGAAAATTGACATTTCGTAAAAAAAAAAAAAAAAAACACAATGTAAAAAATAAACATTGTTCTGTTAGATGTGTTTTGACTAGGCTAGTTGTTTAATTTAACTTGTTTAATACTTTAATTATATCTCTAGGTAATGAAGATAGCCTATTATATATATATATATATATATATATATATATATAAAAAAAACTTAGGCTACTGCCAGTAGCGGCAGTGTAATTAGCATCGGCTACAAACAAACGTGCTACTTCTAGCGATCTTAAACGTCGGGACCTCTACGTGTCAAATAGCATCCACTTCTTTGTCAGACAGTCATCGCTTGGAAAAGCATTAAAACTCAAATATGGTTGTCACTGATTATTATTTGTGCAATGAGGGACGCTACAGTGACACCTCGATGTTGCTTCAGCCATTGCTGTTTCGACCGGAAGTCGCTTTACACAACAAACGCTAAACCGGATGTGCGTTCTAACTTCCGTGAAAAAGGCCTATACTAGTGTTAGACCTAACCAAAAACTCCTCTTTATTTGTATCTATTATTTGTATGCATTTTTGCTACTTTTTTCAATTTAATTCAAAGATTGAAATCAAGCTTCCTTGTGTTGTGTAAAGTCTTAAACTTACCCCATTGTAAAAACGCAATGAGTGAGCAAACATTTATGTGAGATCAATGTAATTAAAAAAAGTTTTAAAAAAATCCTATATCATCATAAATATCATTATCACAAATATTCTTGAAATTTCATGATATAATTGAGGCTATAATGCCCACCCCTAGGTAGGACCATCTTTAATTTTTGAAATTATGAAAACTAGGCACGTTGTTAAAACAACAATTACAATATTATCATAGTTGATACATAACACTCATTCTAAACCAAAGCATGAGCAAAAGTAATATGGGATACTTGCATTAGCTACATTGGAGGTATATAAAAAAGCAACATAAGAGGCAAATGAAAGCCATCGGTTTGCAGTAAAAACATTGTGGCTGTGGTCCCCTGGACAACAACTAACTTTTAATTCAAGACAAAGGGGGCTAATTTTTCATCTGACATGCAAGTAGTTCCAAACAGCAGCGCCACTAATTCAATTATAGGGAGGAAGCTCTACTTAATGCATCAACACTGGTCACACACCAACAAATTCAATTACTGACCTTTGGCTCTAGAGAGTTTGGCTCTAATGACCAGTTGCATGTTAACTGAAAATTAGCATTGCCTAAGGTTTGGAGAAGTTTGCTGAATAGGATGAAAGACTGTGGCTGTCTTTATCAATGAGTCAGGAAAACTTCATTTAAAGTGCAACGGTCAGTTTGTTATTATAAATAAGTATTGATCTCGTATATCAGGAATACATTTTTTTTTTAAAGGATGTAGCATTTACTCGTGCAATGCTAGTAACGCAAGTAATCCGTTTTGGGAAATAATTAAGTATAGATGCCACGCAGTGAGCCCGCCTGGAAAAGTAATTTACACTGCGGACACCACATCAGAAATGAACTATAACAGGGGAACGTGCCGATGTGTTAACTGAAGGCAAATCAATGAGAAGGAAAGCTAAAAGGTACATTAAAGTAAGGAAAGTTTAAGCGAGTATTTGGCAAATGTCACCAGGCTTCCATCAGCCTCATCCAGTGCTACAAATTCCTGCTGTTTTCGTTTGGCCTCTTGTGTGCCAGATTGAGTGAATCTAATCCCATGCTTACTGAATACAGGTAAACAAATACATATAGATTTACTACTAGTGAATTATTAATTATACTCATGAATTACTACTAGTCGACAAGAAAAATCTTATTTGTAGGCAGCCCTAAACGATACTGAATGTTGTCTTTTATATTACCCAACCATACATTTAGTTAAGTGTTTTTAAGTAGTCAAATGTATCAGTATTTCAAGAAGTAGAAAGCTTTAATAAGACAGTATTTTTAGGGTGACTTTAGAGATCTTTAAGGTCACGAACCGTTCAGAAAAGATGATGAGCCAATCACAAGGAAATGTTCCAGTCGTTACTATTCAGCGACTACAAGTCTGGTCATCATGCAGTTTTAATGAATTTCCACATCAGTCTTCATATAGCATAAAAGCAATTACACGATCAAAGCAAAGACTCAGAAATATCAGTCCGTTTATGTGAGGAAGTGTGCTGCCCCATAACACAGAACCATTTTATAGTATCAGACACTGAGGAACAAACTCAAAACTTTATTTTATACCTGGTGGGTCCATGAAGTCAAAGTGCACTAGGTCATCGATACCAAGCTTCTTGAGCTGTAGCACCACAGAGCCCAAATTCGACCTGAGAATCTCAGGGTATGTGTTATCCTGACAGGAGAAATGAGGAAAAACAAAGAAAAAGGACAACAAATTAGGTGATGTTTTCTATTAATACTCTCAAGTTGCAGCTCCTGAGGAAATATTCAAACTCATTTAGTTGATATGGACATTTTCCATTTGTATGCATGTAAAAAAAAAAAAAGGCTAGAAGTGACCAGAAGTACTAAAGACTTGTGAAGGAACCGGTGTCTGGCTTGACCACTGAGTCCATCTGTTGTTTGATCAACAAATGACCCAACCAACATCGCTGGCATATAATCAAATCGCTTCCCAGATGCCTACAGCAGTAATGATCCGTTACACAAACCTGCATCTCAGTCTTGTAGGCCTTCTCGGTGTAGAGCCGGAAGCACTTTCCCGGGCGCGTACGTCCAGCACGGCCGGCTCTCTGCTGGGCTGAAGCCTTACTAATAGCCGTTACGAGCAGCGACTCGACTCGAATGCGAGGGTTATACACCTGTGCGACGAGAAGGAAAGAGCTGTGTGAATAATAAATGCACACCATTGCACCACAGCAATATGCCAAAGCGAAGCCATCCTTCATCTCTGACTGGACTACATGTATGACAGCAGCAGCTGGGCTAGGGAAATGTCAGCAGAATAAATAACTAGCTTTTCCATCTCGAGTCGCTGTCAGAGCCCCGCCACTGGGTTTATCTGGGGATTTCAGAAGCAAGAGAAACAGATGATGGGGTGAGATTAGACAAGTGAGGCAGAGAAGAGAAGACTAACCTTTTGCTTGGCAAAGCCAGGATCAATTACAAACACCACGCCATCGATGGTCAGGGACGTCTCAGCGATGTTTGTAGAAACCACAACCTATGAGAGGCGAAACATTACGGTCAAGACTGATCCAACAGCTATTGACCAAAAAATAAATAAAAGCAAAAATCGAAGTCCATCTACTTTTTGAACAAGTTGTACAAGACACTCTAAAATGACCTGGATGACTATGCATAACATTTAAAAGCAGCAAGTATTTTGACATTTCTGCAGAAAGGTGAGCTAAACTCACTGCCACAATGGAACTTGGGTGGTTGACAAGGTGTTGCTATGCAGATAGGTTGGTGTTCTGAGTGGTTTAAGTATGTTTCAATACTAGGGATGCACCGAAATGAAAATTCTTGGCCGAAACCGAAAAAGAGGAAACTAAGGCCGAAAACCGAAACACCGAAATAAATTATGCCAATTATTAGTACCATTGCATTTATGACTATGACTGTGTACTAACTTTACTATAATCAAGGCATTGCATAACTTAATATTAAAGTTTCATAGAATAAATCAATTAAAATTGTATGCAAATATTTATTTAGCACATTGCAAAGTATAAAATTAAATGTTTAACTTGACCCCACTCATGTGTACATTAAATAATAATGTAAAAGCCTACTGGCCTGCAGAAAGGTTTAAAAATGAAGTGTTCTCTCATAAAAACAAAGTGCATTTAGGTCAATACTGCCATAGCCCATAATAATATCTGCAGCTATATGCTCATGGACGTGAGTTGCAAAAACCATAAACAGCTAAGGTAAACACACACACCTCTGAGAAATGACGGCTGCTCTGCACACACACGCAAGGTCTCTCGCTCCCTCTCTCTGCCGCGCGCACGCTACGTATGCGCGCTCATGCTCGCTCGCGATTCCGGGAGATTTAAACTAATTTGCGGGCATCAGGGAGCCGCTATCAATACGCAGGAGACTCCCGGAACTTCCGGAAGACTTGGGATGTCTGTGTTTTGAAAATCGCTGTCCGTGGGTCACTCTCAGATATATTGAAATACGTCCACACCGCAGATATGTTGCTTCAGACAAGCACGTGCAAGTCGCGGTATCATCTGCTGTTTGCGTCATCACAACATTTCGGCCGTATTGTTTCGGTGGCCGAATATTCGGTGCATCCCTATTCAATACAAATGCAAATATGTTCTAAATGGGTTTTCGAACAATGCTGTGTGGTTGCTATTGTGTTCTGAGCGTTTAAGTACATCGCTATAAAGCAAAAATGTTATAAGAGCTACTTAGAAAGTTGCCATGTTGCTCTGGTGTTCTGAATGTTTTCAGAACGTTGCTTTGCGGTTGCTATGGTGTACTGACTGGTATATTAAGTATGTTGCTATAAAAAAAGCAAAGAATATCCAATTGATTTTTAGAACGCTGCTATGAAGGAATGACCAAAAGGAACAAGAGAGCCAACCCTTAAATCGGTCCAATAAATCTGTTATGGTCCTTTTTCCCCATCACACTTTAAAATGTCTTTAGAGTAATATCACAAGGGCTGCCACAATTCCACGATCAAATTCAGTACTCGATTTTTTAAAATCCTCTACAGCAATTTACCCGTGTTGAGTACCCAGCAAAATACCCGAAGTGATGCATTCCGCGGACAAGAATCCATTAAATGTTAGATAATTTAAGGCTTCACGCTGTATAAACAATTTTTTTTTTAAATACTATAGCAGAGTGCTATTGTAAATTCACAAAGGCTGCAATTCAATTAAATATATGCCCTGCAGGTTTAATATAAACATTTTAATATTAATATTAATTATTATTAGTTTAATATTAATAATTTTTACGCCTGTATGTTACGTGAGTCTCAGATCGGCACCGTTCACACAAAAATGTGTCAAAATAAAAGTTTAAACCCTCACTCTGAGTTTACATGTTTTGATGTCCACATAATCTTGTTCAAGATATTGCAGTGGCTGTAGCATTTCTATTGTAAAGAAGAGGCCAAATATTAAAGACATTTTTTAATGTCATTTTGCCAATATTAAACAAGGATTTGATCTGATGCATTTTAACACTTGTTCTATAAAACCATGATTGCTTGCTTTTGATATTTTATTTGAATCAAAGATTATTGCCTCGTTATTATTTATGTATTTTAAGTCTTTTTAAAGGTTATTGTTTGCTTGGGTCTATTTTTATTACAACAAAAAACATCCGCTTACTCGATTACCAAAATAATCATTAGTGACAGCCCTAAATATCACTTCACTTAAGCTACAAAATTTGAGAAATTATTCATGTTAATTGCACAAGTGTGTGGGACAAGTTATGTGGCCAAGTTGAATACTTGGCGTTAAGTATTTATTAAAATCTCTAACCACTCTCTACACCAGCAGGGTTGCTTTTTTTAGTACATTTCATTGGTGATTAGACTCTTCTGCACTGATCTGGGCGGCAATAAATAAATAAATAAAATTAAAAGAAATAAAGTTCTGTTGTAACTGGAAAGAGGGTGAAAAAAAGGCACACAAAAAAAAAATCAGTGGGAATTAAATCCTTAAAGACACTTCAGTGAGCTGTCGCAAGCTGGAAGACTAATACAACCCAACAGGGAAGTAAGGCAACAGTTGCTGCAATCAAGTCAAATTGGGAGTGTGCTGGCTGAGCCGGACTGCTTTCCGCCGAGCAGCCCGTCCAGACACATTACTATTGCTCTTTTTGGCGGCAAGATACATGTCTCTGCACAGCACGTAGCCATCTTCCCCTCCCTGGAGAAGCACACATCTAAGAAACTGTATTATTAATGCCACGTCTCGCTTCTTCGCTCTCTCTGTCCCTTTACAGTACAGGTGGCCTTCATCATGTGTGGTATAGTGACATATTGAATCATCTTTGAGCTAGAGACTGTGGACTGTCTTTGATGCGCTGAGATGATCTGAGATGAGCCCCCAGAGCTGTGGAAGGATGTCGTCTAGTGTTGTCACGATACCAAAATTATTGTTTCGATACCGATACCAAGTCAAGTATTGCGATTTCGATACTTTTTCGATACTTTTCCTGAAAAGGGAGAAACACTCTCAAATATCATTGCTGTGCTTTATTTTAAAACCGGGACAACATACTAATCATATAACACACTAATAAATGAACATATGAACAGCAGATATATTAAACATTTGAACGAAATATGAAATATAAAAATATAAAAAGTAAATTAGAGCACTGACATTCAAGGTAAATTTTTTTATAAATTTAGCAGCATTATCTCATTTATCATAAGAAACATAAGAGCTTTATCTTGATTCTGAACTTTGAATAACAATATGAACAGCGATTATATTAAACAATGTTTAATATTGGTAACATATGATAAGCCTCATTGGTGATATATTTGACATGTGGGGAGAGAGTTGTGGAAGGCCTATACTTCATGTTAAACATAAATATATAGCAGCAAAGACAACGTCGGCAGTATTGACGGCAAAATAGGCTACAGAATAATTCGTTCTGTATTGAGAGGTGCAATATTTGAAAATCGATAATATTTTTTTTAATTACATTGATATTGTATTTATGTCAAAACTTTCAAACATCAAAATGTCATTTATTAATATGTATTCGTGTCAAAATGACATAGAAACATCTTTTCCTATTCTATTTTGCCTGGAAACGCTTCCAACACGCTTGCGTGTCGCGTGAAAAATAGGCGTCGGTTCTATTTGTAGCATACACGCGTTTTCCGCGCGTCTCGAGCTGCGCCCAGACGCGTGTGTCACGCAGGCAGTTAACATGGGAGCCGAAATAAAAACGGACACGACACGCAGCCAGTGTGTCGACTCGCCGGCCTTACAAATCTGGAACGCAGTCATTCTTAGAAGTATCGATACTAATAAATTAAGGAATCGTGACGTTTTTCATTTCCGATTTACTTTTGAAGTATCGGTGCACCGTGCAACAGAGCAAGGTAGGCAACGTACTTCCATATGTCACTCCTCGCGTCATCTTTTTCTACGAGTCGTGGACCACTTGTGCTCGCACATGCAGCCATCTCGCTGTAGTGTTTTGTCACATGACACTGACAGCGGCAGGTTCTTTGCTGCGTGCGTCAGGAAAAAAACACAGACGTCCATAGGGAGGCGATTTTTTTTTTTTTTTTTTTTTAAGTATCGATACTGATAAATGTAGGTATCGTGACGTTTTTAATTTCCGAGTATCGCGATACTTTTGAAGTATCGGTACACCGTGCAACACTAATGTCGTCAATGACAAAAGGTGGTGTACATTCATAGAGAACAATAGTTTTGAATGTTTCTCGCATGCAAGTCATGGATTAAATGACTGGAGAAGTCTGGTGTCTGTCTTGTCACCAGAAGATCAGGTTATAACCATTTACCATTTTATTAAAATTGAAAAGATCAAAAATAAATCTTGAAAAAATACATTTAAGAAAATGAAACATGCATGGATGCATCATTCATAATATGATTAATAAATGAATAGGGTGAATTTCCATTTCTTGCCAACTGAGTCTCTATGATATTCTGGTTCCTAAATATGGCTCAGGTTCCCTCTTTCGATTAAAATCAATGGGATTTTTGCACCTTTTTATCAAAAAGAATTCAGATGCCTTGCAGCAATACGCACATAGTTTGAGTTATAAATAATGCCTACAGCAAAAAACAAGCACTGAAGTTTAATTCATTAGGTTAGGGATTTATTTAAAATCCTAACCTTAAGTGGGAGCAAAAGTATTAAGTGTTTCCTTTAGCAAGCTCCACTAAAAAAAAGGTTTTGCCATGTTTTGCTATGTATATTTGCTAAATGCAAATTGAGTTTCATAATTTCTGGCCTCTATTACTAACAGAAAGCAAATAATAGAGAGAAAGCTTATATATTTCATGTAATTCAGCCTCCTCAAAATGCCTTCCAGGCACTTAAGTCTTACTTTTATAAGTGGATTTCACTCTAGCCACAAAATGATTGGCTTCAGAGTTTATTTATTTATTTTTTACTCTATTCATGGAGCCTTTGACCTGATGTAATTCAGCTGCTGAAAAGAATCATCTACCTATATATTCATAGAAAGGCCGGGAGAATTTGCTGAAAAAAGGCCATCTGGAGTCTGGAGACTGGGGGCCACGACCCAATGACCACAGAGCGTGCTCCTAACAGACCACTGAATGACAGCGGGGTCCGGAGCGCTCAAGACATGTGATGAAAAGAAATGAGGGTTCCTAACCAGTCTGCATCCTTTCAGAAAATAGGGCCACCTGGGAAAGACCTTTGAGATGAAATATATTCCAGAGTGGTAGCCATGGAAATTATCGAAAGGTGAGCACCATTGGAATGAATTTCACAGCAAAAACACTAAATGCATTACAAGTACTTAGACATACTCATTGAACCATGAGGTGTTGAGAAATTGCATCTTTTAGGAAGCAATGATCCATAAGCAAGTGGTCTGGAAAAAAGTTGTCGGGCTGACTGAACAAGGCTAATACCAGCAACATTTCACATGAATAAGTGCAATTTCAATTCTCTCGAATGAGCCTCTCATTCAATGTTCATTTTTGGTAAAATACCTAAAGGACGAGACTAGGGATGGGTATCGTTAAGGTTTTAACGGTATTACTACTCTTACCGATACTCCTTATCGATCCGGTACTTTAACGGTATTCTTATCGGTTCTTTTTGTTATATTAAAAAAAGGGGGAAAAATAATTTAGAACATAACTAATATTGCTTTATATTTTGAAATGTAAAATAAATATCTATAGCAAAAGAAAAAGCAATGCTTTAACAAAACAAATAAAACATGCATGTTATGCAGAAGGGTGCAGGCTTTTGTGTTTTATATAGACAGACAGGACGCCAAAAACAAAGTACAAACACATGGTAAAAAAAAAAAAAAAAAGTATACAATAAAACAAATATACAAATTATATACCCAGTGCTTTAATTTCAGTAATGTCTACTGACATTACTGTTCAGGAGTAATATGGGTTAAAAAGACATCTAAGTCAGATGTAAAATAACACTGCATAGTTTATCATAGATAGATTAAAGCTTATATCATTCAAGAGCTGTGACTGATTTTCTCTTTGCCTTTTGTTGTTTGATTCACATTAATGGAGCAATCGTCAGCAGGATTATTAGACTGCTGCCTCTTTAAGACCAAATGCAGATCTAATCATTATTAAGCCTCATATTTTCTCCCAACTATTTACGCCGATTTAAGACATAAACTGTATTTAAGTGAATAAACTGTTTAAGTGAATCTCCAAGACGGCCATTTTGACATATTTGTGTATTTGATCGTTTAGATGCGCACACGAAGCCCAAAATATACGTTGCTTGTCTCGTTGCGGTGTGTTTCGGAGCGTGCGCCGCATTTTGGAACAGCGTCTATTGCGTCAATTTTGGTACTTTTAATAGCCTTTTATTATCAAACGTGTCCCGCAGTTTAGCAAAAGTATAGACTACATTTTACAACAATCACCGATCGTGCAGATTCTGACGGTCCTTTTGGGTTTTAGGGAGAAATGACAGCGCATCGCTCTGTGAAGGGAAGGAAGTTGCGCTGGAGAGAATGTGGCTTAGTTATTAGTTTTTAATGGTTACACCTCAAATATCTTCTTTTTTATAATCATTGGAAGCCAAAACCTAAATCTAAAATAAAATTAGTTTAATATCAAAGATCTAAAGTGTAACCTTTTGAATGTTCTGTCCTCATCGTCACTCATTAAGCAGGGCTGTTGTGTTGCGCGCGCCGTGGCTTTGCGTGAAAGATCGCTCGCTCTCGCTCTCTCTCTCTCTCACACACACACACACACACACACACACACTCTCTCTCTCTCTCTCTCTTTAGCAAAAATGCATCACAGACAAATGGTTCAATATATATTCGCAAGATAATAATTTCTTAATAGCAATAATAAATAGCACGTGTAGGCTACTTTCATAATTTCTCCAGTACCGACAGCAGAACCGATAACGTCCGAGCTTAACGATCCAGCGGTCTTTCAAAATTCAGCACCGGGGCCCGTTTAATACCGGGTTTCGGTACCCATCCCTAGACGAGACATACCCTACTGGTCATAAGATAGGAATAATTAAGTCTCTTATGGACACCAATGGTTCACTTACTATTTGATTAAAATCACAGTAAAATAGTAATATTGTGAAGTATTAATTTAAAACAACCATTTTCAATTTTAATATATTTCAAAATGTAAATCCTGTGGTGACTAAGCTGAATTTTCAGCATCATTACTCCACTCAAGAAATATAATAATAATAATAATAATAATAATAAATATATATATGTATCGTGGATAGTGACAATATGTATTGTGTATAGTTCACCGAAAAAATTTAAATTACAGTGTTTGTGTCAGTACTACAATAAAATACTATATATAATGTTGAATATAAAGTAAATATTTGTGGGTTCTGATAATGCCAAATGTCTCATGTTACCAGGAAAAAGTGGCCTATACATTACTTTAAATATAGGCAATGACAGAGTGCAAGCATATTTGTCTAAAATAATTCTGTATTTTCATCTTCAGAATCATGAATGTTTTTAGTCTGGTGTCAACATTGTCCAGCACCAAGTCCAAGCCTATTCATTTAATCCATTCACAATAATATTGTATCGTGAGTTCAGTATCGTGATATGCATCATATCGTGACGTGGGTATCGTTACACTCCTGGTCCTTTCTGAATAAAAGGTTTTTTTTTTTTTTTTTTTTTTTTTTACTTAACCTTTTAAAATGGTACTGTATCACAGTTTCCACAAAAATATTAAGCAGCTTTCATCATTGATAAGAAATGTTTCTTGATTAGGGCTGGGATAAACGATTATTTTTTAAACGATTAATCTAGCGATTATTTTTTTCGATGCATCGATTAATCTAACGATTCATTTTTCCAGTCCGATTCGATTTCGATTCGATTCGATTATCTCCCCAATCCCCATTAATTGACTAATAGCAATTTATACATGTTAATTTACATATCTGAATGAAAAAAACATGAATTCCTTAACATTGCAATATATGTTTATTGCTCTTAAAATTCCAAAATAAAAGACTATACAAGTGAGAGGTAGCATTCAATAAAACCTTAAAGCCTTGAAAACACATAACTGAAACAAGCTTACTGAACACATAGGGCCAAGCTTACTGAAAAAAAAGTTCTTCTTTCAGATGAAAATAACAACAACTTGATGTCTAGCATTCAATGAAAAAATAAAAAGGTCACCCAAAATACTTGTTTAGAGCAATTGAAAGAAAACAGTAACCAATGTAAACTTGGGGGCTTTAAGCTAATACAGAGAGTGCTTTTCCAACAAAAAATAAATAAAAATTAACAGTGGGAGCCAGCAGCCTGTCATGGCATCCTTCCTGAACCAACAGAATTGAACATTTATGTTGAAAACACATAGTCCTAGCTTACTGAAAAAAGTGCATATTTTAATTCTTCATTCACATAAAAATAACAACAACGTAAAGTAATACACTCTGCCACTCACCTTTTTCTACAAAAAAAATAAAAAATACTAATAAAAAAAAGTGCTTAACTAGAATTTAATAAATGGAACATTATTGTAAAGTGTTACCGATTTGTTATACACCAATTCAGACGCCTCGTGAGTTCAGTGTTGGACAGATCAGTTGTTTTAACCATTCATTAAAGTGAATCGGTTCAAATTAGTCATTAGTTCGCGAATTGGACGTGTAGCCTACGGCAAGCGTTGTGTGATTATCCCGGCAGTTTATTTTTTACCACAATTCACACTCCGCGGTAATTCAAGAGAAAAAAATCTCCGAATGCTCCACGTGAAACTTTGGTCTTCCGCCCTTTTTCTATCGTGTCTAATGATTTTGATTAATATGCACGAGGGAGAGAGAGAGAGAAGACAGCGCTCGTGTTGTTTGAAGACGGTGAGTGCGCGCGCGCGCGGCCGGGGCTCTCTCTCTCGTACTTATATGCGCCCTGTCAAGCGCAGTCAGTCATTCTATTCTACATCACTCACCGATCAAATAAGGCTTTGGCGGCCGCCCCCCAAAAAATTCAATGCAGGAAAAACCCTGGATGGATAGAATGATGGCCATCGCGTATCAGCACACTTAAGGTACACACTGTGAAGTAATTTGCACACGTTTTTTAGAGAAATGAAAACAGGTCGACAGGCATATTTTGCGTCGACGTATTTTTTGCGTCGACGTCATCGATGACTTCGACGCGTTGTCCCAGCCCTATTCTTGATCACACGACACTGAAGACTGTATCTTCGAAGTAATGCAAATCACATTAATTAATTACTTTAAATAATCATTTATTAAAATAAAAACAGTTAATTGAAATGTAATAATATTTGTCAGTATTACTGTTTTTACTGCATTTTTGATTAAATAAATGCAGCCTTGGTGAACATATTGTGGAACAGACTTATTTCAAACGCATTAAAGAAATCGCAACTATCCGAAACCTTTGACTGGTAGTGTAAGTTTGCAAACAGTGACAAATGCTTTTGCAAGTGCATTTTGCATTACCGCAGTGGTACTAAGTCTCTGGTGGGTGATAGAGCCTTACCTTCAAATGTTTGTGCCATTAAATTGGATGTACTGCTATCCAGGTAATTAGCTATAAACATGTCGACAGTTTTACCTTGAGAATTTTTTTTAACTTACTCTGCCAAGACAGCAGTTGATCAGACAGAGTCGCTCGTATTTTATATTCAAAAAGATAAGGGAAACCCTGCCTTCAATCACACTGAATTAAAAGTGACTATGGAAACCATGGCAATTGCAAATAGACCGAGACTATTCTCGTCTGTCTGTTTCTGTACTGAACTAAACAGACATTTTGTCAGCAATAGTGCAATTCCATTGTGCCTCAGGGTTTTTAAGCTGCATGAAGGGAAGAATATCCAAAAATCATCATTACTGGGCTGTATCGACAACTTTTAAAAGAAACATGTTATATGACAATCCTTAGAGTGAAGAGTGGCATATCAAATGTTTTGACTACAAGCAAAGGTATGCCTGAACATGGTCTCTATCAGGCTAGAAGGGTCTAAATACCTTGCGTTCTGCACCATCTGGAGGAAGACCACTTTCTATCCAGAACCGGTTATTAACAAGCAAAATTTGCCACCTAAAGCAGATATTCATTAAAGACTGGTTTGGGTGGTTAACGCACACACGGCACACTTACAGTCTCCTAAATTCTCCCGTAAGCCTCCATTCCTGCAGACAGCACAAGGGAGATCTTACCACATCCCATTTAAATCAAGAATCAACAAGAATGTTGCTTCGGAAATTTGCCACAGTCCTCAATTCCCATACATGTGACTGCTGAGTGTCACATGAAGTTAAATCCCATCTAATAAATCCATGCACATCAGCAGTGGAATAGGGCTGTTGGATTTGTCCTCAAGGAGGATGTGACTGCACAGGTGCAGATCTCAAAATCCACACACGCACCCCGTATCTGCTAAAGGTGGCTTATATGCATTGTGTTTAATATATGCCAGAGGGTGTGAAGAGTTGACATTTTTACAAGGTAATCTGAGCCTATCCTTATGTACTGCTGCCACAGAAGGACAGAAAAACAAGGTGCCAGAAAAATAAATAGAGACACTGTACAGATACTGCACACTCAAAAAATGCTGCTTGTTCAAATTACTTTGTTAAAATGACGTGATGCAACAAACCTTTAACATTCTATCACAATGTATATTGACACACAATGTCACCTGTAAAGGGCTGCATGACAACCATGATGTTTTATGTTGCTTCACTCAAAGAGCAATAAGTATTGAGACCATAATAATCTACAAATAATAATAAATGATTACCTTTAGCAAGTAAGTTAACCAACACAGGAACTTAAATTTATTAAGTTCCAGGTAATAGGTAAACAACATCTCATTGTAATTCAGTTTAACGATGTACTAAAATAAACAAATGACAATAGGAACTAGGGATGCTAATGTTTAATTGACGATCGATTAATTGTCGATAACTTCATAGATTAAACGCATCGATGGTCGATTAAGTAAGCTCATCGTTAGAGTGCATAGTTTCGAGGTGCGTGCGACTCATGCACAAAACACGTGCAGCAGACATGAGGAAAAGTGAATCGAGCTCGCCATAGTTGCGTATTCTAAATGTACCATGTCTTCAAGTCATGCAATGGATTAGGTAGGTTAGCCATTTATTTCGAAACAATTATCCAAGGGTCCAAAAAACCTTCCAAACAAGTGATTTTACTGAACAGAACTACTTGTGTTAACTCCACAATAAAAGTACATAAACAAGTAATAAGATCTGTGCGCTCCTATTTTATGGCGCGTAGTAAATCAAGACCTATCAATCTTGAGTGATCGAACCAATCTAAGAGTGCCCCAGTGGTAAAATGGTGTTCAATTGGTCTCTACACATTGACCCTACCCACTATACCCACCCGCCACACCAGAGATCCTTTTTCCATTGGTTGAACTTTCAAATAAAGTTGGAAAACACTGCGTGATCGTCCTATTGCTTTAGCCAAGCAGCATGTGACGTCACTCGGTGATCTACGCATCGTCTTATGTTGTGTTTGGGCTCATTCGAGACCAACTACTATGGTTTACTAACATATTAATTAGGGCTGGGTAAAAAAATATCGATTTCTCAATTTTAATCGATTCTCATTTTTACGAAACGATATCGATTCTTAAATCCCAAGAATCGATTAGTCATCCTGTTTTCAGTTGATGAATGAATGGAACATTGTTGCGCGCATCCCATCCAATAAATCGCAATAATCTTTGTGCTTTGTTATTATTGATATGAAACAGTCTCAGATTTCAAATTACGTCCATTTTCTTACGAAATTCAAAAACAATTGGCGCTGTGGCGCTGTGGCGTTTTGGCGCTGTGGCGTGAGATCGCTCTGGCGCAGCTCAGCTCAAGAGAAGCAGCAGCGCGGAGCGCACACATAGACAGTATGAGCGCACATGACCTTCTCTTTCGCCTTAATACCAGTTACAGCGTGAAATAAACATGAATGAGCATCTGAAAGTGTGTTAAAAGATAGAGTACAACTTATCGAAGTCCGTATCATGTCACATGGAATCGCTCAATCAGTGTTTCAACCGTGGAAAGACGTTAGTAAACAATGTCATGTAACGTCACATTTACCTCAGAAAAAACATATCCAGTGACCATAAACTCGTTAGTCAGCGAGAAAAATTTACTCTAGAGAGGAGCATTTTGTTAAATATATACACCATATTACATATTCATTATAATTTTTAATGTTCTTCAATATTTAATGCATGTTTGAATAAATCTGTAAAGTTTTTTATGACAGCCACCATTTAAACTTTTATATAATTTCATATAACTTTATTATAAAAATAAATAAGTGTATTTTAAATGTTTGTATACAAATCAGTTAATTTTTACCTTCAGTATTATAGTTGGCTAATGAAGCCTATAGGCTACAACTGACTCCCATAGTTTACTATAATAGTTAAAGGTCCCATGACATGAAATTTTCACTTTCTGAGGTTTTTTAACATTAATATGAGTTCCCCTAGCCTGTATATGGTCCCCAAGTTTCTAAAAATTTCAATCGGTGTAAATCGAGCTTTTGCTATCTTTCTCTGCCTTTGAGAAAATGGAGGCTCATACGCGCTGATCTTGAATCTCCTCATTATGACGTCATAAGGAGGAAATGTTACCTCCCCTGTCTCTGCTTTGCCCGCCCAGAGAATATTTTCCGCCCATGAGAAAATGCGCTAGGAAGTAGGAACGCGCGCGCGCGATTTTAGTTTGTCCACGAGAGATATCATGGCTTTTGAGCGAGCGAAGCATAACAATTGCTCAATAATTGGATGTACAAATGAACACCGAAGGGTCAATACAGAGCCGGGCTTGCTGAACGTCTGAAACTAAAGTCTGGATCACTCTCTTTGGCTCAGCTACACACCTCGGACAAGTAAGTCAACTAATGATATATAAGTGTGTTGCTTTACTGTTTATGGTTACCTAGATTTTACACGTAGAATGTGGCTGTAACATTAGCTATGCAGCTATGCAGTTTATGTGTGTGAATACACACACTGTAACGCGAGTGTTGTACACTTTGTTATTTGGATAACCGTTTTCCTGTTGGTTATATGGCGCGCGCGATATCCGCATTTCAAGATTGCAGAGCTTGATGTAATTGTAATAAGATAAATACAGACGTTACAGATCTCTCATGAAAAGGCAACAGTAGGTTAGCGTTAGCTACAAGATAATAACTGTAAACCATCCGAATAAAGTACCGTATCCAGACATAATATTTTAAACGAACCATTCGGAAACGTCCTGCTGGAGCCGCTGAGTTGCAACTTCTTCATCCGTTGCTTCTCCATCTGGATCAGATTCTGGGTCAAACTGAAATGCTTGAACGACTGCGTGTCATCGTGCCATTGCTATATCCAACGTAAACATGCACGCCACGGTACCGTTGCGCAAGATGGTCAAGGCCACACCCACCCTCCACCTTGCGCCGCCTTTCTCCTCCTCCACAGTATTTAAAGCTACAGACACCGAAACGGCCTGTCTGAAGGAAGCTCATTCTGGGACTGGCTTGTAGTGGCTATAATTCTGCACCAAGGCTGAATTTTTGGAAAGAGATTTCAGATACAGTACTAGGGACCACTAAGGCCTATATTAAAGCCTACAAAAAGTAGCATGTCATGGGACCTTTAAGAGATTTGTTTTCCTTGAGAAAATTTGAAATGTATTGTACCTGATATCCAAAATAATCAATATTGAATCGAATCGTAATCGAAATCAAATCGAATTGCAAGCTTGCGAATTGAAATCGAATCGAATTGTGAAATTTGTGTCAATACCCAGCCCTAATATTAATAATGTTCAAACAAGTTACAAATAAAAATGGGGGGCAAAAGTATCGTGTATAATGTTTACAGGTGCGTCAGCGGCGCTTTTTCAAACAAATACTTGGCACAACAAACAAATGTGCTTGTATTCTGCAAGTTGAGACCTTTTCAATGATATATAATTTATGTACAATGATTTTACAGATCGCATTTTCATGTAAAACTTTTTTTTGAACACTATGAAAATAGAGCACATCTAGTGTCAGCAAATTTAAAAGCACATATTCCCTATATTTATTGTAAAACAACAGCTATTTTTGGTTAGTAATAGCTAAGTGGTTGTTAAGTAACGTGATAACTTAGCCCCCACGCTTTGGATTAAAGTGGTTAAGGTTAACGGATGAATGGATTAATTGATCGTTAATTAAAAAAATGACAGATTATGGGAATTTATGTAAATAGACAACCCTAAAAGGAAAAACAAAATTACTATAACTAAAACAGAAAAGATAAATATTTCAAAATATTAATAAAAAAAACTATAATATTTCTCTCTTTAATACTGAAACACTAGTTGTTTAAAAAAACATTGCATTGAAATAAACGTGTATGGACCTAAAGTAATTGCATGGGAAGGTTCTTAATTTAAACTATGTTTTGAGGAGAGACATTTTTAGTAACTTTTATTCGTTAGTATGAAATTTTCACAAAAAATATTACATTACATATCTTTTCCATCCAGAAAATTTTTTTTTTTTTTTTTTTTGACCCAAAAGCCACCAAACAAGAACACTAACAAAACCACAATGTTTAAAGTTCATAAAACTATTCTTTTGAGTTCATGGAAAGTAGCTGGAGGGGAAAAATTTTTTTGTTACTTTTATTTGTTAGTCTGAGCTTTTGACAAAAAATATGACATGTATATATATATTTTTAAATAATTCCGATAAACAGCAACAAATCAAATAAAAATGTCATGAATACATTTTTGTTGTTGTTGTTTTTTTAAAATAGAAGAGTTTCTGAACAAGCCGTTCTCTGTCCCCAACAATATTTTGCATCACAAGGGTTGCTGCATATTCACATCAGCCCCTGTGAATCCATGTTCACTTTCATTTTCTTCTGAACAGTGCAGGCAAACAGCGGCGGTTCTTTGAACTTCTGAAGCAGCTTATGCCCTGGCTTACGAGTAATCAAACCTCAGAGAAACCCAGAGCCTGTTTAAACATGGAAGTGGTCAGGGGAGAGATGAAATGACACAATGCCCTAGTGAAGAGGAATGGACGAGGCAGATACTTGATATCTGAAGCAGGCGGATACTGATGCTGTTTGGTACATCAAAACACAAACCAGGCATGTAGCGAAGACTTCGTTAAGGCTACAAATACAGCCATCAAGTTGAAGGAACAAGAATGAGGAAATTTGCGGATCAGTGAACGTTTGCGTTCGCTCATTAGGACATCAGTAATCTTTGCCAGCAATAATGACAAGCGGATCGGTTTCTGTAGGGGAAGCCGGGGCGATGACTCATTAATCAACTCCTCATCAGATGTTCAGCTAAATGTTTGCAAACTCATAGCTGATGATCAGTTATGATATTCTGTCAGATATTTGGCCAGTCACGCAGACGTCCAGGTGCTTTTCATACTGTAATCGTCAGGGTTGTTTGAGAGAAGTGAAATGGGAATAGAGAAAACAAAAGGACGATTGCATCTGCACAAGCTCCTGCTAAGAGTAAAGGATGACGGATGATGAAACTCTTTACAGTGGATGAGCTCTGATAAAACATCTACAGTGAATCTCATTCTTTCAAAGACAACATGCCAAAAATGGAAAAATGGCAAGTCAGGCGACAGACGGGAAGCAAAACAGGGAGTGAAAGTAAACGGTCCAAAACAGACTATAGAAAAAAAATAAGATTACTGCTCTAACAATTTTCAAATGATAGAAGGATGAGTAAATTTCCTTTCCAAAATTTGAGGGGAAAAAAAGTCATATGCTGAAAAAAGCAGCATATGTTATGAGTCATTGCTTCACCGAAGCTAAAGATGGAAAGGGAGAAAAAAGAAAAACCTAATTTCCACCATTCCTTGCTCTTCATTCTTCCCTCCACAGACAAACTTGAGTCATTCTCTCATCCTCTTCTTTTTTTAAAAATGTATTAAAAAGGCTAGTGTGCCAATACGAATATCAATATTTTTATTGTTTGATACAATATTCCACTGACAAAAGTTAAAGGGATAGTTGACCCAAAAATTTATATCAATTACCCTCCTTACGTTGTTCCAAATCCATTCGAATTTTGTTCACTACTTTTATGATTTCTTCTTGTACTTTTTAATGCATGGAAGATTTGAATAAAATAGACATTCAATGCATGGGAAAAAATTCTGAGAATCTTGAAAATATCTTCATTGTGTTTCAAGGATGAATGAAAGACTGGAGTCATTTTTAAGTCGTTTTTCATTTTTAGGTAAACTAATCGCTTTCACGTTTGTCTTTGAGAAATTTTGATTTTTGATGCAATATCTCAAAGGAAACCACAGAGGGACTAAATGCAATACCTTTCATGAAAATACTGTGTTTGCAGCAGTTCAAAATCTAGTTCCATGTATGTATCGAGAAGCGTGGCGGTGATGTTTACCTTCCTGCCGATGGCGCCGCTTGGTTTGCGTGGTGGAGGTGGCTCAAAGATCCTCTGCTGCTGCTGTGGTGGCAGCGTGGAGTAGAGCGGGATGATTTTGATGTCACCAACCTCAGGCCCGAGATCGTCAATCTCTCGTTTGATCCGTTTGCAGGCTTCATCGATTTCCTAGAAATGTAAACAGACTGACGTTAAAGGCCACAGACTGACAATCAGGTGCAAAATTAACACTAAGTGCCAAAAGACAGACATTTTTGATAAGTCAATTAAATAGAAATATTACACATTAGGAAAAAAAATTTGCCTCTACATTGGAAATTTTTGGGGGGGGGGGGGGGGGGTTCCAAAGATATTTTTCTCTTGGAAATTGTTAGTAAATTGCTAACAAATACTTGCAAAGAAAATGCAGGTAACATTTGATGAAATAAATTGTAGAAGCAGAAAGAAAAAAAAAAAGTAAAGTTATTTGTTTGCGTGCAAAACTCCAAATGCATACAATATACTGCAGTTTCCAGCTGAAATAAACAATACAGTGGAAGGAAAACACCAACAATTTATTCCTTTTCACACAAATTATGATTATAGGTGCAGAATATGAATTAATAAAAGACTTATTCTAGCATAGTTCCTTGCACAATACTACGTTATGACCTCAAAAGGTGATTAACGTGTAAACTAATACATTTTGACTCACTGGACACTTTGAAAGTGGCATGAAACATGCAATTAAGAAGCAACGTAATATTTTGCAGATTATTTAACAGGCACGTTTTTTTTTCTCCAATGAGCCTGGGTGATTTTATTATGAGAGGTTAGTCTAGGATGGCTTGTATCTTTCCATCCAGAAAATGGCTAGTTTTTATTTATTTTTTCTTCAATTGGACCCAAAAGCCACAAAACAAAAACATTGTAAACAAAACCACAATGTTCCCTTAGGATTTTGTGACTGGTTCAGTTTCCCTGGGATTAGACCACCATTTTGAAGGATGTTTCAAGTATTTTTGTCCATACAGCAAATGTCACTGGAGTTCATTGTTGTTTTGGACTCCACTGACTTCCGTTGTATAGAAAATAGCTTATGTTACACACAAAAAAAGTCAGTCATACACGTTTGGCATGACTATGAATGAGTAAATGGTGAAAATGGTCATTTTTAGTGAACTGTCCTTTAAAAAACATGCAGAATAGGGTATTTTGACAAACAGTAATGATTTGTGTAGTCTGCCCTCTATGTCCAACTTCAACTCATATCAACTGATTCTGGATCACAGCTACCCACTAATCTCCACCGTAGCTTATTTTACAAACATCATTAACTGCTGAATCAATTCCCCAAAGCTGGAAAACACCAGAATCACTAAGGCTTGGGTGGTTTAGTTGCGGTACACTTGACATGCCAGTTCTGTCGACCGAGTGAGAAAACGAAAGCTGGAGTGCATAGCGCTTGGGTAAGATTCCTATGGCTGTGCTATCAACAGCGGCAGTCACAAGGGTGTGTGTACACTCACACGCAAGCTTTATTATTCCAGATGGCAATGTAGTAGGGCTAATGTGAGATTAGAAAGCTGCAATGATGCATAACCAGGAGCAAATCACAACAGATCAGTTAAGTGATGCTGAACGTCACAAAACTTGTGGGCTTGCGATCTAGAAATACATGACAGTCGTCACAGCAAATTAGAGATAGCACTGATCCAACCAGCTCAAATCTGTAAAAAAAAAAAAAAAAAGTACATCGCACAAACCATTAAAAAGCTACACATTTTACAAGAATGTGTCAAAGTTAATCTAGACCACTATTACTAAATGCCTTCTCTCACGAGTCAGAGAAAATATTCACTATATTCACAAATGAAGGATGCTCAGCATTTACTACAAAGCTTTGTCTTCATGCATGAGCAGTGAGCACATTAAGCTCATCACAAGTGGAACGGACCTACTGATTTCAAAGTCACAGCTTATGCAGTACTGCCATCCTCAGGTCAAAGTGAGTATTGCGACTTAAACAGGAACGAGATCAACGATAAACAGTCAAGCAATGATCTCTACAAAAACTTCAGGCTGTTATAATAAAGCATTTATCGATATCAAGACATGCACTGTGACATCAAAAGGCCCTTAACATCTCAGAGACATTTTACTTGAAACTCTTTCATTGCGTATCTAAGCAGCCATAGCCGATCATTTGTCCATAAAAGCATTAAAGCTCGTAAGCGCGCTGATATCCCAGGCATGGTAGTCCACGCACGCTCTGCATTGCTCCCTGGGGTACAATATGCGCAGAAAATGGCGCCGGTGGCCATGTGCATCTTAATCAAAGCTCTGCCACAACGGTGCAGGACAAGGCAAATCTGAATGGATTGATCAAATTAGCCAAAGTATTAATAGTCCATCAGCCCTTGGGAAGCGGCAGCTGTCAGGAGGACTGCTATCCGTGCTGCCAAGGCGCCGGGGAGAGAGGGACACGCGGCTGTGCCAATGCAGAAGAGCCTGCACCTGGAGCAAGGCGCCAAATCCAGATCCCTCGCTTCTCACAGCGGGCATGATACAATACTGGAGGAAAATATTTTAAATGGACCCTTTAATCTACATGCTGCAGATGCAAATTAGCTGGCACAGATCTAAAGGAGAAAACTAATCTTAATCAGTGGTAATTTAGACCTGATTTGATCGAGCAAAGTTGAACAAATAACTGCAACTGTTTTTTTCTCTTTTTGAGAAATTGTGTGGTTTAAAACTAATTGCTATTTGCAAGTTTGCGAAAAGCCTAGAGAGTTAAGTCATTTGTTTCTTCTGCAGAGTCTCATTGCATTAACGGGAAAGATAAAGAACCTTTTCATCCCCTAAAACGGAGTGGACAAACAGTGCAAATTGCTCAACTAAAATGAGGCGCCTTAAAGGGATAGTTCATCCCATGATTTACTCATCCTTAAGCCATCCTAATTGTACATGACTTTCTTCTTTCAGAAGAACACAGTCAAAGTTACATAAAAAAATATCATTGCTCTGGTAGTGAATGGAGGTCCTGATTTTGAAGTCCAAAAAAAGTGCATCCATCCATCATAAAAGTAATCCATACGGCTCCAGGGGGTTAATAAAGGCCTTCTGAAGCGAATCTATGCGTTTAAGAAATATATCCATATTTATAACTTTATAAAACAAAAATAACTAGCTCCCGACAGACAGATGTACGCATCGATTTACGGTGAAAGTGACCTTTGACCCATAACGTATTGACGAACGTGTAAGCGCAGAGGATAGAGCAAAACAAAACACCAGTCATGAATTAGAAGTCTATAACGACAAATTTTAAAGAAAAATGTTGGAGGAGATTGAATTTGTTGCCCAGCCCTATTTGTTTGAACCGCGAGAGGCGTCAAAGCTTACACTACTACATCCTGCATCATACATCGCGTCAGGGGTTACTCTTTTGGAGTACTTGTGTAGGCCGTCTGCCAGAAGCTAGTTAATTTAGTTTATATAGTTTTAAATATGGATAATTTTCTTAAACAAACCCATTGCTTTGCTCCAGAAGGCCTTTATTAACCCCCTCATATGGATTACTTTTATGATGGATGGATGGATGCACTTTTTTTGGACTGCCATTCACAACCATTATAAAGCTTGGAAGACCAATGATATTTTTTTATGTAACTCCGATTGTGTTCGTCAGAAAGAAGAATGTCATATACACTTAGGATGGCTTGAGGGTGAGTAAATCATGGGATAATTTTCATTTTTGGATTAACTCTCCCTTTAATTGATCTAAAGGAGCAAACTGAGCTACTTTGTGACCAGCCTAAAATAACACATTCTTGGCCTAAATTTGAGCATACTCAATCATTTTTTAAATGGGTGAAATATAATAGCCAACTCCACTACTGTGATCATTAGTCTCATCACATGCTTAAGATGGGAAATGCTTAAGCACAGCACCCTTTCAACTGCCCTAGTCCATTTGAAGTCCGTTAACCTAATTAAAAACACATTAACAAGCCACCAAAGCGAATACCTGCAACGCTAGATCTGAAATTCTTTTCGGTTCTTCGCTTAGGGGTAAAAAGAAGTTTGAAATACCTTTGTTGTTAGCAAACATCCTGACACCACCCACATGCTAGGAGAGGTATTTAGATGAAGGTGTTAATATGTGCTGCATGCTTTACTCTCAATAACAAAAACAGTCAACAAAAAGGCAATAAGAAAACAGCAGTTAAAGTCGGCATGAAATCAAATTTGACAAATCTTCTTTTTATATGTAATATTGTAGTGTTTATTATAAATGATTTATCTGTGCACTTCATTATTTTTTTTTAATTCATTTACCCTTATAATCTTTCATCAAATACATTACCCTTCCCTCCCCCCTCGAAACGACCTCTCTTCTCTTTCGGTCACGTGCCATGGCGAAAGGGTGCGGCCAGAGCCGATGAGGGTGCGGCTATCGGTGTCTGTCTCGTTTTGAGTCAAGTCAAGTTATCAGTCAAGTTCACCCTCGAGAGCATCTCGAAGTGTCCGAATGGTAGGCTATCTTTCTTATCTAAATATAGTTATTTACTTATCGGACACGTCGAGATGCTCTCGATGGTGAACTTGACTGATAACTTGACTTGATTCATCTTGGTTCGCGGGAGGCTCATATAAATATGGGTTGATTCCTGCCTGAAAATTTAGCTGCTCGTCCTCGTTCTCGTCGCCGGGCTCCTCAATAAAAAATACTTCATGGGAGGGTAACGGTGGGGAGTCCGGTGGAGAGAAATCCTCCACAACTGAATGTAAACTGGCATTCAAATCTGCCTCCATTTTGTTTGCAACGCCCCACCTCCAACGATCCAATCAATTCCCGAAGAACGAAATCAAGCCCCGCCCAACATTTTTCTCTAATTTCAGAAGCCGTTTCACTCGGATATACGTCACAACAAGGAAAAAAATGACAATCTCAACTTCCGTTTCATGCCGACTTTAAGAATAAGAAAGCATCTGATTATAGCAATGTGTCTAGTAAGTCACATCACGTTTCTTTGTATAGCACTTTATAATAGATTGCTTTAAAGCAAGCAGCTTTACGGTCTTAAACATGAAAAACAGTGTCAGTGTCTCTTTCAATTAGAATTACAACTTAAACTTCTACTCTACAACAGTTCTCCAGTGTGTTCATGTTTTTAACTGGAACAATAGCGTGAGTTTGGGACACGACTGTGTTTGACAGGACAATCGTAGATTGGCAAGTGTTTGGATTTTTTTTTTTATTACAATTGAAACCACTAACAATGCAGAAAACACACTCTTAAACGTCACATATGCAAACGCAGAATTGATCCGTTCATGATAAAGATGAGCTCCTTGTGTCCGCTGACATTCTGGACTTGATAATGATTAGTTCACTGCAAAGAGAACAATCCTGTGCATCAATAAATCTCCACTCAATTATCATCCAATGGTGATGGAGACACTCCAACTGCAACTTACTTCATTCATTCTGCAACGAGCCAGCGATCAATCTCACACCTGCAAATGAAAACGGATGTACACGACCAGACCCACTGGAGAAACTAATGACGGGAGTCTGCCGTTAATAAATAGGGTGTCAAATTATCTGATTAGCTGGATGGTGCGAAGAAGTGACTTCTCTTTGAAAAGGGAAGTGAGGGACATAAATGAAGGAAGTACAATGTGCAGTTATTTGACAAGTCAGACTCAATGTGGCATAAAAGGTGTTCATTTGCCTGGCATGTTTTGCAAATGCAGTTTTAAATCTACTGAATTATTGGACTACTCTAATTGCATAATTTATTGGTCTTCTCATTATCTTTATGTAAAGCATCTAAGAACATTAAGTTAATTTGTCTTTGAGCCTTGCAAAAGAGAACAAATATGCAGGGAATGCTGGTGATTCTCCATCTGTGACCGTATTTATCATTTGGGTGGGTCCCTGACCCTCCACTGCGCTCAGGTGAGCACTGGTTGCAGGAGACGTAAAATAATAAATGGCTTAATTTCAGGGCTGAATCTAGGTCATTCTCTGCCATCTCTCACAGGCCTTTGCCTTTGCGCCAAGGCCAGCTGTGTTCATGGCCATTATCAATCTAAGCATTGATCTCTTCTGCACTATTTAACTGTTCTGTGCGAGGCAGCTTGAAAAATGTCACAAATGACAAATGTGGCTCATAATGAGCATCTTGAATGTGAAGTCAAAGCCACACACAGCGAAAACAACAGGAAGCACCTGCAGTTAGGTTTTATTGTTTTCTTCTATGATATTTGTATTTTATTTTAATGCTGCATAAATTCCATGTGACTAAATCACTTTGGAGCAGCAGATAGTTACTTTATGACAACGCTGATTGGCTGATAGCACTACAAACCCAAACAATCCAGAGCTGTGATATCAATCGCAGCAGACCAACAAATATAATTAAATAATTTTATTTGCAAGCAACAATT
Organism: Leuciscus leuciscus; assembly: GCF_965113295.1. Classification (NCBI taxonomy): domain Eukaryota; kingdom Metazoa; phylum Chordata; class Actinopteri; order Cypriniformes; family Leuciscidae; genus Leuciscus; species Leuciscus leuciscus. The sequence goes on along the minus strand of NC_138726.1, from coordinate 10,094,211 downwards.
AAAATTTTGGCACTATGTATCCCTATCTGAAAGCTGTATGCTTCATCGTTGTTCAAAATCAGTTACTAGTAGCAGTATTATTTTAGTACGCTATTATTTAGATATAATTACTTAAGTATTATATCTAAGTATACTAGTATACTAAGTATTCAATATTTTGATTAAACCTTAATTTTTATATACTTGAATTGTAATTTTAGTTTGAGTATTTGGATACACTTTATTTTAAAGGACAAGTTCGGTATTTTACACTTAAAGCCCTGTTTACAGATCGTATCTGATGAAATAGAACGGTTAAGATTAAAATTTGGACACATGCTCCTGTCCCGAGAATTTTAGGTTTATTTCGCTTTTGTGGACCTATTTTGCCAAACGCGTCACACCCGTGATTCTTCCGTTGAGAGCTTGAATAATAGACACTCCAGCCCAGTTGGTGGCGATAATGCACCTTTGCCAATTGCAAGCAAACCACGGGCATTTCATTGAATACACAGAAGCAGCAGAAGAAGAAGCGGCGGAGTAATATCGTAAAGGTGCTGCGGTCTCACAGCACGTCCTATTAAGTCAATGGAGCTGGACAAAAACTACGATAAAACCTGTTGGAATGCATCTTTTTCAGCGATTTTTGATGGAACATATCAGTGAACACTCCCTGACCACTCGGTGAGTTTCACGTCTTTGTAAACGAAAGTTTAATGTGTTTTTAGGACGGAATCTTCCAGTGCATATAGACAACCATTGTGGGGGTGGTGGGGGGGGAAGCGAAATAAACCTAAAATTCTCGGGACAGCAGCATGTGTCCAAATTTTAATCTTAACCGTTCTATTTCATCAGATACGATCTGTAAACAGGGCTTTAAGTGTAAAATACAGAACTTGTCCTTTAAAGCAACACTAGAGAACTTTTCCTCTTCGGTCACCCTACAGGTTGGAAGCGGAATTGTCCATTACCACTGTCGTAAATAATTCAGCCTACCGTCCCACACACACTCGCTGTTTATCCAGCACCGGCTTTGGAATGAACGATGTCCACAGACAAGGTAAAGTATGTTGCATGATTTTATGAAAGTATGATGTATTGTGACATCAGAAACGAAGAAAAAATAAATAAATGACTATTGTAACGCTTGCCGTAAAGCAAGTCAAATCTGTAGTTTCTTATGTCTCATTTGAACTACAGAAACACGACCCGATCTGGCAAACTTGCATAGTGCGGTTATAGCAGATATAGGGCCGCAAAGCGAATGCAGAAGTGCCTTTCACCCTGTTACGACTTGAACCATTGAAACGATTTTGGAAACATTATTTTAAGGTAAAAAAGAATCTTCAGTGTTGCTTTAAGGTGATGTAGTTACATTGTACTTACTCATAAGTACTGAGTAATATTGATTAACTACATGCACTTACTATAGAGTTACGGTTAGTGTTAGTTACTTGTAATTATGCATAATTTACTGTAATTACAATAGTAAGTACATGTAGTAACGTGTAACTACGTCACCTTAAAATAAAGTGTTAGAGTATTTTTTGTTGTTTATTTTAATTCATCTGTTTAGCTTTGATTCAAATCTATTTCAGTTTTTGTAATTTTAGTACTTGAACACAAACTTATTTCAGTTAGTTCCCAAGGCAACCTTTCTAATTTTCAAAATTTTCCTCTAATAATGCATTTTAATTGTATAATTTCATTAGTTTTTTTTTTTTTTTCATTTCAGCTTTACATTAATTGATCAAATATATGTTTTATATTTTTACTTAACTGTAACACTGTTAACAATGGCAGCTAAGTTGATTTCCCCCCTCAAAAAATAAAGCATCACTATACTAGGATAAAATTATAATATAATATTATATTATATTATATGTAAAATGCCTGGATTTTAGACAGAGTTCATTAGTGAAATTGAAGAACTTTTCCAGCACTTTCCAAGTACAGTCGGTGCTTTTCAAGTGCAGAGAAGGCATTTATAATAAACTAAGGAAAAAATATCAAGCCTTTTCATGGATGACACTCAAAATTCAGGCACATTTCAAACCTTGACAACATAACGCTTAAAATCAAGCGTTTTCCACTCTGCACGAACCATTTAAACAAATGCACCAGGACATCAGTAACATTACCTCCTGTCCAGTAAGGAAGAGCAGTACATCTCCCTCATCTTCCTCACACATGTGTATCTGGATGACAGTGCGAATGGCCGCTTCCAAGTAGTCTCTCTCTGGCTCGGGTGTGTAAAAGATCTCCACGGGATGCGTCCGGCCGGGAATGGTGAGCAAGGGGCAGTTGTCAAAATAAACCTGGAACTTTCCAGCGTCCAGAGTGGCGCTCATTACGATGACCTGGGGAGGAGAAAATGGACTCAATTGGCTTTTGAAAGGACACCATTTCACACAGCACTTGGTAAAATAAGCTCCTCTTCGCCCATGTCTACAGCGAGCACATTTCGTTCTCTCTGGGGACATTATGATTCTAATGGAGGAAAAAACACAGAGCCATTTTGAGGTCCACCCGGCACCTTTCCACATCATGACGCGTTATAATTGCTCTTAAAGCATATTAAACTTTAAAGCTGGATGGGGACACTGGGCCAAGGGATCACTTGGAGTCACCTAGACCTTATTTAACAGTCTCTGAACACATGTATAACCTTTGATTTGTTCCTGACAACAAGTAGTCATTACCCATCTGCTTTATGAGAATCGGTCCAGCACATTTCAGCCATAAAACTCGCTGCGCTTCTGCTCTCCTTGGGCTGATGGCTTTCAAATGGGCTGACCCAGCAGCAGTCGCTTTACCTCCACTAAAGCGACTGGCTGTGCATTTCTGAGTGGAATGGCCACGTTTGTCTTCAAACAAACGGCCACACAGCTGTCAGGTGTGTGAACAGCATCATCGGCAACAGTCCGATGAAGAATATACAGAGACAGACGTTCACAGAATGATTTGATTTGTTAAGAGGACGATTTCTCCTGGCTCAGCTTGATTCCGCTTCAAAAATGAAGCTTTTCTCTCCATGACACTGAATGCATGTTTTTATAACAGATTATTAAATGAAAATGATCCCATCATTTACTCACACTCAAACCAGGTGTATATGACTATGTTCTTTCTGACGAACAATCGGAGTTACGTAAAAAAATATCATTGCTCTTCCAATCTTTATAATGGTGGTGACTGGCGGTCCTGATTTTGAAGTCCAAGAAAAAAAGCATCCATCCATCATAAAAGTATCATACAAGTAATCCATAAGGCTCCAGGGGGTTAATAAAGGCCTTCTGAAGCCAATCTAAGTATGTTTGTGTAAGAAAAATATCCATATTTAAAACTTTAAAAACTAAAATAACTAGCTTCCGGCAAACAGCCTTTATTAACCCACTGGAGTCTTGTATTTTTTAACAATAGTATCATGCAAGATTACTTGTATGACACTTTTATGATGGATGGACGCACTTTTTTGGGCTTTAAAATCTTGTCCTCCATTCACTGCCATTATAAAGCTTGGAAGAGCCAGGATTTCTATTTATTTATATATATATATATATATATATATATATATATATATATATATATATATATATATATATATCAGATTGTATTCGTCTCAAAGAAGAAAGTCATATACACATACGATGGCTTGAGGGCGAGTAAATCATGGGGTAATTAAAATTTTTGGGTGAACTATCCCTTTAATATTACTCAATACTCATTTGTATTTACAACAACAGTGTAACAAGAGCACCTTGAAGTGTAAAGGGTAATCGATCATTAAGATGCATTTAGAAAATAGACGGGATGAATTTCTATTTCATGTCAACTTTGATATTCTTCCCTACACGTCCCCCACTTTATATGTAATTAAAAAACAACCACAAGGTGGTGCAAATACATGATCAGCAGCATCACATACCTTAAGGTCGGACCTCTGACGCACCACTTCTTTAAGGACGCCCATCAGAATATCTGTGGCTAATGTGCGCTCGTGAGCCTCATCGAGAATAATGACACCGTATCGCTCCAATAAGGGGTCGTTCATAGCCTCACGGAGTAACATACCATCAGTCATATATCTGTAGACAGAAGACATGTTTTTAACCTCTCTTCATTATCTCAGGTGTCACCAAAAAAGACCAAATGTCTTTTTTTCAAAATGTACCCAACTACTATAAACTTCCACTATCTTTAAAAATCATGTACACATTATTTGATGTCTAAATTTTTGTTTTCTATAACTTACTTCAGTATGGTCTTTGCCGAGCTACAGTCCTCAAATCTGATTGAGTACCCAACCTCCTGCCCCAGCATGACGTCCATTTCATCTGCCACTCTCTGAGCCACACTCATGGCTGCCACCCTACGTGGCTGCGTACAAGCCACCCCACGCTTCGGGCCAGGGAGGGACCTCACCATGTCCACACACCACTGAGGGATCTGAAAAAGAGGACGTGACCAAATCATTAGTATTCTCTACTGGGTTTCTCAGTTCTTTAAACCAAATGAAAGAGTACATTTGGTCCCAGTCTCAGATTCCCTCTTGGCAAGGTTGTGAAAAAGGGTACCGCAGCTTTGGTAGTATCACTAATATGACTACACTAAAAACAACAATAATTTTTATTACTGTTATTCAAAATATTAAGTTAAAACAGTAGCCTAAATCAATAAAGAAATATTACTATTGCACTGTAAAATAAAATCTGAAAGAAAATAGAAATATAATAATTACTAATTATAATTACTATTATTTAAAATATTTTATTTAAATAGCAGAAACTAACAAATCAATAATGAAATATTGTACTGTAAAATATAAATTATAACTAAAATAATTACCACTACCAATTATAAAAATTTAAACAAATCAATAAAGAAATATAGTACTAGCGTATGGTAAATTAAAAACCCTAATTACTACTACTAAAATAATCATAATCATAATATACATAATATAATAATTATTGTAATATAGTTTTATAATAAATATTAGATTTTACAGAACAACAGTAAGATTGCAATGCTAATATTTATGGTCATCCAAATTTCTTTGCAATAAAACATTAAACCATTGAGTTTGAAAGTGATATTTGAAAGTGAGTAAAGTGAAGGGAAACCTAAAAGCTTATCTTTTGTTGACAACCGATTTATAAATGATTCTCATTACAAATTTGGGAAGATGCAGGGCTCGACAGTGCGAGTGTTTCACTCACTTTTCACACTCACTCACAGTGAAACACTCGCACTGTCGAGCCCTACATCTTCCCAAATTTGTAATGAGAATCATTTATAAATCGGTTGTCAACAAAAGATAAGCTTTTAGGTTTCCCTTCACTTTTCTCACTTTCAAATATCCCTTTCAAACTCAATGGTTTAATGTTTGATAGCAAAGAAATTTGGATGTAATGTGTGCAAACTGTAAAATGTATTTAGGGGAAAGAGTGCGACTAAAATCCCTTTACCAAATGAAGCACATTTCATTTACACTTTCGGTCTTGTGGACTTATAATGGCTTCCGCGTGCGCGTGCCCGTTAAGTCCATGAGACCGGAGGGTGACCCATTTGTCATTTTCTTATCCCTTATTTATCAATATCTTAAATGGTATAACAAACGTCTTAATTGTCACTTTAAGAGGTCTTCAATTTGTGAAATGGAAAACAGCGATAGAGCCTAATGCGATTATTAAACTTAAAATATAAACTTCAGCTTCAAAAATAATGGATGAGAAGAATGGCAGAATGCGATTAATGAAAATGCACATTCATTCTCTGACAGCAGAAATGCAGCCGTTACACTGGTGACTCTGTAAACAAATCAGCTGCGCTACTTTGTTTCTCAACAGTATTTAAATGTTTCAAACAGCCATTCAGATGCATGTATAAATCCAAATACTTAATACTTAAAGACTTAATAGATATTTATTTTCAAACTTGTGCACTCACTTTTTTGCTTTTAAATTTGGAAAATTTATATAGGCCCTAATGAGCGAGTACTTCATGTTTTGTTTTGTTTTTAAACGAAAAAGTTATTAAACCTGTTAGGACAACACTTTTTTGTAACAATTCAATACTGTGATAATACCATATACTATGATAAAAGCTTTAGCAATTATTGTGATATATCTAATATATATAATTTTGCCTGTAAAAGTCCCTTTTCTCTCTTTATTAAGGTAAAACACATTATTTGATCAATTTTAAATTAAAGTTTTTTAATGCACTCCTAAAAAACAAAAGTAAGTGTCAAGCTCAGCGATGGTTGGTTGAGTTTTTAAATGAAAGGTATAATTGACCAGAGCGCTTGTAGTGGAGCAATATAATTAAAATCAAAGAATTTGTGATTTGATAATTGCACTAAGCCATATTACATTCTCATCGCCTTGCATTGTTAAAATTCATAAGAAAAATTGCTGACCAGTTGGTGCGTAGCACTGCTTTATAAAGTATACTCGGTGTAAAAATACACAGATTTTTACTCATATGTGGTGCTTGGCAAGTGTTCCTTTTGGACACTCTGTGAGATGCTAGCTCATGCAATCCATGCATGAAATTTGTTCATAAACATTTGAAATAGGGATGGGGCCGATCCGATCCAGTATCGGTATCGGGACCGATACCAGCGTAATTCACGTATCGGATTTTCCCGATCCAACCTGCGGAGATATCCGATATCCTTGAGTCATGTCTGCGCTTTAACGTTGTCTGCTGAAATGACTCCAAAAGTGATTCCCGCCGGCTAGTCTGCTAGCTGGCTGCAAACTGCGGAATGGATTTCCTGAACGGAGGCGCGGCTCAATGAGACACAGAGTTATGAGACACGCCACCGCTCAGGAAATCCATTCCGCAGTTTGCGGCCGCTGTGTGGAAATTCTTCACACTGGAAACACCGCAGAGCAAGACAGCAAAATGCAATGTTTGCAAAGCCGTAATTCAGAGCTCGTTGAAGCTCCCTCGCGTCGTACAACACAACGAATGCAATCAAACATTTAAAAAAGCACCACGTTACTGTGCGTTCACACCAAACGCGAATAGCGCGTCAAATTCGCGTCTGCCGCGTCTAGTTGGACGCTTGAATATTTTGAATCCATTCGCGCGCCCAGAGCGAAATTGACGCTCGTAAAAAGCAAAAGTTTGAAGCGAAATTGACGCGCGTCTGAGGCGAAATCCGCTTGTCTGTTTGCACATGGCTGATGTTGATCGAGCATTCATCGAGAGAGTTACAGCATCGGAGCGAGGATCACCCTTTAGATAGTGTGTGTGTGTGTGTGTAAGATGTTTACACTTGCACTTTTCTTATATTTCAAGACTCAAAGTATTTGACATTTTGGGAATGTAATAAATATTGACATGACCTACAGTTGCATATTTGTTTTCAGAATGGGATTTTTCCTGTTAACAGGATTTACTGTTTTTCTGACTTCCTTTTCTGACCTTATACTTACCATACATGCATAAATATGTAGGCCTACATATCATACTTGCCTGTTGAGAGGAGTTTATTTCAGCATCATATAAAATAAACAATAATGATAATAATAATATTAAAGCAAACACAGCTCTGGTATCGGAATAGTATCGGTATCGGCCGATATCCAAATTCAGGTATCGGGATCGGAAGTGAAAAAATGTGGATCGGTGCATCCCTAATTTGAAAACGCACCAATTTTTTTTTTTTTTTTTTGGATTTACACAATTATAGAATATAAAAGAATATATTATAGAATATCAAATCTAGAAATACTTATAAATACAGAAATTTGACAAGCTTGTGAAAAGCTGTAAGGCATAAGGAAAATGTTGTGCTGTCTGACCTGTGTGGTCTTTCCAGAGCCTGTCTCTCCAACGAGCACAAAGCTCTGATGACGGTTGAGGATGTCATTAAATCGTTCTTTGTACTCCCAAACAGGCAACTGCAGCCTTTTCTTGAGGATCTCGTAATAACGCGGTGTGTGAGGCAGGTTGGTAAAGGGGTTGATCTGCTGATTCATGGCTGTCTGCTTCAGAGGAAGTATCCCAACGGCAGGTACGCTGAGGGGCACGCTTGATCCCTTGCTGTCCCTCTCTCGGTCCCGATCACGATCTCGGTCTCTGTCGCGGTCACGATCGCGATCCTTCGACCGGTCGTCCCGATCTCTGTCCCGGTCCTTACTGATGGGAAGACAAGCAATAGCAACACGTAAGCAGAGATTTTGATTTAATGCCCTGGTTTTAGTTTTCTGGCAAACCAAAAGTTAAGTGCAGTAGGTGATCTGGGAAATGCTAATATTAGCCTGCTAGCATTGAAAGCATAAGTTCCCACCCTCCCAGCAAATCGCCATCCAAAGCCACGCCTCCTGCAAAAACACATGAAGGCACACACACACCTGCTCTCTGCAAAGCATCAGAAGAGACTGCGTTAAACTACCTCATGTCTCAAAAGAACATAACATTACAATAATAATGAACAAACAACTTAGAGAGCCTGTACCTAAATGCTGCCGATTCATTGCGGTGTTGATACGGTTGACAGTGAAAAGCATAATTCCGAGTCTGAGGACGTGAACAGCTCCGGTTAGACTGTCACAGGTTTACATCTCTTAATTATGATAGTTATGGCGTGAACGCATAAGCTTGTTGTTTTGGAGGAACTGTAAATGGTGGCTGCTGTTTGCGGTGCTCCTCTGTCTGTACGCGCTGATGACGTAATGTCTGTGCGAACAGGGTGCACAAATAAATTTAGACCGTTTAACAGTGATTGCTATCAGGATGTGAGGAGACTTTCAACCAGTACAACAAAAAAAAATTCTGTAGAGCAGGGGTCGGCAACAGGCGGCCAGATTATTTTGATAGCGGCTGGTTCTGAAATAAATCTGTCATGACAGCAACAGTTACTCACAATCACTTCGTCTGAAGAAGTGATTGCGAGTAGGCTAACTGTTCCTTAGTTCGTCTTTAGTGATTTTGCCTTCAAAATAAAAGTACGAGAACGTTTTTGCAGCAATGTTTTATTTTGAGATGAATTGAGAGCTTTTCATTTGAAAAGTTCTGAAAGACATTCAAAAGAGTTTGTGGATCGCTAGACACTCCTCTAAAATAGCCATCATGAAATTTCTAATCTTATATTCTTTGCAAACGGCGGCAACTTCATTGCAGATAAGACACACCGGCTTTGCATTTACAGAACTAGGTAGGATGAACGGTTGTCTTTCCATTCTTCTTTGTATGCCCTATTTTCGCTGCGGTCTTGGCCATTAGTTGATTTACTTGTTTTTGTGTAGGTAATACGTTGTCAAATATGTTTAAACTTAAATAACTACCTATACAAGTAGTTATGTCTCTTTGTATTAATCTGTCCTGTTATTGACGTATTGCGCGTCATTGACAAAATGTGCAACCAGATGTTCGGATAGTTCGAATATATGTGTGTTTTTTAGAGGGAATATTCGAACGTCATTTTTGAGCAATTTTGCCTGCCCTACAACTCTCCAGACTCTTTACCATTTTCTCTCACCAGCTAGCTTAAATGTTAATATCACTCGACGTAATAGCCTACCTCCAGCACGCAAACAATAAAAATAAAATGCAATTTAGTAGCCTACATGAGGATCCAAAGGAATAATTCTAAGTGTAAAAGTAGACTACGTCAAATAATTACAATAAGATAGGCTCCATAGTGTAACAAGCAAATTAAAATGTACTAGGGATGGGACGGTATGAAAATTTCATATCACGATTATAGTGACCAAAATTATCGTGATTATCAATATTATCACGGTTTTGTTAAAACGAGATTAAAGTGTTCAAAAAGAACTGATGCTCACACTAAAAACAGTTTAATAGTTGAAAATCAACAAACAACAAATAAAACAAGCAGCTCTATGCACTTTTTTAAGCAAGATATGCTTAAAAGCATATTTAAAGGCATTTCCTTCCTTATAATGACCGTCGTCAATATCAACGCATCATAACACAGCGCACATCCATGTATCGCAACGGACGCGCACGCGCTCTCTCGTTTCATTCAAATACAACTTGCCGTCTTGCGTCTCAATTCTTGGGCGATTGTTTTGTACGCTGTACAAAATTGATTTATAAACAGGTAAGATTTAAAACATTAATCTCAATTCAATATGTCCCTGTAATTGTGTGGTAAAAAAAATATATAATAAAAATCGGTGTAATAAGTGTACAATGATAGTCTTGTTTGAACTTGTTCGTTTTTGCCTCAAAGCCACTTGCTGCGAACTTTTCTTTGCGGAAGCTTCACGTTTATTTCAAGTGAGTGAGCTAAAATATTTCAACTCAAAACAACATTTGTGCCCAATTATTTCCCAGACGTAGTTTTTGGTAAGTTGCCTTGCGTTCGCTATAAACAGTGGGTGATGGTCACACAAGAGGACTCGGCAGATTTGAAGTGTTTCCCCCCTATTGTAGTGACCATCCTCGATTAAGTTTCACTCAACACTTTTGTAAAAGCCAAAATATGACCACACCTCAGATTTGGTCCTCTTAAAACGCTGAAAAATCTCCTGAGCACGGTCACTGCCTTTCGCCATTCCTTCTCGAATAGAAAAAACAACATTGCGCGCTGCGCCTGCGTCAGACTGTTGCTGGCTGGACAGGATTTACAGTGAGTTATTAAAATCGCGATAATCAAACACGGTTTTAATGATAATAAAAATTTGAACGATAATACTAACCGTCAGTACATTTTATCGTGGTTTATAGTGAAACCGGTAATCGTCCCATCCCTAAAATGTACATTTATTATTCACAATATGGAAAAAGGAAATAAAACAGTTCGTTAAAAGCATGACTCAAACATGCCATTAATGGGCTTATTCACATCCTCTTATTTTTATAGTTATTTTTATTCATTTTATAATTTAATTTTAATCATTGTTTCATCAACAAATTGCCTGCAGTCAATAAATAAGCAGATATAGCAGACAATGTAATCAAGACATTGAGGCGCCAGCGCGATTGCATTGCACATGAACTGGAGCTTATTTCATAAATGAACCGAAACTCAGCATATAAGCTGCCTCACAGACACGAGAAATATAGAAAGCTTGAAATGTCTAATTTTAAACAAAACAATTCAAAACGAAAAAGAAACCGACTAGGCTACTCTTTGCTTATGTAATACGTATTAAATGTGCATTTCTCTCTATAGGCACGTTCACTGCTGCGGTCACTATTGCAGCCGACACTGACACAGAAAACACTAGTTTATTAATAAACAATTAAAATGTCTCCTCTCCTTGCTATACTTGAAACATTCATAATCATTACTTTTGCCAGTTCTTTGTGACAGCTTTTAGGTGTGTTATTGGCAGCGTCACCCTCTGGTTACATTAACGCGTCACCATCGCATCAGCACCGAAAAAATGGGGATTTTTTTTTTACAATAATCACACAGCACAACCTTTTTGATATTCTGTAATTAAATCAACTAATCGAAAATCGTGACTCATCACTACTGCTTTATTAATTTATCCAGTGTAAAACCCGGACACTTAAAAAAAAGTTTTTTTTTTTAAGTATTAATTGTTTTTCATACAAATACCATAGAAACCATAAAGTTACATTTTGCAATGATAGTGACAGGGCTCCAGACTAACTTTTTGCCTTGGTTGCACTGGTGCGCCTAACTTTTTTATTTAGGTGCACCAGCACAAAATTTGGGTGCACTGAAAATTGTTCTCGGCTCGCGTCACCTTTAACGCCACAATTTCAAGGTCACCTTTTTATCACGCTCTATATACATTCATATTATGTAAATGATTTTAAACAAGAATAAGGTGTAGGTAAATAAAAAAAAATAAAAAAATAATAATTTTAAAGTGCTTCACTGAGCTGCCAAACTAACTATTTGCTCAGGCGCGGTATAGGCTCTACCTCCGTCTCTGAGTCGGATGCCATCTCCGACGAAGGACCAGGGCTTGGCATCTTACCAGGGACTGGGGAGAATGGTGGCTGAAGTAGCTTCATGTCTGGGCTGTTGTCGGAGCATTGACCGGGGAGTAAAGGGTTTTAACGGTATTCCTACTCTTACCGATACTGCTTATCGATCCGGTACTTTAACTGTATTCTTATCGGTTCTTTTTGTTTTTATATATATATATATATATATATATACATATATATTAGTCTAAAAAGAAATCTAATAAAGTAATCAAATGTAAAATAACACTGCATAATTTTTCATAAATAGATTAATGCTTAATAAAGCTGAAGTTATTCTTTCAAGAGCTTTGTAGTGATTTTTCTCTTGTTGTTTGATTCGCAGTAATGGCGCAATCGTCCGCATGTTTACTAGACTGCGGCCCCTTTAAGACCGAGTGCAGATCTGCTATTGATCTGATGCACCATATTCTCCCAACTATTTCCATAACTACGTCCATTTAAGACATAAACTGTTTTTAGTGAATCTCCAAGCCGGTCATTTTGACATACTTTTGTGTACATTTGATCGTTTAGACACGCACATTAAACCCAAAGTAGGCTATAATTTGCTTGTCTTGGTTTCGGTTTCGGAGCGCGTGCCGCCTTGCGAACAACATCTCTTGCGCAGATTTTGTGCTTTTAATAGCTCTTTTAATTATTTAACGCGTCTCGCAAGTTAGCAACAGTAGCTAGACTGCATTTTACAACAATCACCGATCGTGCTGATTCTGTCGTTAGGTTTGAGTTTTAGGGAGAAATGACAGTGTAATGCTGCGAAGGGAAGAAGTTGCGCTAGATAGAATGCGGCTATAGTTTTTAATGGTTTTACCTCAATATATTATTTTTTATAATCTTTGGAAGCCGAAATCTAAAATAAAATCAGACTAATATCACAGACCTTAAGTGTAACCAGGCTACGTTTGAATGTTTAATTCTGTCCTCCGTCATCACTCATTAAGCGTGAGAGAAGAGTGTGAGTTCCGTCAAAGGAGAACAAACAAACAAACAAAGTTCGTGGAGAGGCAGCGGATGCGAGGACGTTAGGTGCACCGGTGCGACCTAGGAAAATTTTTTGTCGCACCCTTACAAAATTTGGTCGCATGTGCGACCAAATTGGTCGCACTCTAGAGCCCTGAGTGAGGTGCTATAGGCTATGCCTGGTTTATTCTGTGGTTATGATCTAAATAGGCCTACATGATACTGGATGACCAATGGTTAATTTTAATAAAACTCAAACAGTCAGAATATTACATTTTACCAAATAAAAACGTTTTTTAACAGATGTTACTGTTTTTGTTAAAGCTGCAGTCCGTAGATTTTCCTCTTTGTCGCCATCTTTGTTTGAAATCTGCAATTGCAGTCATTCGCGGAATTATCAATTTTACGTGGGTTGTGCCTCAACACGGCACAGCGCGGATGAATCCAATGTTTTGAGGAGAATGTGTGGCTGTCCATCACCACGCCGGTGTGGATACTGTCATTCAGAATCACAGATTATACTTTTTGGAAGTATGACCAACATAAGAGTTTTCACCGGAAAATGTCATCTGAACAAGTCGGTTGCAGTCTCTTTTTTTTCTCCGAAGTCCGAACGAAGTCTTTTGCATTTTACAACGGGTGAATCTCGTCACTGGTGATTGTCGTTTGAACCTTTCTGGATCCGCCATCAAATTAATAAGTTTAATTATATCAAGTGCTGTGAGAAAATGCTATAAATCTCCACCTCCAACATCCTCACACGCAATATAGCCGACTAGCCGAGACTCCTTTATGTGGACAGATGTGACGTAACGACGCAAAGACATGCTCGAATTTCCCGCAGAAATCCACCAGTACCACTGGAATTAAAAACATTATTACAAGCTTACCATTTTGAATCGAGCTAAAGCAAGCAGATAGTTTTGAACTCTGGCTGGTTATGTACTTGCTCAAATTTATTTTGGATAATTTTTAACCCAAAAAAGTTACGGACTGGAGCTTTAATGAACATAAATTTAACATAGTAAATCTGCATCCTAACTCAAGCTAATACTACTGTCAACTGACTGTCAAATATGCGTTTCGAGACAAAACATGTAATATTAAAGCTGCCGTCTGCAACATTTTTTTGATCATATTCAGTGTAATCGACACTATAATCCGACAGAACAACATAAATAAGGTGGTTTTAGAAAAAAACCCGAGCTTCTAACTCCACCTGGAGCGTGTTATTTGTTTTGCAAAAATCCAGCGCTCCCGCTTCATATGGTCCAATCAGCGCAGGGGGGTGTGAGATCTGACTGTCAATCACAGGTCGTGCACACGCCACAGATCCCCCTCCTGGAGATTGCATGAAGCGTGATGGCGGAGAGAAAATCTACTAACAAGCTCCCAATTCCTCGGTTATTGCTATTTATGGATAGATTAGCCAGGGCAGCCTACCTCCGAGTCCATGGTGTTGATAGATGCTGAAGAGACGGACGCGTTCACAGAAAATCAGGTACACACACGCACAGTGACGCACTGACGAGCACGACCTCGATGGGAGGGTGCTCGCTGGTAGTGGGGAGGGGCATGAGAGTTGTAAACATTCAAAATTTTGGCTAATCGACCCAATCTGCCAGACTTGCCGACGGCAGCTTTAATATTGCAGCCTGCACTGCAAACTGTGCTGAAGGTACGTGCCATCAAAGTCAGGCAACACAAACCTGTTTCAAGACTTGAAGCAATATCCCCCATAAGCACATGCAGAAACTAAGAAATTCATTTTCCAATAAAAATTTATTTTGTTAAGGAAAAATGACAAATGTTTAAATGTTCTACCTCAGATTTGTGAAATGTTCACCTGTTTGGCAAGTGTTTGTCATGATATGTTCTGACAATAAAAAGTAGTTTAAAACCACAATTAATGCTCTGGTTTCTACAACTTTCACTTAGGAGCAAAAGTCTGCCTTTAAACTTGAAAGAAATAAAGATTTGACATTTATCAATACCAACTGATATAAAAATTATGATACTTTTTTTTTTGGGGCCATATCGCCCAGCCCTACATGAAAAAAAATACCATCATAATAGGCTACCGTGAAACCGGTTTAATTTGGAAAAATACCGTGATATCATTTTTTTTGGTCATACCGCCCAGCACTACTCTTGAATGAATAACTTTAATAATCATTAATCTATCAATTTATACAGTGAAAACTATGTAGTGCTATTTTACATTTGATTCCTTTAGAAATATTTTTTTTTTGTAGGTCATATTACTCATCTGAACAGTAATGTTATACAGACCTTCCTGTAATTAAATAACTGTTTATTTAATTTATATTTGTTTTATTATTGTAGGCCTATTTATTTGAGCATTAGTTGGTACTTTGTTCTTATTGTATCGTATGTACATAAAACACAAAAATTGCCTGCACACTGGTGCATTTACAGATTATATGTTTTATATTAGTTGTGTTTAAACACTGATGTTTCTTTTGCTAAACATGTTTATTTTACATTTCAGAATATAAAATAATGTTAATTGTGCTCTTAATTTGTTTCTATTTTATTTCTTTTTTAAAATAACAAAAAGAACCGATAATTGTATACACATCCATATTAGTGCATTTAATGAGGACAAGGACTAAAATCTCCCCCCCAAAAAAAACATTGCGAATGACAATCAAATTAGAAATTAAGAAATGTATTTTACAATCAAGAATAAAATCATCGATTCACTCTGTTCACTTCACTCATCGGTTCAACAAGTTGACGACCTAACAGATTTACTATTCCGACACATAAGAACGATTCGTTTAAGATTCGGACAACGCTACTCACGTATTACTACGAGCAATCACTTAATATTAAATATTAAATATTTATATTTAATAAGAATATCATTAAAAACACAAAAATGCCACTACAACTACAAATGATCCAAAGTGAAATAGAAGGCCGCGCTTTTAACCGTGGGCAACTACAAATCAGGCTTACTAACATAAACCCTAGAATGTACACTCTCACACCCCCACTATTTATTTCCAATTTACTTTTTGTGGTCAGTTTTAGTTTCTTTGCGGATACTTTCAGAGCTAAGTGAGCTACATTCCGACACCGGCAAAGTCAGGATTACACAACATATTACACTAGTCTAGTGTTCGTTAAGCGGCCTTCTTCAAAACACATCTTTGTGTATATCTCCACACAGGTTTCATGTCTGCTTCTTTACACACCGAGCCAGAACTAGAAAGTAACAAATCAAGAAAGCCGGTGAAACGTAAATAGTGTGTGTTGTACGTCAACCTGCTTGTTGTGCACGCGCGGGCAGACCCATGCAGTAGTGAGCACACGTGCTATCGGCACTAGTCACAAAGACTCGCGCGCAACTGCGCAAACAACCCGCATTCCTGAGTGTTACAATAACCTCTGTGGATATCAGCTGTGCATTTTATGTATATTATTTATTAGCAGCGATGTCAGAGAACTTGCTATTATAAAGCCACACCAGCACAAGTGTGAGCATGCTAGTGCAACCTAGCAGCTCTTTCCCTCCTCAGCGGACAGATAAAACCCTCCTCAAGCTCAACATACCCGTCAGAAGATCTCTTCTTGCTCGACGAATAATCATCGCCTAAATCCAACCGATGCCGTTTTGACATCTTGTAATATAAAGATTAATAAGGTAAAAGAGGAAAGAGTTTGTCGGTTATTCCAACGCAGCCGCTGCTCTCTGTCACACACACACACACACATACATACGGCTAAAAGACAAGATGGCGACCGGAAGTACTTACCTCATCATTATTGTTTCAAGTGCACAGAGGATAAACACACCACCCGCCTATGTTTATGCCTTTTATTCATTGCAGTTCTCAGCCAAATATTAAAAGAGAAGTATGCTAAATAATGTACGTTGTGGATGATCTTCATGAAGGACCCGGAGGATATTATATCTAGCGCCAAATAAGACGACCGCCCCCTCTCAGAGCTGCAGTTCCTGCTTTCACCGCACGGGGCTCTGCAGAGTTTGTGTCCTTGGATTTTCCTCACTCACCCTAGCTATCTGTAGAACTTTACATATAAATTACATATTTTAAATAAAAAAAAAAAACAGCCAATTATTTTATTTTCATACAATATAGGCCTACATGAAACTACATGTGTTTTTATTTATTTATTAGAAGTGTCACTATAAATAGTTTTTAGCAAACGTGAAAGAAAACTTTGATTACTTTTGTGAAAAAGAAGTAGGCTACACTTACACTGTAAAAAAAAATTACATCCCCAAGTCAAAAATTTCAAGTGACCGATAACATCAAAATTTTTCAATTAGTCTGGCGTATTATTTCTCATTGAGCCAATGTTAACAGACTATTGCAACAAGAATTTCACTTGGGCCAATTGAAAAATTTAGATGTTATCGGTCACTTGAAATGTTTTGATTTGGGAGGGTTAGAAATTTTTTATAGTGTAGGCTAGACTGTCTGAATGTATTGTTTCTTTTTCTTTTTTTTTAAACGGTAAACTTGCAGATAATATTACATTAATGAAATAAAAGGCTACTTAAGTGAGCAGTAGGACTACTGTCATGACTGTTTCTTACTTTTAAAAACTTTAAAAAGTGCACTTTGTAATGTCATTAGAAGTTTTACTTGACATTTTAAGCAGGCTAGGCTACATTTTAAATCATTGTCTTTTGTCATGCTTTAAATAATTACTTTTATTTTGATATGTTGATGTGTTGACTTTATGTTGTTTGATGTTATTAAAGTTAATATATTTTAAATGTAGTCTACTACATTGCAACTTCATCAAACACATATTTAAATACATGATATACAATGTTCAATAGAAATTACATTATATTTTACAAGTACATTTTATTTTTTTCTCCATTCTGTCACTTGACAGAGTTTGGATTCATTGCCACTGTCGCCTCTGGCCTGCTTAGTTGGGGACACTTTATATTCAACAATATTATTGATCTGACTGTACTGACGCTGTTGTGTGAGATTTGAACTGAGCTGGACGATTACATCATTTTATTACAGAACTGCTTTATAGAACAAATTTAATAATTAATGATCTTTACAAAGGAACTGCATCAACACTGATCTGACTTCAGTGAACAACAGTCAAAATGCATAATTGTCCTGTTATCACTGTAAAGCTGTTTTGGAAAAAAATCTGTACTGTATAAAGCACTATATTTAAAGGTGACTTGACCATAGTGCACATTCAGTATACAAAAGCACACTTTTTTATAAAGGAAATTTTCGATGTGATGGGATTCTTACAACAAAAGTGGAAATTCTGTCATTATTTATTCAAACTAATGTTGTCCCAAACCTGTTTTTTTTTTGTTTGGTTTGTTTGTTTGTTTGTTTTCTGTGGTAGACAGAGGAAGAAGTTTGGTGCAATATTACCTTTGTGCAGAAGACAGTTACAGATTTGCATGTGTTGAGTATGTCTGATGAAATGTTACCAGATGGAACATAATGTATACAAATACATCATATTTATATAATGTTTAGTCAAAAGTTCATTTTCTATCCAATATTCGTTTATCCCTAAAAACTGTATTGGCGTCCCTTGATAGAATCTTAAATCGAGTCTCAGAATTTAAGGAGCTCTCGTACATCTCCTTTATAGACTATGATAATTTACTGCAATGAATCAGCTAGTGCAGAAGACAATCATTGCCACCGACACAGGTAATTACACAGCCAAGGCATGGCTAACAAGCTACATAATAGCAACTGGATCATTGGTCGTGACTAGGAATTGATGGTGATGGGAAAAACAAAGTTAACGTTAACAAGACTTTGCACTGCTCTCTGTATAAATCTGAAACAGGGCATTTTTACTTCCGCTTTCAAAGACAATTAAATAACATTCCAATTGCATGTGAAATATAGGCTTGTCAGGTTTGGGACATCAGAGTCTGTAGAAATGGTTTCTCGAAAAAGAAAAACTGTCAGATATTCACTTATGTCAGATGAATATCTGCTAAGTGGTGTCAAGCATGTTCCTCATGTTGAATTGTACACCAACTAAGAATTAATGAGTCACTGTTGAGTCACCAAATGAAGAGAAGAGGAATCTATAGCAGAACTTCTTTTAATAAACACAAAACAACGACGATAATCTACACTGGAGAACACATTGTGCAATACAAGACAAAGAACTGAATAAACTGAGTGCTATATATAAACAGGCAAACAAAGGGAGCTAAATGAAACACAGGTGAACTTAATTAGTGACTAACAGACTATCATGGTTAACTTGTAACTCAACATGAGTTCCTAAAAGAGCAGCCAAAAGTGTGATTGCAAAGGAACATTCTCTCAATCCCAGTTCAGGACTGCACACGGATTAAGCATTGTAGTATTTTTGTGACTGCAATATTCAGGCTCCACATGGATTGAGGACAACTTTTCAGTTATATGGTAATGTACCTTTGCTCTTTTTGGGAAGGTTTTTTTTTCATTCTTTTTTTTTCATTATGGTAAATATTGACTATTTAGTACAACTAAAAAAAAAAAGAAATTTTTCAAACTTGTGAAAAATAAGTACACTTTAGCATGCTGCAAGAATTAATATTATGGAAATGATACTTATACATGTACAAGAATGTGTGATGTTTATGCGTTTAAACAAGTGTATTGTAGTTTAAATGTATATTAAATGCAGTTAGCGGAAACGGGTCAAACAAAGGACAAATCTTTGTGTAATTTCAAAATTACTTGTTTTGTCTTTGAAAGTGCACTGAAAAAAATGTTATGTTGACTTTACTTAATTTTATTATGTCAAGGGGTTGCACGAAATAAATTTATCTAAATCCAGATATATTTTTTAAGTTGAGTGTACTTATATTTTGTAAATTGGTTGTGCTTATATTTTATAAGTAATTTCAGATTAATTATATTCATTATTTTAGCTAAACTATTTTTGAGTTGAATTTACTAAATTTTTTCAAGAATCAGCCTATGAATCCCAACAATGGTGACAATTATAAAGCATGTTGCAGTGCATTCTGGGTGCCACCAATCAAAACTCATTCATGGCCCCCATCATGCATTGCTGCATGAATAAATAATGAGCTTATGATCCGAGGTGATCTGTTTGTCACCATTGCTGAGATTCATACGCTAATTCATGATGTCTGTGTGTGCCTACATAAAAGGAAAATGTTGAAGTTTTTTTTTTTATTGATTTGATCATTTGGATTTCATTGAAAAGGCTAAAAATATTATGCTGTACAAGGCCAGTGCTGCTATAATTAATAAAGTAAACCTAACTCAGAAATTGTGACCTATATGAATTCAATGATTCAGGTCAAATGATTGTGAAATAATGATTATGTTAAATCACAACCAACACCATCAGATAACCTTTTCTATTTGTTCATCTGGCTGTTGTAACTCCGGTACAGCAGCCAAACAAAATCTAAAGTTCACGGTTTAAGGGTAAAGAGCCCAACTAAAACACACACTCATCCCCATAATGGTGACTTAAAATTACGGTTTTAACATTACGGTTTTGTCCTTCAGTGATTCTGCTGCAAAATGATGTCCAAAAGACGTCTTTTCAACGTCTTTGTCACAAAAGTCCGACGTCCACTGAGGAGCCAGAATGAACGTTTTTATGACGTCTTTTTTTGACGTGTTCTGCACGTCCGATATCTAGACGTTCATGGAACCTTCGTACAAGGTTATAACTAGTTCAGATGTGGCCATTGTGGACATATTTCAACATCATTTATGGTCTCATTTAGACATAATTACTTTGACTATTGCTGTCAGATGATCTTAGTGAGAATTAACAGAGGTTTAGATGTTGATATTTGTTTAATTTGAAGTGTCACCATTGTGGTGATCAGTGTTTGCTTTAGTTGGGCTCTTGGTCCCCGTTCCTTTTACTTTAACTTATATTTGACTGCTTTAACTGTGTATTTGTAAAACACAATTGTTGTGGCAGAGAAAGCCATTAATAAGTAAGATAAGCTGTTTTCAGCTTATGAAATCATCACAAAAAAAAGCATCTAATGTTGTCAGATGCTTTGGCATTCATAACCACCAACCTTGTGGAACTGCAATATTGGTTCCAAAAGCATTAAAATGATCACTTATTTGAAGATGTATAAAAAAAGCATGTGCACATTATGTTTTAAACAAGTGTATCAAGTAAACACACAGACATCAAGATTTTGCATATGATTCACAACAATGGTGACAATAAATTTTTTTAAAAAGCTTCATGCTGCAATGCATGATGGAAAGCTTTCATAGTACAAAACTCATCCTTAATTCCCAAACTTTTTTGTTTTGAGTGTGATTTGTTTTGATAGATGCTTTTTTTTTTTTGTGATGATTTCATTATCATCATCAATAAGCTGAAAACAGCTGATCTTACTTATTATTGGCTTTCTCTGCCACAACAATTGTGTTTTACAAATACACAGTTAAAGCAGTCAAATATAAGTTAAAGTAAAAGGAACGGGGACCAAGAGCCCAACTAAAGCAAACACTGATCACCACAATGGTGACACTTCAAATTAAACAAATATCAACATCTAAACCTCTGTTAATTCTCACTAAGATCATCTGACAGCAATAGTCAAAGTAATTATGTCTAAATGAGACCATAAATGATGCTGAAAATATGTACACAATGGCCACATCTGAACTAGTTTTAACCTTGTACGAAGGTTCGATGAACGTCTAGATATCGGACGTGCAGAACACGTCAAAAAAAGACGTCATAAAAACTTTCATTCTGGCTCCTCAGTGGACGTCTTTTCAACGTCCGACTTTTGTGACAAAGACGTTGAAAAGACGTGTTTTGGACATCATTTTGCTTAGTGGTGTCTTCAATGTTGGCAATACAAAATAAAGAGTTCTTAATTCATCTTTGACGTCTGTCTGTTATTCAGATATTTTTGTTTAAACATTTTTAAATGGTTAACTTTTAAGAAATTAATTTGATTAATTATTACTCAATTCTAATGTGTTAAATGTAATTAATAATATTGCTTGTAATCTGCACAATTTTATTGAGTAGATATAGCGTATTCATTTTACAGTGTATATGGAAATTAAATTAAACTTATTTTTTTCTAATTACTTTTAATTTAATGAAATTAACTTGTTTTAAACAAGGGCAGTGAATTTGAAAATTAATAATAAAAAATAAGTAGGATTAAATAACACATTAAAATCAGTGAAATTAACCAGATAAAAACATGTAACATTTACAAGGGGTCAGAATCATTTTTTTCCTGCTGAATGTACTGATATTTACTGTGCATTTATGGTAAAATTAAATATACCTTAATATCATTTCTACTTAAACTTGTATGTCATGTATGCTTGAATCACATACGACTGATCAAATTATAATGATTTACTATGTTAGTCAACACATCAAAATAAGTGTACTTTAAAGAACATTGTTTTGATCTTTTTGTTGTGCTTTAAAGAAAAAAAAAAAGTGTTTTACATCGCAGAGTGCACTTTTCAAAAGTGCTTGACTCTTGTGTTAAGAAGCTTGCTTGTGAAAGTGTACTGTATGTAGTATGAACACTTAAGTGGCTTTTTATTTCATCAATGTTATGTTCTCTGCAAGTAGAAATTTATTTTATTTTTATTTATTTAAGTATACTTTCAAGATTAAGTACAAGTACACATTCAATACAAATAAGTCACTACTTTTTCACAAGGGTATAGCAATTCAAAAATAAATACAATTTCTTTTATATGGTTTTCCCTTGCAAACTAATCTAGTTGTGCTATTTTACCTATTGCAACTTCCACTCTCAAAGCTCCCTGCAACAAAGCTTTGTCCTTTTATCAAATATATTACGTTCTTCAACCAAACGGCATGATTTCACTGAATCCACTCTTCATTGTAGGCTTTAAAGATCAACATGGAAAACATCATCCTTCCCTCTGATATTGTTGGTGCTGCATATACAAGGAGGAGAGTTCTCCAAATATCCAGTTTGTTTGCCTGCCGAAGCTCCACAGCCGGAAGTCGTGGAGTTCGACAACACAATCCATGCCACTTGTGAAGTAACTCCCAGCCCCAATTTGCCACGTAACCAGACAAAGATCTTTGGGCAAATCCTCTTCAAGCAGCTCTTCCCCAATGGAGATTTAGAAGTGAAAATCAACCTCTGTGGTTTGCCTGCCATCGATCATCAAGAGCGTGCCATGCACATCCATCAGTATGGAGACCTCAGTCAAGGCAGCATCACTGTTGGTCCTCATTATAATCCAAACGGCGTTGACCACCCTCATCATCCTGGAGACCTGGGCAACTTTGCTTCTGAGCAAGGAGTTATAAGGCAGTTCCTGACGCAGCTTCCAGACGCCAAGCTCTTTGGGCCTTATTCCATTCTGGGACGTGCGGTGGTGGTTCATGAGAAGGATGATCTGGGAATGGGTTCAGATGAGGAGAGTAAACTCAGTGGGAATGCTGGACAGAGAATTGCTTGCGGTGTGATTGGTATTACTACTCCAAGTCTGTGGCAGAAGACTGAACTGCTCCCCAAGAAAAGATGTGGAGGAAGGAACTGAGAGTCAAAGATGAGAGAGTCGGATATGGTGGAAGGGCAGATTCAAATGGGATAATCATGATTTTCCTTGTGTATTCTTTGTATGTGTCCTACATTAAAGTATATTTCATAACCTGAACATTCCCAGGTTTTTTTTTCTTTTTCTTTTCAGAAGCTTTTTGGCCATAGCTTCCAATAGTAAATGCAGTCTTAAAAATAAATGTAGGGTGAATGCAGGTAAAGTGGGCCGTTTAGTTTGATTTACTGTGCTCAATGGGTTAACACTTTAAGAGCATGACAATGGCCTTTAATTAAAGATGCACACATCTTTAAATGATAAAATGGTTTTGGTTGAATGACTATGACACTGGAGAGTGTGGCTACATCTCAAGGACATTCACCCTTATTGTTGAAGGTAGACATAACCTCTGACATAAGATGTTATTTTCTAAATTATAAGGTTTCTCACAAATATTGTGACTGTTCCTGGTTTGTTACTAAAGTTAACAGGGAATCAAATGCAATAAATCAAATGTGTTTGTTTTCTTGTAGGGAGTTTATATATTGCTGACCCACTTTGGCTGAATGTCTTAAAGTGGGCCAGTAGGATTTATGTAAAGTGGGTAACCTTAAGAAATTATTTTCAAATTCATTAAATAAATTGATGCATATTGGTTATTTTATAGTTGACCTATAATATAGTTCAGTTCAACTTTATTGTCAGACTCAGGGTCCATTAGAAAACCATACAACATTACAGACACCAACCCCTCCCTAAAAAAACACAATTACCAATTATAAAAGACAGCTATACCAGTGCTTCCACAGAGGTGACTGGTATCGCACAACACTTTTACTAGGATTTGTCTGTAGCTTAATAATGCCATTCTGAGAGCCATCCAGTCGACCAATAAATTTGTACATCAGATTTCTCAATAAAGCCTGGAAAGTGTTGACTCTTGCCTTACAAAACAATTCACTTGCACTACACCACCTAGGTTTTTAAAGCAATATCCGCATACAGTCATTATAGGCCACCTGAAGCTTATGTATGGTTGTCTTTTTAAACTTGGCCCACAATGGGGCAGTGTAGAGTGGAGTACAGTAGGCTTGAAAGAGCCTTATCTTAACATTGTCTGAACACATATAGAATTTTCTTGCTAACAATTTAGCTTGAGCATAAAGCATACAACACTGCCTATGTCGTCATCATCATCAGACAATCGATCTGTGAGGAAGTGCCCCAGGTATTTTGTTTTATTACAAATACTTAGCACTTTGCCTAACAGATAAAAAACTGGAAAATTGTCCAAAATTATCCCTTTTTGTTCTGCATATCATGACAACACTCTTCTTAGCATTATACTGCACATCATATTTGAGCCCATAATCAGACCATCTATTCAACAACTGTTGAAATCCAGCACTGCTAGGAGAAACAATAGCCAGATCATCGGCATACATAAAATGATTTATTAGAGCGTTACCAATCTTACAACCTGTTTTGCCGCCTCTTAGTTGTTCTGATAAGTCATTCATATACAGGTTGAAAAGGGCTGGGGAGAGTAACCCCCCTTGTCGTACTCCATTACCAACACTAAACGGAGCGGAGACTCTATTACCCCATCTGACCTGCATACTCTGGTTGGCATACCAGTATGCCAGGATTCTTATCATGCTGTCAGGCACGCCCCTTAGTTTCAGTTTCAGAAACAACTTCCGGTGATTGACTCGGTCAAAAGCTTTAGAGGCATCTATAAAACCAATTAGAACTGAGGAGTTTTGCCTCCTATACACTTCAACAACTACTTTCAAGGCATAGATACACAAATCAGTACCATGTTTAGCCTTAAAGCCAAACTGGTTGTCTGTGGTATCAATATACTCACTCAGACGATCTAATAAAATCCTCTCTAAAACTTTAGATAACACACTGGCTATAGTGCGATTGGCCTATAATTCTCCACACTTCCAACTTTGCCAGCCTTGTCTTTAATGACAAACACAAGAGTAACGGCTAACATCGAGTCTGGTAACATTCCATGGGTCATAAAGCCATTAAAGCAAAAGGCAAGAAGGGCTGCAACCTTTGGGCTTGCATACTTAAGGTGCTCTGCTATGATTTGATCTGAGCCACTTGCTTTATTATCAGATAACTGAGAAATTGCTTGATGAAATTGCATGAGTTGTGATTCCCAGTATGTCTCTTTTGGCAATATTTCCTACTTTATAAGGATCCCTATTGACGCAATTAAATAAAGCCGAGTAGTGTTGCCTCCACAACTCCGCTATATTATCGGCTCCAGAAACTCCCTCTATAGTGCATGGTAACAGAGTATTAACCTTGTTTAGAGCTCTTACCTCCCTCCAAAAGTCAGTGGTATTATTACAAAGTAGCTTTTCAGCCAAAGAGTCTGCTCTCATGACTTGCTCGTGTTTGCAAACATAACGAACTGCATATTTATACCTAGCATTAGTAATCTTTTTAAGGTCCAGGACAGGCCCCTGTCTGGGTCTACCAGCCAGAACCCAAGCTTTAAATGCCTCCTTGGCTTCCGCCCTTATGTGCAGCCACAAATTTATTCCAACCTGGCTTGATGTTATGTGCCTTATCAGAGCAAGTAAAGTATGGTCTACTTGCCTCATACATAGCATCCACAATACAATCATACATTGCACAGAAAGCGTCACGATGAGCAGTGTCATTACAATTTACATTAGAGCACATAATTGCACTTTTTGGCAAATATACACTTCTCAGAAGAACATCTGTTTTCCTACAATATAACAAAACATCCTCATTTGTGAGCTTAGCCCAATCCAGTTTAGCCTTGCAAGCACTATTACCCACATTGGTCATCTCAGGAAGACTGTCGACATCAAGCAACATAACAAACGGTACATGATCAGACATGGACGTTTCATACAAGATTTTCATTGATCGCAAAAAAGCATGGGCATCTGCAGTGCTAATGCAATGATCGAGCCATGATGTTGTATGCCAGGCTTCACTTATGTAAGAATAGCTATCTGCAGGTAACAACAATTGGCTGGATAATATAAAGTTATTGTCTTCACAAAACTGTAACATATGTCTAACAAACACTGAACTTCTGTTTGAAAGATCAGCATTCATATCACCAACCATGGAATGATTATAATGAATAAAATAATTTATAAAAGCAAGTCTATGCAAGTATTCATCCTCATTCTGCTGACACTCATATGGTGTATATATGTTAAGGATAATAAACTCTTTATTGTTAACCTTTAACTGTACTGCAATGCACCAGTCAACTTCAAGCCTTATGACTTTTATCACTGAGTCCAATTTTTATGCCAAAGGATAGCCACACCTCCTGCTATCCTTCCTCTCACTATTCCCATTGAGAGATCAGTTGTAGATTCACCAGCACCGTAGAAATTGTCTTTAAAAGAGTTCAATTTTCCCAAATCTTGTTTAGGTAAAAAAGTTTCCTGTAAACATAAAATGTCACAGCTTTGCATCAAGCTATCAACAACTACACGCCGAGCCCTGTCCCCTGCGCTGCTGCCAACACACAACCCCCAACAGTTGTAAGATGCAACACGCATGGGAGAATTTAAGAGGACAGTGCTGCCGTAGCCCTAATCGGCACAACCGCTCCAGGTGTTGAACTGGTTACACTAATACCAGTCACTCCCGCCTTACGTGGCTCATAGTATCGCCGCACAACAGAACCTTCTGGCCAGAGTTCGGGGTTGTACATCTCTGCGACTTCACTGCATTCCACACACACTTTAAATGAACTGTGTCTATTACTCACAGTGACAACCCGTTGATAGGTAACATCACGGCCAAGCTTTTCTTTAAAATAGTTAGCCAGCGTCTCTGCATTAAGGTCTGGAGAGAATTTGGTAGCAAAAACACTTACCAACTTCGTCCAAACCACTTTTATATTTCCTTGCGCACCCGTGCCAACAATAGGCTTAGGCATCCTCCGCTCTGGTTTGTCTGTATGCTCTTTTCCCAGAGCCGACTGGCCCTGTGTATGCTTTCACAACATAGCTCCATTTTGGTGAATCTGGCAATGCCGCAGTCCCTCCAGGGCACACAGCTGCGCCCACAGCGAGACCCCCAGCACCGACACCCTCGCCCAAGCCGATCCTCGCGCAGGGCGCAGAAGCATGGCCAGCACCGATGAGTTCACTGTTAACAGGTGATCTGGAGACGCCCGCAGCCGCCACCAACTCCACACCGCCATCCTCGGCAGAGGTTCCGAGTGGTCCACCATCACTCGGTAAGTCCAGACAGTTCCTTGTGCCATGACTGGGCTCCAAATGTCGCTCTAATGCGTTGACTCTGTGATCAATGGTCGTAGTGACAGCATACAGATTATCACCAACATCGGCCTGAAGTTTCACTGCGTGTCTAAGCGCACAAAACCTCACTGTGCAGGCGTTCCATCTTACTGAGCAGGTTTGAGACATCTATGTTGTTAAACGTCACAGGCGGCAGCTCATCTAGGTAGTGGGAAACAAATCTGGGGATGTTTTCTCCACACTCGTTTAACACTTTTAGGCAACTTTTAATATTGTTTACATCCTTCTGGTTGCCTTTAAAGGCAACGCACCGTTGCTTAGTATTAGGACAAAGTTCAAACAACACCTTGGAGTCGAAGGTATTCGAGGCTACTAGGACAAGTTCATCCTGACTCATCGTTTTTATTCTAACCGCAAGGAAGTTCAGAAATTCATCCTCTACAATAACCTTGCCTTCCACGGTGTCCCAAATCGTGGGTTTTAGTCGAGGGCGGCTAAAACTTGAAGCAGCCACAACATGACGCACACTTTCAGCCATCTTGCTTGTCTGCTCTTATGCTTTTAAACAAGCTTCAAAGCATGTATCGGGTTCGCAGCGCAATTTTTCATGAAGCTCCGTGCCGGAGCGCGTATTGTTTTCAGAGAAACACGTGATCAACGAAAGGTGTGTTCGACATCGGCTGCGGCTGGATGTAACCACAGCTGAAGTGAAATAATACAAAATAATTGCCAAATAATACAAAGATGTTTCAGAGACATTTTCATTCAATACTTTATGTACAGCTTCATACAGCGTCTGTTTGAACAAATAAAGATCACCATAAGCTACTATCAATGAAGTAGAGTCTACGTTTTTTAATCAGTTTTTATTTGATAAAGAAACAATATAACATCGCAACTACATGAAAAGAGTGTTTACTGTTACAAAAAACTGATTTGTGAGCTTTAGAGGAACTAAAGGTGTCCGAATAAACACAAAACACACGTGATCGTTGTCATGCGGTGAATCCGGCCAATCGTGTAACAGCTGTAACGTCATCAGAGCTCGTGCAGCCGCTCTTGAGAAGCTGCGCTGGCTGAGTTCTCCAGCTACTCTCGAATCGCTCTCGCCGTACTTTGATGGCATACGTCACAGTCACGTGGCGTCGGCGCTGTATCAAGTCGGACAACATTTCTAACTGGCATGCACTGCTTCAAGTCAGCCGCCGATCGGTTTGCGCAGAGCTGCATGAAGTCGAACAAGCCAGAAGCCTCGCTTTCTTTCCAATCACGTGAATGCATCACTTTGCGTGTCAGAATGTTTGAACCCAGACCATAACTCTACAGGTTTTTGGAAGTTTAAGTCTATTTACTATAAAAAAAGAAATTACAATATAAATAAGCCTATAGCCTATGTTACATGATCATATATTCTGACACATAAACAGCATATAGAAACCATAAAATAATTATACCAACATTTACTTGCATCAAGCAACTCAGCTGGTATTTTTATAATTAGTATGAATATAATTGCTACTTTTATTTTATTGCTACACTTTAATATGAGATTTATAGGAACTATACGGTTATCGGGACCACACGTGTGTCTTTTAGTCCCGTATAGTCCGTATAGTCCGTATAGTCATCCCTGATTGGTGTTAACCCCAGTGACGGGTAGGTTAAGGGGCGGGGTTAGGGGTAGGCCATCGTATAATTGGTCTTAACCCCAGTGACGGGTAGGTTTAGGGGCGGGGTTAGGGGTAGGCCATCGTGTGGTCCGGATAACCGTATAGTACCGATTTATATGATCAGAAAACTGAACATTTCGCGTTGTCAGGCTTTTATTTGTGCTTAATGGATAAGCTGCGCACTCAGCTGCTCATAAACATGGCTGCAATATATTTGACCTGCCACAAGATGGCGCTGTTTTCGACACTCTTGATGCTACAAATCTTTTCCCGAAACATTCAGGGGAAAGCCATAGTGCTTCATGAGGCTTCATTTGTATCCCTACCTTAAAGTTAACAAATTAAGAAAAGTTACATTTAACAAAAAGTTGCCCACTTTACCTAGCCTGGTCCTACCAGACTCTCGTAGCCTACATTTCATTTGTACAGAGAGTCTGGCCACTCTCCATTGACAAGCATTAACTTCCTTGAAGACAGGTACTCTGTTAAAGTTTAAAACTATTGGATCTGCCCAGAGCCACTCTGGATCTGCCATAACCAATCGCTAACGTTTGGTCGTGACGTATGTCTACAACTCAAACTAGCGCACCTCAACGTCATCGTTCTCAGCCACTCCCTCTGTTCGCTGATTGGACCGCCAAAAAATTGGCCGGAGAAAACCCAAGAATATACTGCGAATCCAGGCGGAGTACTTAAGGAAAATGAAAATGAGCGGAAGTATGTAGGAGGGCGGAGCCAGGCTACACTTTACCTGCATTCACTCTACTAAAAGGGGATTTTAAGGGCGTTTTCACACCTGAAAGTCCACACCAAGGTCCGAACCAAAGTTCATGTTTTGATACATTGTATACATTTGGTTCGTTTTGGTTTGGTTTCACATTTATCGCAATTATGCGAGCGCACTAAAGAACTTTACATGACGTACTTGCGTCCTGTCGTCATCATCTATATAGGCTGCATCTTGACATTGATTGGTTTGTAAACGGACGTGCGTCTGACGACAGCGTGTTGTCAATTCGGCAGGTAAGTTTGACAAGAATGAATGAACAGACGCATATCGTTACCACTATACTTTTATTATTATGGCATAACTCCCTGCAGCACCAACTATAGGCCTACTCGAGGCAAGTTCAAATTCGCCAAATGAACGTCGTTGTGCAAACATTTTATCGTCGACGGCAGGATGCAGCACAAGTGTGTGTGCGTGTGTGTGCGCCAGAAATGCTGTAGGCAGGACTGACAGATCTGCACATAAATATTCTTCTTCAGTTGTTTAGGCTACGCGGGAACCACCGGAACTTCCTGTAAATGGTCTGAAGGTCCGAACCATACAGAAAATGCTTTCACACTAGAAAAGAACCAAACCTTTGTTCAGTTTGATCCAGACCGAGACTACCTCTTTTCGTCGGACCAAATTTCGTCTATTTGGTCCGGACCGTGGTCCAGGGGAGGATTCACACCTGTAATTTTGATTCAGACCAAACTGAAAAGTCAGAAAATCCGGACCAAACAAGTTAGGTGTGAAAGGGCCCTAACATCGATGCCATAGAATAATCATTCCCCCAGACATTTTTACTTCTACCTACAAAGACAATTAAATAACTGTCCAATTCCATAGGCTTGTCAGGTTTGGGACAGAGTGTAGAAATGGTTTCTTGAAAAATAACAACTTATGTGAGATGAATATCTGCTATAAGAAGTGATGTCAAGCATGTAATTGAACACTGAGAATTACTGAGTCACAGTTGAGTTACCAAATGAAGAGGAGAGGAATCTATAGCAGAACTTCTTTTAATAAACACAAAACAATGTGTTTTGTGTGTTTTGTGTTTCCCACTAGTGTAAACAGATGGGTATATTATTCTGACAGTTTGTTACTACAGTTAACAGGGAATCAAAATGCAAAAAATAAAATGATTTTAAAATGTGTTGGTTTTCTTGTAAGGTGTTTAAAGCTACAATATGTAAGATTTTTGTAATAAAATAACCAAAAATCACTTTTCACACAAAGTGTGATATATTTCCTGCAGTTGTGTACTTGCAGTATCCAAAAAGTTCCCAAAGATTTTTAATTTCAGAGAAATTCCAATTTTAAATAATGGCTCGTCCATGTTCACCTGTCGCCTGTCAATGACGTAATATCCGCGTTATCCCTGGTTCCCGCTCGTACTGCCATAGTAACCACGGCGACAGACGTTGACAACTGCGTTACGTCTAGCAGCACGCTCATGGAGTTGTTTCGTTCAAACATTATGGACCATGGCAAGCAGACTTTGGGACAAAAGGAGAACTAAAACGAGGATCAATATCGGCGTGTTCGAGATGTCGAGAGCTCCACGTCCGTGACAAACTTTGACTTGACAGAGACGTCTTGCATGTACTTTATTAGACAGGTGAGCAAATGTACATAAAACTAATCCATGTTATATAGCTCAACATGATGAAATGTTAGAATATGATCAGTATGTTATTCTAATGTTCATCTAGCTTACTGATAGTCTCATACAGACAAACAAACACATAGAATAACATTATAACTTTCAACACACTCAAATGTAGTTTAGCGTGATAGTGTAGACCAAGTGAAACAGCGCTGCGTTACCTCACAAGTTTAATTCCTCAAATAAACTGACTTGTTACCCCTTTTCCACCAAGGCAGTGCTGGTGCTGGCTCGGAGCAAGAGCCTAGTATCAAATCGGTTCTTTGTTTTTTCGACACCCAAAGCACCAGCTCTGAACCAGGAAAAGTGTTTTTTAAGTGTATACTTTGTCTGTGTCCTACATTAAAGTATTTAATACCCTGAAATTCCCTAGATTTATTGCCATTACAAACGCCATTACAAACGCTGCATGCTTTAAATGTCTCTTTCAATGCTTTTGAATGGTTTCCAGGCATCCAGCAATTCATGTTTATGTTTTGGTCTTTTCAGAGTCGTTTTGGCCATCAGGGACGTAGCTTTGGTATTCAGGGCCTCTGTGCAACTAGTTGCTGTGGGCCCCCTTGAAATCACGTTTTGGGTCTCCCTTGCTTCAAACTGCGGGGCGCCCCTAAAGTTGGGATTGACTCTCTTTTGGAGCCTGTCTCTAGAGGATAGTCGATGAATTGCTGTTTGAGTCACTTCCTTGTTGGTTTCAAGAGAGAAGGGAAGGTTGCTGCTTGGTTTCAATCGGAAGAATCACCAACAACTGTTTGGTCATTTTATAGTATCACTTGTTTCTAAACTTCTGATATTCATGTGCTTCTTAACCTTGTACATATACATTTATTTTATTTTATTTTATTTTGCCCACTATAAAATACTGACCTTTCTAATTCTGAATAGGGAAGTCCACATCCCCGCTACATTAAAGTTGGTATGAAATCAAAATTGAAAAATCTTGCTTTGTTTTTGTTTTTTTACTGGTTGCGAAGGCAGGAGAACCTGTCTCTCATGTACAATCTGATCAACCAATAGCAAACCACAAACATCCAACCATCCAGTCAACCCTCTTATGGACAAAATTAAATCCAGCCCTACTTTTTTTTTCTTTTCAGAAGCCATTTCACTCTGATATATGTTGCAATAGGGAAGCAAAGACTATCACAACTTGTGTTTTATGACGAGTTTAACACACATTTCAAAGTGACAGATACCAGCCACCAGAAGTGACATGACTTCCACTCACTAGTAAATATCTGAAATCCAGAAGTTTTCCTGGCTCGGTTTCATGATTTATGTACTGAACAACCACCGACAGACAAGCTGCCTCAATTCCCAAGGCATAAACAAATCAAACAGAATATAAATAAGGGCATAAAACGCAATGTGCCGTGCGCTTCCTCTTAAAGTCTGTTTGGGACACTGCTCTTGAAGGGAAAACTGCTGAAATAATTGGATGCAATGAATTTCAGAAGAGAGATGCGATGTCTGCTGTGAGAGGCTGCCATGGGCTAAGTGAACAGATTTGAATTTAGGATCAGTGCTATGCTTGAACTAATAATGTTTATGCATAAAGTCTGAATTGGGATTACTCTAGTGTTTGCCTGATATCGTGAACTGAAAAGAATTATAATATTTTACTGTGCGTTGATGTATTCAAAGCTGTGAGCTGTAGGCCTATGTAAGTTCCACATGCCTGATGACAGAGTCACTCCAGCGGCTACTTGCTGGGAACATTTTGCTCCTTAAAATATTGGGAGATACAAACTTATAAGCAAAACTGTATTTACTGCTTCCATTACTCAGATCACAGCTCAGGACTAAACTCTAAACTAAAGCCTTCTGAGTTGTTACTGTATGTGGTACATTCCTTAAGAAAACTACTGGAGGGTGTGCAGTTATCCATTTAAAAATTAATAAATTACCCATTTAAATTTGTTTTTGTAAGGAGCAGTATGCAAGAACAATTTATGTTAGTCTAGCATTTGAGCCTTTAGATGAAACCGTATCTATCACGCAAAACATAAATTCAGTCCAAGTGTGTCCCACACAGTTAAATAAATAATGTTAAATGAAAGCCATGTCAATATCCTGGAAAGCATATCTCACTGAGGAAGCATCAGTTATTATTATTATATTTCAGTTATAATCAGTTTTTGTTATTTTAATATGTTTAATTTTATTTAAACTAATGAAAATGTTTATGGTTTTAAGTTCTATTTAATAACCCTGGTTGTAACACACAACAAATTAACATAACATAAAAAAAAGGCATCAAGTGCAACAGACTTTTCCATTTCACCTGCTGCTCTGGTGTCTTTTTGACCCGTCATGAAACATTGGCATTAGCTTATGCCAAATTTGAATAAATTCACAACAGTAATCCCAGCTTAATATGCTAAAGTCCCCCTGTGGTGAAAATCAAGCTTTTAATTATGCGGCATTTTTATTATACTTTAAGACAAACCATGTGCAAATTCATAAGTCAACACCATTGCAGAGTATTTTCTCCTTAAAACTGCAGTGAACCAAAGACAGTCTCAAAAACATGGTTTGAAATCGCTGGTGTTTCTGACGTCACAAGCTACCTTGTAACCAATTACGTGTTATCGTCATCAAGTGAATCTCTGAGCTGGTGCGAGTGAGTGGAGGTAGGGCTAATTTGCATATTTATTTAAATGAGGCAAGGGTGTAGAGTTAGATTCAAGCTAATTTATGACATGAAGATTTTTTTTTCAAGGAAAAAACTTTTAAATATGTATCATTTTGATGATCAAAGATGAGTTTTAAGGGGAAAAAAATTATTGACTACATAGGGGACTTTAATCTTCTGAACTAAATAGGCCTATGATAAATGTAATATAGCCTAACGTTTTATATTTTACCTGGAAGATAATTATTTACCTGTATATTTTTTTCTTCAGCAAAAAAAAAAAAAAAGAAGGATGTGGATGACAAAAGTTTCATCACCATACTTCCATCGAAAGCCATTATTTTCATAATTTATGAGTAAGAACGGTACAGTACAGGCTGCTCAAAATGCACGCGCTCTTGTAAAATGAATCCCACAAGATTTCATACAACCACCCTATCACCTGCTTCTGAATATGTTTCTCAATGAATAATTCAAGCAATGTGGCCTACGTGCGCATCCTCCTGTACAAATGCAGCGTTTCTTGTCTAATAGGACCAAAGAGCAAGAAAAAGCAGCTGGAGAATATGTGTAGCAGTGGGAAGACAGTGACTGACGACCTGCCATAAGGCAGCAAGGAGATGCCAGCGCACCGTGGAGTCAATCGGTGTGTCACGTCAAACTTCTGATTTTAGTCCTAGTTGAGAAGTTTTACAGTGCTAGAGTGAAAGGTAGTCAGTGGCAGCAAGGGGACTGTGACAGGAGATGGTGGAGACGACAGATTTGCCTCCTACTTGAGGAGAGATCCTACAGTGCATCGTGCTGCACTGTAACACAAGAAGTTTTTTGGTTCTTTCTCTTGCTTTTACATTCTATATTCAGTTTATTTTGCAACGCGGAAGCTGTTTTCTGTGAATGTGCATGACTTCTGATTCAACTATAGCTATAGAGGTAATGCATTGACGTCACTTTCCCGCCGAAACACGCCACCCTCAGGCGGACTGATTGGCAAAAGAGCTGTTGCGTGACTGGAGTTAAAGGGTTAGTTCACCCAAAAATGAAAATTCTGTCAGTAATTACTCACCCTCATGTTGTTCCAACCCGTAAGACTTTTGTTCATCTTCAGAACACAAATTAAGATATTTTTTATTATATCTGAGAGCTGGATCACACCTCCATAGGCTTCTCTGTAATTGAAACTTGCCGGCCCAGAAAGTTAGTAAAGACAATGTTTAAAATAGTCCAAGTGACTACAGTGGCTCAACCTTAAGTTTATCGAGCGATGAGAATACTTTTTGTCGAAAAATAACTTTATTCAACTATTAATTTTCTTCTGTGTGGGCCTCTGAGTGAGTTTACGTAGTGTAACAGCGCAGCGCTTCTGGGTTGTACGTCAGAACGTAGGCTCACTATTGGCCAGCATCACACACATGACTAGCGTCGGCCAATAGTGAGCCTACTTTCTAACAACCCAGAAGCGTTGCGCTGTTACACTACGTGAACTCACAAGTCGTTATTTTTGGGGGGTTTTGCAGGCAAGTTTCAATTACAGAGAAGCCTATGGAGGAGTGATCCAGCTCTCAAAAATATCCTAATTTGTGTTCTGAAGATGAACGAAAGTCTTACGGGGTTGGAACAACATGAGGGTGAGTAATTTCTGACATAATTTTCATTTTTGGGTGAACTAAACCTTTAATACGGGAAACTGCAAAAACACGAGTAAAACAAACGATTATCAGTTTAACACTGATTCTTGAGAGTCGGGATAAAACACGTTTTAAAAAAACTTTTTTTTTAAATACACACTATATCAATTAGAGTTATGTGTTTCTGCAGAGAAAGGTCTTAGCTATTTAACCATGTAAAGGAACAGGTTCTAAATAAAAGCACATTTTTAACAAATGAACATGTTTCCCTTCAGAACTGGATTTGTGTCAACTCCGTCAGACACACTAAAAAGTATACAATTTTAATTCTTCAAATCCAACAAGAATCTAAAGTTCTGAAGTATATTGTAATAGTGTTAAGTTACTCTGATATGTAAAAAAAATACAATATATAAACTTAAGTTGTGATTTCACACTATTCTGAAAACTCAGATTTCTAAATATTTGCATTTTCAAACTTTGATTTTAATTTCAATATTGTAAAAACAAATTCCTTAAATAAATAAAACATAAGAGGATGTAGATCAGATGGTCCTTTATTACAAAAACAACATAAACTAAAGGAAGAAACTAAATTTTTTTTTAATTAACAAAAACATACATACATCCAACGCTGTTGGCGAAGATCTGACGGTGTTGACGAAAAACTGACGGTGTTGACAAAAAATGTTTGAATGTTTTACCTCAGATTTGTGAAATGTTTACCTGTTTGTCATGATATGTTCTGACAATAAAGAGTAGTTTAAAACCACAATTAACACTCTGTTTTCTACAAATTTTACTTAGGAGCAAAAAATCTGCCTTTAAACTTGAAAGAAATAAAGATTTGACATTTATCGTGATAATTATCGATATTGACTGATATAAAAAAAATTATCGTGATGATTTTTTTTGGGCCATATCGCCCAGCCCTACACTGGCTTCTCATTTCTCTATCTCTGTCTCTACATATATAAATATATTAAAGTGCTGGCAAAGTTACACGTTACACAATAATAAGCAGACCACTGCCTGCCCGTTCTCTACAAGTCAGATGCGTACGGTTAAATAATGTAATGCATGCTATTTATGTGCATTTATGTGTAAATAAAACCCTGAAATAACAGTTTAATCCTTCACTATATTCACAAATAATATTATATTCGCACATTAAGAGGTTATTGGTGGATTTGTCAACTCCGTCAGCTTACAGGTCAACTCCGTCAGACATAGAACCTGACGGAGTTGACGTCTGACGGAGTTGACGTAAGGGCATATTTTCCCGCCAAAACATGTATTGTACACTGCAGCTAGGTAGTTTTTCCTCAGTTGCTAGCTGTCCCAATAACCTCACTAAAATGCTTCAATTCAATCCACTATGGTTTAAAAAAAAAGTATCTTAACAGAAAGATGGTATTGACATGGTGCAGCTGGGACCATAGGAATATTGACATTGTTTGTCTAAAATATAAAAAAAAAATTAAATGTACCAGAGCATGTGTGGTAGTGCTGCATTCACCACAGGCAGTGAGATGAAAAGGGGTCCTCAGGGATATAGCTGACCATGCTATTTCCTGATTTAAAGAGCTTTATGAAAAAATCTGATGGAGTTGACAGAAACTGAGGACACAACTTTAATAAGCAGATTTTTATGGAAAATATTGTTTGATGTTCACTTCATGCATTGTTTTTTTACATTTATACCCCTTATTTTTTATTTGATATATATGTTTTCACAATTGTAGAGCTTTTTTTTTAGTTTTTTGGGATGGTTAATATTGTGACCTCTTGCTGAGGACAAGAGCAATAACATGGACCTTCTAACCACAGACCATACATTTAAACAAATTTTCCCTAAATTATTCTAAAAATCAGATAGGTAGGCTATATACAATTCCTTTAGATTTAACTTTGTAAGTATGTCAATCATGATGAATTTCTTCATTTTTGCTATAAATTAGACTTTTCTATGTGGGACATGTTTTGTCCCGACTCTCAAGAATCAGTGTTAAACTAAAGGTTGGACTCGATATACTGTTCTTTACAACTTACCAAAGATCCAGTGATCCATGGATATTGACATGCAGCCAGGAATCGTGTTTCCTGACATTTATATTATGTATGTGCATGATTTTGACACAGGGGAAATACATAAAGCAAAGCCTGTGAACGCTTTATATAAATACAAATAGTTCTAAATCCTGCACTTATGTTTATGTTATTTATATCATCCAGCCCTAAAACTTAGTTTATTTAAAAACATCCAATTATGCAGAATAGGGCCTATAGGCCTACGATGATAAATATTTTATTGATGAGTTGTCAATACAATATAAAAATGCAATATATAGGGTTTGATTTTACCCCTAAGTAATACCCCAACTATTTGCCCTTTCAGCATATTCGCTGCCTGGATCAAGTTGTTTTTGTGAATCGCATCGATCCATTTGCTTCTCTGTTCTGTAGCTTTCGGCAGTCTGTAAGAATATACCTCAGATTTCTTGTCAAATCTATTTGTACAGTCCATGGCAAAGCTCTTTGCCGTTTTAGATGCGTTTCGTGTGTTTTTCGTGGCATTCACGCTGAAAACAAATGCTGCCGCTCAGTCTTTTTGCCACTCAGTCACATAGACCTTATGTAGCCCCGCCCCTTTTCAGCACTGCGCTTGTCTTTTGTCTTCCGATTTGTTATGACATCCGCTTCAAACATTACAATGCTCATAACTTTTGTTAGCTGGTGAAGTGGATTTACTTATTGTACTCTTCGACAGCGATGCCATAGAAATATGGTAGCCAACAGAGTGGCCAATGCTTTTGCCTCACATAGTCCAGCGAACCCCAAACTTCTGTAACTCTTTTCCCAAGATTCCGCCCACACATAACTGCACAGGATTGTTCTTCAGAAGAACAGCCCGCGCATTAAAGCCCCACACAACCAGAACACATGAAAGAACATACATGCACCTAAGTCTTTAGAGTTACTACAATATACAGAGCTAACGCAAAAACGGAAGTTCAAACACAAAATTCTAAAGGTGGCTGCGCGCTTATTTCTCTGGAGCATAAGATCATAGAAGTTTACCCAATTATGACGACTTCCACTTCTGAGAAACCTGGAAATGTGAAAGGGTCCATAGCTTCCGGCGAGCAGCTGAAAATATGTTTTCAGACCTGAACATTTTTTTATTACCATGGATCATTTAAAACAAACAACCTCCGGAGAATCACCGGCTGTAAAACAACAACAAAAAAAATATTTATTTGTTCACCCACTGATGTCATAAATCCATGTGTTTACCGGTGCCTCAGACTACATTCATCCGCTCAGAGGAGCAGAGCAGCAGCACATCACAACAATGTTCTGTCCAAAACATGATGCTATTCTATTCTTAACCACTAGGGGGCCATAATTAACAGTGTCGCTTCCATTTTTTAATGAAAAATATAATTTTTTGTTTTTTCCTCCCGCTTCAATATTCTTGAACTAGTGAATGGGTAACCAGATTAACCTCAAACCTGCAGAGACTGTAAGCCTCATAACTCCATTAGCTCTGACTCCCATCTGTTTCCCAAAAGCCCTTCCTGCCGCATCAGCTGCCTGGCATCATGCTGCCCGATGTGCCCGGTGTATGTGTAATACTGAGAGAGATTAAATAAGAAAAAGCTTCTCTTCTGCAGAACAAGCAGTTCAAACTTTGCCTTTTGATGTATTTGCAGTCAGGAGCAGCTGCCAGCTGAGTTCACTCTAGGTGTGTGTGCCGCTCTCAAGAAGTATGGATGAATGTGTGTGAAAGGGACAGAAAGCAATAACTTATACAAGTCTATGCATGCATTAGGTCATAATCCTAAGTATTTTCAGGGAGGTCAAAATGAATACGTTTTGTTTTCTGAATAAAATAAGATAAAATACAATAAGACAATTTTTGGCAGTGAAACAGACATAACATTCAAAATCGAGCGGTTTATTTGGCTTCAGTATACTGTATGTAATCTGGATTGTGTTATGGATTTTATTCAGATGCTTTGTATCTGACCAAAACATTGGCACATTATCTAAAGTAATTTCGCTTCAATTAAATATATCTTGATTTAAAGGGATAGTTCACCCAAAAATGGAAATTCTGTCATCATTTACTCACCCATAAGTTGTTCCAAATCTGTATGAATTTCTTTCTTCTGCTGAACACAAAAGATAGTTTGAAGAATATTTGTAACTAAACCGTTTTTGGGCACCATTGACTTCAATAGTATTTTTAATTTTTCCATACAATGGAAGTCAATGGGGTCCATCAACTGTTTGGTTACCGACATTCTTCAAAATATCTTCTTTTGTGTTCAGCAGAAGAAATTCATACAGATTTGGAACAACTTGAGGCTGAGTAATTGATGACAGAATTTTCATTTTTGTGTGAACTATCCCTTTAAGAATAAATAAATATTTTAACAAGACAAATCTACTAAGTAAAAAAATATTTTTTTGCATTGAATGATAGATAAAACTAACAGTCGAGGGGTTTATTTGTTTCAGCATTGCATACTATA
Source organism: Leuciscus leuciscus (assembly GCF_965113295.1). NCBI lineage: Eukaryota > Metazoa > Chordata > Actinopteri > Cypriniformes > Leuciscidae > Leuciscus > Leuciscus leuciscus. The sequence continues at coordinate 10,053,557 of NC_138726.1, read as the reverse complement.
AGTAATCTGGATTGTGTTATGGATTTTTATTCAGCTTCTTTGTATCTTACCAATAAATCACCACATTTTAGACATTTCTAAGGAAAGCGTCTTCAGACCCTTCAGACCTTCAGTTCCACCTCCTATTATAGAATAGAAGAGTCACTTGGTTCAATCGGCTCTTTCTTTATGGAGGCACCTTCCAAAATATTTTCAAAGTAAGCTCTTTGAATCCCCACAGAGGCTTGAAAGTTGACATTTTCACAGGCGGTTTGGTCAAAAGTAATTGAAGATATTTGCGTTGCTGGAGCCAGAACCAAAGCTGCATCTTCAGCCTCCTCCGCTATCAGGCACAGCTCCCCTAAAACCTCACCCTCGTTCACAGTTGGGCTTCCCTCCATTTCCCGACCGGAACACGTTTTTGTGCAGACGCCTGTCTTTTTTTCAACAGGACCCTCCTTCACCTCAGTCCCGACCTGCCCATTAGTCTGCCTCACAATGTCTGTCCCACACAAGACGATCTCTTGCCTGTTGTCAGGGGTGACAGGTGTGTCCACCTCCTCTCCGCCTCCATCTGGACAGGGGTGGGAGCCGCGCCACATGTTCGGGAAGCTGTCATTGCCAGCTGTGTCCTGCTCCCATGGCGATGGCCCTCCTCTTCCTGTCCTGTCATCTGAGCCAATCAGGGGGACAAAGAAGATTAATGGACATTGTGTTAGTGCCATGCTAATGGAATGGAGCCCTGCGAGGCAAATGTGTCGTTTACCACAGTAGTGAAGCTCAGTTAAGAATTCATACCATGGTGAGTTGCGCTTGGCCAACGGGAGAAAACTGTGAGGACCACAGCGGTTCAATCCAGAGATCACATTAGAGATTTTGTTAGTGGTGTCTGCTAAAGGTGAAGTATGTAGTTTCTGTGACACTAGCGCCACCTAGCGGATTTACAAAAATAAAGCAACTTTGCAAATGCCCCTTTCGCGTATACAGCTCTTTCAGCTCTCATAAAGGCATGTCTCAACAGGTAAGAATAGGCTACTTTCAATAAGGTCCAACATATTAAGAATAAGTTTAGCCATGTTGTTATGTGTCATTGTCTAGCGCGAACACGAGCATCTCGCTTATACTGGGCGCATTTTTTGACATAACTTTGACTGTTTGACATGACTGTTTGATGTGGTCTAACTGGATGCATCAAAGGCCCTGTTTACACCTGGTATTTAGATGTGTTTTGGCTACATGTAAATCACTCACAATTCTTACATAGTGACAAAGCATGTGTAAGTTTCAAATGGCACACCAGCAAATAAAATACACACAACAAAGGCATCCAGCTGGGAAAGGAGTGTGACGGCCTATCAGCGATGGCAACAGCTTAGTTCTGCCTCTCCTCTGCATCATTGATGCCTATTCTGCTGGATTACTGACCCATATTTGAGAGCATTCAGCTAAAAGGTTAAACACTGCATGCAGCTTATTTGTGGGACAACAGAAATGAGAAATACCACTTTACATAGAAGCATCCATATTTATGGGGCAGTCCTGACTGCAAAACACGCCCCAAAAGTTGGTGAATGTCAGCGAACGAGAATTCACTAGCATTTGCCAAATGCCATGACATTTGAAAGGGATTGGGCGTTCGTCTGGCCTGACCAATGAGAGTATGCGTGAAGGATAGGTGTGATAGCAAAGGGACAAGAGGGGTGGGCTGGTCAGAGAATTAGCTAATTACAGCTCTTCAACCTCTTGGCGGGATGATTAGCAAATGGCAGATTTGGTTACACACAATTACACACGCTCACCTGCAGGAGGTCGTGGGTTAGTGGTTTTCTGTGCTTCTGGCTGATGCGGATGGTCAATAGAGCACACAGGAGTGGCACTCAGAGTGATGGCATCTCTGCCTCCTGTTGAACGCCACAGAGAGGAGCTTGACATTTACAGTGTGAAAGGACTGTTATCAATGCAATCTACCAATAGCTGATGAAGGGAATGAATCTCTTTTATATAACCAGATGTACAACACACTTAAAAGTGCAGTAAGCGATTTCTGAGAAACACTGTTGAAAGTGGATTGGACAGAGCACCACAGCACACTTGTAGCCAATCAGCAGTAGGGGGCGTGTCCACTCATGATGGGGGAGGAGAGAGAGCTAGAGGGAGATCAGAAGAAGGACTGTAGAAAGAGAGATCGCTGAGAGACATTACAAAAGAAAAAAGGAATATCACTTTAAAAAGAAGAGTTATGATCAGGCAAGAGCTTTAAGATCAGGGTTAATATTAGAAACGCTTTCCAGCGCTGGAGAGACAGAAGCGGGAAGGCCTGAAAATGAATGCAGAGGTTGTGTTGTTTCTGCTCCATACGTGAGTAACATTGGTTTTGCTATGTTTCACAGAATCAAGATATGCTGGTGTTGTGATGTTAGCTATAGTAACAGGACAGGTTTGAGTGTCATTGTTTGCCTGGAGCTGGTGTGCTTCTTGTGACCAACAATAAACAATGAACTCTTGCCTTTATATACTCTTTGTGTACTGTATGTTCATTTTTTTGTTCTTCCTTGTCATTTGTTCGTCATCTTCAGCTTCAGCTATGATAAAGAGACATCCAATCTTGCATTATGTGTGCATTTTGGGGGCGGAGCAATGAAGGGAGGGATGCGTTTGTTTGGGCTGATCTCAAATAGCAAGAGTTTCTCAGATATCGCTTACTGCACCTTTAAAGCAATAAAAAAACAACTTCAATAATACAGTGTAAAAATAAATAGTAAAATAATAATAATAATAATAGTCATTTCATAAAATGTTATATTTAAAATGAATTAAATGATAAACAAATTACATAATTATTAGTGCACACAATTTGTAATGCATTTCCATAAAATCAAATCAAATAATATTTATAAAAAATTGGCACATCAAATTATGTGTACAATAATTTTACTTTGAATTTAAAATAATTTATTTATTTAATTAAATAAAATATAAATATATTTTGTAAATGTAAAAAAAAGAATAATGTCAATTTAATACTTAATAATAAAATGTATTACAGAGTAGGTGGCTTACATTGCTAAGCTACGTAATATGCTATCAGTTTCTGATGCAGAAAAGTTAGTTCATGCATTCATGACCTCGAGACTGGATTACTGTAATGCTTTATTAGCTGGTTGTCCTGCATCCTCAATAAACAAGCTACAGTTAGTCCAAAATGCCGCCGCTAGAGTTCTTACGAGATCAAGAAAATATGATCATATAACAGCGATTTTATCATCACTGCATTGGTTACCTATAAAGCTCCGTATTAATTATAAGATATTGCTACTGACTTACAAAGCCCTAAACGGCTTAGCTCCAGTCTATTTAACGGATCTTCTATCGCCCTATAATCCATCGCGCTCTTTAAGATCACTAAATTCAAGGCTTTTGGTCATACCTAGGATATCCAGAACCACCAAAGGAGGGAGAGCATTTTCACATTTGGCTCCAAAACTCTGGAATAGTCTTCCTGATACTGTTCGTTGCTCAGACTCGCTCTCCCAGTTTAAAACTAGATTAAAGTCGCATCTCTTCAGCCAGGCATTCATATAATCCCACAGTTCAAACTACAATCCGGCCTCTAGCTCATAAATGCCAGAGGAGAACTGGCCCCCGACTGAGCCTGGGTTCTCCCAAGGTTTTTTTTCTCCATTAGGTCACCTGATGGAGTTTTAGGACACCATTAGGTCACTTGATGGAGTTTTTCGGTTCCTTGCCACTGTTGCCTTTGGCTTGCTCAGTTGGGGATATTTTGGGGATATTTAATTTAATTTTATCAATCAATAAATTCCTCTTGAAAAAACGTTGTTGTATTATTTTAATTTAATACTGTGAAGCTGCTTTGATACAATCTGTATTGTGAAAAGCGCTATACAAATAAACTTGACTTGACTTACGACCGCTCTGATCAGATTTAAAAAAAATGCAATTATGTGGCATAAAATTAGCACAAAAATGTATGGATAGTAAGCCATTAAAATGACTTAAATTATAATATGAAAAAATGCATATATATATATATATATATATATATATATATATATATATATATATATATATATATATATATATATATATAAATTTACACCTCTCTCCTACACAAAAGGTGACATTTTATAGAGGTACTGTACATATGGAGACTGAAAAGTTCAGACTGGCCACATACACTCACACACAGAAAGTGACTACAGCTCCCTCATCTGTCTTCATTAGTACTGGCTGCATGCATCACAGGTTAATGCCATATGTTGCCCACAGGGGACTGAGCACTATATGCTGGTGCCATCATAACACTGGCCACCAGTGCTTCCATGCTTCCACTGTCTGATCAGTTTAAACACTGCTTTCTAGGGCCACTGTGGTATGAAATATAATAAACAAGAGAGTCGTGCAGTGAATAGGAACCACGGCAGCGTAAAGCAGCACTGAGCTTAAGAGATCAACATGAACATGGATTGTAAGCCTTGTTGCCACAAAAAGTGTTTGGTTACTTAAAAGTAATATTTAACACTACAGCACGTACTGTATCAAATTTAATATGCACATTTCTAAGGACTATTATCAATTTGGTTGCTGAAAAACCTGTTGCATAAAATCTTCTACATGCCTGTGTCTTTTTGCTGTAAGTAAGTAAACATAAGAATAAGTTTTCTATTACAATTTCAAAATGAATACTTACTGGACTAAAGTAACTAAGGTTAACCTGATTATCCATACATCTTTCATTTGTTTTTTGTTGTTGTTTTAAAAAAAACCATGTTAAAATGTGAGTATCAAATATGATCCATCAGGCTTGTGAGGTACGTTTATTTGTTCATCTCTCAATCATCATTGCTTAGTTTTATGATCAAAGCTCTGCAGTTTCTATATAATGCAACACAATACATTTAAATTTCATCTTACTAAAACGTATTATTGGGTGTATAGAGTGACAACTGATAATTATGTATTTTATGTAAGTAGTCTGCAACACTGTTATAAAGATCTCATTGATTTACTTTACAAGCTATCAGAATTTCATTTTTTTGACCATATAAATATCAGCAACTGCACCAAATGTTTGAACATCTGAATAAAGTAAGTGTTTTCTCCTCTTCAAGCTCTATTCTTTTTAGATTTTGTCTTAAAGTTCAATGAGCTATTAAAAAAAAAAAAAAAAAAAATTCTAACTATAATTTAATATGTGAGGCTTTATATGGTTAAAAACATCACTGCAATAAAATAACAAAATTGGTATCAATAAAAAAAAAAATGACAGTCAATGATGTCCGAAACAACATTTTACTGTATATACAAACAAAACTGAGAATTTTTTAAAAAAATCTCTTCATACAGGTATGGAACAACATGAGGGTGAGTACTGGTAAATGATGACAAAATGTTCGTTTTTGGGTTGACTATCCCTTTAAGAGTGGTTCGAGTGGCCAAAAACTTTTTGGCCACACTTTATGTAAATCTCCAGAAATGATCCTAGATTGACAGCTGACAGCAGCCGTGCGCCTCCTCCATATGTTCCTCTGGACTTGAAGATCTCAAGAGAGAGTTTATTTTTAAGAGGCACTGAAATGATGCTTAAGCAGCTCTAAGCTCAACTTCCTTTGTTTGAAAAGGTCATTGTTGTGTTATGGAGACCGGCTTCTGAGCTAATTAAAAAGCCGGGCTAATTCTGTATGCCGAACAGCATGGGGCTTCACTGCGGCTGCTTCATGGCCCGCTGTGCAAAACAGGATGGATGGATGAGAGGCGATCCCCACCTGGCAGCTGCCCATCCATCCATTCATTCCCTGCTTGTCCCTGCCTCACACTGGGGAACAAAACCATCTAGTTTTATGGACAAACCGAGCTTTGCGTCACATCGTACGGCTTGAAGTCACAGAAGTCGCTGCAGAAGACTGCTAATTTCCTCTCATGGTGACTTCTGGCACATTTCAAACAAGAAATGATCTCTCTCACTTGTTGTGTTGTCATTGCGATGACAGGTAAGAGGAGTTGTAAGGGGAAAACAAGTTTAAGTCAGACAGGCTGTTCTGACAGGACTGCAGTAGTCAACGAGGAAACAAGTACAACCTGTCAACTAAACAGACAACAAGAAAAAAGGATGGGGATGTCCAAGATCTGAAAGAAAAACTCTTCTATTTTCTTTCTCGAATGCACTCACTATGTCCATGCTAAGCACACTTAAGCATACTTTTAAAATTAGGAATTATTACAGAAATAATATCCTTATTTGATAGCTGAATGTAAGTTTTCAGACACTTAAATGCATGTTATTTGCAATGAAATTAAAATGCAATTAGCTGAACTGTAAAGTGCTTTTTTGACCCACTTATTTAAGATTTTTCTTTATATCTAGGCCTAACTTCAAAATTACTTAAACTGTCTTTTTTAAATATCTAACAATCTAAAATACATTTCTATTGTAATATAATTTCTATTGAAACTTATAAGTCATGTATTTTGATATATTTTGTATTACACATTTGTAATGATGAATTTGCAATTTAGTCAATTTAAAAAACATGAACTTTAAATGTAATATTGAATAACACACTACAGCTCAAATTATAATCAAGTACTTTACATGTGGTTTAATATGCGAGTCAACACATCAAAATATGTGGATTTCTTTAAAGCACGACAAAAGATTGTTAAAACAAAGCTTTAAAATGTACTTTAAAGTAAAACTTTTAGCTTGGCATTTACTAAGTGCACTTTTTAAAAGTGTACTTAAGTGTGTTGTAGTCTCTTAAACTAAAGTGGCTTTTTATTGCCATCATATTATCTGCAAGTATAGTTAAAAAAAAAAAAAAGATCTGGGCCCGTATTCATAAAGATTCTAAGAATCCTCTAAGAAAACTCTTAATTTAGCTTAAAAACTTTTACGTAGGAGTCTTAGCTTAAAAGCGATTCGGGACCGATCTGAGAGCAACTCTGAGTAAGGAAAAGACAAAAACTTTCATCTTAGTAAGGAGGCGGGGTTGACCCCGTTGCTATGTATGACACAATCTTTTGAAGACTGTGATTGGTTGGTTGTCCAAGAAGGGAAAAAAAAAGAAGTGATTTTAAGTATAGGGTTTATTCTAAGCCTTCACTTTGAAATTACATGCGTAATTTTTCCTATTTGACCATTCTCACACACACACACTCACACACACACACACACACACACACACATTATATATGTGTATATAAATCCTTTTTATTTTATTTACCATGCTGTTAATTTCCTATAAGGTATTTGCTTGGCTTAGAATGATAAAAATTGTTCCACTCTTTCCAATTACACTGATTGCTGGCATGTCTATTTAAGTGGTGGTTTGAATGTTGGTTTTAATGTATCAAACATGGAATTTTCCCAGTTGCCAAATATCGTAATGTAGTGATTACTTTCATTTCTGGCGCTATGGCATTTCTGTGCTGTGTCGGAGATGTTAGCGTGTCTCTAATAAGATCAGTCACAAACATGATCTCTGCACGATCTAATCTATAGCGTCTTATTAACTCACTGTCATCCATTGTCTGCAACACATTTCTTCTCCCTCTTCGTCTTTCTGCCATTTTCTCCTCTACTAAAGAAACTCTTAAGCCTCTTAAAAGTCCTCGTCCGTGCTCCTAACAATTTTGACCTTAAGAGCTCTTTTAAGGGTTAAGATGCTTTCTGAATTACTTTTTTCTTTACTAGGATTTTTTCTTTAATTTTAAGAGTAAACGCCCACATTTCTAAGAATTTTCTTAGAATTTTGTCACTAGGAGCTACTCTTTGACTTAAGATTCTTTATGAATACGGGCCCAGATCTTTAAGATCTGAAGTACACTTCAAATGCACATTCAATACAATTGAGTGCACTTCTTTTTCACAAGTGGCCAATATGTATTATACTGACACCTATTGGCATGGAAGGCACACACTAAATCAGCTTTTATTAGGCCACTATTAGTTTCCATCTCATGTGAAGTGACTAAACATTTTGTACCAAAAGTACTATTCATTTCTTTAGAGTTAAAACTTCTTTAATGAGGGAATAAAAATTGCGAGTGCACTTTAAACTGATTTCCCCTGTTCATTTCTGCAAGGCCACCAAGTCCGCCATTCAATCACTTTCAAATACTGAGTTGTGATCCTCTCTCTCATCCACAAAGTTCCCTAATAATACCACATTCCCCAAATGTGTTTGTAATGTCGGCAATCAGTTTCAGTAATGGATGCCTGTCAGTTTTATGGGCAGAATGACAGTCTTATGACATGTGAGCGTGTGATCTGTGCTTCAGTGACAGTGCTTTACTACCCTCTTGTGGACGGCGACTGCAAGTACTTCTCTTGTACTGGTGCTTGTACTGCCATTTTACAAAAGTAGGCCAATGTAGACACTTATTAAATGGCCCATATGCCATATAAAATTAAATGAGGTCCTTGAAACTAAACTAAAATCGTTTCATTAGTGGTGCTTGCCAAGTCAAGCATCACTTCAACTATTGCTCATACTTAGAGTTTGGGATTTGAACCAATGTCTAACTGTAAGAATTGTACCCATTACTTTTCTAAGTGACCAGACTTGCAAGTTTTGCCTGGTGAACAATAAAATGAAAGAAACTGGGGCAGGATATAATATACTTTAATGTCATTTCTATAGAATCTTGTGTCATGTATTTGTAATTAATTACACATTTGTGATTAAGTTGCAATTTAGGGCATTTAAATATATATTAACTTTAAATGCAATATTGAATAACACACTACAGTTAAAATTATAATCAAGCACTTTACATGTGCTTTAGTATGCAAGTCAATGCATCAAAATAAGTGTACTTCTTTAAAGCATGACAAAATACTATCAAAACAAAGATTTAAATATGCATTTTAAAGTAAAACTTTTAATTTGATATTAAAAAGGTTATAGGTTTGCTCTAAACTGTAACTTTTTGTGCTACGGAGAAGAATGACAACTCAAATCAAACAGCTTGTTGAGTCCCATCTAGAGACTAGAATATCATTATTGCATTCAAGGCTACAATTCTATCCTACAAACAAAGATATTAGATAATTAGATATCCGATAATGTGAGGGTATACGGACAATTAATTCTAGTTACAATTGAACAGTATCAACAAATGGAAAATGAAAAGCACAAAAACATGATCAACATGCAAGAAACTCTTACCTGGGAGACTCCAAAGTCCCGAAATTTCCAGAGTCTTCAACTTCATCTCCAAATCAGCAACTCGGTTTCCCAGAATTCTATAATTCACAATAAATTCACCCAATACAGATTTATGTATAATATGAGACATCTTTCTTTCAACACTTTGTGTATGAAGCCTGCAGGTAAGATATTTAAAGGGATAGTTCACCCAAAAATTTAAATCCGGTCATCATTTACTCACCCTCAAGTTGTTAGAATTTCTTTCTTCTGTTGAACACAAAAGAATATATATCGAAGAATATGGGTTATTTTTCCATACAATGGAAGTCAATGGGGTCCATCAACTGTTTGGTTAACGACACTCTTCAAAAGATCTTCTTTTGTGTTCAGCAGAACAAAGAAATTCATACAGGCTTGGAACAACTTGAGGGTGAGTAAATGATGACAGCATTTTCATTTTTGGGTGAACTATCCCTTTAAATGTTGATTTTTAAAAATACACTGGTAAAAAATAAATATATTTTTAAGTTGTAAATAAAGATTATTGGAGTACGTTTTACAAGAAAATTATATTTCAGTCTTTCTGCTTCAAAATATCATGTTTAATTCAACGTGTTACTTGCCATCTGAAATTGTGAAATTTACTTGTGAGTGAAAATTGTTTCTACACCAAACTTTTTTAAGTGTACAGGCTATTTCTGAACTGTCAAATATAGTTACACACAAACCTGTTGGTCTGTCTTTGGTGTTGAATGATTATGTTCTTCTCATGAATGGTCTCCAGTAAGGCTGTCGCTAAAGACTTCAGGTCTGAGATAGACTGAGGTGTGGCCGGTAAACTGCAACCATTCTCCTCTGACAGCAACCCTTGCACTGCAAACAGCAGGAATAGAGGCGTATTTGAGTGAATAAACATACACAAGTGTATGCAGTCATTTGATATGCTGTATAGCAACATTTCTTTGCTTCTAAGCCTTCCAAGAAAAAAGCAATCACATGACTCAAGCACCTTGTTTAGGAGAAAGGACTCCACTAAGAGCGCTGCTGTTAGACTTGCAGGAGATTTCAGGATTTCTTCTTCGATCCAGAGCAGTCTACAAGATATTCAGGAAGACAGCAATATTGCAAATACAGAGAAATATTACAATATTAATTATACAATTTTATTATAATAATAAAAATGAAACAATAAAATATTAAAGCCGTGTAAAAGACTTCTCAGCCTTACCTTATATTTCTGTATGTTACTCTTCAACAGGCTGACCTCCTCTTGAACTTGTTTTAATCTCTCATGCAAGTATCTGCAATATGACAAAAGCCTTTGTTGCATGGAAAAACACATCTCATCTAAACTGAAAAAAGACAACATGCATGCAAACCAAAACTGCTTACATAACACATTCAGTCTAAATCTCCGGATTTTTTGTTTTAAAGGGGTGGTTGATTATGATTTCACTTTTTTAACTTTAGTTAGTGTGTAATGGTGCTGTTTGAGCATAAATAACATCGGAAAAGTTACGTCGCTCAAAGTTCAAAGCAAAGGGAGATATTTGCTTTAAAAGAAAATCGCTTTTTAAGGACTGCAACAAACCGGGTTAGTGACATCACGAACCCTAAAATGTACATAAACCCCGCCCCCGGAACATGATTTATAGATTATCAAGACAGAATATGCTAATCAATGACTAGAAGATAACTACATATAAGCTAAATACATTCATCAACTAACCATTCAGAAATGTTGTCTACATGTTGTCACTTCTTAAGTCTCTCCGTCATTGTCTGACTTCGGTTTGAACATAAAAGGCTAAAAGGTTTTGAAATTTTCAGTGCATGTCTTTGTGAGGTAAAAGGACACAAGCTCTTTGTGCCGGGAGCAGCAGCTCATTTGCATTTAAAGGGACACACACAAAAAACTTGAATTTTTGCTCACCCTCAAAAATGGACAACTTTAACATGCTATCTGTGAGGTATTTTGAGCTAAAACTTCACATACACACTCTGGGGACATCAGAGATTTATTTTACATCTTGTGAAAAGGGGATTATACCACCACTTTAATGGCTAAAACCTTGCTAAATGTCTAACTAAAACCAGCTTCAGATGCTTTTTAAATGGATTCCAACTGGTCCTTTCTGGTGACTAGCTAGCCATGACTGGTCTAAATGATCAATCAGCTGCTGATGGGGCTAGTTAGAGCTGGCAGTTCACCTTAAACCAGCAGCAAACCGCCTACAGTGATTCAAAAACCAGTTTGAACACTTTAATATGAATCTTCACAAGAGAGCCTCAGAAAACTGTAGGCCTCAAGAGGACTTAAAAAAAAAATAAAAATAAAAAAATAATAATAATAATAATAAAACAACTCAAAATCAAGCTAATTCTAATTTTAATTCATGCCCTCAATATCCGTTGTATTTTTTCTTTCTCTCTAGTTTTTCTTTACTCTCTCCAGGATTCTCATGGACCTTGAAACACGGACTAATTTTAAAAATGTGATTTCTAGATGTCATATAAATTAATAAAATCTTAAAATGCCATACGCATTTTTATAAAGAATCAATATTTTTCTAGTTATGCAAAGCTCCAAAATATTGTGAGTAAAATAATTTAAAAAAATCCTTATCCAGTAAATTACATGCATCTAGAAAATCTCAATTTATTGGTTCAAAAATATATTTTTAATATTCTTTATCAAGTAGTTTATAAACATCTAGAAGTCAAATTCATTTGTTAAGAAGTGTGTTGTTATTTTTTTTTATCCAGTAAATTCCAAACATCTAGAAAAGTCAAATTCATTGGTTAAAAAGACTTGGTAAAAATTGAGTAAAAATAATATAAAATAAAATAAACGTATCCAGTAAATTACAAACATCTGGGGCCTCATGTATCAATCTTGCGTATGCACAAAAACTTTGCGTACGCTAGCTTTCACGCTCACGGTCGTACTAACAGTGAAATTAACGCGAGAATGTGCGTTCCTCCACGCCAATTTCATGACTGGCGTACGTACATTTCTTATTGTTTTTGTCTGTTGGCGACTCTTACAGGCAATGAAGTGAAGTTGCAAACATTACACAAGGAATTGTTCTACAAGTCTATTGCACCACCACCTGTGGGAAGCATTGCTATTAATTAGCAATTTATAAAATAATTGACATATATTGTCACACGAGCCTTATGGGAATATTCTATCAATTATGCAATTAAGTAAGAACATATAAAAGCATATGCAAATTGATACAACCCTTAGTCTATGGCAATGACAGCTTTGGTTTAATGTCCACCTTTATATCAGACCATTTCTTTTTAAGGTCATTTATAGACTGTGTACATTTGAGACATGTGTACAGTTGCGACACCTTAAATAACTTGCGTTCGCAGCAAGCACAAGTTGTGATTTTTGCTGTGCACGTGCGTATTAGTGTCCTCTTTGATCGTGGGAAATTTGAACAACGGACGCATCTCCGATCCGAAGATATCGGGAAAAGTTTTTTTTTTCTCAGATGACGTTCACTTCACCATGCACTCTCCACAATGAATAGCTTATTATCCTTACTAGTGCAAAATGCCCGTGCAAAATCAGTTTTTGTGTGTGTTTTTAGTAATTGTTGGTTTGGTGCCCGTGGAAGAGACTGTGAACGCATTGAATTCAGGGAGCAGGCTAGGTTACTACAAATGATGGCTGTGAATAAACTATAATATTCAGAAGTAAACAGTGTAGCTGACTGAGTGTTTATGAATACCACAACCTTCTAAGTGCTAGTGCAAAATGCCCGTGCAAAATCAGTTTTTGAGTGTGTTTTTAGTAATTGTTGGTTTGGTGTGTTTGAGTGCTCATTGTTACAATTACACACATATTTGTGCATGGTAGAAAGCACACAGTGAACTCCGAGAAAACGCTATGCTTGAGGAAGCTTGTGAATAGGCTACTACAAATGATGCCCGTGAAAGAGACTGTGAACACATTGAATAGGATATGTTTAGTTGGTGAATAGCATAGGCTATCGTTACACAGTAGCGATAACTTTAAGCGCACCAGAATGAAATATAATTTTCAGAAGTAAACAGCATAGCTGACTTACAGATTCTGTTAACATCCACAAATGAATAAACGCGTCGATTCAGGGAGCAGTGCAAAGTGCCCGTGCAAAATCAGTTTTTGTGAGCTGATCGCCGTCAAAAAAGTTCAGGAGATATTTCTTAGTGATGGCTGATTTCAACAGTTTCAATATGATAGCATTTTGAAAAAAAAGTGTCATGAATTTATTGCATTTTTGGGGGGAAATAATCAGTTTTTATAATAGATCTTTGAAAATCCAAATCTGGATTTGAATTTTATATGATATTATAACCTAAAGATACTATGTGAAAGTTTTAAACAGAAAATAGTGTTTTTCATCTTGCCACTTTCTTGGTAAAGAAAACACATTTTTACTCAAATTAATCAAAATGGATTTATCACATTCTGGAACCAAACTATAATATTCAGAAGGAACCAAACTATAATATTCAGAAGGAACCAAACTATAATATTCAGAAGTAAACAGTGTAGCTGGCAGATGTCAGAATGTTTATTTTTAAACCACAACCTTCTTGGGGCTTCTTTGACCGATACAACCCTCTAATGTCAGAATGTTTATTTTTAAACCACAACCTTTAAAAAATGATATATTTAACAATATCTTTAGCATTTCTCATCCAAACAACGTCAAACTTGGTTTCTCATCCAAACAACGTCAAACTTGGCGCTGCACTTACTCGTGACCGTAGCGAGACACCTGTCAAGTTTGAAATCCATCGGACTAACGGTTCGAGAGATATGTGGTTAACAGACATACACACACACACAGACAGACAGACGTTTCTGTAATTTATAGATAGATAGATGTGACTGTTAAATGTAACTGGTATCACCACAAACGTTATTCTGTGCCCTAAAAACTGGCATATTTCATTGTATTGTGTCATGCAAGGTAATTGCAAAATCTAGAGAAATGTGCGAGGTGGCCAGCGGGGGATATTGAGACACATATCTACTGTAACCCCGATAGAGTTCTATTAGGAAACACACTGTTTAGTTATTCAGTGTTATGATAACAGTTTAAACGTCGTAATTAGCCAGCATAGGCTGATATTTTGATATTTGTAAAATTTGATATTTGTGATATTTAAACTGTGTATTATTAATAAATATTGTTACATATCTTGTTCCTGCTTTATACATTTTAACCAGTGCTATTTTAAATAAAATGAATGAATATAAATGGATGAAAAAACAAAAATGTTGCCCAATTGTTATTTTCTTTATTTGTCTTTATTTTTTATATTTACAATGAATGGTTAGTTACCTTCACATCATTAAAAATGGGTGTCTCACTCTCAACTGTACCATGCACTGTCTCAACTGTACCACATAGGGGTACAGTTGAGACAAAGTTGAGACAAAAAGCACCTTATTTTTATGAGCTAAATGTGGAAAATATAAACTACTTGTGGGTATTATTGATTGATAATGTCTTAGTCTACAAGCTAATGAAATGTCATGTGGAAATTAACTTCTTTTCAGTGTCTATTTTTGTGTGAAAAATCAAAACGCAAAAAGTGTCTCAACTGTAGGCTACTCAGTCTACTCTACAGTGCGACTTTCAGATCCCACCGCATTGACGGCATCAGCCAAACTCTCCCACTCATATTTTTTCCTTTTGTTATTAATTCCGGAGGACAAAGTTCCAAATATTTTTTTTTTTTCGTTTCTACCTCCGATAGTAGCACCTCCAATTCACTATCTATAAAGTTTCGTTTCTTGCCGCCATTTTCTTACTGCTTTCTTTTGCCAAAGTGGACTCATTACCATATTTAAATTAATTTAATTGAGGGAGGAGACTGGGTGGGGCGTTGTGTTCGTGCATGTGCGCTCAATTTTACGTTAATTAGGATGTACAAAGAGAATATGCGTGGGATCCTTCGTACGCGGAGATTCATACATCTGTTTTTTTTTTGTAAGTACGCACATTTACAGCTTTGTCCGTACGCAATGTTTTAGTATGAATTCAACGCAAGTCTTTGTACATGAGGCCCCTGGAGAAGTCAAACATCCCTGAAACCCATTCAGCGCTTACATTTTTGAGAATTATGTAACTTATTTTAATTATAATTATTTTAGTTACTTATTTTAATCTATGTTTCTGTAAATTAAAAAATATTTTTGGGAAAAAAACTCATGATGAAACCTAGCCTACATGGGCGGGCCATCAAATATTATGGAGAACCACTGAATTATTAAACATAATGAAGATATGACAAGCTACAATAACACTCCCTAACTTGTTCTCCATGCAGAGGGCGTCCACGTCGATGATGCGCTTCTCCTGGCCTCCCAGGATGTGGTTCAGCTCGAGGTTGAGACGTTCAGCTTTCTCCTTGAACACGGTCCTCTCTGCCTTTATATCCTGCAGTTCGTCGCTCACCATCTTCAGACTGTGTTCAAGTTCTTCTCTCTTAAAAAAAACAGTACAAGTAGAAATTCTCACAAAGCGCCATATTTGATTTACTGTCATGATAGTGAAAATATATGATTAGAACACAAGAAAGAACTAGAAAAATATGTTTTTCTCATTCACTAGAACTAGAGAAGTGCAATAAATAAGGATAAGAATCATATAAAACTTAAAGACGCACATGTAGTGCTGCTTTCTCCAGTTGCCTGACCAGATCCTCACGCTCATGAACAGGGAAATGTCTGAACCCGACTTCATCATCTCCAAGCCTCTGTTTTGTGATGGTCATTCTTAACAGCTATAAGAGAAGATCACAACAGGGATAAGACAAGAACACATATACACTACCGTTCAAAGGTTTTAGATCGTCAGATTTAAAAAAAAAAAATTTTTTAAAAGAAGTCTCTTCTGCTCACCAAGGCTGCAAACAGAAACAGTTAATCAATATCAATATTGAAAACAGTTGTGTAAAAAAATTTCTTAGATTCTTTGATAAATAAAAAGTTCAAAAGAACAGCATTTATCTGAAATAGAAAGCTTTTGTAACATTATGCACTACCGTTCAAAAGTTTGGGGTCAGTAAGATTTTTTGGGAAAGAAATGAAAGAAAATAATACTTTTATCCAGCAAGGATGCATTAAAATGCACTATTTACATGAAGGAATTTGATAGTGGAAAGACCGAAGCCATCTCCAGAGCGCAAACGGAACTGCTGGTGTGTGAGGTTAAAGTGCGCAAGCAGATCATCTACCGGACAAGCCGGATTCCACCATATCTTTATGTACACAATAATAATCTTTTACATTGTAATCCTTTTATTTTAAATATTTGGCATGTTTGTGTGCTGCTGTGCGTCCCTGTGTGTTTAATAAGCAGAGCGCATTGTGGACCCGCTCATCGGCGCACATTACTAACGCGCTCTTTAATTAAAAAATAATAATATTGCGCCATTGACTTTAGACCAGGTTTCAGTTGGTCAATGGCGCAGTCTATTTCTGTTGCCTCAAAATAGCAACGTGCCAAAAATGCGCCAGAACACACCTCGTTTTCAGACCAGCAAGCCTATGGGTGCACAGATGGACGCAAATGCATTTGCTATTTAAACAACATGGCGCAGGACTTGAAAATGATTACTGTGTCAGGATGAAACTAGCAAAAAACACTTGCATCGCGCTTGGCGCTGCATTGTGCCGGGTGTAAGATAGGGCCCAAAATCTTAAAATGCGCATAAACACACACATGCGTCCAATTGAGGTGTATAATTTTTTTATTCTTTAAAAAAAAAAAATGCATAAACTACAATGGAAACACATTTGATGAACAAATTCTTGAATGTGCAACAAAAAAACCTCACGTTACTTTACCTCAACAGAGGATGTGATTGGATAACTGGACTAACCAGCGGACCAAATTACGGACCAAGCCACAGGCTTTTCCGGTTGCAGAAACGTATTATTATTTTATTAATGATACTTTGCGCCAGTTTCCCAGGAAGAGAAGATTTTGTTCTCTTGAAAACATGGGATGGAAACTGTGCTTTATTTGCAAATGTTTTATATGATATTCCAATTTTTCAAAAAGTTTAGATGCAAACATAGCTAATTTGAATAGTTTTATGGGTACCTTATTGTCTCCCTGGGTCTCACTGAGTCTCTGAGTCAGTTCCTTCACCTCTTCAATTAGCTGCTTATTTCTCTCCCTCGAATCCATCAACAATTGAGCCAAATTCACCTGAGAGAAAGGGAAAGACAGAAAAGCAGAGAGAAAAAGAAAGTTATGACCTGCAAGAAATTGAAAAGTGAAATAACACAAAGTATAAATCAGCTGACCTGATTTCGTTTTTCTGGGGGAAGTGAAGATTCACCATCCTGAAATACATTAAAGCATACGGATGAACTAAGAAGCCAAGAAATGATCATCACTTTTAAATATAAATAATATGAATAGTAATCGGTTAGATGACACACAATTAGTTCTCTGTATTTCTTCTTCAAGCCCTGGTGTGTCTCTCGCAGCTGGTTGGCCATCAGTTTGTACTGGTCTCTCTCTTGCTGACAGGTGTCCAGCTCTTTGGAAAGAATGAGAAGGCCATCCTTCTTGCTCTCCAGTTTACGTTTGCATATCAAGAACTGCAGAAACAAGAAACCAGTGTGGACCTGTGCAGTACCGGTCAAATGTTTGGAATAATGTTTTTGAAAGAAGTCTCTTATGCTCACCATTCATTTTTCATCATTTATTTGATCACAAATACTGTAAAAACAGTCATATTGTGAAATATTATTACAATTCAAAATAACTGTTTTCTATTTGCACATATGTTAAAATGAATGTGTGTTAAAATCCTGTAATGGCAAAGCGGAATTTTCAGCAGCCATTACTCCAGTCTTCAGTGTCACATCAGAATCATGGTTTCCACAAAAATATAAAGCAGCACAACTGTTTTCAACATTGATAATAATAATAATAATAATAATAATAATAATAATAAATGTTTCTTGAGCAGCAAATTATCATTTTAGAATGATTTCTGAAGGATCATGTGACACTAAAGACTAGAGTAATGATGCTGAAAATTCAGCTTTGCCATCACAGGTATAAATTACATTTTAAAATATATTCAAATAGAAAACAGTTCATTTAAATTGTAATAATTTCACAATATTACTGTGTTTACTGTATCTTTGATCAAATAAATACAGCCTTGGTGAGCATAAGAGACTTCTTTATAAAAAATAATAAAAAATCTTAACTGGAAGTGTACTGAGGCACAAAAATGTGTAAAATAGTAGCAACAATACAAGCATTATAATGAGGCTTTAAATATTTAATTATCATGCATCAATAGGGCAGGCAGTTAAAAGTTAAATAAATAAAAATGTGTTTATTTATAAAGCATTCATTTATAAAGTGCCATAAAACTAACTAAATCACTTTTAGTGAGATCAAAAATGTTGTTGCATAAAAAACACATTTCATCTAAACTAGAAAACAAGGAAAACTAAACTGTGTATGATCGGATTAAACACCACATTAAGTCTAACACATTCATTCAATTTCTCCAACTTTATTGAAAATTCTAGCTAAAACCACAGATGGTTTTTACATGGTTTCTAGCTGGTCATGTTGTCACTAATTTCTCATGGCTGGTTTTCTCTAAATGATCAGCTGCTGCTGGTCAGACTAGTAAACACTGGTAGTTCACCTTGAATCAGCAGAAACTTAGCTAAACCACTTTTTCACCAGTGTTTCTATACCAGGGGTCCTCAGCAAACTTCAAAAGGGCCTTAACATGACTAAAATTATTTAAAATAAGACAAAATAACCATTACAATAAGCAAAAACAAAATATATAAATATATATATATATATATATATATATATATATATTTTAATTTATACCCTTAAATATTTTTTCTTTTCTTTGAAGAACCGGGGTTCCCATGGTCTTAGAAACCCTGAATATAGGAGGTACTTTTTAAAAATATTATTTAAAACAGAACACATTTGAAGTAGTTTCTAGATTTTAGATTAGGTTTCTTTCTTCTTTTTTTTCTTTTTTTTAAGTCGAGAGCACTCTTAAACATAGGCAACATAAAATTCATACAGTTTTTAACAACTTAAAAGCACATTCGATTTTGTATAAAAGCTTGAGTTCAGGTGGTTTTGGCAGCGATGCAGCACCATATGGAAACAGCTATCATCATCACCACCACCACCACCGTGTTTTAGTAACGCATCACTCACCTCGCTCACTAAACCTTGCCAGTCACTTTCACTTCTTTTGGACGAGTTCATTTCTTCCAGTGTTTGGCGATAATATTTGATGTTATTCAAATCTAAAGCTAGTATTTGGCGAGCTTTCTGGAGAGGCAGAAACTTCACCCTTCCTCTCAGCCACTGTTTACTCTGGGTCAGCTGGTGCACAAGATCCGGGTTTGTGAACACTGAACCAGCAGCGATATTCAGAATATTAGTGAGGGCGTGGCGAGTAACTGTGAATATCTAGTAGCGAATTTATCAAACAATGTGCAAGAAAAGTGTAGTTTCTCTTTTTTATTTATTTTTATTTTATTTTATTGTAGCTCAGAGGCATTGTACATGTCCAACCAGTAGATGGCAAACACAAATTATGGGAAACGTATTAAGACACGTAGTGATTAACGTTTGTTCATTGTTTTAAATGAGCCGAATAGTCATTATATTTTGTACTGATTAGTTGCATACTAACAACAGCCGTTAACTGTTACACTTGAATCCGTCTCTTGAATGCACTCAAAGTTGACAAACGTTTAAAAAGGTTTCATTGGTTCCTTCAACATGTCCACCCAACCAACTTTTTTTCTTATTACTTTTTATAATATTTGTATTATTTATTTAACTGTTAATATTTTAAAATACGACATAGAACTTTATTTTTCTTTTAACTTTTACAATAATAATTTTAATTAAAAGTTATTTCAATTGCAAATCCTGCATGATACATCAGATGTTTTTTGATGGAGAGTTTTGGAGTACTGTAATGTGCAATTGTCATACCATTATATAACCTGGCTTAAAACTGTTTACTGTTAAATATGTCCAAAGGGTTATCAAATGGTGATAAATGAATATATGACACTGTTTTTTCTGGCAATCACAGGTTAAGGCCATGTTTATTTATTTTTAAATGAAAATGTCCCCCTTCCCAAAACACTAAAGAGCAACAAACATCACAACAGCACGTTTCGCAGCACTGAAAAGGTTTCATGATCCATAAGGTCATTGCATGCAATTACAAAATATTTATTTCAAACTTGTATAGATTTATGTAACAAAAGACTTGTTTTTAGCAACTAATAGAGTGTACAATTGTTGTGCTCAGTCACTATGTTAAAATTATTGGTGACTGCTGAATAACATTTTATCTCAGATTTACAATCATGATGCCGAGTTGATGTCCATCATGACACTTTCTCTGGTATTCCATCCTCTCTCCTTGGCAAACAGGTACACACTCCCAAAAAGATCAGGGAATTCAGTCATCAGGTTGATTTTCACAGCATCTGCTTTACTGTGGAGAGAACGTCACACAAACACCACAATCATTGTGCAAGTCTTATTTAAAAACGTATAATTTCTTACAAATCTATGATACTTCTTCCCTTCTGGCTGTTGATCATTATTGATCAGGTGTTACTTATTTGTACTCCAACTTGCATTGTAAACACATTACCAGCTCGGGTTGTTCATTTTATATATAATTTAACAGTATGTTGTTAATTATTTCTGTAACTTACTAATGCGTGTGTAGGTTGCGTATAAAACGCAGCAGGCCCAGTGTGTTCTCAGGATAGACTTTCTTCTTACCATCCAGTTTCTGGACAAGCTCAGATGGCAACTGAGAAAACAATATTTTGACACATTAAAAAATAAAAATTAAATAAAAATAAAGCAGCAATGTATTAAGTTAAACTATAACAAGAAAAGCAAGTTCAATTATGTCTTAATAAGCCATAAGCAGGTTTTCCTGATTGTTTTTCACTTCAGGTTGCTCCCATGTTGAAGCACCAGTTAAAGAAGAATATAAACTGCAGGACAAAACATCTTAATTTATGTATTCATAAGTTATATGGACTGCATTGAGGTTATACTTACTTTAGTTTTCCATTCAGAAAAGCTTTTCCCCTCTGTGTATTTTGAAATGGCAGTAAGGAGCTCCGTATCTGCATTACGACAGTTTTCAGCCTCTTTTTCATCTCCCAAGATTTTCAGATACCGCACTCTCCTGGGACGATTTCAAAAACATTATAAAATAAGCTTTATCATCTACAGCTATATTATGACAGCTATGCCATCTCTATTGTGTCTCTAATAAATTGTGATTGAAAACATATTTAGGCTTAAGAGGAATATATTTGGATTAGTGTTTCAAGAACACTGGACATATTAATTAAAGTTACATGCAGTATTTCACCTGTCAAATGTCATCAAAATCATATTCTACCTCTCATCAGTCCAGAAGAAGGGGTGTGCAAGGGTTTGCTCCACGGTTGGTCTCTCCTCTGGAGATTCATTGATCATCCACTCGACGAGATCCTTCGCTACATCATCATTCAGATGTTCCAGTGAGTATCTTCCTCTTAAAATGTTGGACTCACAATCAACATCTTCACCAAATGGATGTTGTCCTCCAGAGAGAGTGTAATACACTAACATCCCAGCAACCTTCAAACAGGTTACAGTAATAATTCAGAATTATCAGTAAAAACTGGTTACGTGTATGTTGCATAATTTTTTTTAAATTTAATATCAAAAGCAGAAAAAATGAATAAACAGCTTTAATATTTGATTTCCAAGTGTAGGCAAGCATGAAACTCTCCTTTCCTGTGATTGGTCATCCAAAGATCAAACCGTGCCATCATCAGTTCTTCCTCAGAATCAGAATTTTAGTCATCCATTGTTATAGTTGCACACATTCTCAAGCGATTTTTGCAATTTAATCTCTTTCTCATCAAACAAGCAGACTAACGAATGACTTGACACAAACCGTCCAGAGGCAGCAGTTAGACATGCATGGAAAGAACTGATGACGAGAAATGAGCCGAATTCTGTTGTTGTTGTTTTTTAAAGTCTGAAAAGGAGGCATTTTCTCATTTTTCTGCTTTCAAAATTAAATTAAAAAAAGTAACTCAACGTTGAAGGACCGAATACACTTTTGAGTTAATGGATTAATATTGAAAACACACCTGAATGTCGGAGCTCCTCTTGTACCCAGTGTTGACCTTCTCCTTTATGATCTCTTTTGCCTTCCAGCATCTAGTTCCAGCAGTTCTTGTTCGTATGGTGGTTTCACCCTGTTTTAGTCGGCGACTTATGCCAAAATCAGCCAATCTAGCTTTTCTATTTATGTCTGTAACAAATGGAAAGTCCACATTATTTCAAAGTGAAAAATTTGGGATGATATTTTAGTTAGACAGATGTTGCAACTCAGGTTTAAGTCTTACCAATCAGAACATTCTGGGGTTTGATGTCTCGATGAAGCACTTTTGTCTGTGGTTGGTGTAAAACCTGTAAGCTGCAGAGAACTTCCTTCACCAGCTTCTTCAGAACCAAACTTCTCTCAGTGTAATCATCTGGTAAATGATCTTGGATATATTCCTCCAGTGTGAACTCACAAAGCTGAAGTACAAGGTATCCAAAATGCTCATCTTCTGTAAAGTCCACATATCGCACAATGGAGGGACTGTCAAGATCTGGATGTCGTAGAAATTCCTCCTCATTTTTGAGGTCTTGGTAATTAAACTTATCCATTCGTTTCACAGCCACTTCTGTGCCGTCATCCCTCAAACCAAGGAAAACTTGTGTTCCATCACTTCCTCTAGCAATCAGAAATTCAGGGTTGAGAACAAGAATAAGACTTCCCAGTTTTTTTGTCTTGTTAGCATCCATGTTAGCTAGCTTCTCAAGCTTTGGCCTCCAACGAACACTGGTTTGATGCCACCTTCTTGAGTTCTCAGCAGGCTGTGTGAACGGCTGCACACTTGAGTTTGATTCCTCAATGGATTTCACTACAGTGTCTGGAAACTGTTCATCTTTATCTTGCAGCTCACCTTCTTGTGATCCCACTTCTTGCTGGATTTTTTTCTTCTTTTTCTTCTTCTTTTTCTTCTTTCTGCTTGTTGATAGAGCAGCAGTCTCCTGACATAAACTATTCACTGCACTTGAACCTGCTGGATGTCTCAGTGATTCATCAAACTTATGCAGTTTTGTTTTCATGACTTCATCCATCTCTGTCTCTGCTTTTATAAGGATCATCTCTGGGATGGGAGACAATTCACACAATGCAACAAGTTCAGGAGCAAAGTCATTTATATTGGCGAATAGTCCATATGTCAACATTCCAATTAGACTTGAATAATCAGGATGTGTGAGAGGCAATAGACTTTTGCATAACTTCTCATAGACAGAATTGTTTGTACTCTGTAGTTTCTGCTCAGACGTCTTCTGCATCATGACATTGATTATCTTTAGTATCAGGTGATTGACTCTTTCCCCTTGTGCATTTCCAAAGTGCTGAAGACTGTTTGTAAGAACTGACACAAGCTCACTGAATACCTGAGGAGAGATGCGTTCACTGACACACAAAGCAACATTTAAGCAGTTCAGTGCAATCAGCCAGTGTTCCTGAGGGATTCTTGGGAAGCGCTTGATGAGTCCCTCAATGTATCTGTCTGCACTGTTTGTGTCTTTTAACCACTTGATGGCGGTCTGACGATACTGCTCTGCACCAAGACCAATGACACTAAAGTAGTGTTCAAAATAAATCATATGATCAAAAGGATCGTCTTGAAAGAAATGTTCCTTAAAGTCTCTGTAAACTTCTGTCTGTTTTTTCATTCGTACAGCACTATTAAAAGAGAAAGACATGCGTACTTTCTCAGACTCTTCACCCGGTGAAGATAGTCGATAAATCATTCTCTCCACTTTTTTATCAAGTTCTGGATTCCCCCCATAGTTCCTTACAGGTGAAGCTCCAGCCTTTATAAGTGCTTTCACAATGTCTTCACGGTCATGATCAACAGCACATTGAAATGGAGTAAAAATTTGTAATCCTTGGCCATTTGGGTTAGCTTTTGCTGCAAGTAATCTTTCCACAATACTCAATGGAACTCCAATTAAACCAGCATAATGTAGAGGTGTTTGTCCATTTGTTGAGGGTTCGTTAGGATCAGCCGACTCTTCAAGTAGATACGAGCAGATTTCTTCATTTCTGCATATAACTGCTGCTGTCAATGGTGTAACATCATCATTCCAGACTTCAGAAGAGTACAAACCATTAATATCTCTGCCTTTTAATAATTTCTGAAGTCTCTCTGCCTTGTTGTCTATGATACATTTTATTATGGGGTCTGTTTTTCTAGGTACTGCTGAAACTGGAACTGGAACCGAAACTACCTGGAGCTGGAATGCCATGGATCTTCAAATACTCATTACAATCTGTCAAAAGATTTTAAACACTTGAAATTCAGGCACTGAGTAGCATTATTACTTATTTTCTTATTTATTTACATTGATAATAGACACAGTGTTAATCTTTACATAGTTTTTTAGTCAGTTTTTGTGTTTAGATGAAAATCTTTAAAGTCTGTCAATGCCATATGCATTTACATTTATGCATTTGGCAGACGCTTTTATCCAAAGCGACTTACATTGCATTTCAAGGTACACATTTACATTCTTATCAGTTCTTGCTTTCCCTGGGAATCGAACCCATGACCAAAAAAATGTATATTAAATTGTTTTATAAAATGTATAAACATTTTGAAAATGTATAAACATGAAACTGTCCTTAACCTGAGCTCCTGAAATAATGCCATAGGATACACTGAAGTATCCTATTATTTTTGGCAGCAGCTATTTGCAAAAGCAATAGATGTTATTTACACTAAGTGTAATTTACACTATAGATTAGATTTACACACTGTAAAAATAGCAGTATTTTCTTCGCAATAAGTGTAAATAGTAGTTAGATAATATTTGCAACTCAGTATTTTAGTACATTATAAAACAGTAAGCAATAATAACATATTGAGTGTAAATTATATATTTATTATAGAAATGTCGCCTTATTGGGACATTCTAATCCCTCACCACACCTACCCAAAACCCTATCCGACACTTTATCATTAAATAACAACTTTAATTCCATTTTTTACATATTTTCTTCATATTTATTGACAATAAATGCTTTTCCAATCTGATATACGATGGGAAAAGGTAGAAGAACGAGTTCGGCTAAAGGTGGATTCGAACTCGGTTCGATCATGTCAAAATCGTAAACAGTAAACTACGTGCTATGAACTTTACTCACTATGCCAGTGCGGCTGACAAGACAAAATAGTCAAAACAAGATATTGCTGGGCGGAGTTGGTGTATCTACCAACATTGCGCGATATTTGCACTTAGTGTAAATAGACACTCCAATTACTTTTTTTCCCAGGTGTT
Organism: Leuciscus leuciscus; assembly: GCF_965113295.1. Classification (NCBI taxonomy): domain Eukaryota; kingdom Metazoa; phylum Chordata; class Actinopteri; order Cypriniformes; family Leuciscidae; genus Leuciscus; species Leuciscus leuciscus. The sequence goes on along the minus strand of NC_138726.1, from coordinate 10,027,924 downwards.
AAAAACGTTCTTGCTTTAATAACATTGTTAATGTTTCATGTTTTACAGCCTCTTTAGGATATTGCACGTTGGTAACCACTTGTTAGAGCTACATATTTAAAACATACACATAGCACATACTCTTCCTGTCCATTCCCTCCCCTCCCCTCTTCACTTTGTATAATAGTAGCCTAATATAGATTTTAAAATATTGGCTTACACTAGTTTGCATGTTTTCATGAAAATGAAACTCGGGGATGGGCAGACTGATCTTAAAGAATCGTAGGCTACTTTCGGTGATGGGTCCTCCTTACTTAACGAAAGATCCTCACTTTAAATGATAAATTCATTTGTTACAATATTATAGTTTGAACAATGCCTTCTACACGTCTGAACACACCTGCTGTAGGCTGCAGTCGATAACAGCGCGCTCATTCATAGAACGAGTAGCCTATCTTCAATTGTTTTACATCGAATAGCCACGAATGGAAATGTGATAAACTGGTTTGTATGATTTTTGTTATCTTCAAATAAAAAGTTGCTAAAAGATAGGTTGCCCAATTATCTGTGATTGCTGATAGCCTAAATGCTTTAAAAAACAGTGTTAAAATTACGGTTTTAAAATATAAACTTACTTAAATGGTTATAATTACCTGTTTTATTCCCAGAAATCGCAAAAACTTAAATCAAAAATCAAATCAAAAGAGATTTGAGTAAAAGCTAGACTATTGGTTTTACATCTGTCGTTGATACCTGGATAATAGGCTACGTGGTATCCGACAAAAGAAAAAAGAAAAAGAGGTAATGTGTTCCTGGTTCTTACACACGCGTCATCCACCGCGCGAAAGGGTTATGCAAGTATGCTAACCACTGAAATGTTAAGCAGCTTCCTGTATAATACACTGTCGATCATGCTACAGTATGCTAGTATAGGCTACTATGCAGGGCTTGACATTAACTTTTTTGCTCACTAGCCAATGTGGCTTGTGATTTTCCAAAGTTACTAGCCACACAGCATTTTTACTAGCCACATTTTTGTTTTTGTGAAATTACCTTTTAAAAGTCGACTATGGTGTGCTAAAATTTACTTGATTTACAACTAGATTTACAACCCTTTTAAATGTAAAACCACTGTACACACCCAAATCAAGACTACACAAAACATGTCATTATCATTAGCTCTGATAAGGTTGTGAGTAAAGCTCCTTTTAAAAAAAAAATAAAACCATGTATTATATTACATATCGCCACATAGCTCCACCGGCATACACTGTGTGCATGTAATACTCATTAGGGCTGTCAAAATTGCTCAAAAATGATGTTTGAATATTCTCTCTAAAAAAAAAACACATAGCCTATATTCGAACTATTCGAACATGGTTGCGCATTTTGTCAATGACTCGCATTACGTCAATAACAGGGCAAATTAATACAAAGAGACATAACTACTTGTATAGGTAGTTATTTAAGTTTAAACACATTTGACAACGTATTACCTACACAAAAACAAGTAAATCAACTAATGGCCAAGACCGCAGACCTCACTCTCGCTCGCTCACTCGCAGCCTCGCAGGCACTCTTTCTCTCTCTCACCCTCATGCTGCGTTCACACCAAACGCGAATAGAGCGTCTGGCGCGAGTGTAAAAGACGCGTTTACGCGCGTCTGGAGGTCTTGCGGCGCGAATGAGGCGTCACGCTCTCTGTGCATAACGGTTTAAATGAACAACAACAATAAGCAAATGTTGAGTGCTGATCAAGAGTTTTGTGCAAGCAATTTAAGGTCGCGACTCTTATATAGCAGGCTTCATTCAGTGATTGAAACAAATATTATTAACAATAATTGAAGTTTTTAGCCTATATGGAAACGACATTGAACGCTCCGAGCGAGCTGTGCTGTGGTAAACATGGAACTTTTCCTTGACATGAAACGGTAAATAATCAAACCAGGAAGCCTGTAGTGCATGAAACTGCTGTAGGCCTATCTAACCTACCTTATTCATGCAATATCTATTCAGTCATTACAGTAGCCTACACTTTAGTAATGTTTCTGTTTAACGTTAAATAAAATGACCTGTCCCTGACCCCTCAGGCAGCGCGCCCACTCGCAAAGCAGACAGCCGCGCCTCTGCTACCGCGGGCGTTTTTCCACATTCGAATATTCATTTTCACCTTCGAAATTCAGTTTTTTAAAACTATTCGAATATATATTCGAATTTAGAATATTCGTTGACAGCCCTATGGGAGTTGTAGTGTCACACTTATTTCAGATGCCTTTTGAAAAGACTACAATTATTCAACCCGCCACAGTGGCTAGTTGGAGTGACTATGTTACCCGCCACGAGCAAAATCCACCCGCATTTGGCGGGTTGGCGGGTGTTAATGTCAAGCCCTGCTACTATGGATAAAAATAAAACATCCTAAAATGAACTCACTGAAATAATTCTATGTGCTTTGTAATTCTTTATATACAGCATATATTTAAAAATGTACTTTATAATTATTAATCAAATGCTAATGTTATAAGCATTTATTTACAATAGTTTTCAAAAACATATGCCTAACATTCAACAAACTAGAATTAAAAACAAAATTAAAATTCTATTTTTGCATATGAGATTAAGCTAAAACTGGAATGAATAAGGACATTATCAAGTAAGAGTTGTTCTTTATCGCGTTTTTATAAGACTTAAAGGAATATTAATAGCTGAATGTCATACTTTAGCAGGCTGCAATAATTATTTAGGGTTGTGTTCTTCTCTCTGTATCCCGGCTTGCAAAATATGGAAAAGATTTTCTTATTTTCACACACTTGTTATCAAAATAAGTCAGACATTCAACATTTAGTACTTAAAGGTGCAGTAAGCAATTTTTAGAAGCGAATCAATCTAAATAAACACACCTCTCCCTTCATTGCTCCACCCCCAAAATGCCAAAGTGATCTTATGAGAATACGTGTATTTTTACATAAAGTGTAGTTCTACCATACGTACATTTATTTATGTTTTATACACACAGAAACGTATAATACTGACGTATTTACAGCACTAAAACGTATAACATTTACGTATTGACAGCACAAAAACATAATTTATTTACGTATAAACAACTCTAGCAACGTACAAATTTGTACGTATTCCTATTTATGCATATTAAAATCGTGGCATTAATGTTTTGACTCTATTGCATTCAATTGTCTTATCAATTAAATTTCCAGTCGCATTTATTAATACAGTTTACTCATATAATAACATTACTCATAAATAATACAATTTTCGCTCTGTTCGTGCCTTCTGCTGCAAACTCGTTTCGGAGGATTAGCATGGTGTTAAACAAGAATACACTTTAAAACCTTAAAAATACCTTCTTTAATCGTTTAACCATTTTGTAATATTTGGTTTATTTAACGTTACCGTGAGACACAAAAGGCGTTTTCTATGGAATTACTTTTGTGCCAATAATAATGAACGTAACTTTTCAAGAAACTAATGAAAACATAAATTGAAACTGAATAAAATATCTTTGAAACTGAAAATAGATAAATCGCAGGCAAATTTTTTTACTTCGTTTTTAATACACTGCATGTTTTGCTAACTATTTCTCATATTTCAATCGCTGTTCTGAACTACAAATGCGCTTCCAGAGTTTTCATTTACGCTTCTTAAGTTTTCGTTTATGCTTCTGGAGTTTTTGTTTACGCTGCCTGAGTTTTGTTCGCTGTTCTGACACATTTCTCTCGTGGGGGCGGGGCTAGTAGCAGTGTGTTCTCATTGGCTAATGAGTTTTTTTATTGACAGCTTCTTGACCTGGAAGTGAAGACGTCAGTGGTGTGTGTGTGGATTTGAGCGTCTGTGAGAGCAGCTTTCTATTTCATTTTAGTGATATTAAGTTATGTTTTTTTTTATTATGTTTTTTTTCTGTATTTACCTGCTGCTACTACTTTGTCGACAGAAGCTTTTAGGAGCACAAGAGACCTATTCAGTCTATTCAGGTGTAATTGTACATTAAAGTACTGTATATAATACTTAAAATATTGTATAGTGTCCAATGTTTTCTGAGAATATTTGTTTATTCCTGATGATTCTTTTACATGTTAGGCTCTGATTAGGTTGAGCTGTTACAATTTAAAGAGAATACTAGCAAACGTGTGTGATATATTCAGCCGTCAAGAAAGTTTCACTTCAACCAGGTAATCAAGGTTGGCAACCATGGCCATCACACTACTCATTGTTAGCATGATATACATTTACACCATCAAAATTAATGATCACTTAAATAAGAGGAATTTAAACAATATGAAAATTACAATCGTGGCCTGCTGTCAGATGATACAGACCTCAAAGGGCATTTCATTACATATGTCACACAAAGAATGTTCTTGTTGCCATTTTGTATTGATAAATGTATTTAGTTATTTCATTTAATTAATACTATCTTCTAACATTTAAAATTGTAAATTTATTTTAACAATCATCAACCGTTTCAATTGTGACTTATACAACCAGTTAAATGAATGTAATTGAAAATATGAATTCAAATAAATGTACATTCTTTATTGTCACTAAAGCATATACACAAGTATCGAAGTGAAGGTCTTGGATGCAATTATGTTGTGACAGGAAAGACCAGAATCCACAAAACATTAATAATGTTTTAATAATTGTAATGCACAGTATTCTCATGATATACATTACTATACAAAATGAACAATTACAAATACAGAATACATTTTAAAAATTCATATACATTTTAAATGTTGCAATGATTCTTTGAACAGTTCCTGTTGCAGTACAAGTAACAAAGCAGTGACTGGATACAAGCAGTACAAGGATAGTCCACCCAAAAAATTAGAAATCTCTCATCATTTACTCATCTTCATGCCATTCCAGATGTATATGACTTTCTTCTTCACATAAACATAAACAAAGATTTTTAAGGAAATAATCCATCTCTGTGAGTCCATATAATACAAGTGGATTGTAACCCATACGTAAGACAGTTGGTCGGAAGTGATTTTTAATAGTTAAAACAGTTTACATTATTAGTATTTATTTTATCTAGCCAATTGTTTCACTTCAGAAGGCATTGATTCATTCACTGAGGTCGCATGGATTACCGTCACGCTCACTGTGTGTGGTTTTTAATGCGTCTTTATAGGACTCGCAGAGATGGATTACTTTCCTTACAATCTTAATTCGTGTTTATCTGTAGAAAGAAAGTAAAATGCATCTGGGACAGCATGAGGGTGAGTAAAATAAGTGAGAATTAGATTTTTGGGTGAACTATGCCCTTAACATTCATATGCTGTTGGTATGCTAATCCAAGATCAGCATAGACTAATAAGAATAAAGTGCAACCTCTTGTGTACTTGTGAACTGTGTTTGTTTTAATCTAAAGGAAATTAAAATATTTGCTAGTTTATATTAAAATAAAATAAATCAGGTGTCTGAAGATCAAGACCCCAGTCATTCAAAGGTGATGTGTCTGAACAAAGTAAGATTACTGTCTGATAGGGACAGTGTATCTCTGGTACTATCACTCCATCCTCTAAGTCAGCATCAGAATTTTGTTTATGGAAAAGTTGCTCCACTCCCTGGAAAATGAGAGAGGAAATGTATTATAATCTAACAATACAAACTGCTTTGAACTCCCACATACAGTAACAAGTTGCAGACTTGAAATATTTATTCCAAACAAATTTTACAGTACTAAATATTTACCTCGGAGTCATGCAGCATTTATCATCTGTAATACTGTTGTGTAACCAGTAGATGGCTGTATAGCCCTATATATATATAAACATATATCCATGGCTGTGTATTCCCTAGTTGCTGGATGTTTTCAGTCATAATTACTTGCATGTATTAAGTTTTTAATTTGGACATGTATTTATTATTAAAGATAAAAAAAAATTCTCAGAAATGTTCATTTGAAGTGCAATTTTTTGCATTATTATTAGTCAAATATGGACACAGAAAAAGCATTTTGTTACTCATACTAGCTACATATAATAGCTTTATCAGTCATCTTTATCACACAAAAGAAATCAGAATAAATATTGCGACCAGGGCGATACTTCAAAATAATTGAGTGTTTACATATTATGAACAGAGACGTGTTCTGTGGTCAAGTCGTGTCTCTCCTCTTTCAAAAACTCTACATCGCAAATTAAATAGCAATTGAGAAATTCAGGTTTAAATAGCTTTATTGGCATGGTAAAAAAAAGGCTTTACATTGCCAAAGTTGAATCAGGCAGTGATTGACAGCACTCTTGTCCTATGGCATCGGTCATTGACTGATACAGTACTTTTTGTACTGTAGGCTACAGTACAGATACTGTACAGTACTCTAGCCCAATGTTGTTTGGGGTGGCTGGGGGGAAATATGATCTAATCGAAGACTGTCATGTAATGATTGGGCTAAGTTAAATCAAGACAACACAGCTGTATAATGTTATGGGCTCTCACTGAGCTCTAAAATGCCTCTCCACCTGAAAAAAGCCAGTAGCCTACTGTATTATAAATAGTATTAGTATAGTATTCATTTAAAAAAAAATCAGACTTACCACGAGTAGGCTAATGTTATCCAGTATCCTGAGAGCGACGATGACTAATGATAATGATATCATTCGTCTGTACTCTTCCTTCTATAAGAAATCATCTCAACAATATAGAGTAGCAGCAAATAAATACAGATATAAACTTAGTATCACTAAAATGAAATAGAATGCTGCGATTACAGACGCTCACATCCACACATAAACATACCACTGACGTCTTCACTTCCAGGTGAAGAAGCTGTCATTCAAAAACTCAGTAGCCAATGAGAACACACTGCTACTAGCCCCGCCCCCACGAGAGAATTTTTTTATTTTTTTATTTTTTTATTGCAATTTTAACAAACAGAACAAGTCGATACATACAAGAAATATAAACAATCTTTCAAAACAAAAGAGAAATTATGGTTCAGTATACATTAAAAGAGGAAATGTGAAAGAAATTTAAATCTATTCAACAATAGTCTTAAAAAAAGAAAAAGAGAGAAGAGAAGAAAAAGAAAGAAGAGGGCACAAAAAAGAAAAACATTAAGGGAGAATATTAAACATGGCACAAATTCTGGATGTTTTCATTGCTTTCTTGTTAACAGAAGTTGAAATTGTATTTAAATACATCTTCAATTCTTCTTTGAAAAAGCTAAAGTGGGATTTACTTTTCATATATTTACATTTATGGATATGAAACTTTCCAATATATAAAAGAAGGTTTATACAAAAACTTGCATTAATTAGATTCTTGTCTTTGACATAAAACCCAAAAAGAATGTGTCTAAATGATAAAGAAAAGTTACAAAAAACCTTTTGGACAATCAGAGCATCAATATTATTCCAGAAAGACCGAGCAAAAGGACATTCCCAAAACAAATGATCAACAGTTTCAGAAGAGGCTTCACAAAAAGAGCAGGAAGTATCAATATCACTTCTAAATTTCTTTAAAAAGTATTTAACTGGATAAAATCTTTGAATAATTTTATTGGATATTTCTTTAACTTTATTTGTTAGAAAGAATTTCTGAGGAAGTGACCAAACATATGACCATTTAATATCATCAAAAAGGTTATTCCAATAAGAAATGGAGGAAGGAATTGAAGTAACAGGGTCCAAAAATAATGACCTGATTTTATAGTTGGATTTATGTATTGAAAAACAAATAGAACCAACCACAGTGGATTCAGGGCTAGGGGGATAAACAGAAGTCACTGTAGCACTATTGTTGTTTCTAAACAGCATACAGATTTCCAAAGAGATGGCCTTGAAAACTATATTAAATTCTTTACTAGATACTGGGAATTGGTATCCTGAAACAAAATCGGAATAATTAAATAAATTACCTTCACTATCAAATAGCTGGTTTACTAACATCACTCCATTATTGAACCAGTTTTCAAGAAATAAAGATTTCCTCTTATGTAGAATATTACAGTTGTTCCAAATTAAAAAATTGTGTGGCGAGAAATTATGCTTGTAAATAAGTCTCCAAGCCATAAGCATCTGCTGATGATAATTGGAAAGTTTGACAGGAAGTTTACTGACTGAATAATTGCACATTAAAAGGAAATGTATACCTCCTAATTGAGAAAATATATATCTTGGGATTATACTCAAAATAGAAGATTGATTGTGAAGGAAACGTTTAAGCCAATTGATTTTAAGGTATTGTTAAGAGAATCAAAATCAATGAAATTTAAGCCACCTTTATTATAAGAATTCAAAATAACTGATTTTCTAATATAATGAGTTTTATTTTTCCCCACGAGAGAAATGTGTCAGAACAGCAAACGAAAACTCAGGCAGCGTAAACGAAAACTCGAAGCGTAAATGAAAACTCCGGAAGCGCATTTGTAAGTTCAGATCAGCGAAAGAAATATGAGAAATAGTTAGCAAAACATGCAGTGTATTAAAAACGAAGTCCAAAAATGTGCCTGCGATTTATTCTTTTTCAGTTTCAAAGATATTTTATTCAGTTTCAATATACATTTTTATTAGTTTCTTAAAAAGTTACGTTCATTATTATTGGCACAAAATTAATTCCATAGTTTTCTCCTATAGACCCATAATACACCGAAACACAACATAAATTCACAAAAGACATCAATTTTATTAGCTTAATGTAATCCAAATCTTTAGAATCCAGTTGTTTGCAAGAAACAGATCCAAATTCAGCCCTTTATCCAGCGATCTTCATCTCAATAGGTATGTTCGACATCGGCTGCGGCTGGATGTAACCGATCGGCGAGAGTAGCCGCGTGAAGGCGGGGAGGAGCTGCAAACGGAGACGTGAAGCCGGACACTTTCTGGTTCCCGTAGTGACCGCTCACGTGGTGTTTGCTTACTTTACCACAGCTGCAGTGAAATAAAGGCAATATTTGCCAAATAATACACAGATGTTTCAGAGACATTTTCATTCAATACTTTATGTACTGCTTCATACAGCGTCTGTTTGAACAAGAATAAAGTTCAACATAAGCTACTATCAATGAAGTGGAGTCTACGTTTTTTAAGCAGTTTTAATTTAATAAACATGACACAATATAACATGACAACGACATGAAAAGAGTGTTCACTGTTATAATAAACTGATTTGAGAGCTTTAGAGGAACTAAAGAGGTGTGTTCGACATCGGCTGCGGCTGGATGTAACCGATCGGCGAGAGTAGCCGCGTGCAGGCGGGGAGGAGCTGCAAACGGAGACGTGAAGTCGGACACTTTCTGGTTCCCGTAGTGACCGCTCACGTGGTGTTTGCATACTTTACCACAGCTGCAGTGAAATAAATGCAATATTTGCCAAATAATACACAGATGTTTCATTTCATGAGACATGTTCATTCAATACTTTATGTACTGCTTCATACAGCGTCTGTTTGAACAAGAATAAAGTTCAACATAAGCAACTATCAATGAAGTGGAGTCTACGTTTTTTAAGCAGTTTTAATTTGATAAACATGACACAATATAACATGACAACGACATGAAAAGAGTGTTCACTGTTATAATAAACTGATTTGAGAGCATTAGAGGAACTAAAGGTGTTCGAATAAACACGAAACACACGTGATCGTTGTCATGCGGTGAATCCGGCCAATCGTGGAACAGCTGTGTCGTCATCAGCCCTCCTGCAGCCCAGTGCAGCCGCTCTTGAGAAGCTGCGCTGGCTGAGTTCTCCGGCTACTCTCGAAACGCTCTCGCGGTACTTTGATGCCATACGTCACAGTCACGTGGCGTCGGCGCTGTATCAAGTCGGACAAAATTTCTAACCGGCATGCACTGCTTCAAGTCAGCCGCCGATCGTTCTGCGCAGAGCTGCATGAAGTCGAACAAGCCCAAGGTGTTCGAATAAACACGAAACACACGTGATCGTTGTCATGCGGTGAATCCGGCCAATCGTGGAACAGCTGTGTCGTCATCAGCCCACGTGCAGCCCAGTGCAGCCACTCTTGAGAAGATGCGCTGGATGAGTTCTCCGGCTACTCTCGAATTGCTCTCGCGGTACTTTGATGGCATACGTCACAGTCACGTGGCGTCGGCGCTGTATCAAGTCGGACAAAATTTCTAACCGGCATGCACTGCTTTAAGTCAGCCGCCGATCGGTCTGCGCAGAGCTGCATGAAGTCGAACAAGCCTAATTTCTCAGCAGAGACCGTAAACGTCAAATCCCACGCCAGGGTTGCCAGATTGGGCGGTTTTGCAATCTATTTTGCGGGGAAAAATGGGTTTGGGCGGGTGGATAAAAATTGGGCTGGTTTCGGATCAGTTCGGCGGGTTTTTGTTGCCGAAACACCGGCACTTAATATCCTTATTCCCAGGGCCGGCGCGTGCACTTCTGCCGCTCTAGGCGAAAAACATTTGTGCCGCCCCTAGGGCTGGTCCGAATACCATTTTTTGAGCTTCGAAGCTGCGGTAGTAATGAACATCGAATATTCAAAGCTTCGAGAGGGTGCTGAACATCTTCTCTAATAAAGGCAGGAATCTCTATGTGTCGGTATGTCCGTTTGCATTTTGATTATTTCGAGAACCGTTCATCCAATCGACTTCACAAGGGAGTGCAGTGTAGCATTTGGTGGTGCAATGGACACGCGAGACACGACACGTTCAGAATTAATAAACTTTTAGTAAACTACAGAACACCGCCAGCGGGAAGCGGCGCACCTCAAGCGGGCAGGGCTTATATACTTGACGCACGCTGCACTAGCCATATAAAACGCACACACACATGTCTGTTAAATTAAGCAATACTTTAAGGTAGTCTATATTTTTCTGACTAACAAATTACTGACACAGTAAAGGGTAGATTTAAATTAAGAAGAACAAAATTTCAATAAAGAAAAACAAAATTTAAATAAAGAAAAAAACTAAATGTAAAATTTTAATAAAGAAAAAACGAAATTTAAATAGGCTAAAGAAAAAAAACATTTAAATAAAGAAAAAACAAAATTTAAAATTTAAATAAAGAAAAAACGAAATTTAAATAAAGAAAAACGAAATTTAAATAAAGAAAAACGAAATGTACATAAAGAAAAACGAAATTAAGTTAAATTAAAATCGAGATTAATTTAGATTGATAATAATGGGTAAAAAGGCTAATAGCCTATATTTTGTTTCTATTGTTATATTTTCCACAATGTCAAAGCAACGCAGCTTAACCCAAAACACAAGCTCAGGCATGCACTTCTGTCCATACACACTCCGCTGTTCTGCGCTCTAGCCAGAGAACACTCCCGTTGCAGGAACACTTTAGGCCAAGAGGAAGCAAATATATACATATACTATATGCGTAGGTGGATGTGATCGGGGATTTTGGCTGTGTAACATTTAAAGCCACTTAAATTAACAAAATGACTCAAATAAAGATTCGTTCATTTTTATGAACGAGATCGAACAAGAGAGTCAGTAAAATTATCCGAACTTCCCATCACTCAGTCATGAGTCATGACTCGTGAGAGCAGGGGGCGGGGCGGCGCAGGGCGGCGCAGCGGCAGCTCAGCAAATCATATAGCCTATTTTGTGAATTGTTCATTCCCGATTGGCACACATTTTGCCGCCCTTACAAAATTGCCGCTCTAGGCAATTGCCTAGTTCGCCTATATGGACGCGCCGGCCCTGCTTATTCCTGCGACCCATACCCCTTTTCCACCAACAAGAACCGGGTGCTGGTTCAGAGCTAGAGCTATTGCCAGTTCGGAGTTGGTTCGACTGACGAGCTTACTAAGAACCGGTTTGTGTTTCCACCGGCCAGAGAGCCACAACAGAGCTATATCTTACGTCACTGCATACGTATCATGTTGCCCAGCAACGCTAGTGCGGCAGCGCCAAACACAAACACACCAGACTTGTTCGAGATGCATCGGCTTCTCGCAGAACGATCAGCACATGAAATCAAAACACTGCGAAAGCGATCAAAAAGCACAAGGAGTCGTATGATCTCCAAACACTCCCGCAGCTCTGATCGGCCCACGCTGCTCCGATGCATCTCGAACAAGGCATCAACAATAATAGACGTTGCGTTACTATGGATGCTCATGGGTTTGCGAAAATAAATCGGCATCCAAAAACGGCGAATCCAACACGTTCGTGCAGCTCGCCGTAACTTACATAGACAGATATTATAATCGAGCTGCTATTAGCTCGACTAGCTGCTATTTAAAAATGGCGGTCACAAGTTTCTCTTCAGTCTTGTTGGCCACGGTAACCCCGCCCCCAGCCTCTGACGCAAGCGGTTCTTTCTTGGCTCCGTTCTAGACCCTGCAATGATTTGGTGCTACAAGAACCAGTTTTACTGGTTCGGAGCTGGTGCTTTGGCGGTGGAAAAACAAAGAACCGATTTGAAACTAGGCTCTGGCTCCGAACCAGCACCAGTTCTGCCTTGGTGGAAAAGGGGTACCAATGTTCAGCAGGCAGTCCCACTCACTCACACACACACGCACACACACACACACACACGCACACACACACACACACACACACACACGCACACACACACACACGCACACAAAACAACTCTGGCTGACGTGCCCCCTAACCTCACAACATAGTAGATTGCGGGGTTTTCAAACTTAGGTAGCTGTCAATGCGGTTCATGACCTGTTCATGACACTCTTTCTTGGTCAGCGGCAGCGCCACAGATTTGAATATGATTTTGTCAAAGGTTTAATCGACAAACGAAATGGAATTAGAATCTACTATGTGGGTGTTTGAATCGAGATCACAGACTTTTAAAGATGAATCGTGCAGCTCTTTAATGACACATTTCATCCTCTATTGAATCGAAAGTGGCTAACTTCTGTCAACCTCATCTATAAGCAAGGGCAAAAATAAAGCAATTTAATTTGAATTAATATCTGTAATATTCTGTAATAAAAAATAAATCGATTTTAAAATCATAAAAATAAATACATTTTAAAAAACGCGATATCTAGGTGAATCGATTTTTTCTCCCAGCCCTAATATGCATGTTTCATGTTGCCATTTGAAATAACTGAAATGTTAAAGTGGGTTATTTTTTATGTCCATATCTACTCGATGTTTTTATGTTACTGAATGCTTTTGTTCCAAGCGACTTTTTTCATTTTCCGTAACATAAGCTTATAGTTTAATAGTAGGCCTAGAATAGTCTGACTGAAGTCAGTGTAGCCTACTTTTGCTACATTTAATTGAATATTGTTTCTAAAATCGGATAGGCTAAGTCGAAAAATGGGTAATTTTAAAGCTTGTTAATGATTTCAATGTGTTTAAACGAGAAACAAGCCACAAAAAAAAATTGGGCGGTTTTTTGTGCATTCTCGCGGTTTTTGACGAGGTTTTGGGCTGGAAAACCTCGCTGGCACCTGGCAACCCTGTCCCGCGCTCGTGGTGAATTCAAATTCAAAAATTGCGCCCGAAGCGTTACGACATGTTTTACGGCAGTGATATCAAACGCTCATTGGCTCTCGCATGCTTCGTCACAGATTGCGACATGCCGTGTTTAAGTTGGTGTAGCCTACTCAAGCGGGAAGGAAGTCGACCGGAAGTGCCACCATCTTGTAGCAGAACTTTACCTGCTGTTAGCATCCCATTGACTCCCATTCATTTTGGCGTCACTTTGACAGCGAATAACTTCACATCTGAGGCGTTTAAAGACTCCATTTGTCCATTATTTATTTCTAAAGAAACACGACAATGTATAAAATGCTCCATTACCTTGTAGCTTATGTTATGGCCCCGTAGAAGCAGTTTTTGTAAAAGTAGGCTAACGATTGCGTCATAACCACGCGACTCTCTGTCGCACAATAGAGAGATTACCGTATGGACAGGAGGAGAAGCTCGCGGGCAATCGGGGGGACGTGGAGGCAAAGTGACAAAATAATTAATCAGAATACCTAGCAAAAGTTTCTCCTGCTCCTAGCTCATGGATACCTCCTACTCACGCTCTCCGTCTCTGCAAGATTCGGAAGGGAATGATTCAGATTTCTCATGCCACAGCCACTAGAAGACAGACGGGTTGCTCACCTCACATCTACGTCGTCAAGCTCGGTTTGAGTCTGCGCGTCAGGAACGGAAGTCCTAAAAAATCGCTAAAAATGGGCTTCACTTGTTTCAATTGAGTTCCAATGAGATGGCTCGTCCACTTCTTATACTGTCTATGAGCCTACTACATTTGAAATGGAGAAGCGCGCGCGCCTTCACAGAGCGAACAGCGAACCGAAACCGGATTAACATTTTCATGGATTAATAACTTAAATTCTGATCTGTAACGTTACCTCATACAAACCTATTATATACTGCCAGAGAGGACTACGACTCATCATGTGAACGACTTTTGTTACCGGTTTTGACATTTTCTCAATAACGTTAAATAAATTATTGTGATTATAACTTTACGTGTCTGTCTGTTGTTTTTCTTTATAATTGTAGCCTACGTAGTTTTAAGAAATGGTTAGGTTTAGGGGTAACTTAGGGGTAGGATTAGTGGCTCAAACTATCTTTTAATGCTATATTGTTAATAAAACTGCCATTTCCCTACACATATCTGTCCATTACGTTTTATCCTTTTAATATTGTCTATAAAATGGGTATGTTTAGGTGTGGGAGTAGGGTTAAGGGATCTTACATTTATAATCTATAAAATGGTGAAAGGGAAATTATAGCCTACAGATATCTTTATGATATGAAATATTCGTAAATAGTTTACGTTTTTTAGCTGTAAAATCGTAATAATGTTACGTTTAAACGTTGCAGATACGTCCATAGTATACGTTCAAAAAAAGTACGTTTTCTATCTTTGAAAATTACGTATTAATACCTACGTATTAACAATGAGACCAGGCTGAAAATGCACAAACATGCAATGCAAGATTGTATGTGTCTTTATCATAGCTGAAGATGATGAACTAACGACAAGAACAAAAAAATGATCATACAGTTGAGTACACAAGAGCACACAAGCTCCAGACGAACAATGACACTCAAACCTGTCCTGTTACTATAGCTAACATCACAACAACAGCATTATCTTGATTTTGTGAAACACAGCAAAACCAATGTTACTCGTATGGAGCAGAAACAACACAACCTCTACAACCGTTTTCAGGCCTTCCCGCTTCTGTCTCTCCAGCGCTGGAAAGCTTTTCTAATATTATTGCGGATCCTAAAGCTCTTGTCTGATCATAACCCTTCTTTTTCCAGTGATATTCCTCTGACCTTTTCTCTTTTGTAATGTCTTTTAGCTATCTTTCTTTCCACGGTCTTTCTTCAAATTAGTGATATAGGTCGATCATGAAAAATGCATTCATTTTGACACAAGAACAACGAGTTGTCTCAGAGAGTGATTCGTTCAATTTGTGTTGACCGCACATGCACAACATCCTATTATGTACCAGAAACAGCAATAATTAGTTCACCCCTCGAGTCTTTGGGTTTGAGTCGTTCGTTCATCCTGTGACAGCCCCATAGGCTAGGCAATGCAGTCGGTACCGGAAACAGAAATAATCAGTTCACATCCCGAGTGTTCGGGTCTGAGTCATTCGTTCTTTTGTGTGACGTGACAGCCATATTGGATACAATAATTCCCAACCTTCCTTACCAACAAGCGCTTAGTTCGTTTTTTAATTCTTAAAGTTAGGTAATGCGTTTCTATGCAAGTTTATATCTCACAATTCTGACTTTATAACACATAACTGTGACAAGAAATAAAAAATGTACATAAGGTAAATGTGTAAAATCCAAGACCATTGTTGGCCAACACATATTGTAATCAATACATTTTATACATTTTTGTCATCCTTTCTGTTGAAATTGTTGTGGTTTAATTATTTTCAGGGAATGACTTCGGAGATCTTTGATACCAGAAATATTAGACTTTATTAACAAAACAAAGCCGAGTGCCCCTCTGCAGAAAGACCCTGCAGAAAGACCCCCCTGCAGAAAAGACCCTCCTGTAAGATTGTCCAGCAAACGTATATACCTACATCCTTCTCCCAAATATGGTAATACATTCTATAGGTATTTTGAGAGATAGTTTTGTACCATGTGACATTACTGAAATAGAATTCTCTGATGTAACAACACAGCTCTCAGGTTCCCAAGTCACCCAAAGTCATACACAGACAGAAAGGAAATAATAGTGTACAAAAAATAGTTAAATTACTTATTTTCTAAATAATAAAATCTTCAACATTCCCTCCTCTGGGGCTTATTTAAGCCCCACATTCGCTATCCTTTTCCAGAGTGTAGTTTCAAAATCCAGTCCCCTCCGTTATACTACCTTAGTGACTAAATTAAATCACTCATTCTTATTTTCAATGACTGAAATTATGCCACCACACTCCTGGAGGAGCAATCGAGCCAAACATCTCTCTCCATACATTTTTCTTTCTTTCAGTTGTTTTTCTTTCTTTTTCTTTCAATGGAGAAAGTAAAAGACTCGAATCCTCCCTAATTGAACATCAAACATTGTTACAAGTGTGTTGATGAAATTGGTTCAGCATTGTCTGTTATTGTCACGGTTATGTATAATATGTCAAACATAAAAATCCCTTATACAATTAAAAGTTCTTCTTGCAATGTAGATATCCTCTTCGACCCAGACACCCAGGATCTGGCTTATTCATTATCTTCTTCATTCTCAATCGAGGTACTTCAATCAACGTCCAATGATTGTAAATCTCAATTTGGTTTATAAGCCCAATCTTAATAATATATGATTTATTTGCCCTCTAAAATTTGTTTTCATTATCTTCTTGATATGGGAAGTACACAACAGAATAATAACCCCCTTTCAATATTGCAACTTCAGAAAACATTCCTTAATCTTTAAATCAAGTTTTCCTTAACTTTTTGACTCAATCGTATTTGCTAATTTTTCTCCAAACATAGGTCATTCTACTTTTTTCATGTAATTGTTTTCATTATAATAAAGACAAATCATTATAATAAATCTCTGCTGATTATAGTAGAATCATTGGTTTAGTTTGCTTTTTAATTTTGCATAATCCATACGAATTTTGATTTAAAATAGGGCTGGGGAAAAATTACTTCCTCTCATTTTTATTCGCTTCTTATTTTTATGAAGGAATATCAATTCTTAAATTTGAATCAATCTTTTAGTCAGTCATTTTTAGTTGATTAAACAAACATAACATTGTAGTGCACCTTCTATCCATTAAATCGCAATATGCTTCGTTATAACGTTTTACATTTCAAATTCTGTCTACTTTATTACCAAATTTAAACAATAAATACCATTTTTAAAATGTTTAATCTCACGTGTTGCAGCTTCTTCTCATTTTAACTCCTCAGTTCAACATACCTTTACTGAATACCTTTTCTTCCTTTCTACTAATTTCTAAATGGACTATCATGAATAAACTTAATTATGTCACATATAATCACTCAAACTAAGAAAGCTTTAAGAGCAATGTTACATTTACTTCATAAAAGTCATTCAATAAACTCATTAGACAATTAGAAAAAATAACTCTCAAAAATAACTTTTTATACTATCTTACATATTCATTGTACGTACATTTCTTTTTCTGTATATCTAATTTTAATCTTAATCATTTCAAACATAAAGCATTATAACTTAAAACTTAAAACTTCCTTTCTATAATTTAAGTTTCTGCACACAAATAATTTTAATCTTCAATTTCTCTGGAATGACTGCTGTCCCATTATCTAAACTTATTTCTGATAGAATTTAAAATCTAAGGAATACTTCTCTGGGAATATTTAATTACTTCTCCTGACCCTCCTCTGCTGATTTCATTGCCTTTACCTTTCTCTATCTTGCTCATATAATCCATTAGGTGTTTTATTAGTCCTTCTGGTACTGATATATGGCGTATTTGTGTCACTGTTCCTTTTTTACCTTTATTTTTGGCACAAATTTCATATGTGTACAAAAATTGCAAAAAATGCCTTTTATTTAATTTTCCTTTAATTCTTAATTTAGCCTTTTAATTCTTTCCTTATTCTTAATCCCTCCTTACTCCCCCCTTGCGCACTGGTCAAAACCATGCGCATCTGGATTGAGAATATTCAAAAGTATGTTTTTGTGCAATAACCTGTCATTCTTACCCTCCTCTGGTACCATATAAATTGTTCATAATGCCTGTTTGTTATTGAATTCGAACAATTTACAACTGAGGTGGTCATTCTATTAGCACCATTTAAAATACATTAAATTAGTCAATAGCATATTGAATCAAATCATAATCTTATAACTTAAATTGAAATCAAATATTTGTTAATAGCCAGTGTTAATCTTTTCTTTAATTTTCAACTGTAGCTTTAAATTAATTATTAGTCAATTCTCAAATGCATTTTGTCATTTGTTTGGTCTACTTTTTCATATTCTTTTTGTTTTTGCTCATGAGCTGCTTTTAATCTTTAGGGGACTGGTTCACAGAATTGCGTAGACCGCATGTTCTGCATTAGTTTAACAATAACAAAAGGATTAGAAAATATTTGTTAAAATAATATAACAATGGGATAGATAACTGCCCCCCTGCGTGTTGAGTTAGGTGTTATCATCGAAGCTTTGCCTTTTACAGCTGCTCAAACCACACCTGTCCAAAGTTCTCCTTAAGCAAAGTTTAAAATATAAGAGTCAAACCAGTTTTATCTGCAATACTGAAGAGACAATTGTAGGATTTTTCAAAGACAGGTTAGACCTACACTTCATTTCAGTCCACTTTAGACATTCTACTAAATATAAGTAAGTTTGCATGTCAACTAACTCTCATTAATTTCCAACTACATGTCAGCTAACTCTTATTAGAGTATTAGTAGACTGTTAGATTAGGGTTAGTAGAATAAGTTGACATGTACTTGAAATGTTACTTATAGTAAGTAGTGTTTGTTGGGGAGCATCAAAATAAAAAGTTAGCAGAAATTAAGCAGACCAACTTCTAATACTCCAATGACTGATAGTTGATGTAGTTGCAAAGTTTCTTATAGTTAGTAGTGTCTAAAGTAAACTATCGAAAGGTTTACCGAAAGATGAAGAAAACGAAAAAATGGACAGAACAACATTAATATTACTATGTTATATATTTACAGAATGATTAGAAAAGGACAAAGTTTGAGGTGGTTTGTGGGAAGTTTCACATTGATAAACTGATAACGTACTCGGTTACTAATGTAACCTCGGTTCTCTCTAGAAGAGGGAACGAGTACTTGCGTAAGATATCTTACGCTAGGGGAAAACCTCTTTTCCTCGAGATATTGAAGCCAAAAATTATCCTTAATTTTGCAATAATGTAAAACGCATTGCAGCAGCATGCAGACATGGGCGAGACAGCTCGCGCGCCCATTGGCTGCTCTGCGGCAACTGCACCAGCCTATCGATAGAGGCTCCTCATGACGTCAGAACCAATGAGGGCGCTTCGCGCCCATTACGTCATGTCCCGCCGAAATCGTGTGGGGCCAGGGCTATAAATACGGCCCAGAGAGGCTGGTTTGGTCAGTTTTTCATCGCTGAAGCGAATCAGAACATGACGCATGCACGGCAAGATACGCAAGTACTCGTTCCCTCTTCTAGAGAGAACCGAGGTTACGTTAGTAACCGAGTACGTTCTCTTACGAGAGGTCTCTCGTACTTGCGTAAGATATCTTACGCTAGGGGAACACAATGTAAAACGCCGTGCGTGCTTGAGACATAACACTAAAGTCCCAAGGGCAGGTGCCCGGGGCTCATACAGTGCCTAATCACAAGGGACTCACAGAGAATCCGGGAAGAGGGGCTAGAATAGCATCATTCCTGTAATATGGAGCTCTGATAAGAGCATGTTATATCAAGTGTTCCACACAGCCAGGGCGAACTCGGCCTGGACTGGTAAATATGGGGGACTTACGCACTGCCCACAGGAGTATACAGACGATCCGTGATCGACGCTCTAGCAGTTTCAGCATCCCGAGCCGATAGCATCGGGCGGGCAATACTGAAAAATTAAACCGAGAGCAACCTAGCTTGCAAAGCGGGAACCTCGAGGTTATAAAACCTTATAAATGTAGACGGGGAGGCCCAGCCTGCCGCCATACAGATATCTTGCAAGGCAATCCCACTGGACCAAGCCCACGACGAGGTCATGCCTCTTGTGGAGTGCGCTTTGACACCTATCGGGCATTGCAGGCCCCTGGATGTGTAAGCTAGCGCTATAGCATCAACTATCCATCTGGATAGACTCTGTTTTGACGCAGCTAGTCCCTTAGAACGTCCGCTGAACAAAACAAAGAGCTGCTCTGTCTGTCTGAAAACAGATGAGCGAGACACATAGGCCCTTAACGCCCTGACCGGGCAAAGGAAGCCTGCGTCCCCTTCCTCTTCAGATACCGGCAGGGCCGACAGGGAGATCACCTGTGCCCTAAACGGTGTATTGAGGGATTTAGAAACATATCCGTGCTTTGGTTTGAGTATGACTCTCGAGTCATTCGGCCCAAACTCCATACACGTCGCGCTCACTGAGAGCGCTTGCAAATCCCCTATGCGCTTCACTGAAGCGAGAGCCAGAAGAAACACTGTTTTGAAAGACAAGAGTTTCAGGTCTATTGACTGTATTGGCTCGAATGGGGCACCTTTCATGGCTTCCAGAACCGTGGAAAGGTCCCAAACGGGAACTGAGGGTGGTCTGGGAGGGTTCAGCCTCTTAGCTCCTCTAAGGAAGCGAATGACCAGATCGTTCCTTCCTAATGACTGGCCAAGCGGTGGTTCAGCGAACGCTGCTATGGCCGCCACATAAACTTTGAGCGTGGATGGGGTTCTGCCCTTATCCAGAAGCTCTTGTAAAAAGGAGAGAACCTCCGGCACCCCACAGCGTGAGGGTGAAGTGCCACTCGCTGTACACCAGCTAGTGAACACAGACCATTTGAGGAATATCGTAGATGGAGCTCTAGCCTGCGTGATCGTGTTTAACACTCCCGCTGGGAGGTTAACGGGTACCCGTTGATGGCCCACGCATGTAGGGACCAAAGCTCCGGGCAAGGATGCCAGATCGAGCCGTTCGCCTGCGAGAGGAGATCCCTCCTCACCGGTATCGGCCACGGGGCGGTACTCGTCAGCTGCATCAGGACTGGAAACCAGACTTGGTTTGTCCAAAATGGGGCGACGAGTAGCACTGGGCATCCGCTCTCCCTGATTCGCTCTAACACCTGGGGTAGGAGCGTGACAGGGGGAAACGCATAGAGCGGGCAGCGGGGCCAGACGTGAGCCAGCGCATCCCTGCTCTTGGAGAAGAATTCCTGACAATGAGCGTTCTCTTGAGACGCAAATAGGTCTATTTCCGCTGTGCCAAATATCCTCCATAGCATTTTGACTGTCTGTGGATGTAAAGACCATTTTCCTGTCGGCAGATTGTTTCTGGACAGTCTGTCTGGTCCCACATTCAGATGGCCGGGCACATGCGCTGCCCTGAGCGAGCGCAGATTGTGCTGAGCCCAGACCAGGAGGCGTTCCGTCAGCCTGTGAAGGATTCTGGATCTGATACCTCCTTGGTGATTTATATAAGCCACCACTGACATGTTGTCCGAACGGACCAAGACGTGGTGTCTTTTTATCTGGGGACAAAAGCGTCTCAGCGCGTTGTCGACTGCCATCATTTCCAGGCAGTTTATATGCAGAAGCTTTTCCCGTTCCGACCACTGGCCGAATAACGGTCTGCCCTCGAGCAGCGCTCCCCATCCCGAGGTTGAGGCGTCCGTAGACACCACCTTCACCTGACCGGTACCAGTCGGTCACTGTCCAAGGTTTCAGAGCTGCGACGCATTTCTGATCGACCTTGAGGCGCGCGAGACCGGAGGTCCAAGCTCTGCGCGGCGCGCGCTTTCAACCAATACTGCAGCGGGCGCATGCGAAGCAGACCCAGCTGAAGCACTGAGGATGCTGAAGCCATGAGACCCAGCATCCTTTGAAACTTTTCACGGGGCTAAAGCGCCGTGGCGAAAAATCTCTGTCATGCGCTGAATACTTAGTCTGCGCTGCGGCGACAGCTGTGCTGTCATAGACAGCGAGTCCAGATCTGTGCCCAGAAAATATATTTTCTGACTGGGAGACAGTGAACTCTTTGCCCAATTGACTGTGAGACCTAAATTCTCGAGGTGATCGAGTAATATGGTCCTGTGTTCTATGAGCTCCGACTGTGATCGAGCTAGAACCAGCCAATCGTCCAATAATTCAGCACTCGTATGCCTCGGAGCCTGAGGGGTGCGAGCGCTGCATCCATGCACATCGTGAATACGCGAGGTGCCAGGGATAGGCCGAATGGCAGGACTGCGTACTGATATGCCTGGCCCTCGAAGGCGAATCTCAAAAATCGCCTGTGACGTGACGCTATTTGTATTTGAAAATAAGCGTCTTTCAGATCTATCGACATGAACCAGTCCCCTTGGCAAATTTGCGAGAGGATTTTCTTGGTCGTGAGCCTTCTGAACCGTCGTTTCAGAAGTGCTTTGTTTAGTCGTCTTAGATCTAAAATGGGTCTGAGACCCCCGTCTTTTTTTTTTTTTTTTTTTTTTGGGTACCAGAAAATATCTGCTGTACATGCCCCCTTCGCTCTGAGCTTGTGATAGGGGTTCTATAGCCCCTTTGCTCAGTAACTTCGCTATTTCGGCCCGAAGTAGGTGTGCTACTTCCTTTTTCACCGTAGTATCGATTCGCGCCGCTTTGCGTTGCGGGCGTCGACCGAACTGTAGCGAATAGCCTCTTTCTATAATGTCTAGCACCCACTTCGAAACCCCGGGTAGCCTTGCCCATGCGTTTGCACGAATGGCTAGGGGTTGAATGCGAAGCGCGCTCTCGTCGCTCAGCGACAGAGGGGCTTCAGTGTGCTGCAACATAAGCGTCGCGCTTATGACATTTGAGGCAGGGGGCGCGCTGATAACAGCGGGCAGATTGCCCGCGCTCGACTCCTCTGCGGTGGTCAACCGAGAGGGGGAGGGCTGGGCGAGTCCCGTAAGACCTGTCATGTCTATGTGTGAATGTGGGCGTTGGATAGCGGGCACATTTACAACACTGAGAGCATTGTCTGCCTGAGCAGAGCGAATGCATGTTGGTTTCGTTTTACAGAAACCTTGAGACATGCAGAACGTAGTGTTTGTGGGCACTGGGCAGTGGGCACATTTACCACATTTAATGCGCAATCGATCTGGGTCGATTTCATGTGCGCGAGCCCTGTGTGACGGGCTGTGTTTCTGTGTAGGAATGAGCACTGGGCAGTGGACATTTTGTCTACACTCATAACACCATCGGCCGTGGCCGGAACACCAGAAAATACACTCTATGGGATTTATCTGGGTAGCCGTAAAGCGGCGTTTGTGTGCAGGCAAGCGGGCTGTGTCGCCGACTTGTTTACTGCAGAATACACTGGAACAGTCGCATTTACTGGAACTGAACGAGCGAGAAGTTGCCATAGAAACAGAGAGCGTCAACATGCTGGCGTTCGTTTGCAGGCGTGCGTGCATTACAACAGGCTCACTCACTGCAGTATGACATTTCCAGTCGCCTGAACTTCAGAGGGGAATGAGAAATAGAATTCGGCCCGGCCGCAGCGGGACATTAACACTCTTTTCTCCTTTCGCCAGTGACGCACGGGAACCATAGAAACGGTGTTTGGGTGCAGGCGAGCGGGTTGTACAACGCGCTCGTTGGCTGCAAAATGCACATCTGCAGTCGCCTTTCAGGGAACTGACAGAGCGAAGCATTGGAGGCATAATTAATCTGCCGTTAGACCGAGATTCGAACACCGGTCTCTCTTGTGAAAAACCAAAGATTCCGCCACTGAGCCACAGGGGGGAACACAAAGGCTTTCAGATGCACGAGCATATAAGAGCGTCAACATGTTTTCTTCGGCGTTTGCTTGCCGGCGCTGCAATATTTATATTTCCAGTCGCCTGATCAGGGAACTGAGAAATGTGTGAGAAGATTCAGGTCAGTCCAGCCTCGGCGGGACTAAAACACTATTTTCTCCTTTCATTGGTGATTGACGCGTGAATGAGGCGCAGAGGCAGGGTAGCTTTCTTGTACGTAAAGAAAAACTAACCCCGACCGTCCGCTTCCAGCCTCCCCTGTGAACGGCGCATTTTGCGCGGCTCGAACAGAGGGAGAGCAGGTATCATCCTCCAAGCAGGCAAGGCAAGCGGGCGCACCGGCGAGCTTTGCGGGTTGGGGGGGAAAGGGGCGTCTTGAGAGTGTGTGTCGCGGCGGCGAACACACACACATACACAAAACACAGTGGCAGAGAAAAGGATATGTACGCCGGAAAGCGTCAGCAGGAACGGCGACTGAAGGCGGCGAGTTGTCGACCGGCAGCTTCAGATGCAGACTAATCCCGCTGGGTGCTTGCAATCAGACGGCGCGGCTTCCTCTCAGGATCCAGCGATGCGTGAGCCCGCTGAAGAGATGAAAAACTGACCAAACCAGCCTCTCTGGGCCGTATTTATAGCCCTGGCCCCACCCGATTTCGGCGCCTCTATCGATAGGCTGGTGCAGTTGCCGCAGAGCAGCCAATGGGCGCGCGAGCTGTCTCGCCCATGTCTGCATGCTGCTGCAATGCGTTTTACATTATTGCAAAATTAAGGATAATTTTTGGCTTCAATATCTCGAGGAAAAGAGGTTTTCCCCTAGCGTAAGATATCTTTTAACAGATATTTACATATTTTGCCCAAGATAAAGCAAGAACTGAAATTACCCTGTTTAAAAATGTACTACTGACATTTTTGATCTGTCAAATGTTTTTCAGCTGTCAGGGCCTCATTTCCCGAACAACAATAGACCTTAGCTCATCTTACATCTGTCTTTATTTAAAACTCATTCATGAAATACATTCATGATGCAAAATCAATGTACATATTTAAAAATAACAACAATCAAATCTGTGGAACTGAGCTGAAGAACTTTTTCAGACTCGCCCTGGAGTTCCATCCTCTCTCCTTTGCAAACCTGAACACACTCCCAAAGAGATCAGGGAATGAATCCATCAGGTGGACGCTCTCTGCATCCTCTGGACTAGAGAAAAGAGACACCAAAAAACATGGTCTGACAAACAATACTACTAAATTATTAAATAAATACTGTGCATGTAACTTACTAATGCTCGTGAAGGTTGCGTATAAAACGCAGCAGGCCCAGTGTGTTCTCAGTATAGCTTTTCTTCTTCCCATCCAGTTTCTGTACAAGCTCAGATGGCAGCTGACCAAAGAAATATATTTACAAAAGTAAAATGATTTTTCAAACCAAGATTAAAGCAGGAAAAATATTATTTTAATTGTTACAATTTTCATTGATTTAAATATTTAGAATGTTTATATTTACATATTTATATAAATATGCAACATGACATCATGACTTTGCGCTGAAGTTAGACTCACTTTAGTTTTCCATTCAGAAAAGCTTTTCCCCTCAGTGTATTCTTCAATGGCATGAAGGAGCTCCTCATCAACATTACGATGGTTCTCGGTCTCATTCTGGTTCCCCACTTTTTTCAAATACTCCACTCTCCTGACAGGATTTCAAAAACAGCACAAACTCTTCAGATGATAAAAAAGTATCTACAGTGGATGAAATTTCCTCTTCATTTAATAAAAAATCATATAATAATCTAGTACTATAAGCAGTGCTGAACCTCTCTGGCTTGTTTAGACTGATAAATGTCATTAGCAAATCCATGTAATATTCTACCTTTCTTCTTCCCAGAAGAAGGGGTGTGCAAGGGTTTGCTCCACAGTTGGTCTGTTGTTTGGAGTTTCACTGATCATCCACTCGACGAGATCCTTCGCTACATCATCATCCAGATGTTCCAGTGAGTATCTTCCTTGTAGGATGTGGACTTCACAAAATGGACCTTTATGTCTATTACAAACAGAAGTTTCAAATTAATGGAAGAAAAAATATCAGATCAATTTAATTAATCAGGTTTAACTCCTACCAATCAGAACATTCTGAGGTTTGATGTCTCGATGAAGCACTTTTGTCTGTGGTTGGTGTAAAACCTGTAAGCTGCAGAGAACTCCATTCACCAGCTTCTTCAGAACCGAACTTCTCTCAGTGTTATCATCTGGTAAATGATCTTGGATATATTCCTCCAGTGTGTACTCACAAAGCTGAAGAGCAAGGTATCCAAAATTGTCATCTACTGTAAAGTCCACATATCGCACAATGGAGGGACTATCAAGCTGTGGAAGTCGTAGAAATTCCTCCTCATTCCTGAGGACTTGGTAATTAGACTTAGTCATTCGTTTCACAGCCACTTCTGTGCCGTCATCCCTCAGTCCAAGATAAACTTCTGTTCCATCACTTCCTTTAGCGATCAGAAATTCATCACTAGGAACAAGAGTAAGGTTTCCCAGCCTATCTTTATTGCTAATATCCATGTTAGCTAGCTTCTCAAGCTTTGACCTCCAACGAACACTGGTTTGATGCCACCTTCTTGAGTTCTCAGCAGGCTGTGTGAACGGCTCCACACTTGAGTTTGATTCCTCTATGGATTTCACAAAAGTGTCTGGATACGGTTCCTCTTTATCTTGCAGCTCAGATTCTTGTGATCCCACTTCTTGCTGGATTTTTTTCTTCTTTTTCTTCTTCTTTTTCTTCTTCCTGCTTGTTGATAGAGCAGCAGTCTCCTGACATAAACTGTCCACTGCACTTGAACCTGCTGGATGTCTCAGTGATTCATCAAACTTTTGAAGCTTTTTTTTCCTGACTTCATCCATCGATGTCTCTGCTATGATAAGTATCATCTCTGGGATGGGAGACAATCGACACAATGCAACAAGTTCTGGAGCAAAGTCATTTAAAATGGCTAACAGTTGATAGGTCCAAAGTCTAATTTGACATGAATAATCAGAATTTGTGAGAGGCAATAGACTTTTGTATAACTTCTCATAGACAGAAATGTTTGTACTCAGTGTCTGTTCAGACGTCTTCTGCATCATGACATTGAGTATCATAAGTATCATATCAATTACGTTTTCTACTTGTGCATTTCCAAAGTGCTGAAGACTGTTTGTTAGAATTGGCACAAGCTCACTGAATACCTGAGGAGAGATGCTTTCACTGACACATAAAGCAATTTTTAAGCAGTTCAGTGCAATCGGAAAGGTTTCCTGAGGGATTCTTGGGAAGCGCCTGATGAGTCCCTCAATGTATCTGTCTGCACACTTTGTGTCTTTTAACCACTTGATAGCACTTTGCTCTGCATCAAGACCAATTAAACCACGGTAGAGCTCAAAATAAATCAAAGGAACAAAAGGATTCTCTTCAAAGAAATGTTCTGTAAAGTCTCTGTAAATTTCTGTCTGGGTTTTCGTTTTTAAAGCACAAGTAAAAGAGAAAGATATATGTACTTTGTCAGACACTTCGCCCTGTGAATATAGTTGACAGATCATTTTATTCACATTTTTATCAAGTTCTGGATTCACTCCATAGTTCCTTCCAGGTGAAGCTCCAGCCTTTATAAGTGCTTTCACAATGTCTTCACGGTCATGATCAACAGCCCACTGCAATGGAGTAAAAATTTGTAATCCATGTCCATTTGGGTTTGCTTTTGCTGCAAGTAATCTTTCCACAATACTCATTGGAACTCCAGTTAAAGAAGAATAATGTAGAGGTGTTCGGCCATTTGTTGAGGGTTTGTTAGGATCAGCCGACTCTTTAAGTAGATACGAGCAGATTTCTTCATTTCTGCATATAACTGCTGCTGTCAATGGTGTAACATCATCATTCCAGTCCTCAGAAGAGTACAAACCATTAATATCTCTACCTTTTAACCATTTCCGAAGTCTCTTTGCCCTGTTGTCTATGATATATTTTATTAGGGGGTCTGTTTTTCTATGTACTACTGGAACTGGAACTGGAACTGAAACTGGAACCGAAACTACCTGGAACTGGAATTCCATGGATCTTCAAATATTCATTAAAATCTGTCAAAAGATGTTAAACACTTGAAATTCAGGCACTGAGTAGCATTATTACTTATTTTCTTATTTATTTGCATTGATTATAGACACAGTGTTAATCTTTACATAGTTTTTAAGTCAGTTTTTGTGTTTAGATAATCTCAGTAAATTTTACTCTGATTGTCAATGAAAAATGTGATTAAATCATTTTTATCACATAATCACATAAATGTATAAACATTTTGAAAATATATAAACATTTAGTGAAAATAGCTGTATTTTCTTTGCAATAAGTGTAAATAGTAGTTAGATATTTGATATTTATACCACAGTATTTTACATTATAAAACAGTATGCAATAATAACACATTGAGTGTAAATTAAATATTAAATCCCTCCCTACACCTACCCCTAACCCTATAACACTTTATTGTTAAATAACAAGGCACTTTAATTCCACATTTTTATTGAAAATAAATGCCTTTCCAATCTGATGGGATTGGAGCGATGGGAAATGGTAGAAGAACGAGTTCGGCAAAAGGTAGATTCGAACTCGGGTCGATCGTGTCAAAAGTACCTGCTTTACACCTCCCTATGCCACTGCAATAACAAGTCAAAATATGTTTGTACTTTTGTCTGGTGGGCGGAGTTAGTGTAAATAGTTTATACCAACAACGCGGGCTATTTGCACTTAGTGTAAATAGACACTCCGATTATTTTTTCTTTTATTTATTTTTTCTTTTATTTTATTTTTTAATGGTGTTTGCATGTACTTGCTTTAAGAACATTATCAATGTTTCATGTTTTACAGTCTGATTAGGATATTGCACTTTGTGTAGCCACTAGAGAAATGCAATATAGGCTATTTAAAACTTTATTTAGGCTACACATAGCACATCACATAGCCTACTCTTTCTGTGCATTCCCTCCCAGTCTTCACTGTTTAGTTACAACTTTGTCTCTAATATAAATATTAAAATATAGCCCTATAGGCCACTAGCCTAAAACTTCGCATGTTTTCATGAAAATGAAACTCGGGGATGGGCGGACCGATCTCGAAGAATAGGCTACTTTCGGTGTTGGGTCCTCACTTAACGAAAGATCACTTAAATGATGAATTAATTTGTTACAATATTATTGAACAATGCCTCCTGCACGTCTGAACACACCTGTTGCACATGCAGTCGATAACAGCGCTCTCATTCATATAGAAAGAGTAGGCTTGGGCTATCTGAAATTGTTTTACATTGAATAGCCACGAATGGAAATGTAACATTTAATATAGGCCTAGGCTAACTGGTTTTTGTGATGTTTGTTATAAATTCAAATTAAAAGTTGCTAAAAGATAGGCAATGATCTGTGATTGCTGATAAATCCTTAAAAAACAGTCTGTCTAATAATTAAATGTTAAAATTACGGCTTTCAAATATAATCTTACTTAAATGGTTATAATTACCTGTGTTATATTCCCAGAAATCGCAAAAAAACTTAAATTAAAAAAGAGATTTGATCTCTTCGTTGATCTATCGTTGACACCTGGGTATCCGATCAAAATGCGGCTTCCTGGTTCTTACACACTGTGCGTCATCCAGCGCGCGAAAGGGTTATGTAAGTAACCAATGAAATGTTTGGCAGCTTCCTGTATAATACACTGTCGATCATGCTACATTATGCTAGTATAATATGAATTATGAATTATAAATCTTTATTATGAATCTTAAAATGATGCATTGAAATAATTCTATTTGCTTTGTAATTCTTTTTCTCCCCAGTATTTGTTATCATATATGCACCAAAGGAAGCAGATGGTTAAAAAAAAACAAGCTTTTGAACAGCTTATGCTTATAACAAAAATTAATGCAGGCCTACAGCCAAATTAATCCATTTGTCTTGACTCTTGTCCCAGTATAATGTTTATGGCATAATTCAATGTCATTTTTTATAATATCACCTGCATCACTGAGGAAACATCACCGCCTTTCTGAAAGCTAATCATCTTCATTCTTTCAAAATACCAACTTTACATTTTGTTAGAAACCAAGAGTGATAGTTTTATAAACAGC
The DNA here is from genome assembly GCF_965113295.1 of Leuciscus leuciscus. NCBI lineage: Eukaryota > Metazoa > Chordata > Actinopteri > Cypriniformes > Leuciscidae > Leuciscus > Leuciscus leuciscus. The sequence continues at coordinate 9,997,969 of NC_138726.1, read as the reverse complement.
ATAGGCCTACATTTAAAAAAAAGAAGTACTTTACTAATTATTAATCAAACGCTAATCAGTGTTCATAAGCATTTATTTACAATAGTTTTTAAAAACAAGTCATAATTTACTAAATTTTAATTCTATTTTTGCATATTAGATTAAGCTAAAACTGGTATTAAGGATATTATCAAGTAATAGTTGTTCTGCGTTTTTATAAGATTTAAAGGAATATTAATAGCTGTAGGCCTATATCATGCTTTAGCAGGCTGCAATAATTATTTAGGGTTGTGTTTTTCTCTCTGTATCCCAGCTTGCAAAACAGTATGGAAAAGAGTTTCTTATTTTCACACACTTATCAAAATAAGTCTGACATTCAACAAAATGCACAAACATGCAATGCAAGATTGTATGTCTTTATCATAGCTGAAGCTGAAGATGATGAACTAACGACAAGAACAAAAATGAACATACAGTACTGTAATGAGTTTGCTCAAAGGGGAAATATTTTTATTTCAAATTTATTAGGATAAACCCCTTGAGATGCACCATCTCGTTTTGCTGCGGTCCGAACCCGAGTGCGCTAGTTCCCGGCGCCCCCCGCAGCGTTGGTCTGGTTTCTACCAAGGAGCGTCATCTAGATGGGCAGCAAAAGGCAAAAACAAAACACCAATATCTAGAAAACAATGTAAAATGTTACTAGGGTGGTGCTTTCATTATTATAGACAGGCTGCCAGTTTATGAATAAAGTGTGGGCTTTATAAATCACTTTGCACAGGTCAGAGCAGACATTAAGTTTTCTGCCTTTTATGCGGCATTGCATATTTATGCAGAATTTAGATTGGTCACAAAGCCTGTGTAAAAACATTGTGATAGTACTGTTGCATGTTTGATATTGGTCCAAATGTTTTTGTCTGTCGTTGTGCTTGTCAGTACAACATCAGAACCAAAATATTAAAACATGAATCAAAATATTAATAATTACTTAATTACTGTGCCACCTTGTGGCTGTCCACCAAATTCAGTAAACTTGATTTCACACAACACATGACTGTACTCGTTCTCAAAATGGTAAACCATTCGGATTACACATCATTAAATGTAACATAATTAAGGAACTGCTAGCCGCAAAATTAAAAAGTCATAAATTCCTTTATGACTAAAGGAAATCAAATAATGACTTGGTTCTATGATTCAGGGGAACAATCCTTTTGTTTCTGGCCCTTGTGGTTCAAGGGTTATAAACATACAAATAGGCCTAGGCCTACTTGACGCAAATATTATACACTTACACTACACTTACAGTAGGCCTACACACTAAGGGTTACTTGATGTAAGATGAGAGAAATTTACATTATACATACAGTAAACTATCACGTTGCACTCCCTTTAAATAATGATTGTCATATTTATTTGCAGACATTTTTAGGTACTGTATTTGACCAAATAAAAAAAGGCAACCTGAGTGCAAAGGCATTTTTTTTCCATGTTCGGTTGAAATACAACCCATAATCACAGCCCAATGGAGCAGTATCAGACTCATATTCTGACTAGAATCTGAGTATGACGACATCAGGCAAGGAATTTGAACAAATAGAGACATTTTTGTGAATACAAGTGTTTTCTTTTGTTTTAGTGTATCATGATTTGCGCATGCAACAAAGAAGATGTACATGTGTGGATCAAGTGACACGCGTGCATTCATTGGTGTCTTTTCTGAGTCCATCTCATTTGATTCATTTGGATTTTGAGACTTTCTTTTCACGGTTTTTAAGCATTTCACAACCAACAACTACAAATGAATAGGCCTGGCGCTAATTATTAATGTGTGCACAACCCATCTATTTTCTTGAACAATAACATGTGGACATCAAAACATGCAAACTCATTAGGGTTTAAACCTTTATTTTTGAAGTCACGATGGGAAACATATTGATGTATTCTCCTGTGTTGGCGTAGGTTTAGGGCCTACTCTGCCTGACTGAAACCTGGCTTAAACCAAATGATTATTTCTGTCTTAATGAGTCTACTCCACCAGGCTACTGTTATAAGCACGAGCCCCGTCTGATTGGTCGTGGTGGCGGTATTTCTATAGAGATATTCTTTGGGTGTATTCACACCAGGAAATTCCGCTAGTTCACTTGCTTTGGTCCGGACCAAATACAATGTTGAGTTTTTTTTGTTTGGTGTGGTTCGCTTTCACACTGCCCTTTTTGCAAGTGAACCAAAATTTGTAAACAAACCCACACATGTGCTAAGGTCATCCATTCATTGGACAGAAAATCTCAAGCTGGGAAAAGCAGGAAGTGCAAAAACAGGCTAATTACATACAGTTTACCAAGAGAAAGAGAGCTGAAGCAGAATACAGGAAAGCAAGAAGTTATAGCATTGTTTGGAATTCAGCAGATCAACAGCATTGAGCAAACCATCAGTTTAGTTCTAACACACCCTTCTTTAAAAGGGGTAAGGATACTGAATGTATCAAATAATGAGACTCGATACTTGCATGTCTCGCCCATTTGAATTAAACTGGCCTGATGCAATTTGTTGAGGCTCCAGTTGATCTTTGCTGATGTGGTCTTGATGAGAGAGAACCAGTGGGAATCAGAGAATCTTTGGTGAATGGAAAGACAAGGCCGCAGCCTCGCACAAGCTTAGAAACTTCTAGTTCAGCATCATCTTCATGTCAGCATTTCAGAAAGGGACTAAGAGAGTTAAGAGAGCTGATCTTGTGATCAGTGATTTTTAAAGCGTGAAGATGTCACACCCTCTGGAGCTGTGTTAGCCAATAAGAAGTTTTCCCTTTGGAGGGAAATTTTACGACCCATTGTGTTCTAGCAAGGCATTTGAATATGTAATTTCATTGGGTGTTTAAGAAAAGAGTCTTCAAGATTCTTATAATACTAATGTGTCACAAAGTTAGCAAAATGTAATGTAAATTAACAAATGGGAAACAAAGATTGGAGTTTATAGAGACCAAACATGCCACACATATGATTTTGGTAAACCACAGTATGCAAAGTCTGAAATATTAACCCCAATAGAGTTTACAAGAATACATAGGCCAAACCACATAAAAGGAAAATCATGAGATGGGAAAATTAGATACATGTTTATATATTCCTCAAGTGGTTATATATAGAATATATAGGATTAACAGGGTTTATTTCTCCTTCTCAGCAAGAATTAAGTGAGAGTCACAGCTCTCTGGAATTTTCTTTTGGGGTCATAAAACTCTTATCAGTCTCAATGTGTCCTGTAACAGGACACTGGGTTCTGCCAGTGTGTTCTGCCTCTTCACTTGTGATGCTAGTTTTGGGGGAAGTTTCATAGGCCTTTGTTGGGAGAGTGAGTTTGCTGGATTATTGATTAAATAAAATGAATAATTTGTGTTTGTCTGATTGGTCCAGACGCTACAACAGATTATTATTACTGCTAACATTACTGCATGTGTAGTGCTATCCCTAATAAGTCATGTATAGGCATTTCATCACCCCAAATTACATAGTAGAAATCTGACACTGTCAAAAAAGGCGCAGTGATTTCTGCAATTGGGTCAGGTCATGTTCACACCTTAAAGAACCGTACCAGAGTTTGTTTGGAACCGGACCGAGACCACCTCTTCAGCTGGGTCTCGGTACGGTTGTTTGGTCCGATGGATGGAGAAATGCTGATAAACTGTTGAGATGGGGTGGTGGAGGAATGCTGATAAACTGTCAATGAACTGTCTGTATATGAAGAGTTCAGATGCAAAAGCCTCTAAATGCCATCTGAAATTTTCTTATAGAAAGATCATTTTTATCAAGCTTGTATATTTAAGTTCAGTAATTTCACTTAAATGATAATTAATAGGTAATATTCATTGCCTTTTAAGTGAAGTTATTGAATTTAAATATACGAGCTTGATAAAAATGATAATTCTAGAAGAAAATTTCAGATGGCATTTAGAGGCTTTTGCATCTGAACTCTTCATATATACCTCTTATCTTGTTAATTAGGTTGATTAACTGAATGAACACCTCTCGTGTTAAATAGGTTAATTATCTGAACGTGCTCCTCCCGAACTTTGTTAATAAAACATAATTTGAAGTGATTGTGTTACTAAAGCCGCGTTTTCACCGCAGGAACTTTCCCCAGGAACTAGGGACTTTGGGGTTGGCACTCTGTGTGTTTCAACTGCAGGGACAAGGGTCTAAATGAAGTTCCGGGAAAAAAATTCCCCCTCAGAAAGCCCCAGCTCGCGAGGTAGTACTTTTTCAAAGTTCAGGAACTTTCGGGGTGGGACTGGGGCGCTGAACATGCTGATTGGTTGAGTTCACGCCGCATTTTGATTGGTTGACTCCACATAGAATTTATTTCAACCACCATTTTTAAAAGTCTGTTGCGCTGCGTGCAGTAAGAGTTGTTTGCAATTCGAATCAACAATGGAGTTTAAAAAATATGGCCAATGAACCGACAATGAGGTTCAGGCTTTATTAAGCTTATTTGTGGAGGACAAAATCCATTAGGATCTGGAATGTCACACGCATGAATCCCACGTCACTGGACTTATTTGCCTAATCTTCATGGTACTTTAGACCAAGATGGAAATGCAGACAGCAACAGGTCTGGGGGGGGAAAAAAGTTCCTGGGAGAAATTGTTCTGGGTAATTTAGGTGGAAACGCGGTTTATATGTTACACTCTCAGATATAAGAAAAAAATCCCTACTATCTCTTGCTTTGGTTACCGTGTATAGACCTCAAGGGCCCTATGTTGATTTCCTAAAAGAGTTTGCGAATTTGGTCAATGTCGATAAAGCATTGATTGTCTGTGATTTTAACATTCACGTAGATAATACAAATGATGCACTAGTGGCTGCGTTTACAGACTAAACTCGTTTAGGGTCAAGCAAAATGTCAATAGACCCACTCATCGTTTTAATCATACACTAGATTTAATTTTATTGCATGGAACCACTCCTACCGGTATAGATATATACCCCAAGGTGATATTCTACCTTGTAACGTGCACACTACATACTGCTGATACTTGCCATATCGTGCCATGTTATCAGCCAGGTAAAACAATTCTCCCAAGCACTATAGATAGATTCACAAATGCTTACAAGAGAAATGCTAATCAGGTATAACATTCAGTTTATTATAGAACAGTACATAACTTCTGACTACATTGACTGATTTTGATGAAACTTCAGCTGTGTGTTCGCTGTCGTTGTTCGAGGCGGATCACATGGATGTGACTATAGTGAGTCAAAGTCATAGTGCCACCAACTGACAGCAGGAAGTGTGTCACTTTCAAAAGGCTTTGAAATCGTTCTTGGGTGTGTTCACATTTTTCTCGTCATAGGTACGATGTTGCCCATCACAGGCATCAGAACCGCATCTCATTGCAGCAGATCTTCGTTTTTGTGTGTGATGGAGGGATTTCTGACACTGTTTTGACTCCTTTACACATTTTAAAAGCTCTTCACAAGTTCTCAGCTGGTCAAAATACCATCATATGAAGGCTACGCACATACAACCAGCGCATTTAGCCCAGCACACAGCATTGTTTTCAGTGTTAAAAATGTCAATCAGAATGCTAAGCGGACCAGGACTAAATGTCTTTTTTTTTTGGTCCAGACCAAACAAACCAAACTACAAGTGTCACTTTCAAAAGGCTTTGAAATCGCCCTTATTTTTACCCAATTTTTTTCAAACTTAGTCAGAATAATGTCAAGACACCACAGATGTAGACTTGTGAAAGGATTCTTGGTATCTTGAATACTGTTGTCATGGCAACACGTCGAGCATTTAGACTCTGAGCATGCTTCAAATTGCATGCAACTTGAAACATGATGTGTGAAATACATAAGAGTTATCAGCCAGTAGACATAGACAAACCCTTAGAAATGGGTGTGTATAAGGGGCTCAGTAAAGTGCCACCTTTTGACTAAAGTGGGGGGTTAGTTTTCCCTACAGCCACCAAACTCAGGACATATATTGCTCTCATTTAGCCGGACAACTTTATAGTTTACAGTCATTAGCTCCGACCAACAAAAAGTCAGCTATTTTTGTATGAATGTGGATTTTTTAAATCAAGCTCTAAATGGCGTCATACGATTCACTTAAAACTTTCTCAACATGATTCCAATATATTGAAGATGCTAAATTGCAAACAGGTATTTGATATCTTGAATGATGTTGCCATGGTGAGGGATTAAAGTGCTTTTCCCTGCATTAAAGAATAAGAAATCTCTTAAGCCTTCTCTTTTTTAATAAGTTTGAATAACAACATAAAGGCATATAACCAGTTCATTGGTTGGGCACTGACAACATAGTTTATATAATTAGTTTAATAATTAGGTTATTAAAATATATAAAGACCTTAAGATACATACTGGACTTTTAGATACAATTTTGAGCTGCAAAAGATAACTTTGCACTCATTTGAAAGTGACCTTTGACATCCAACATGAAATGTATCCAAGTTTGACTGATCTTATGGATGTGGCTGTTCTGGGTCGTGGTCATAGTGGTACCAGCTGGCTGCTGTAAATGTTAAGTATTCATATGACTTTGACATAGTCCTTTTACATTTATCCTCTTAAAAAGCATATTGCCCACCATGCACAGTTGTCCTGGAGCCACCGGGATGGCATTGGCACCGGGGCTTGGGGCCGTCATCGCTGTTTGCAGCTATATTTTAATATGAATTTGCCTAAATAACATCCTAACAATTAAATGATATAAGATTTCTCAGCATTGCAACTGTAGGCTACCTAAAATGTACTATATCTGTGCTTTGTAATTCTGTAAACTAGATATGTACCAAATGAAGCTGATGGCAAAAAAAAAAAAAAAAAAACTTTTGACCATAGCATGTAATCAAAATGAATGCATACGGCCAATTAAATCCATTTGCCTTGATCCAGTAATGTTTATTATAAATGTTTATTATAGTCACTTTTTATAATATTATCTTCATCAGTTCCCTTTCTGAAAGCTAACCATCTTTATTTATTTAAAACACCAACTAGATACGTTCTGTTAGCAACCAAGAGTAATGTATTTTTATAAACAGCATTCATTTAAAAAACATTTTTGTTATGAATTAATAATAAAATGATAATCAGTCTTCATAAGCATTTATTTACATTAGTATTTAAAACATATGCCTAACATTCAACAAATAAGAATAAAAACAAGTCATGATTAACAAAAATAAAAGTTCTATTTTTGCATATCAGATTAAGCTAAAACTGATATGAATAAGGACATTATGTGATCAAGTAAGAATTATTCTTTATTGAGTTTTTACAGACTGAAATGTATTGAATATTAATAGCTGAAAATCATGCTTTTGCAGGCTGCAATAATGATGTGGGGTTGTGTTCTTCTTTCTGTATCCCAGCTAGCAAATTAGTAAGGAAAAGAGGTTCTTAGTGTGTTTACATTTGTATGAATGAATGAATGAATGAATGACAAAAAAAACAAAAACATTTAGAGTGTGTTCACACTTGTAGTTCGGTTCACCTGGTTCATTTGGTCTGGACCCCCAAAAAATAAAACATTTAGTCCTGGTTCGCTTAGCATTCACATTGGCTGACATCCGAACCCTGGTGCGCACCAAACAAGCAGACCGCTGAAAAGGTGGGTCTCGGTCCACACCCAAACGAACCCTGGTGCTGTTCGAATGATATGAACGCAACACGAACCAAAGACATGTAAATGAACCAAAATGGCAAGATGAGACCCTAAAAAGGACAGAATGCTCACGCATTCCTGTTTTTTTTTTTTGTCATAGGTACGATGTTGCCCATCACAGGCATCAGAACCGCATCTCATTGCAGTGTTCAATAAGTTCCTTCTCCAAATATAGGCTACGTCATAAAAGCTGTATCCTTATCCCTGGACGTATCCCTATGCCTTTAGGTTCGGTATCTTGAGGTTATTCAGTGTTAAAAATGCCAGAATGCTAAGCGGACCAGGACTAAATGTTTTTTTTTTTTTTTTTGGTCCAGACCAAATTAACCAAACTACAAGTATGAACACACCCTTATTCAAATGAACCACACAAACAGAGCAATCACACAAGGGTTCGTTTTAATTGAACCAAACATGCCAAGTGTGAACACACCCTTATTTGAACACACTTGTTATCAAAATAAGTTTTACATTCAACATTTATGTCACTAGTACTTAAAGGTGCAGTAAGCAATTTCTGAGAATCACTGTTGATATTTGAAATCAACCCAAACAAGCACACACACACACACACCCCTTCATTGCTCCGTCCCTAAAATGCACAAACAAGCAATGCAAGTGGATGTCTCTTTATCATAGCTGAAGCTGAAGAATGAACGACAAGAACAAAAAATGAACAGAGTGCTCAAGAGTATATATAAGCAAGTGTTTGTTGTTAGTAGCCAGCAGCACACAAGCTCCAGACAAACAATGACACTCAAAACTAGAGGTCGACAGATATGGGTTTTTCTCTGACCGATGCGATATTTAGAAATCAGGGCAGCCGATGGCCGATATATGATGCCAATTTTTTTGGCCGATATGTTTGCCCGATTTATTATAATTTTTTTCATCTCATAAAATCTAACAGTTAAGTAATAAAAAGTTATACAAAAAACTGCTTAAATTAAACATTTATTAAACAACACAAGCCTCTCCAATCAGTGCACTTGTATAAATTAAATACAAAAATATGTATACGTTAAATATTAAATACAGGTCATCAAAAATCTAGAGTTAATAAATAAACTTTTGGATGGAAAAAAATTAAGTTTTAGTGCACAAAACTGGCCGTCAGTCCTCTTATCAGCATGGAAAACTATAGTTTTATTCAATGGATTATATGCTGAAGCCTCAAAAGCAAGCCAAGACCGCTTCCTTTACAATCACTAAAACGCTGTCGCTTTGTCAGTTCATCGCAATCTCACAAAGTTCCGTTATGATCAGTGAAGATGATCTGATTGGCCATTGTCTGTGATTGTCTACATTGCTCACCGCTGCAAAAACACATTGAAAATAGATTCATTTGATGTTCTCCAGAGCGTAAACACAAATGCGCGGGAGCGTTTGCCAAATCTGTTTTGCCAATATATTATTACATTATCAGCAGAGGGTGCTCTTGCTTGTGTTTGAGGCACCCCTGTAGAAGCGTGCCTGGCTGAAGCTGTGCGTGAACAAGGCATGGCTGCAGAGTGTGAGTTGCTCCATCTCACACGCAGCCTCAGAGGGAGAGAAATTCTCTGGGACAGAAACAGAATTGCTAACATCTGAGATTATTTATACAAAACAGGCTACTATAATAATATAGCCGCTGGGCTCGTTACCAGGTTTTGGTACCCGCGGCAATGTCACGTGTTCCACAACAACGCTTAGCTGCTCGCAGATGCTCCTGCCTTTTGATCGGCCTAATTTGCAGCACAATCGGCCAATGCCGAATAATAAAAAAAAGCCAAAAATCGGCTTGATTAATCGGTCGGCTGATCAATCGGTCGACCTCTACTTAAAACTGTCCTGTTACTATAGCTAACATCACAACAACAGCATATCTTGATTCTGTGAAACATAGCAAAACCAATGTTACTCACATATGGAGCAGAAACAACACAACCTCTGCTTCTGTCTCTCCAGCGCTGGAAAGCTTTTCTAATATTAACGCTGATCTTAAAGCTCTTACCTGATCATAACCCTTCTTTTCCCAGTGATATTCCTCTGACCTTTTCTCTTTTGTAATGTCTCTCAGCTATCTCTCTTTCTACAGTCCTTCTTCAAATCTTCCTTTTGCTCACTCTCTCTCCTCCCCCATCATGAGTGGACATGCCCCCTACTGCTGATTGGTTACCAGTGTGTTTTGGTGCTCAGTCCGATCCACTTTCAACAGCATTTCTCAGAAATCGCTTACTGCACCTTTAAAATAAAACACTGTTTACATTCATTGTACAGCGCAAAAAAAATTTCTTTGACAGTCAGATGGATGTTGAAGTTAATAAGATTAAGTTACTTTCTGTATGAATTAGTATGATGGTTTTAAAGGTTTATGCTTTTGACAATTTCCCTGTATTTAAGCAAAGATGATCTTTTTCATTCACAAAAGGCTTCATCCTTGAATTCAATATACCCAACCACATAAACCCACATTTCTGTCTAATGACCACACAGCTGAAATTAAAATTTTGATTTGCTTCACTCTGAACAGATCCTAATAAACATGATAGAGGCGAATTTTTTAACTGACTAATTACTTGACATTACAACTTTGACCAAAAGAGAGATATGATTTCAATAAATGGTGAACAATGAGGTAAAATATTACTTAATATTTCTAAAGATAATAGGACTGCATTTGTCACCTGTGTCACTTGTCGATCTGCATGCCAGCACTGAAGATTGTATTTTTTTTTATGTTGTTGCAGCCATATCATGCATGCTATCAGCTGTTGCATACAGATATTTGAAAGGCTCTCAAAGGTACAGTATATATCGTTATGTAGAGTGATTTAGGTTGTTACAGGTGACAAGTGCAACTCTTTTACGCAGTCCTTGCACCATACTTTCGGCAGAAATGTTCTCTGATTCAGCAGGGCTGAGGAATTATTATATATAATACATAACAATTCTAATATAGTACAACAGAAAAATGTCAGGGCCTTCCCAGAATCTATGTAAAACAACACAGATGCATGATGTAATACTTATTTTACTATGAACCTGATAATTCCATATTACGTTTGCTTCCCAGATGTCTCTCTCGTTACAAAACCCACTAATTGTATTGCCCAGAAAATGTCCAACTGCCAAGGGAGGGGTTGCTGCTGAGCAGACGTGCCTCAAGAACTGTGTCCACAATAGCACTCAAAGGCTCAGATCAATGATGATATGCTCATAGATCTGTGTGTTGCCCTTAAAACTGGAAGCAAATACAAAGTCCCTCCGGTCAGTGGAGACCACGGTGAAGGAACGTGGAGCCTGGATGTAGACTTCCTTGAAACGCTCAAAAACCTTCTTCTCAGCATCCCAAATATAGATCTGCGAGAAGGTGTAGTCGCTTCCCAGAGCCAGGTAGTTCCTCTCTTTGAAGGAAAAAGGCTGCAGGATCATGGAGCCTCTTGAAGGAAGGGCCTGAATCTCAGAAAACTCCTTAGCAGTCCAACGCAAGACTTTGGAGTCACCGATGTACCGGGTCATGGCCAGATAAAGCTCCTCCTTGATCCAAAAGGCCTTGACAGCAACTACATCTTCCATGTTAGGGATCTCACCCTGCAAAGCAAATTTCTGAGTGCTCCTGCTCCACTGATAGATGACCGGAACTTGGGAACGACTTGCAAGGATAAGATGGGCCTTACCATCTAAATTGACAAACTCTGCATCTGTATCACGAAACCATTCATGAAGGGACTGGTAGGAGTAGAAGCCCTTGTCGTTCCACTTGTAGAGAGTGGACAGACCAGCCTTAGAGCTGTCAGCGATGATGAAGAACCAGTCATTACCAATCTGAAAGGCCTCGATGTCATTCGGTTTGGAAATCTTAGATACCTCAATGTCCTGAAACTTTGTGAACTTGCTTTGGTCTTCATCAAACTTATAGATGTGGGAACCACCAAAAAGTTGAGCAACAATGACAAAGACCTGGTTCTGGATAATCACAGACTTGCAGCCAACAATGGACTGACCTGAGATGAAAGAAAACACTGCATGAGATTTGTTGCATTATGCAATCCTTAATATCATAACTTTACTATGAATGCACCTGTGATGTTGTCATAACTCCTGAAGTTCATCTCGATGTGGTCCCATTGGAGCACCATGCAGCTCTCAGCGTTAGGAGCAGCGATGGCCACGTACACGTCGTTCTTGTGGGAGAAGGTGTCCACAGACAAAGACTCCGTAGGCACAGAGTGGAGAGGAATGAAATCTGGCCAACATATGGTAAAATTACATCTCAGGCTATGTCCACATTAATCAGGATATATTTGAAAATGGCATTTTCATTTCAAAACACTCTTCGTCCACACTAGCGTTTTTAAGTGTTTTCCAAAAGTGGCTTAAATCACCATGCTGCACATGTGTTAAATATCATTAAAGCTCTCAGAGGTGATACCAAGAGACCAGAGATATTACAGTTCTCACGCTATTCTTCTAAAATATCCAGCTACTTACTGGTGCTTCCAGGTCCCACTGAATCGCCATTTCATGTATGGTCTAAAAGGGCAATTGCCCTCGTGTTTTGCAGCAGGACAGCAATTTTGAGTACATTTTATGTTACAGTATCTTTGCAGAAATGTAATATGAAGTAACATTTATCTTTAGCAACACTATGAAAGTGAATAGCAGGCAGAACAATGCAGTTATAACCATAACCATAGGTCAAAACATGGAGGAAAAGCATTTTCAAAAATTATTTTATCCGGATTAATGTGGACGTAGCCTTAGTAACTTTACTACTAAGTAGTAGTTTTGTATCTCATGATTAGCTGCACGAAACACCTGAAGACATACCCAAGGAACGTATTCTTTGTAAGACATGAAACATGTCAATGAAATAGGACATTTTGTAAAATGCAATAAAATCAAGAATCTGTTATTTGTTAATTGCCTTAAACCTTCATTTAACCGACAAAAGTATAAAGACAAGATTTCCAATGTTTTCACAGACCAACTTAATTTTATTTTGTAAATGTCAACAAATTTTGGCTCCAAAAAAGTTGGGACAGAGGCTAAATAAAAGTGAAAAAATGAAAGAATATCCAAGTTAAAGTGTTTTGAAACAGTCCACAATTAGCAGGTGAATTGATGAGGGTATCATTATTGGGTATAAAGCAAAGATGGGTCATGGCTCACCACTTTGTGCCAAATATCATGAGAGAATTGTCAAACAATTCAAAAATAATTTTTCTCAATGCAAGATGGCAAAGAATTTAGGTGTTTCACTATCTACCATACATAATATTGTGAAAACATTCAGGGAATCTGTCTGTGTAGGGCTAAGGAGGAGACCTCAGTTGTTTGTGCATGACCTTTGAGCCCTCAGTTGTCACTGCATGAGAAACCATCATGCTACTCTGTTAAATACAACCACATGTGCTCAGGAGTACTTTAGAAAACCATTGTCACTTAACAGTCTGTCGCTGCATCAAGAAAAAAATCTACTTGAAACTGTTATGTATACAGAGAAAGCTATACATCGATTCTATGCGGAGATGCTGCCGAGTTCTCTGTGCCCGAGCTCATCTCAGATGCTCCAAAAAACTGTGGAAATATGTGCTGTGGTCAAATGAGTCCATGTTTGAGTTTGTTTTTGGAAAAAATGGACATTGAGTTCTCAACCTGAAACCCGTTCTCAAAGACGAAAGGGACTATCCAGACTTTCATCAGCGACAGGTGCAAAACAGTTACCCTGGAAATCCAGAGTTCTCACGAAAGCACAGTTGAATTTGCTCAGCGAGTTAATCGGCGTCGAGTAATGATGCTCATTAAATATGCCCTTGTATCCGAGCTGCACCAATCACATCGGGTTATCTGATATAGGCGGGCCAGAGGAGCTAAACAGATGACGACAGCGCTGTGACGTCGAAGTCATTAGTAAACATTGCAAGATGGCTATGGATGAACACCAGTTGTTTAAAACGGCTTTGGCCGCTACAATGAACGAGTTAGACTTTGCTTTTTATCTAAAAGAGGATCAGAAGACGGCGCTCGAATCGTTCCTTTGTAAGAAGGGTGTTTTTGCTGTTTTGCCGACCGGATACGGCAAGAGTCTAATCTACCAGTTAGTTCCGCTGGTAGCTAAGCGGATGGGGCTTGTTGTGATTGGTCGCAGTGTTATCCAATTGCGTGCAGTGAGATTTTCAAATGCATGCTTGGTTCCGATTTTCATTAGTCGATGCCAGACCATTAATCTTTCAGATTTAGGTCTGGATTTCCAGGCTACAAAACGGTATGGGTGACTTGCATGTGTGAAGGTACCATTGATGTGGAGGCATATATTGGGATTGTACAGAGACATACTGCCATCAAGATTACATCTTTCCTGGGACTCAAGACAATGCCAGTTCTCTTTGTGCATGTGCTAAAACAGAGTGGTTTCTTAGAAACTCTACACCATAGAGTGCATGTGCTTGATTGCCTGTCTGCAGAAGAAAATTAACAAATCACAGATTCTTGATTTTATTGCATTTTACAAAATGTCAAAACTTTTCTGGAAATGGGGTGTATTTCCATGCTGTAAATGCTTGTGAGATGCGGATAAAAGTAACTTCTTATTGAATAAATGTAAATGTTTTCCAATCTATTGGCTTTTAAAGTCGATGAAATGGAAGTGGCAACAGATCTTTTCTTCTGTATTGTGATGAGCATCTGAGTGTAATGGATTATCGAAAAAGCAAAAATGTGTTGCAGAAGTCCTGCATACTTTACATAAACTGAGAGAAGTCTGTTGTTTCACCAGAAAGTCCAGTTATGACATGTTGACTAAACAATAGCAGTTCAAAAGTCCATACATCTATAACAAGCATTTAGAAATGTTACATTTAGTAAAATGTTAATTGTTTCTACTGGTGAATAGCTATAAACAACAAACAAAAGGCACTGGATTGGATTTATAGTCTGAAAAGGCTTACATACACAATACCAAGCATGCACACACACGCTCATTCACATACCTGTAGAGATACACTCGTTATGTAAGCTCGCCATGTCATTGAGCCGTTTGCCCTTCATCTCCTCAGGACCGGCGCAGAGGACGTCTGATACAGTGGCATTCGTGCTTTTTAGCCACATCATCAACCATTTCGCCCGGCAGTCACACTCAAAAACATTGCCCCTCAGGTCTCTGCAAGGAAATAAATAGGAACAAAATCAATCAACAAGCATGAATAGATTAATAAATTGTGCCCCTTTCTGTAGGTTTAAATATAGAGACTTTCCCCCAGTTTCACAGACAAGGCTTAAGCTAGTCCCAGACTAAAATGCATGTCTGAGCTTTTTTAACTGAAAGCAACTTGCACTGACAGATCTTAAAATATGTCAGTGCCATTGTTTTGTCTCAAGATACACACCAGTAATGTTACTAAGGCACGGTTATAAAAGCTACTTAAATGTCCTAATTGTACTAAAGCCTAATCCTGGCTTAATCAAAGCCCTGTCTGTGAAACAAGGAACATATCATATTCAGTAAAGTCTACTACAATGCCAAGAAAGCATTTGCAGAAGTTCAGACTCACAACTCTATCAATGATTCCAGATCAATGAAGAGCTCTCTGGGCAAAGCTTTAATGTTGTTGTTTGCCAAAGACCTGTGAGGGAGACAGCAACACTTTAGAGTAAAGTACAATACAAATAATTGGCAGCGGTACATTAATTGATTGTAATAAAACATACAGATGAGTCAAATCCCTAAGTCCCCTGAAAGAGTATTTTGATGTTGTCTCAACCTTGTTGTTTTCTATAAACCTAAAGAATGGAGAGAGAAATAAGATTAAAAGATAATGGTCAGTTTACATGAAATGGAACCAGGATGATCAACTGAAACATTAATAAAGTAAACTCTGTGAGAAACATGCTATACAGTTAAATAAATAAAATAAGATAAAAGCATTTTAATTAAATATATATAGAATACATTTAGGATTATTATACATTCAGATGTTCAAAGAATGTGTGCATATCTTCAATATGTAAACAAACACACATATTCAGAACTTCAGAAATGACTTGCAGCTTCCCAACATATATTGCACTCACATACATGGTTTACTTAAAATACCTTCCATTCCTATAGCAACAGTATTGCAATAGACATCTATATACATAACTAATCCTTAAAAGAAAACTTACAGGTACTCAAGGTGTGGAAGGCCAGAAAATGCATCATCCCTTACTGTAGTGAGGGCATTGGAGTTCAGCAACCTGTCAGAGTTTAGAGTCACAACCATTACCAATGATCATTATCAGGCTGAGGGTTTACATTGCAGTGCTATTTAAATGGAGTTTTTCGATACACAAATAAAACTTGCCCTCTCACTCAATGAGTGCCAGGGCAGGCACACATCTCTCTATATCTCTAAGTCAGTGTATCAAATCGCTGACATCCTGCATTACGCCAATGACAGAATGGAAAAGACACTATGTTCTCAGTGTCAAAAAGGGAACGGGAGGAAAACTGTCACTTTCTGAAAGCAAATGTCCCCTGACTTTTTAAATACCTATAGAGGGAAAAGAGACCTTCCAAATGTCACCTTCATGTGTTTAGTAGGAGCATTGGATTCCAGTGCTAAATAGCTGAAGGCAAAACATGTTTAGCAAATTGTTAAATATGCATCTAAAGCAACTAGATACTTCCTCAAAGGGGTGAATGCATTTTTACAGGTAAAAATATTCGCCATCATTAAATTAAGACAGCTATTTTTAATTCATAAAGCAGTCAATTTACAGTTTATCCAACCCAAGTAAGGTCAACTGAATATTTTTGGTTTTGCGTAATTTGGTAGGTAAAATAATAATTATTTTTCTTTTTGCGATAGGCCTACCACCATGTAAATTTATCAGAACAATAAACTAAACTGTATTTCAGCTACAAAGGAAAAGATAATCACCAAAAGGAGACAGTGGATTTAAGTTTATCGCAAATATATGATGTCTGTACAAAGATCGGAGCGATTTTCTACTATAAAAAAATCTAAATTCTTCTGCAAATGTATAAAGCACAGTTTACAAGAGAATTAATACCATGCTATAGACATTTGCATAGTCAGATGGGCTTCACTTACAGTAACTGTAAGGACGGCATGTGTGAGAACATCGCCTCCTTGACCTCAGAGAAGGTCCCATTCACAATACTCCTGTAAAACACCGGCCATGTGAGACATTCAGTGCAATTCAGACAAAATATGTTACATAGCCTATACATTATAAAGGCAATATATGACTGAATATGGTCTCCAACTAAGCTCTGAATTCAAGCACAAGAATACAACCCACTAAATGGTCTAATACAGAAAAACGAGTGACTTACAGTGAACTGACATCGTTGGGAATGGATCGCGGGACATGCGAGGACCCGACGCAAATGATAGACTCCTTGGAGCAGCTACATGAGGACGGACATTTAAAAGCCCTTTTCCCCGTGTTCCCTAACGGGGCCAGGTATAACACTAGCGCCGATATAATCACGACAGTCCGCATGTTGTTTGTCAGGCTCGCATGTGTGAATCCGGGGAAGATCTCGGTCGCCATCCACCCTGCAGTATGAAATGCAGCACTGAAGCGCCTGACATCAGCAGTTCGGCTGCAGAGCTCCTCTCGCGACTTATTTATTTATTAGGGCGCCCAATAACGGTGGATGATGGTTATAGCCTCGATGATGATTACTTTTATAGCTGCATATCGTTCTCGGCCAATATTCATTTAGGAATCCTGAAATGCAATCCTTCTAAAAAAATAAAATAAAATAAAATAAAGACATTTTCTCTTCCATTTTAGAGAACCGAAAGACTTTTCCTCTTGTAATTTCAAAAACCATCAAAGTCCCCATGAAATCACTCACGGTTCAGTTTTCTTTTTCTGTGGTGATGTATTTCCTAATAAAACAGGATGTTTGGGAGGAATAGGCTATAGAAGGATCCGTAAATTACAGCCATATGAACCATGATTTGCTACAAGTTTGCTGTAGGCCAGTCATTTTCAGAAATATTGCAAGTAGCTACAAGCTACACTATAAAAAATGCAGCTGTGAATGTGTAACTAGCACAGATTATTAATTCCATGCCAAAAGATTTTGCAACACAACAATGGGCAAAGTTGTTCTTGCATCACTATAACTGGCCAAGCTGCATTCGCAAACAATTCTACTCAAATCTACACTTCAATTCAAAAACTGCTTTGCTATACAGGCCTATCTTTATTTTGTTTCCTTTCTTTTAAAAAAAGGGACAGTACAAAAATCTTGACATTATAGGCTATCAGCATTAGTTTCTATTACTAAAAAATGTGGAGCTTTAGAATGAGTTAAAAGTTCATTTTGTTAACTTACACAAAGCCAAAAATTGACACTCAGTCTAATGGACAGTTTGGCAGTCTCGCTGTTATAAAATCATCAGCATTCTAACATCTATTTAACTGTCAAAACAATGCATTACCTAAATGCAAAAAACACATGCTATTGTCAGCAGCTTGTTCTATTACCGCTTTTAAAGCACTTGAAGTTAAGGTGATAAGTCAAGGAGACACGTCCCTCAGATATTGATGACTGAGAGTAAACAATAAGAGTAAAACATCTGGAGTGGTCATCTTTTAAAATTATCTAATTTTGGTGATAAACAATAGAGGTTTAGAGTTCTACAGTGACTGCGCACCTCATAGCAGCCCATATTTTTCATTAATTTACTTTTAAAAAAGCTGGAAACTATGGAAGCTTGTATCTGCTGCGGAATAAAAAATAAATAAAAAGGTAATTTGCTATTTTTAATCTCACAATTCTGACTTTTTCCTCAATTTCAAGTTTATATTGCTCAATTCTGACTTTATAACTCGCAATTGCAAGTTATCGCAATTCTAACTATTTCAAAATTATGAGTTTATAACTAAAAATTCTGCATTCTGCATTGCATTTGGACCGAATTTTTGGTCCAGACTTCTACAGAAGATATATGCACATTTTAAAATATTTAGACCACTTCTATAATTGACTGCCATCAGGATTTTCAAACAGAATATCAAAAAGTGTTTATGAAAAAAAAAAGCCTACCATACCTTTAAGAGCATTCATAAACACAGAGTGATTGATGATGGGAGGAAAAGGATAAGTGTAGCCTAAGTGGGAGGAAAAATCGGTGTCAGCAAAACCAGTAAGATGAACAGTAAAATAGTTTTTTTTACTAAGAGACATAGCTTGTTGAACAGATGGAATATGGATATGGAGTGTAGCAGAGGGATCGGTGGATGAAGATGGCAGAGTGAGAGAACAGCAGAGGCTCGTCCGACATAAATCATTAACAGAAATGCTGCTGGACTGCACATAAAATGCATTACAGCGCAGCATGAGAAGCTGATTCAACACCTCTGACGTGAAAACAGATACTGTGCACCTTCCTCTGAACAGATGTTATTAAACATGCTGGACTATTGTGTGGAGTTAAGACTTTAAACACTGCATTGTGCAACCACTTTGTGAACTTTAACGTCCATTCTTTAAAAAAAATTATATCCCAAATCTTTTTATAGGTGTTTTGAGTGATAATACAGAATGGTACATTGATGAGAGGGTAAACAGTAAGACATTGTCCATTATTAAACCTTCAAATGGACAAGAAACAAGCAAACAAATCAGAAAGATAAAAGAAAAGAAGAAAAGAAGTTCTTCCTTCTAATTGCTGCCAAATATTATTCATTGTCAGTTACTGGTGAGCAAGATAGGCCTTTAATTTGATTCTAAATCCCAAGATGATCCCAAGTCTTATAAAAGGATTTAAGTGAGCCAGAGAGTGAGCTTCTTAACTTTAGGTCTAATACAGTCAAAAATGTCCTTTATCCACCTGTCATGCGTCAGGGGAGAAGAGTTCTTCCACTCAGGAAGGATAGCCCATCAGGCCGAGATCAAAGTAAAAGCAACAACCTTGTGATCTTGGGCTGTCAAAGCAGGCCTAGATGAAACCCCCAAAGAGGGCTTGCAAGGGATCAGGGTCTATATTAGAGCTGAGAGCTTTTTTAAGTGCGTCAAATACACTGGGCCAAAAAGTTTCCAACTGTGAACACCTCCAAAATATCTGCAGGGGGTTGGCAGGTGAATATTTGTAACAGTTGCAGACTGCATTCCTGTCTTGGAAAAATTTGACCAATTTGGCATTGGTCAAGTGGGCTCTGAATATTATTATACACTGTATTAAACCATGCCTGGCTTGGTTATGGATAACCATGTTATTGGATGGCTTGAGGGTGAGTAAATTATGGGATAATCATTTTTGGGTGAACCATCCTTTTAAGTACAGTCATTACCACCACTGTCTATTATATCTAATTACTAATTGTACTATTTGTACTAATTGTACTAATTGTAGGGTTTGGTACATCAAGAGACTACATCTTTGTGAAGATTACATTACATTTCAGTGAATTTTCTTTCAATCTTCCTTTCAGTGTGTTATGATTTCAGTTATGATATTGTTTGGAACAGATAATTCCCTCTACATTTGCGTATTCAACCACAATGATGTTCTAAAAAAAACAACAGCACCAGATGATTTAAAATGATGAAATAATCTGTATTTATTGTCAGTCAGGATACACAGCTTTCAAACACAAGTCTAAACGCACAGATGAAACAAACGGATGCGTTTGTGGCCATACGTTGATATCAACATTCACACACAAGGCTATTGAATCCTATGTAAACAACCAGAGCATTAGGGGACTGTTTAGTCTTTCAAATCTTCAGCAGGAGATACTGACTCACTCTTCTCTGCAGAGGCTTCTTTCCTAAGGCTCTTGAGGCATTTATCGAGTCTCTTGATGCACAATGTTATATCTTCTTTGGTTATTCCAATAGCGGAGGCTGCATTAAGGTACGGGCACGGATAGGAATCCGCGTGTGACATGAAGCCATTGAACGTGTGTCCGCTCACGGTCTGTTCCACACCCAGTGGGACCACCCTGCAACAAAATTTTGCATGAATGAACAAGCCATCTGATTCATTTCCGCATTGCTTCTCCTACAGAAACATCACTGTTTTGTTCAGTAGCTTCTTCTGTGCAAGAGAAAGCAAACAACTCTGCAAGAGACAAATCTGATTATTATCTGTAAAAGTGACTGAAGTTGACTGAAATTATCCATTCTCAGATTTTGTTTATATTATCTGTACTTGAAGACAATATCATATTAATGAAATAAGAGGCCATGTGAATGTATTTAAAGAGAATACACTTTCATTGGTAACACTTTATTTTAGCATCCTTGTTACATGTAGTAACTGTAGAAATAACTATCAATTATG
Source organism: Leuciscus leuciscus (assembly GCF_965113295.1). NCBI lineage: Eukaryota > Metazoa > Chordata > Actinopteri > Cypriniformes > Leuciscidae > Leuciscus > Leuciscus leuciscus. The sequence continues at coordinate 9,977,006 of NC_138726.1, read as the reverse complement.
CATAGTAAGAACATGTATTTAATTACTATTACTCAGTCAGTAAATGTATAATTACACTGTAACAAAGACACCTTAAAATATAGTGGAAGTTCTTAACACTTAAAGTACAGTACACTTAAAAAGTGCACTTTGTAATAATGTCAAATGAACAGTTTTACTTTAAAGAACATGTTAACTCATTGTTTTAATCATTTTTTGTCATGTTTTAAAGAAGTACACTTGTTTTGACGTGTTGACTAACATACTAAAGCACATGTAAAGTACTTTATTAGATTATAATAAACTGCTGTTTTATTCAAAATAGTAAAATATATAGTTAATATATTTAACGTAGTAAAATTGCAACTTTACAACAAATGTGTAATTATAAATATATTTCAATACATGATATTAAACATTTGTATGTCCTTGTGCTGTGGTTTTCTGCATGCATGACTAGCTACACCAAGAATCCTTCTACAAAAAAGTTCCACAACATGTATATTATCTAAAAAATATATGTTATCCGAGCAAGTAGAATAATAATAGAATTATTTATTTATGAACATGATGTAAACAGGCAAGGACGAATGACAGAAAACTGAAATTTCCAGTAGCATTGATATGGTAGTGGCACCATAATTTATTTATACTGAAACATTAAACATTATTCTGTCTACTGTCTCTTCTCAAAGATTTCCTAAGTATCAAACATACTTTACAGTAAGCTATTGATGAAGCTTATCTAATGTTATGCAATTTGGACAATGAAAACAAAAGTTCTCAATACTTGTTCCAAATAGTTGTGTCATCCTAATTATTACCACTACAATGATTAATTTCTTACTAAAAATTATAAATTAAACTGATCCTCTAAAAGATTAATGAGGACAATTAGAGTCTCTCTTACAAGGCGAAAGAGTTTCTAAAACAAAACATGAGCCAATTCAGAGAGTTTTACATGGCTCTTTCCAAATTCACTGACATTTAGTTCAATCTTAAATTATGGTGTCATATTTATTCATTGCACATCTATCACTGCAGATATAGTGCACAGTCTGTGACAGACTAAAAGGAGGTGGAGAGGATAATGCAACAAGATAAGCCCTTGAGAATGAGAATGACTCCCATTTAAATAATGAAAGTGGACAGCAGAAAGAAGGTTTCATCAATATTTCATCAGATCATATAGTGTCCAGTAGAAAATATTGTATCACTTTATTTTACAGTGTCCTTGTTACACATTGTATGTAGTTATTATAATAACTATAAATTATGCATGATTACATGAACTGTAATTAACCCTAAATCAAACCCTAATGCTAACCCTATAGCAGGTACATGTAGTTAATTATTATTACTCTGTATTAAATGTGTAATTACACTGTAACAAGGACACCTTACAATAAAGTGTAACCGAAAATATAAAGAGAAGAAAAATGATGTAGCTTTGGGATGTGAAAATATTCAATTAGTCAGCTTGTATACAGTATAAGAAGTTAAATGTAAGCTACATTGACCCCAGAAAGTATTTTGAGAGTTAAGCCATACTTTAAGTGGCATAAGGATAACATGCACACTTCTGAATCACAACATTTCAAGAAAAAAGCTAGGTTAGTTAGTTAACTGTTAAGTTATAGATTATATAACAATAGACAAATTGTTTAAAAGTATTTAGACACTTTCTGTTTGTCAAACAGTGGGGCATGCAGTTCATCACAGTTAGTTCTCATCTGTGTGAACTTGAGGAGAGTGACTTCACATCCATACTTTTTTTTTTTTTTTTTTTGAAGTGAAATTAGAGGACAATATATGCTCACCTGGCCCCAGACACCTGTCTGGTGAAGAGCATGGAGCCCAGCTGAGTGACCGCTGCGTTACTGTGTGTCTGGAGACGGTTCAGTGACATAGCTGGAGTGTACAGGAACAACATTAGACAACTTTTCATACATTTGTACTTTTGTAGATTTTAGTTTGAAAATAGTTTGAAAAAGATGCTTAATTGCTTAACTGAAATTTTAACTAAAAATTATTTAAATATAATTAACGTTAGCTGAACTTTGCAGTGCTTTTCTAACCCACTTAAAGGAATAGTTCACTTAAAAATAAATTGTGTCATCATTTACTCACCCTCAAGTTGTTCCAAACCTGTATGAATTTCTTTCTTCTGCTGAACACAAAGGAAGATATTTTGAAGAATGTCAGTAACTAGACAGTTGATGGACCCCATTGACTTCTATAGTAGGAAAAAAATACCATGGAAGTCAATGATGTACATCAACTGTTTGGTTACCAACATTCTTCAAAATATCTTCTTTTGTGTTCAGCAGAAGAAAGAAATTCATACAGGTTTGGAACAACTTGAGGGTGAGAAAATTATGACAGAATTTATTTTAAGTGAACTATTCCTTTAAGTAGGACTTAAAGGGATACTCCGCTTTTTTGGGAAATAGGCTACTGAGCTGGGGACTATTATCAGGTGCTGCGTCATATCATTACGCCTGCTGGACTCATGGTACGGCAGCAAAGTTTCTTGATTATTACGCAGGAATGAGAGTATAGTTCCTAGCCATATCAGCCTAGAAAATCGCAACTTTACATTTTCCGTCGGTCTTAGTACACGATGTAACTACAGAAGAGTCAAGTTTTAAATAGGAAAAATATCGAAACTCTTTGTTCATTTTTTTGAGAGAGATGCTAATGGTCTTGTCTGGTTCAATTCATTATGCTAAGCTATGCTAAAAGTGGGACCCCCAGACCCGGAGATCGGCTGAATCGATTCGAAAACGGTAAAACTCAACTGTTTAACTCAGGGGGAGTTGTAAAATGAGACTATTTCCCAAAAAAGTGGAGTATCCCTTTATGTACATCTTTATATGTAATTTTACAATTACTTATATTAGCTTTGAAATGTGGTTAAAGTGTACTGCTGACTATACTGACGAGCATTTATATAACTAAAATACATGTTTCAACAGAAATTACATTAAAGTATATGTCATGTATTTAAATATATTTTTAATTACACATTTGTAATGAAGTTACAATTTAGTACATTTAATATATATTAACTTTAAATGTAATATTGAATAACACACTACAGTTACATTTATAATCAAGTACATTACATGTGTTTTAGTATGTTAGTCAACACATCAAACAAAGTGTACATTAAAGCATGGCAAAAGATTATTAAAACATACTGATTTAAAATCTACTGAAAGTAAAACTATTTGATAATTTCAAAGTGCACTTTTTAAAAGTGAAGTGTTTTTTTATTTTATTAATCATATTATATTAATACAACTAGGTTTCACAAAAAGGTCATTGACTGATAGCACCACAAGAACGCTTAAGGAGCCATATAACCCTATGTTGCGCGGCCTTGTGGGGACGTTTATTTGGTCCCCATGAGGAAAACAGCTTATACATATTAATGATGTTTTCTGTAAATGTAAAAATGCAGAAAGTTTTCTGTTATGGTAGGTTTAGAGGATAGAATATACAGTTTGAAGTATACAAATCCAACGAAGGAAACCCAACGCGCGCGTGTGTGTGTGTTAAATGTTGTTTGCCAAAGAAAAAGAAAAATTCTGTTAAAATACAGGATCACATTTGAACAGTTGTAAATAGAGAAAAATGCAGAGATGCTCTTTGCAGTCAGATGGTGTAATTACAGCATCTACCAGCAGGGGCTAACAGGTTTATGCTAACCAAACAACCCTTGATCCCTTGTGCGACATGCAAAAACGTTTGGAACTATTTTTATTTACAATCAAACAATACATGAAATGTTCATTAAACTGTTTTATATTAGCAGCAGCAGCCTTCTTGCTCGTATGACACGGCACTATATATTATGTATTATTTCTCACCCAGTGATATTGGATTGTGTGGCGTATGCAGCAGTCTCTCCCCATGCCTCTCAGCAAGAGCTTTCAGCTCCTGTGCCAGGTGGCTGTACAGCTCCTGTGGGCCATACAAAACTCCAGTTATAAATAGCTTTCCACACTCCACTTTACACACCTTTTCTTGTCGCACATTCTGTTTTCTGCTAATGTAGCATTTCTGTGTCTGCTGGCCTTCAGTACACCCACCACCTGCATCATTCTCCAGCCCCCCTAGCTCTCTCCTTTCCAGGCAAACACGCAGCCTGCTTTCCCATCTGAAGCTGTAATGTAATTGCGTCAACAGAATCAGCTGTGTTGGCAGAGTTGTGGGTCCACCACTGGGATCAATTATAAATGAACTGTAAGAGGTCACAGCCCCCTATTATGATGCTGTTAGTAAGACAGTATGAAAACACAGAGACAATAACCTGCTGTCTTTGACAGTTCATATTATGCAGCAGCCCACATTATGCAAACGAAATTCATCCTAGCAACCAAATGGAAAACCCTATGTTTGCATAAGGCATAGGAATGTTTGCACAGGCAAAAAATGCCGAAATTTAAAATAAAATAAAAAAATACGGACAAATCACCCTTGTGAAAATGCTTTAAATGCTTTGAACGTGCACTTTAAATACTTTAAATAAAGGTAAATATTGGAAGAAAAAAAACTGTACTTGCAGATATCAATGAAATAAAAGGCCACTTCAGTGTACTTAAGGAGAGTATACTTTCATGACTGTCTTAGACTTAAGTACACTTAAAATTTGTACTTTGTAATTGTCAGGGTTCTGATACGTGTTATCTGTATTTGTGTTACTATGAGTTGGTTTTCCCTGTCATTTGTCTCCTTGGTTACTGATTGATTAGCATGCACCTGCTGTTGTTTTGCTTGATTAGTTCACTCTGTTATTTAAGCCCTGTTCTGTTCAGTTGTTTGTCCGATCACGTCTTTGTTATCTGTTATTAAACACCGGACTGCTGCACTAGAATCCTGTTTATTTTGGTATCTTTGCCTCAACCATACGTGACAGAAGATCGGACTGTGGCCCCGTTTACACGATGGGAAAACGCAGATATTTCCCTGCGTTTTGGCCTGTCATTTACACGAAAACGCCGTTTTTATCCCAGAAAACGATTATTTCTAAAAACTCCGGCCAAAGTGGAGATTTCTGAAAACGCCGGTTATGTGTTGCCGTGTCAACTGGGAGAAACGGGGTTTTAGGTTCTCAAACGTCACATTATGCGCCAGAAAATGCTTACGTCATGTGAGCGCCCTATGTTTAGAGTTTGTTCCATACTGTCTATGAGTTTGTTTGGCTACTATTTGATCATGGATGCTGTTAAAGTGGTACTCATTTTTACTTTTGTGAAAACGCTTTTGGCCTGTTTGCATTTGCTTCGCTGTCTGTCCACACGAACGAACCTCGCGCCATGTCTATTGTTTTGAAAGGAACAGGAAGTCGCTCGTGCTATTCGTCGTTGTCGATTTTGAGGATTCTGATTGGCTTGCATGGCTTTATCCTTCTCCTTACACTGCCGCCCCTTTGTATTTATGCGGGTTGATGTAAACGACAACTTTTTTTGAAAACGATATTGTGTGCACGATGTTATTTTTGAAAACGGAGGGGGAGAAATATTCGTTTCTCTAAATACCCGGCTATGTGTAAATGTGGCCTGACTGTGGATTTAGTAGCAGTCAGAATCCTCCTGCTCTCACAGGGGAACCAATCCCTGGAGGCGCACACACAGGCTTTCTTGGAGCTACAACATCTGGTTCATTATGATGACGCAAGCCTGCGTGTGTTTTTCCGGGCAGGCGCACCCTGGTCTTTTCATTGAGGAACGAGCCTCCAGGGAGCTTTAAAGACTAAGTGGAATGGGTCCTTTTCCACAATGGTTCCCCATCTACGATCTGCCAGAGCAGGGAGGAAATCAGTGCTCCAGCCACCACCAACAGTCCAGCACCAGCGATACCTGTGCCCCCCCGCAGATAATGAGCCCGAGTCTGAGCCAAAGCCAAAGCCAGTGCTAAATATCGCCCCAGAGCCCGAGCCAGCCACTTCTGACAAGGGGTGTGAGCCGGCATCTTCACCTGTGCCTGTGGACCTATTGGTGGAGTATGAGGGGAAGAACTAAAGCCCTACTCCCTCTACTATGGCTTGTTGGGAGTGTATCTTTCCTGTCCCATCACCAAGCTGATATCAGTTATTGATATCAGTGTTCCCACAAAGCCTACCTCTCCCATCTCTTCTGAAAGTTTTAAGTCTGCCTAGTAAAAACTGTATGCCTGTTCCCTGTCAGCCAAGAGGGTTGTTCAAAAGATGACTACCTGTTCCGTGTCAACCAAGAGTGTCATTCAAGAGAGAGTTGTCTGTCCTACGTATTTCCAAAGATTTGTGAAATTCATGTTTGCGCTACCCAAGCCTCCTACCCTGTCTGCACTGTCTTCTCTCAGCCCTTCAACTCCTTCCACGCTGACTCTGCCTCCCCTCCAGGATGCGCTATGGTCCTCGAGTTTGACAGTCCAGCTCAGGAGTGTCAACCCACTAGCACCACCAAGAACTTCCTTGCCCGTCAATCCATCTCGGCCTGTTGACCCTGGCTCCTCCTAGGGCTGCTCGATTATGGAAAAAATCATAATCACGATTATTTTGGTCAGTATTGAAATCACGATTATGTAACACGATTATTTCACATGACTTTGGGAACGTGTTGCATTTATTAAAAAGACACGGTAACACTTTACAATAATGTTAATTCGTTAACATTAGTTAATGTATTAACTAACATGAACTAACAATGAGAAATACATTTGTTACAGTATTTATTAATCTTTTTTAATGTTAGTTAATAAAAATACAGCTGTTCATTGTTTGTTTATGTTAAGTTTACAGTGCATTAACTAATGTTAACAAATACAACCTTTCACTTTAATAACGTATTAGTAAGTGGTGAAATTAATATTAACTAAGATTAGTAAATGCTGTAGAAGTATTGTTCATTATTGTTAACTAATGCTAATTAATGAACCTTATTGTAAAGTGTTACCAAAGACACCTTTCAACAATTCTTAAAAAATCGAAATTTGAACATTGATTGTACTTTTTGAACTATAATAAATAATATAGTATTTTAATATATTCCCGCAGGTCTACCACTTATAGCCTAATGCGGGAAATTCCCCCGCAAACATTGATTCACTTTAGCATGTAGATTGTATGAGTAGCCTAAATGAATCCACACAGATTATAAAATCAAATCAATAATTTTAAAACTTTCTCCAAGACGCAATTTCACAAACCGCGTGAGTGTTCAGCGGTGATGCGTCTTCTCTCTCTCTGTCTCTCAAAATGCGCTGGACAAGGCAAGCGTCGAAACTACACATTCGCGTTCAGGAGTCGGGACATGATGGAATTGTCACTTGCACAATCGGGCCAGCATTGCATCGTAACTAAAGTTGATAATTTTTACTTCGTTTTAAGTTTGATCAGTTTAAACATTCAAGCTGAGAGAGTTTATGGCATCGGGAGGGGCGGATGTGCGCGTGCGCGCGTCATTCAGAACACAAGACAAAATAAGAGCGTTCTTTCAAAACAGAACATGGCAAAATAATCGTTTTTTACTCGATTATACTATTTTGGTGATCGTTGGGAGCAAAAATCGAAATCGAAATCGAAATTCAATTAATTGCACAGCCCTAGCTCCTCCCCCATTCAACTCCACCGGGCTCCCTCTTCCCTCGGGCTACGACTTCCGGGGCATCAGCTGCACTTCGTCCCTTCACCCCTTTGTCTCCGTCGGGCTCCTCCCTTCAGCTCCGCCTTGGTCCTCGGTCGCTCCGCCTTCGCCTCAGTCCTGAGCTGTGTTCGAAATCGTCCACTATACAATCATTTACTATTCCATACATTACTCCACTAATATAATCCACTTGAAGAATGAATTTGGCGCGCGACTCTCATCGTGCATTATGGGTATTCTCTAGCCGTTCAGCATACATAGGTTGTACACTCATTATTGCGGTGCATTGTGGGATTGAATGAGTGCATTTAATATAAATTTAAACTAGAATACATTTTGATTTAATTGCAATTAACATGTAAATAAGTGTTGGAAAATTACATTCAGTTTGTAACAAGTACTCTTTTTGAAAAGTATGCTAAAGTGCACTTCCTTTTTCTCATGGGTACAGTCCAAATATTCTTTCTCTTTTGGCTAAAACATGTTAGACCACCAAATACAACCACAGAGAACATCTTATATGATCAACAAAGGTGGTAAATTATTAATAATCCGGATGCATTAGCAGTAAATCAATATCCCCTTAAGTTCCTTATCACATAATGGCTAATGGTATTTTCCTCCATGTACTGAAGTCTCATTGGGATAATATGCCCACCTGCCAGTGGTTCTCAACCAGGGGGCCTCAGTAAACTTCCAAGGGGACCACAGAATGAAAAACACTGTTGATATTTGAAATCAACCCAAACAAACACACCCCCTCCCTTCATGGCTCTGCCCCCAAAATGCACCAAGAGTGGATGTCTCTTTATCATAGCAGAAGCAAAGCTAAATAACACTTTGCGAAAAATAAAGCGAAGATGATGACAAACAACAAGGAAGAAAAAAAAAAAGAAGATACAGTACACAAGAGTATATACAAGCTTGTTGTTAGACACCAGCAGCACACGAGCTCCAGACGAACTATGACACTCAAAACTGTCCTGTTACTATAGCTAACATTACAACACGAGCATCTTGGTTCTGTGAAACACAGCAAAAACCAATGTTACTCGCAAATGGTGCAGAAACAACGCAACTTCTACAACTGTTTTCCATTTCCTGCTTCGGTCTCTCCAGCGCTGGAAAGCTTTTCTAATATTAATGTGGATCCTAAAGCTCTTGATCATAACCCTTCTTTTTCCAGTGATATTCCTTTGACCTTTTTTTGTAATCTCTCTCAGCCATCTCTCTTTCTACAGTCTTTCTTCAAATCTTCCTCTTGCTCACTCTCTCTTAGTGTTGTCAAAAGACCCGGTACTTCGGTACCAAGTCGGTACTCATTTTTTTTTAAACGTCACGGTACCAGGTTTTCTCAAACCCGGTACTTGATGCGCGTGCATGCCCGAAGCGCGTGCAGTTGCGTCCTCTTCATAAAAGCGCTGATGGCGATTGGCGGTGCTGCTGCTGATGTGGTGCTGATGTTTTTGCGCGTGCAGATACGTTATTTCAAATGGCATAGCAACGACAGACGCCACGGGAGTACAAACGCTTGTGCGAACTGCGCTCTCCATGACGACGAGGAAGTGTGACATAGGCCTATTAATTGATTTCTAGCCCTTGCATTAGCTTTACTACTAGATATATTTATGGAGATGAGAAATAAAAAGCCGTCATTAATATCAGTCCGTCAGAAAAGCAGTTCTAGTCTTATTCTTGGCTGGATAACTCTTAGCAGGTTTAAAAAGCCCTTTTAAAGTTAAATATGAATACAGTTTTGGATTAAATAAAAGTATAGTCAAGTCAAATAAAACATATTTTATCTCCTGTATAGTTTGGTAATGCTACAATAAGATACCATTCATTAACATCACTTAATGCGTTATCTAACATAACACATTGAGTGAACAATATATTTTTACAACATTAATTAATGTTTGTGAATGTTATTTAATACAAAACACTTGATTGGTCATGTTTGTTCACTTCATTCATTGTGCATTAAATAATGTTAACAGAAATAATGTTAACTTTTAATTTAAAAAAAGTATTTTTAAATTAACCCCTAAAGGAGAATAATTGCGACAGTATATAACTATTGTTTTTTTTGTTAGGTCATTTTATCTAATGTTATCTAACAAATGGAATCTTATTGTAAAGTGTTTTTAATACTACAGTTTCCATCTTTGTGATATACACTTTAATATAATTATGTAAATTTAATCTAAATTAAGCTTTGGTACCGAAATTGGTACCGAGAACCGTGGATTTTCACTGGTATCGGTACCGAATACTGAAATTTTGGTACCGTGACAACACTACTCTCTCTCCTCCCCCATCATGAGTGGACTCGCCCCCTACTGCTGATTGGCTACAAATGTGTTGTGGCACTTGGTCCGATCCACTTTCAACAGCGTTTGCTGCATGATGAACTGACAGGAAAGCTTCAAGATGGAAGAATTTAATTTGGGGTACAATCTGAACTTGTAAACCTCTGATGATCTGTGTGTTATTACCTATCCTAAGTTTCTCATATTGCGGTCTGTATCTGTGTATTTATGTATCTATTTTAATTTTAATTTTTAATTTGCAATTTTATTGCAAGGATCAGTGGCTTGGACCTGGGGGACCGCTGGGGGGGTCAGAGGGTACATTTTTGTTCTGTTTATTGTGAAGAAAACTTTGGGTAATTGTATGTGATCCTATCTATGAAAAATCAATAAAAAATTAATTCCCCCTCCCCAAAAAAGAAATCACTTACTGCACCTTTAAAACTAAATGCCTCCAACTAAAGTAAAAGTTAAAGTACTAAAATTACAAACTGAAATAAAACTCAAATTGAAATAAAAAGAAAATATATGAAAACTATTTAGAAATGTATTTAAAAAACAAAAACTAATAAAAATGACAAAAGCACTTAAAACTGAAAATGTAAAAATATGTATTAAATATTAATAAAAACTAATATATACATAATACTAAATTAAGAAATAAAAGCAAATAAAAATGAATGAAATTTATAAATATAAAAAATATATTTAAATAATGTCAGTATATAAATAATACTAAATTAACAGTCATACTGGCCAGTTATAATTTGAAGTTATGAGCCCAGCGGCTTTCTTCCTTTTTTTTTTTTTACCTTTCTCTCAGACAGAAGTTTCTTGTAGCCGCTGGCCCCCAGTGTGAGCAGCGTAATGAGGACGTCTAAAGACGGAGAAGCAGAAGCTCGACCTGGACAAGAGCAGGTAATATCAATGACTTTAACATCAACAGCTTGCAATAGTACTGCTTAAGTAAATTGTAATGCATTAAAAAAAATGTTTCTCATTGCAACACTTTATAGCAGTACATAGAGAATGTGAAGTACAAACATAAGGATGCATGATATATCAGTACCATAACAGTTATCAGATTTTTTAAGAATTCAGCATTATTGACTGATATTGGATACATAATTATACATGCTTTTTTTCCCTATTTCTGCATTCAGACTGGGATCTAATGGTAATCTTAATGCATAAAAAAACATGCGTTTTTTTTCCCTATTTCTGCATTCAGACTGGGATCTAATGGTAATCTTTAAAAACTAAAACAATTTAAAGAGTATCTATTATGGACTTTTTCAAAGTCTTTATTTTGGTTTTAGGTTCTACTAGAAAAGGTTTTCATGCTTGAATGTTGAAAACACATTATTTTCCACATATTTGTTCATTGTTGCAGCACGTCCTTTCCCAGTCTGTCAGTAATGCTTTGTTCCTGTCTCAATGAAGCCCCTCCTTCTTAAAAGTCACGCCCTTTACCATAACCGCGCATTTTAACACACTACTACTGCAACTCAACTGGGCCTCATTCCCTTTATTTTGCATACGCCTTGGGCGGAAATTATTAAATGAGGAACATTACTGTCACATGTATGCTCTTTTTTGTTTAGTTTCTGTGTTCCCGTTTCCTTAGTTCCTTGTTAATCTCCTTGTTTCCTATTTAGTAAACACCTGTTCTGTTTCAGTCATCCTCTGTGTATTTAATTTCCTGTGTTCCATTGTCCGGTCTCGTCCATGTTATATGGTTGTGTTACATTATTCTGCAGCGATCTCCTGAGTTTTAGTTTGTGCATTATAATAAAGACTATTTTGTTTCTCTACTCTTTCATTGTGTGCTTCAATAGACCCCTTTCCAGTTAGTAAACATGGTGACGTTTTTTTGTGGGCGGAGCTCAGGTGGAGGCAGAACGATTCCCCTGGCCGCTTAACTAACGCTAGTTTGCAAGTTTTGTTAGCTTGTTTTTTAACAATGACTGGAGAAAATCTGATTTTATCTTAATGTGTAAGGTCACTCACTGTCCAGGACCGCGATTGTTATTTGCAAAAGTTAATTTTAACGGACATAACCAGATTGGCCGACCCGTACACGCTCACTCAATGGATGGACGATCTGACAGGATTAACGTTAACACTACCTCGGTTGAGTGAGTGGCCTGACATCTACACCTACCTGATAGAGAAACCAAGCATAAAGACAAACTGAGGGCATATAAATCTTTAGATGCCTATAACTATGTGCTGAATGGTGTTGTGTTGTGTGGTACGATCCGAAGACGACCATGTAAAGAGTGACATTACAGTGCAATTTTAATGATGTGAATATTTTCTAGAAATAAAAATTACAGATACAGCAAATTAATTTTTTAACTATGTATTTGATTATTCTTTCTTACCAGGTTCTTCAAAAAGTCGTCACAATCAAACACAACAATGTAGGCTATACAATCATAGATGATTCACAATCACAATAGTTTTGAAAACATGCGATAAAATTTCTAACTGGAGCCTGTACTCCGTCGATTCTTGCACCCAACAACACAACAAGATGACATTTAATTATAATAATAATATTTTAAGCTCCTTATTATGTAGCCGAATCAGTGCTGGTTTGTATTGGCCGCCTCCAGTTTTCCCTTTGTTTTGCCTCCAGCTAACGCCGTGACGTAATTGTGACGTCGGCGCAAAAGGGGTCTATACCCTTTTCGGTTCCTTGCCACTGTTGCCTTTGGCTTGCTCAGTTGGGGATATTTTGGGGATATTTAATTTAATTTGATCAATCAATAAATTCCTCTTGAAACAAACTTTGTTGTATTATTTTAATTTAATACTGTGAAGCTGCTTTGATACAATCTGTATTGTGAAAAGCGCTATACAAATAAACTTGACTATACAACCAATTATGGACAATTATGACGTTCGTTTCTCGGGAAGAAAACTCAAGACTACAATCGAGGCGTTTCAGAGAGTTCAGAAGCTTACTGATCTAGAGAATAACTGACTTTGTGATTTGTAACTTTGCAGACCGTTTTCATGTGCAAACAGCAACATTACAAACTAAAGAAAGTTGAAAATGTAAAAACAAAAAACATAGGTCCTCTTTAATAAAATCTCTAAATGAATAAAAAAAATGTATGTCCTGTACAATATAATGTTGTGATGCCTAAATTCGCTTGCAACATTTAAAACAACCGATTTTAGTTTTAAGCATTTATTTTTGAGTTGTTTAGACAAAACATTATAGAATGATAGTTATTGGCAATAACATGAAAATTATTATCTGCTTGTCGTATCAGCCTGAAATTTAATACTGTTTCATTCCCTTACAGTGATGCATATCCTTTGGATTTGATAACCTCTGCAGTAAAATTCATAAGCAGTATTCACTTGTTTGACAATGGACCAAATTGCAAGCGCTTTCCGCTGTCTAACTCACTCTAGCACACTCAGTGAATCAATAGTATTAGGAGTGTTTGGGATTTCCTCTGCAGTGCAGAAAAAGTGGGAGGGATATGTGGGAGCCAGCAGAGAGCAGTTCTGAAGTGGCACACTGCACAAACAAAAACTCTTTCTAGATTTCTAGAGATAGTGTACGTGCAAGAGGAAATGGACACATTCAGGCATACCACTTTTTACAGTAAATATTCAGTTTGTTTAAAGGGATAGCAGTATTTTAGTCTTGACTCTTCAATTGCAACTGTTTGTAACAGATTACTCATCTACAACATATTTGCTGTTTAAAGAAAATATGCATACCAGGGTACATCTTACTGATCTCCTTAATGAAGCTCTCATCAAACCCTGCGATGATGGCACCACCAACTGGGACCATGAAGTTTTTATCAAGACTTTGGACAAAGGCATCGATTCTCCCAACGCGACCCCCCTATAAAAACACCTCATAAGCCTATTTGGTTTCATTGAAATAAAGTAAATTATTGCAGTAAATTTACACAAAAAAGTATGTTACCTGCTGAATAAGGTGCATACATTTGGATGATTGCATTCCATAGGCATTATTGACTATGTGAGGAATATCGTGCTTGGCACACAGAACAGCAAGTTCCTCTAGCCTGTAAAAAGAAACAAAATAAAGTGACTATGCAAATTGACTGTGCAATATATATATATATATATATATATATACCTCCATTAGTGTTTCACAAAAGAAAGAAGAGAATATGAGGTCGGATTGTTAGTGAGTAAATGATGACAGAATTTTCTTTTTATGGTGAACTGTTCCTTTAAACTTTATGTCTACATGCTTACAGAAACTTTGCAGGCTAAAGATTTGTTTTAGTAAAGAAACTGACCTGTCAGGGACACGTGGCGCAAAACAGGATGTTGTGGAATGGACACAGAGGATGTTTTTAGCACCCAACTCCTCAATCTTCCTCTCCACTTCCTCCATGTTTGTTCTCAGCTCATCTCCTTCCAAGACATTCTCTATCACCACAGGTTCAAACCCTTTCAAAAGTTGGAAAACATTTGATGTACTTTTGTGAAAAGAGTTCATTTTAAAATAATTTTCTACACTAATATAAAGGAAAGCACCATGAGGGTCAACTGTGACATATTCGGATCCCACTTTATATTAGGTGTCTTTAACTACAATGTACTTATTCTGATCATGTTGTAGTGCAAAACGCTTTTGATGCTACTGAGGGGGATACTGGTAAGGTTAGGGACTAAGGGAAGGGTCAAAAGTGTAATTGTAGATGCAATTACAGAAATTAATCACAGCTGTAATTACATTTAGGTTTTTTTTTATATATATGTGCAAAGTAAAAACATGTATGTACACAATAAGTGCATTGTATCAAATGATTAATTTAAATCTTAGTACAAAGTAGGTAAAGACCCTTAATATAAAGTGGGTCCTAAAGGGTTACACTTTATTTTAATGTGTCCTTGTTACAGTGCGATTATACATTTAAGTACTGAGTTATATTAATTAAATACATGTACTTACTATAGGGTTATGGTTAGGATTTGGGTTTGCTTAAGGGTTAGTTGCATATAATTATGCATAATTTCTAGTTATTACTATAGTAACTACATGCAAGACATGTAACAAGAACACTGTAAAATCAAGTGTTACCTAGAAATATATATTTTTAAAATAACAAAAATGACAAAAGCATATAACAAAATAACTGAAACTAAAATTAAAATGAAATCTGAAAAAATAAATATAAAAGCTAATTCAATATAACCTACAATAGCATATACTGTAGATAACACAGGTGTTCTCTGTGGTGGGCTGTATTGAAAACTGGCCCTCAGGGAATCTTACCAGCAGTCACCATGGATTTGAAACAGGACTTCTGGTCAATGCGAGGCCAGAGGATGTATCGTGCTCCTGGCCTCCTGTGTCTCAGGGTGAGGAAACACAACGTGAGACTCATTCCTGTCGCCATGGGGACCACAAAGCACGAGGACACACTCCTAACACCTGTGAAAACAGTTACAAAAATGCACAAAAACACTGGATTATAAGCGAAGGCTTGCTGTTTGCTTGTTTGTTCTGCTTAGTGTTGTGTCCCATTACCAAGCATGTTGTTTAATAAAACATCACAGAAAGTACCTGTAAACTTCAGCACATCCAGAACTACTGAATTAGTGATTTTATTCAAGAGGCTGGAACCAGCAGCCTTAGGCTGAACAGCAGCAATGTCACCCGATCGGCCGATTCCATGGATCAGTCTGAGGGGAAAATATTATATAAATAATATTTTTATTCAACAAGGAGCAATTGATCAAAAGTGACAGTCAAGGGTTTTTCACTGTTAAAAAAAACTACTTCATATAAATGCTGTTCTTTCAACTGTGTTCATTAAATAATTCTGCATCATGGTTTCCACAAAAAAATATGAAACTGTTTTCAACATTGATAATAATAAGAAATGTTTCCTGAGCTGTAAATCAGCATATTAAAATGAATTATCATCATGACTGGAGTCATGATGCCAAAAATTCAGCTTTGATCACTTGAATAAATTACAGTTTAGTATGACATAGAAAACAGATAGCCTATGTTAAATTGTAATATTACAGTTTTTACTGTATTTTTGATCAAATAAATGCAGAAGAGAATAAAAAATCTTACAGACCCCAAATTTTTGCAGTAGACTAGTACTAGTAGGCTAGTAATATAATTAGGGTAGTTTTGTAAAAGTCACTGACTAATAATTACAGGCGAGTTGAGAGCACAAATCACAAAATATTTAGTAGTCATGAAAACGTATTCAGATTTAGCATATTAATGATGCATTCACCTCATAAATCATGACACACTGCTCTAGCACAGGAAAGTGCATACCGTATTTTCCGGACTATAAGTCGCACTTTTTTTCATAGTTTGGCTGGTCCTGCGACTTATATTCAGGTGCGACTTATATATCAAAATTAATTCAGACTGAGATGAACCAAGAGAAAACATTACCGTCTACAGCCGCGAGAGGGCGCTCTAGTTGGCGGAGTTGTTCAAAAGCGACACCAAGGATGAAGAAAATGAGGGGGAATGAGATCGCGGGAGCTTGGTGAACTTGTTTACTGGTAATTTGCTTGTTGGACTCGCTGGTTTAAGTTAATTTAGCCTATTCAGCCTCCCAGGTATATGTTCTTTATGCTATTGTGTAGCTGAATAACTGTTAATGTGTTGCGTTAACATACCGGACACCTATTCAGTCTGTTGTTCTGTGTTGTTGAATAACTTGCCTTTCCAGATTAAATGTCTGTTCTTGGTCTTGAATTTTGTGAAATAAATTTCTAAATAAATGCGACTTATAGTCCAGTGCGACTTATATATGTTTTTTTCCTCTTCATGACGCATTTTTTGACTGATGCGACTCATACTCCGAAGCGACTTATAGTCCGGAAAATACGGTAAGTTCAAGTGCATGCTTTTAAAACGAAAAAGTATTGGTATCGGTATCGATATCGGCGATACTGACCCTGTATTTACTTGGTATCGGATCGATACCGAAATTTGGAGTATCGCCCACCTCTACTCTAAACCCCTCCTTTCCGAGAGCCTACTTTGCTCTGATTGGTCAGATGGCCCAGTGTGTTATGATTGGTCTACTCTACTCTGGGTTGCATTTCCCACAGCCAACTATGCGCGACGCAAGAGTTCCAATGATCAAGGCGGGTGATGCTTTTGGGAAACAAACCCCAGATTGGTCAGATGACCCAGTCTGTTGAGATTGGTGCTTGCATGCCAATGGTTGCAGCAAGTGTCGGAAACCAAACGTTCATTACTATATCTGAATTTCAGCTATGGAGACTTCCTCAGCACTGGATGCAGTGAAACGAACAGTAACGATGGCGTTGGTTTTACTCTATCAATTCAACCCCGAGTCCTCATCATGCAAAGTGGATGCAAAGTGGATTTGCTTTTGCAGCACAGAAA
This sequence comes from Leuciscus leuciscus, assembly GCF_965113295.1. Taxonomy (NCBI): domain Eukaryota; kingdom Metazoa; phylum Chordata; class Actinopteri; order Cypriniformes; family Leuciscidae; genus Leuciscus; species Leuciscus leuciscus. The sequence continues at coordinate 9,959,682 of NC_138726.1, read as the reverse complement.
ACAGCATCTTCTCAACATGTTTAACAACACGAACCAAACTCTTCCAGTCTCAGCTACAACTACAGTGTTTGAGGGCGGGGCAAAATAGATGCTGTTTGCAGGCAGCCAATGAAGACCATATGCTGGCATTATGCAAATGTGCTACAAACCTATGTAGGTTTTTGCATGAAGTAGACAATAACTCTTTATCTGCACTTTGATCTTTGAAACTTTGCAGACCTTTTACATTCGCAAACAACTATATTACACACTACATGAAAAGTAACATCTGAAAAAGCATAATAGGGGCACAGTAATTATTAGTAACAATACACTCATGTCACGATTTGGTTCGAATCACAATACTAATCTCACAATACGATACTTTAAACAAATCCAATTTAAAATGTTACGTTTTTTAATTATTACTTCTAAGACATATGATAAACAAATGAAGGTACTGTTCATAAAAATCCTAAATTTGGTATGAAATCAGGACTTTGGTAGGTTTGACTCGGTAGGCCAACTTCTTCCCCATGTACACTGAAATGGCGACACCAGAATAGAAATAGCAAGTGCAAATGTGTGACACTCTGGGTTTACCATATTTGATGCTTAATTAAACCTGTGATAACTATACATGATGCATATTGTTTCATTTTTGTATTGTGATATCTTGTGACACGATATATATTGTTACTTACACCCATAAACTCATGAATTCACATGAATTTCTTAAATGTGTCCAACCTGTAATGTCTCCTGGCCACCAGGCTGGAGGCAACTCTGCCCTCTCTCTCTCCCACACCACAGTTCCCTAAAAAGTTGTTGCTGTCCATGACGGCCAGCTCATTTAGAAAGAGCTCTATGGTGCTTTCACTCCATCCCTCCTCTGGACATTTGCCCTACAAGGGAAGAGAAACCTGATAGTCACAAGCACCCATTTATGTGTCCACCATGATAAAAAAATCTTTTGAAAATCTAGTTTAAAGTCGGCATGAAACAGAAAATGCGATAGTCTTTTCTTCCCTATTGTGACGTCTATCCAAGTGAAACGGCTTCTGGAAGAAGAAAAAAACGAAGAGCGGGACTTAATTTCGTCCACGGGTTTTGATTGGGTCGTAGAAAGTTGGGTGTTGTTAACTAAATGCCAGTTTTTTTTTTTATTAATTCATAAATATACTTTTTTTGTGGAGACATGCACATGACATATTAAAACCTGAACTAACCATTTCTTGTAATAAAAAATTCTAACTATCTGATATTTTAAGATACTTATTGACCCTCCCTTGTGAAGAAGTGCACTTAGTTTTATTGAATGTGCACTAGTAGTGTACTTCAAATCTTAAAAGCATATTTTTAATAAACTGTGCCGGCAGATAATATAATATTGATTAAATAAAAGGCCATTTAATTGTACTTAAAGTACACTAACATGACTGTTTCTTAACACTTAAATACACTTAAAAAGTGCACTTTGTAATGTCACATTTAAGTCCATTTTAAATAACTGTTTTAACAATATTTTGTTGTGTTTTAATGAAGTACACTTATTTTGATTTGTCGACTAAAACACATGTAAAGTACTTGATTATAATGTTATGTGTTTACATTAACATATGTGCTATTCAATATTGCAAGTTATATATTTTAGGTTATACCCCGGTTTCAGACAAGGCTTAATCTAGTCTCAGACTAAAATGCATGTTTGAGCTGTTTTAACTGAAAGCAACTTGCACTGACATATCTTAAAATATATACAATGCCATTATTTTGTGTCAAGATACACACCAGTAATGTTTTTTTAAAGCACATTTATAAAAGCTACTTAAATGTCCTAGTTGAACTAAGGCCTAATCCTGGCTTAATCTAAACCCTGTCTGTGAAACCAGGCCTATGTACTAACTTGCAACTTACTTAATCATTACAAATGTTTAATTTACAATGTACTTAATACAAACAAGTTACAAACAGAATGACATTAAAGTATATTTTAGATTGCCATAAACGCTTGTTAAGATGCATTCAGCAATGTAGTTATACCATATTTCAAAGACAATATAATTATGAAAATAAAGATGTACTTAAATTCAGCTATATGTATTTAATATAAATTTAAACAAATTTTTATTTAATTGCAACTATCATGCAATTAAGTGTCCTAAAACATTACATTCAGTTTGCACTTATATATAGCCGTATATATCAGTAATAAGTACTCTTTGTATATGTATGCTAAAGTACACTTCTTTTTCAAAATGGTTTGACAGTCAAGAGGGTCAGCAAGGCTCGTTTTTTTGCATCACATGACTGATTTCGCAGACAAGTTTTTTCTTTCTTTTTTTCTTTATATTAAGCAGAGTAGTTTTTGTTGCACATCACAGCGTATCAAATTAATAAAAAATTTATTCAGAAATTAAAAATGTGCTCAACATAGAACGCATTTTAAATGTTATAAAATGTATGTTATATAATGATCCAGACAAAAAAGAGCGTCATGGCATTGACCCATGTCTCTCTCTTTCTGTCAAACCAGCACATGGACATTCAGCAGTTGTCAATCATAGAGTGATTACCTGCTGTAAAAGGACTCGGATGAGCTGTTCATGACCGCGACGAGCCTGCAGACCCTGTCGCACATATGAGGACGAGACCAGTTTTTCGCTCAGGGTGAAATTTTCGTTGTTCATGTCCTTTCAGTCTTAAAAAGCGCTGCAGGTGAATATGACAGTGACAAGCGCGTGCTGAGTGACGTGCATGCAGACCCGACCGGCTGCTGCGTGACACTGAAGTTTGTCGCTGTATGTCTAAACAGTGGTTTCAGTAATGTGCTTTGCGTGACTGTTACGCTACGGATAAGCAGATGTGAGGTTAAACATTTTCTAATATCTCTGAGTCAGCATGAGTTTCAAATCGATCAGCTTGAAGTGTACTGTTTACTTCCAGGTCGAAACTCCACCCATTTAATGACGTCTGTATTTCAAAGTAAAAGTCCTCGACGTCAGCGAATTCATGCACCGTTGCAGCCATTACAAAGGAACAACTTTATATAATTATTAGTGCTGTCAATCGATAAAAAAAAAAAAACGAATTAATCGCACATTTCTCTATAATTAATCATGATTAATCACATCAAACATTAAAGCTTTTATATTTTTTGTTTTAATAATTTGTAATTTAATCTCCAAATTTATGTAAAAACAACAAAGTCAGTAGCCTATATTTTTAATATTTTGAATAGCATCTTTTTATGAAAAAAGGCCAGTATCACCGATACAAATACTGCTACTGAACTCTATGAAAACTCTATGAAAGTGATTTTTTGATGAAACAACTTTTAATTTAAGTGAACTTAAAAAGAAAATCTTCACATAGACCCATTATAATAAATGTCACATTTACTGGGCTAAAAAAATGTATTGCCCAATCAAACTGCACAAAAAGTTATTGTTTTCATTGTTGTTGACCCATGTAACCTTGTAAACAGTGCTTTTAGATAATCAGATAGGTCTAACAGGTAGGATATATACAGAAATTGAATAAGTTATCAAACACTTCACAGTCTTCACTGCATAAATTATAAATTAAATATAGATGAATCCTTATTAAAGCAACAAAAGTTATTCAGTCATGGGCAATGAGGGATTTTCTCTTTTTCTTTTGTTCTTTGATTATCCTTGATGACAGACAGCAGCAGGTGTATTAGGCTGCTGTCACTTTAACTGCGGATTACTTAAACAAGAAGTTAATATTAAGTGACTTAGATTTTAGACACCGTATTGCCTGTTTTTGCTTCATTTCATCAACGAAAATAGTTCAAAACAAAGCCACACACGGCAGTGTTTCCTTACAAAAATTTGCAATAGCTTCCTTGCAGGCAGCAGCAAAAAAAGCCAGAGCAAAGCACCTCTCTAAATTGATCAGTAAACACTCAAACAGACCCAAAATTTTATTTAGTACTATAAACTCTGTTATCAACCCCCCAAATTCCCCAATCGTTGATGTATCCACTGATACCTGTGAGAAATTTCTCAAGTTTTTTACTAACAAAATTGAGAACATTTTAGATCATTTGAAATCATTTTGATCGCAAATGAAACCTACTACATCATCCCATGATGCTATTCCCTCCTATATTAATAAAGGATGTTTTTGATGCAGTTGGCCCCTCCATTCAGATCATTTTAAATTCATGCCTTGCATCCAGCACTGTCCCTGCGTGTTTTAAGCATGTGGTTGTCCAACCCTTGCTTAAAAAACACAAGCTCGAAAAAACTACCGCCCCATTTCTAAGCTTCCTTTTATTTCTAAAGTTCTGGAAAAAGCTGTTCTGTCACAGCTGATTCCCTTTCTCACCACTCACAACATACTAGAACCTTTTCAGTCAGGTTTCAGACCCCTTCATAGCAGTGAAACAGCCCTGCTCAAAGTAACCAATGATCTTCTTCTCACACTAGATTCAGGTGATAATGCCATCCTGATATTATTGGATCTTAGTGCCGCCTTCGACACCATTGATCACAACATCTTCCTCACCCGCCTTGATCAGCAGGTGGGCATTAGCCTGGATTCAAAGGCAGAAATGGAGGGGGCAGATCTATCCAGGGGGAGCTGGTTCCACAGACGTGGAGCAGCAACTGCAAAAGCTCTATCACCCCTGTTTGAGCCGTGTATCATATTTATAGATATTGTTTTTTACCTTGGGTATGTTGCAACACACTTATTGTGTTTTTATTTGTTCAAAATAAAGAATAAAGACAAAAGAGACAAGAGACAAGACAAAGACTTTAGGGCCTTTAATCTTCTGCCTTCAGCTTATGTTTGCTTTTGCAACGAGCTAAACAAAGGCTTAGTAAAAGTCGTAGACAGTTGGCAGGGTCAAACTTTCTTTACTGAAGCCCAATTTGTGAAACTGTAACACAAATGAACAATGATATTAAAAAAATATCTCTTACAATGTTACATTCAGTTCACATACATCAAAACAATATTTAAGATGCACATAAATCACCCTTACATAACTTAGAAGATAGCTGTGTTAAGAAGAACAATCAAGCATCACAATTATGTGCCTCGGCTACATTTAACGTCACATGCAAATCGTTCTCAAACATATGTATAACCTATCAGAATACATGTAATCGTATTTTACCGCTTAGATTAGTCTTTTAAACTTATAGATTGTGCCGTTTCAAGAGCAAAACAAGAAGGATGTACGTGGATGCACCTCTATAGTCTACACCATGAGCTCTAAAATCCAAAATGGCTGATATATTATTAAAGGCGTACTACTTTAAAGTGACCACAAGGTGTCAATATTGACAGAGTAAACTATAACTATAATGAGAGTGTCCGCCGTCACGCTTTCAGATCTGTGTTCGCGCAGCCGCTGATCAGGGGCCTCATTTATAACCGTTGCGTACGCACAAAACAGGCCCTGAAAGAGGCGTACGCCACTTCCGACGCATAAGTTGTGATTTATAAAAACAAACTTGACGGTAAATTTGCGCACCTGCATGCAAACTCTGACCTATGCGTACGAACATTTTGGAGACGGAGCAGTTTGGCGACACCGATGGTGAGCTGAGTGACTGACGGCAGATGAAGGAAAACCACTTTAAAGTTGAAACTTTAAAGCTGCAGTCCGTAGCTTTTTTGGGTTAAAAATTATCCAGAATAATTTGTACATAACCAGCCAGTGTTCAAAACTATCTGCTTGCCGTAGCTCGATTCAAAATGGTAAGCTTGTAATGTTTTTAATTCCAGTGGTACTGGTGGATTTCCGCGGGGAATTCGAGCATGTCTTTGCGTCATTACGTCACATCTGTACACAAAAAGAAGGAGTCTCGGCTAGTCGGCTATATTGCGTGTGAGGATGTTGGAGGTGGAGATTTATAGCCTTTTCTCACAGCACTTGATATAATTAAACTTATTCATTTGATGGCGGATCCAGAAAGGTTAAAACGACAATCACCAATGACAACTAGAGATTCACCTGTTGTAAAACGCCAAAGACTTTCGGAAAGAGACTGCAACCGGCCCATGCGAAAACAAGGACAAATATCGGAAGGGCATTAAATGTAGTCACGCAATGCTGATGTTCTTAACATTAACAATTTGAGAACAAAGTATAGTTTGCACGGTTTGACGTGATATGATAAGCGATCGTTAGATTTAATCAGCGCGATTTACTGCAATGCTTTTTTCCCCTTAGTTGGTCAGAACAAAAGTGGATGTTACTTACTTGTTCAGATTACATTTTCCGGTGAAAATTCTTATGTTGGTCATACTTCCATAAAGTAGAATCTGTGATTGCGAATGACAGTATCCACACCGGCGCGGTGATTGACAGCTCCACATTCTCCTCAAAACATTGGATTCATCCGCGCTGTGCCATGCCGAAGCACAACGCACGTAAAGTTGATAATTCCGCGAATAACTGCAATTGCAGATTTCGAACAGAGATGGCGACAGAGGAAAAACTGCAGCTTTAACTTTTTCATTGAGTCCTAATCATAAATACAGTGCATGTTCACAATAACAGTTTAAATAAATAAAAAATAATGATTTAAACTATGCTTTAGGCTACATCTGATATACACATTTATATTAAATATGCCATTCTCATTAATGGAGTTAAGCACTTAAATTTGTAGTGGATGTGATGCTTTTGAACACTTTTCCTGTGGCATGCTGTGTTTTAATGTTTTAACTACAGCGGGGATTGCTTAGCGCATGATATGGTCTGAGGAAATATTTTCGCGCAAATAATGATCAATAATGCACAATAAGGCCTATCCGTTTCCATTAAAAATATAAAGAAATTAAAAATACTATTTGGCCAGTGAATAAGATTGAGAAAACCTTTCTCTGAAATGTATTTTATATTATTTTGATTTATTATTAAAAAACAAGGCAAGGATAGGCTACTAAATTATTTTTAGCAATGTAATGTGATGGCACATCTGTATCTCATATTTTCCAAATGTCTTGTACCATTAAACATGTTATCACGTGGAGGAATATGCATATGCAAATGATATGCAGATGAGGATATGCAGTAAAACTAGGCGTTGTAAGCTCCGTATATGGTTATTTCGGGGAGACCCATGTGCACACAATCTTCCGCTGACTGGGATTTATAAAGAGAATTCAGCTCAGGTTCTTGCTTACGCACGGTTTTATAAGTCTTTATAAGGTTTTTTTTATTTTGTATCTTCATTTTACACAAAAAAAAATTGTGATTCTCAATTTATCCAGAATCGTGCAGCTCTATTGATAGAAAAGTTCCAGCCTTAGAAAAATCCTTGATCAAACCAATTCAGACACTGTGAGAAAAGAGATGATGCTGCAATTTATATTATGAGAAAATTAAAGGGGACATATTATTAAAATCAGACTTTTTCCGTGTTTAAGTGCTATAATCGGGTCCCCTGTGCATCTACCAACCCTGAAAACGTGAAAAGTGAAACCCAGTAACTTTGTTTTGGTGAGCCTTTCTCTGCAAGCATGTCAAAACTTAAGCCGATCAGATTTCGCTCCCCTTCTGACTAGGAAGAGGATCTTATTATAATATCACCGCCCCTTAATCTGCACGTTTATGCCCACGGCGCCACCATTTGGTTTTCGCAAGCGACAACAGTGTAACCAGTTAAAACGCAATGGCAAAAGTTCAAGCAAAGCATGCAAACTGTTCTGTCGTTGCTGCACAGACGAGCACAGAACACTATTTGACCAAAAATGTCACGTCTTATAAAGACCACAGGGAACTGTCAACTTGTGTAAAAGTTAAACATGACAGTACATGCAAGTCGATGAGATTAATCAATGTAATTCCACAACAACTACATAAATGTATCCACTAACCATTCAGAAACGACCAGGGGCCTCATGTATCAATCTTGCGTACGCACAAAAACGTTGCGTACGCCAGCTTTCACGCTCACGGTCGTATGTACTAACAGTGAAATTAACGCGAGAATGTGCGTTCCTCCACGCCAATTCAATGTCTGGCGTACGTACATTTCTCATTGTTTTTGTCCGTTGGCGACTCTTACAGGCAATGAAGTGAAGTTACAAACATTACACAACGAATTGTTCTACAAGTCTATCGCACCACCACCTGTGGGAAGCATTGCTATTAATTTGCAATTTATAAAATAATTGACATATATTGTCGAGCCTTATGGGAATATTCTATCAATTTTGCAATTAAGTAAGAACATATAAAAGCATATGCAAATTGATACAACCCTTAGTCTATGGCAATGGCAGCTTTGGTGTAATGTCCACCTTTATATCAGACCATTTCTTTTTAAGGTCATTTAGGGTAGACTGTGTACAGTTGAGACATGTGTACAGTTGAGACACCTTAACTTGCGTTCACAGCAAGCACAAGTTGTGATTTTTGCTGTGCACGTGCGTATTAGTGTCCTCTTTGATCGTGGGAAATTTGAACAACGGACGCATCTCCGATCCGAAGATATCGGGGAAAGATTTTTTTTTATGACGTTCACTTCACCATGCACTCTCCACAATGAATAGCTTATTATCCTTATGTGACTGTTAAACGTAACTGGTATCTCCACAAACGTTATTCTGTATTTCATGGTATTGTGTCATGCAAGGTAATTGCAAAATCTAGAGAAATGTGCGAGGTGGCCAGCGGGGGACAGTTGAGACACATATCTACTGTACCCCCGATAGAGTTCTATTAGGAAACACATTGTTTAGTTGTTCAGTGTTATGATAACAGTTTAAACGCCGTAATTAGCCAGCATAGGATGCAAATGAAAATAAAATTTGATATTTGTGATATTTAAACTGTGTATTGTTACATAATCTTGTTCCTGCTTTATACATTTTAACCAGTGCTAATTTAAATAAAATGAATGAATATAAATGGATGAATAAACAAAAATGTTGCCCAATTGTTATTTTCTTTATTTGTCTTTATTTTTTTATTTATTTACAATGAATGGTTAGTTACCTTTACATCATTAAAAATGGGGTGTCTCAACTGTACCATGCACTGTCTCAACTGTACCACATGATATTGGTACAGTTGAGACAAAGTTGAGACAAAAAGCACCTTATTTTTATGAGCTAATTGTGGAAAATATAAACTACTTGTGGGTATTATTGATTGATAATATCTTAGTCTACAAGGTAATGAAATGTCATGTGGCATGTCATGTGGAAATTCACTTCTTTTCAGTGTCTATTTTTGTGTGAAAAAATCAAAACGCAAAAAGTGTCTCAACTGTACTCAGTCTACTCTACAGTGCGACTTTCAGCATCAGCCAAACTCTCCCACTCATATTTTTTCCTTTTGTTATTAATTCCGGAGTACAAAGTTCCACTTTTTTTTTGTTTTTTTTTTGTTTCTACCTCCGATAGTAGCACCTCCAATTCACTCTCTGTAAAGTTTCGTTTCTTGCCGCCATTTTCTTACTGCTTTCTTTTGCCAAAGTGGACTCATTACCATATTTAAATTAATTAAATTAAGGGAGGAGACTGGGTGGGGCGTTGTGCTCGTGCATGTGCGCTCAATTTTACGTTAACTGGGATGTACAAAGAGAATATGCGTGGGATCCTTCGTACGCAGAGATTCATACATCTGGGTTTTTTTGTGCGTACGCACATTTACAGCTTTGTCCGTACGCAATGTTTTAGTATGAATTCAACGCAAGTCTTTGTACATGAGGCCCCAGGGGCCTCATTTATAAACGTGGCGTACGCACAAAACGGGGCTGAAAATGTGCGTACGCCACTTCCGACGCATAAGTTGTGATTTATAAAAACAAACTTGACGGGAAAATGTGCGCACCTGCACGCAAACTCTGACCCATGCGTACGAACGTTTTGGAGATGGAGCAGTTTGGCGACACCGATGGTGAGCTGGAGTTAAGTGTCTTTTTGGTCACTTTTAGACAGAAAATCTAAAGAAAATTAAACATATACAGAAAGATAATACAAATATAATTTCACTCACCAAGCCTTGAGCCTTGACTCACTTGAAGCAAATATCCATGCCTTCTTAAATGTCCGCGCCAGCGAGCGCTTTGGGCCGTTTAGTGAAACTGACGCAAATAACAGTTTAAATAAAAATAAAAAATGATTTAAACTATGTTTTACTTCTGATATAAACATTTAGATTAAATATGCCATTCAAATGAATGGAGTTAAACACTTAAACATGAAATCATTACTGAGAAGTTACAACATTTTTTATATTCAAATTCAATCAATAGAAATATTGTTGTGGATGCGATGTTTTTGAACACTTCCTGTGGCGTGCTGTGTTTTAATGTTTTAACCACAGAGATAATTGCTTATCATGATGATACCAGATTGTCTGAGAAAATAGTTTCGTACAAATAATGCCCAAGGCCTATCTGTTTCCATTAAAAATATAAATCAATTAAAAATACAATTCGGCCAGTGGAAAAGATTGAGAAAACTTTCTCTGAAATGTTCAAAAACAAGGCAAGGATAGGCAACTACTTGATTTTTATTAATGTAATGTGTCTTGTACCGTTAAACGTTATCACGTGGATGAATAATAATATGCAAATGATATGCAGATGAGGATCTGCATAGTAAAACTAGGAGTTGTAAGCTCCATATATGGTTATTTCGGGGTGGAGACGCATGTGCGCACAATCTTCCGCTGACTGGGATTTATAAAGTGAATTCTGCGCAGGTTCTGGCGTACGAACGGTTTTATAAGTCTGAATATTTTTTTCATGTACGCCATTTTTGGCTTTCGGGCGCACGTACACTTTTAGTAAGGTTTCTACGCAGTTTTATAAATGAGACCCCAGGTGCGTCTAAAAGTTACAATCTCTACAATCTTCCTCCGCTACTCGTTATTTCTGAGATTTGACTGAAATTCGCGTTTGTTATTGCTGGAGTATCGAAGCTCGTGTAAAGGATCGGCTCTCTTCTGAACGGGAGCGGGGAGCAGCAGCTCATTTGCATTTAAGGGGATGCACACAAAAACGGCGCAATTTTGCTCACACCCAAAAAGGGGCAACTTTGACAAGCTATAATAAATTATCTTGGGGTTATTTTGAGCTAAAATTCACAGACACATTCTGGAGACATCATAGATTTATAATATATCTTGTGAAAAGGGGCATAATATGTCACCTTTAAAGTGTATTTTGACCTTAGATGCATGTAAACATATTGTAGGAGACTACAAAACAAAATTAGGAAACTACAAAATAGCATAATAGGGGCACTTTAAAATATAGTTTACTGTTAAAATATGTTAATAATTCAGTATACATTGTTGCTACTGTATATGTAAATGGTGTATATATATATATATAAAATTATATATATATATATATATATATATATATATATACTGTATATATATATATATATAGAGAGAGAGAGAGAGAGAGAGATGGATGGATGGATAGTTACCAGTGTGCATGTCATTGTATTCAGCTCCAAAGTGCCTCCACTGAAAGCCATACACTGGTCCCAGGTCTCCTTCCTCACGATCAGTAAAGCCATTTTTATCCAGAAACTCCCAGGAGACATTAGCATCCCAGATTCTCTCACCCTTTTGTGACAGCTCTTTGGCATTTGTTGAACCCTAAGTTGGATGAACAAAAAGTACATTTAAAAAATGCGAAATGAACAAAAACCAAAGAAAAAAAAATACTATATACAGAAATAAGATACAAAAAGTTTGGAATATTTTCCTATTGTACCTTGATAAACCACAGCAGCTCCTCCAGTATGCCTTTCCAGAAAACCCTTTTGGTCGTCAGCAAAGGAAACTGATCTGCGAGGCACATGATGAAACCAAATTTTGAATTATGATAACATTTCAACAGTAGTTTGACCCTTTAATCCTATAGAGCCTTCTCTCAAATGATATGATGATGATGATGTCTTGTGCATAAGAATATATATATATATATATATATATATAGTTAATATTTCACGATGAACACTTACTGGACTGAAGCAACATAGGTTTACTTGATTATCAATTTTTTTTGTAAAAATCCTGTTAAAATGTGAGTATCATATGATACATTAGGTTTTTGAGGCACATTTATTTGTTCATCTCTCAATCATCATTGTATTGCATTGTTTTAAAACTACAGAGCTTTGATCATAAAACTAAGCATTTAAATACATTAAGACATATTTACATAGATGTCTCTTTCTTTATAGCCTATATATACCTAGTATACAATATACAGTACAGTATACATATTTATTTCTATAGAGACAACTGATATTTATATGCATTTTATGCAAGTAGACTGCTATACATTACATGCTATCAGAATTTCATCTTACTTTTTGACCATATCAGCAACTGCATCAAATTGCATATTTTTGCTCAGTTTGGGTCTTTTGATTTTTAAATCGAGGTGTTTTATCCTCCTTGAGTATGAGCTCCATATTCTCAAGCCTATATCATATTATATGAGCCATAAAAGGCTTTTGTATATGATACTCAACAAAAACCACAAGCAAACTTTTTTTTAAAAGATATCTTTTTATATTTTGTCTAAATGTTCAACAAATTGTTCCATTTAAAAAAAATTTAAAACATTATTTCATATGTCAGACTTTACAGAGTTAAAGGGTTTTAGTTCACCCAAAAATGAAAATTCGGTCATAATTTGATGACAGAACTAATTCATACGAATTGAACGGATTAGTCCAAATTGTCTGAAGAGGCACAATCTCTTTATATGATGAACAGATTGAATTTAGGCTTTATTCACATATAAACATTCATCAACTTACACATCAGTTGTGGTAAATGGAAGCTCAAGCATGTTCGCTTGACGTGCGAGAACCAATGAGGTTCATTCATTCTCATGTGTCAAGCAGGTTTGGTTGAGCTTATGTTTATGTTCACTGATCAATGTTTATGTGAAATATGAATAGAAGCCTAAATTAAATCTGTTCATCTTTAAATAACTTATTGAAGTGTCAAAGTTTCAGATGTGTAACTTAGCTGTCAATGGAGTGTCAGAAAGCTCTCAGATTTCATCAAAAAGATCTTCATTTGTGTTGCGAAGATGAAAGACTTAACGTTACGGGTTTGGAATGGACTATTGTTTTTGGGAAACTTTCCCTTTAAGTCACTCTTTATGTATGAATACCATTTTAACCGTTGAAAATGACATTTTACTTGAAATTAACGTTTTTCTCACTGCTTTTTGGATGTTTAGGCCACGAAATGAAATACATTTTTGATTAACCTGTTGCTTTCCATTCAAGTGTTTAATACATGCCTCTGACATCGATAAACACAACAGGCTATATGTTATCTCTGTTGTTGTATCACAAAGTAGGTTCGCACACGGAAGATCAATAGTAACATAAGAAAACACATTGCATTCGTTTTTATATCTGTGCTTATCTGTTTTCCTCGTAAACTTGCATTTAAAATCATTTGTCATGAAGTTAAATGCTATGAAGTGTTAATGAAACACGTTTGTCTCACCTCTGAGACTGTATCTGGCATTTGTCTTTTGCACTTCGGCGTTCGGCATTTTCTTCCGTTTAAGTTTAAACTCAATCTGTAGCGCGCGAAAATTCACATTTATTATTCCCGCGATATTCTTCTTCTTCTTTTGGCGGGACCGTGACATGTGCATACCATTACTATAGTATATATAGTAGTAAAATTATATGTAAATATGTACAGTTATGCATATTTGTGTAGTATTTGTTCCACCATCTTCATAATTTAAATAAAAACATATTTTTACAATAATATTATTCTATTATAACCACCCTGCTCCTAAATACATGGACAATTTCTCATGCTGTAGTGGAGGATTAGGAGTCACTTTTAAAATGACATGAAATTACCACTATAACCAGTAGATGGCAGCAGTTTACCACTCATTAGCTCATTTCCACTTCCTGTTTAGCTATTACATTCAAATAATGCAGAACTCCATTTCTCTTTTAAATAGATTGTTAAAAGCCAAAAGGGGGCAGCAAAGTAGAAGTAAAAAAATATTATTTGCTAAGCATGTTTTGTCATGTGTAACCATAGGTGTGTAACTCTGCTCTGAAGTGCTTACCCAAGGATGAACTAGATTTAAGTGAAGGTTGAGGCAGATTTGCAAAATGACATTCGTAGATGCATCAACTTGGTGCTTCCGAGTCAAACAGTGTTGACTAATAAGTCAAATGTAAAAAAAAAATTGACATTTCAACCACATAGGCTATCACTTCAATTAAAACATTAATTTGGTCCTAAGAATATGGCTGCGTTTGGCAGGGGGTTTACAAGACCTCTGATCTACAAATCTCAATGCATTTCTTTCTTCTGCAGAAGATGGGAGGGACAAACCTACATATTTCCAAAATTAACAAGTTGGTGGTTTGTCTGAACAACTAATCAACTAAATTTGACTCTAATCTTTGGCCAAGAATCAGAATCAGAATCAGAATCAGAAAGAGCTTTATTGCCAAGTGTGCTTGCACCCACAAGGAATTTTTCTTGGTACTGAAGCTTCCAGTGCACATATACAAATACAAATACAACAAGAAACATAGTAATACAAATTCAAATTCAAGAAAACTAACAAAATAAACTGTTAAAGCATTGGGAAGGTGCTCAAAACAGGAAAACCATTATGATTTCATTTGTAGGGTGAAAAGTGTTGCAACTTTCCCTAAAGAGACAACTACTGACGGTAGGTAATTCCTATATAATTTGGCTGGCTTTGGATTCACCTCATCCCAATCAAATTTTATCGGTTATTTATTCTTCAATTGAAATGAGTCAGAATCCATAAGAAAAATGATTGCTGTGTAAAGTCAAGTCAATTTAATTTTGTATAGCACTTTTTCACAATACATTGTATCATTGCAGCTTTACAAAAAATCATTATGTTAATGTTTATAATATTTTTATGCCTTTATCACATTTATCAGATTAGAGCAGGGCGATAATAGTTAACATTTTGCAATAATACAAGCAATATTTTTGGTCAAAATGCTATATTCAGTCAAATGTACGTTTCAGGACATTTTTATATGAAATAATTTTAGGGAAATAGGCTTACCAATGAAGTGCTACACATGAAATGGTTAGAAATTTAGCAAAATCTATGAAAATGAATAAGGATGAAGTAACTCAGCATGCGCCCCACAGATCAACCAACGTAATGACCTTTGCACACAGAAAATAGTCCAATCTGACATCCATTGTTGAAACACCACAGAAAAAAAATTGGGGGGACAAAAAGTTCTTAAAATATAGGCCTTATAAAGATGAATTGTTTTAATTAATTCTAAAATGTCACATTAAATCTATATTTACAATATAACCACTTTGTGTTAAAAATGTTATGTTGCTGCAGTTAAATCCCAGGATTCCTCTCATGTATGGTGCAGGGGGGAGATTTTTACATGAAATCTCAAACTCAATTAAATATGTAAATTATATAATTTATAATTTTAAATTATATAATTTATAATTTTTAATTATATAATTTTAAAACACAAATTTTCACTCTGCAAAGTACAAATATGCAACCCTTTTATGATTTATTGGTATTTAAAGTTTATTTCAAACATTGCAAAGTAGAAAGACAGCACTTGCCACTGCCAGGGTTCCTACACATTTTCAATCTCAAAATTCCATTGCTATTTTTCCAGACTAAAATTTCCAAAACTCTCTAGAATGTTCATACCATATTCAACATCTTCAGTACCGATACCAACTGTGCGTTCTCGCTCTCTTCTCTCTGATGGCAAATTGTGAGATGCATTATGTAAAATGCCCATCTCGGCGAGTATTTAGGTAAACGCAAAAGAAAGAAAATGCTTGTTTTGTAAAATATTGGATCCGTGCATTAGCTCTTAAAGTGACAGCTTTTTTTCCATACTTTTCCAAACTGCGTAGGAACCCAGTGACCCTTCTCATGCATCAACTAGATCAGTTGGACAAATAGTGAAATCATTAAAGGCAGGTTGGTTGACTAGGCAGTATCACCTCCGGGTCTGCTATTTACAACCAATCGGATGTCGGCATAAATATAGAATGAAGACAGATCTATGTAAATGTTGGTCAAAATCATGTTAATATATTTCAAATTAGGAAAAAGTAAAAGTAATCAGTAAAAAAGTAAGTAAATTTTTTAAAAGGTGATTATAAAGTCTAAACAGCCATTTGCATTTTGATTGAAGGGTGGGGGGTCATAGTCGTAGATCTCAAAATCCTCTGCAGAGAAGTCATTAATTTGTTCAACTTTGCGTTTGATCTTGAGTTTGGGGAACGGACGTGGCTCTCGCTGAACCTGTGGGTACAGGACATGTTAGAAACACACTTTTTAAACTGTAGATAAGTACACACACCATTATGTCACGATTTCCCCTGTGTCTTGTGTGTTCTAGGACTTTTATTTTGAAGTCTATTTTATGTTTTCAATGTTCCCTTTGTTCTCTTCCTGTTGTTTGTTCCTGATTGCCTTTGTTTCTATAGGTACCCTTTTTTGTTTCCATGGCAATTTATTAGCCACACCTGTTCCTTGTTAGCTTTTGTTACCCAGTGTATACATGAATCAGTCACGTGACCTCTTACGTCATCCGCTCTTTTTCCAGTTGACTGCCGCCATCTTGAGTACCTACAGAGTACTGTCTATGGTACTGACAAGTATTAACTAGCTAGCTTGCTACTATTTACAGCTTCGTATGGATACAGTAAATGGCTACGAAAGACAACATTTCGCACCTCGACTGCCATGAAAAGAAACGCTACTTTCAAAAAATAATATCGTTAGGGTGTGATCCTTTTTTTTCTTCATCAAAACCGATTATGTTTATCAGTGGTTGTATATCAGGCAGGGACACGTTTGTGTGCAGTTTGTTTTGTAATTTCACCGACCCATAGCTATTACAGTGTCAGAAATAGAGATCTTAATGTTGCACATACTGTAAAGGAACACAGATGAATTTGAAGTATTTCATTAATGGTTTATTTTCATAAAGCCAGTTTTCACAAAAACTACATGTAAATGTTCTGTTATTAAAATAAAGGTCAATCAATTTGACTGCTGAAGCATTGGAGCAAAACTGTGGCAGTCTGGGCTAGTGGGCTTGAAACTACAAAACCTCTATAGAGAGAATTTGTTGAGTAGAACACCTTATTCACAGCAGCGCCATCTTTGATTTTTAACGGGGGGAAAAGCGAGGCTGTGAGGGATAGACGTAGCATCTCTTCAGTGGATTGTTCTGCTGATGAAACACTACAAAAATATATATATTTCCACGAAATTTCAGTAGACAAAAAACTCAGACAATATGAGCTGTGGATAATTATACGTGTATGAGCTTTATATACAGCTTTTCATAGCGGATGCCATTGAAAACACGGCAACTGCCTCGCTTTTATACTACCTGGCGCTGATCTGAATAAGGCAGGGCTCCAGACTAACTTTTTGCCTTGGTTGCACTGGTGCGCCTAACTTTTTTATTTAGGTGCACCAGCACAAAATTTGGGTGCACCCAAATTTTTCCTCGGCTGTATCACCTTTAACGCCACAATTTTAAGGTCACCTTTTTATTACGCTCTATACACATTCATATATATTATGTAAATGAATTTAAACAAGAAGGTGTAGGTAAAAACTTTTATTTATTTTTTGAAGCACAATTATTAACAGTATTCCTACTCTTACCGATACTGCTTATCGATACAGTACTTTAACTGTATTCTTATGGTTCTTTTTGTTTTATATATAACAAACAAAGATAAACAATAGATAAACAAAAGATAAACAATTAAACAAAGATACACTTTATATAGGCCTACACAGTGCTTTAATTTCAGGAAGGCCTATCAACATTACTGTTCAGGCATGGTCTAAAAAGAAATCTAATAAAGTAATAAAATGTAAAATAACACTGTAAAATTTATCATAAATAGATTAATGCTTATTAAAGCTGAAGTTATTCTTTCAAGAGCTGTGAGTGATTTTTCTCTTGTTGTTTGATTTACAGTAATGGCGCAATCGTCAGCATGTTTATTAGACTGCGGCCCCTTTAAGACCGGGTGCAGAATGCAGATCTAATAGGCTACTACTGATGCACCATTTTCTCCCAACTATTTCCATAACTACGTCCATTTAAGACATAAACTGTTTTAGTGAATCTCAAAGCCGGTAATTGACACGCTTTTGTGTACAATTGATCGTTTAGACGCGCACAATCTGCACATGAAACCGAAAGTATAATTTGCTTGTCTCGGCCGGTCTCGGTCTGTTTCGGAGCGCGCGCCGCCATGCGAACAGCATCTCTTGCGCAGATTTTTGTGTTTTTAATATCTCTTTCAGTTATTAAACGCGTCCCGCAATTTAGCAACAGTAGCTAGACTGCATTTACAACAATCACTGATCGTGCTGATACTGATTCTGAGTTTTAGGGAGAAATGACCGCCTAATGCTGCGAAGGGAAGAAGTTGCGCGTAGTTAGATAGTTTTTAATGGGTTTACCTCAATATATATTTTTTTATAATCTTTGGAAGCCGAAATTTTAAATAAAATCAGACTAATATAACAGACCTTAAGTGTAACCAGGCTACGTTTGAATGTTTAATTCTGTCCTCCGTCGTCACTCATTATTAAGCAGGGCTGTCGTGCGAGCTGTGGCACCGCGTGAGAGAAGAGTGTGAGTTCCGTCAAAGGAGAACAAACGCCAACAAACGTCCGTGGAGAGGCAGCGGATGCGAGGACGTTAGGTGCACCGGTGCGACTTAGGAAAAATGTTAGTCGCACACTTACAAAATTTGGTCGCATATGCGACCAAATTGGTCGCACTCTAGAGCCCTGTAAGGTCTGTCTCACATTTAGTAAACCCGCATCTAATTCCAAGCACATCGTCAATACATTTTACAGACGAGCAGCAAGAAAGTTGTGAAATCGACATCGGATGGATTTTGTTTTTAGACACTTTGCACCGGAATGCACGACACAAGAAATAAAGACCGGAATAATAGGCGCACAAGTGATTCAAGTGATTATACAATCTGAAAAATAGGCACTTTCAAATGTAGAGTATGATAGGCGAGCTCATATTCAACAGTTGTTAAATGAATTTATCTGATGCAATAATTGTTTGCAGAGAGCAACACATTTAAAGCCTTCATATTATGCATTATAAAAGTATTTTAATGCATTAATTATGCCTTGTGATGCACCTTATCACGAGTAATTGCAATCAGTTATAATACTTATCTATTCATTGTTACACCTTCAGAAAGTATAATGCATTAAAACACATGACAATAAACCTCTTTCAGATGTAACAAGGAATCTGCAAATATTACAATGCATTTTAACTTTGGTAACAATGATTTCTGAAAAGATGTAATGCATTATAATGTACAATTTGAATACCTTTATAATGTATTATACATAAAGGCTTTAAGTCCAAATTTTCTTCAGTATGTCAGTCTAAAAGGTAATGTATAGGTAATGCATAACCATTATGTGACTTCTGAAAGAAAAACATTCAACAACTAAACAGAATCATGGTTATCAAAATCATTGTGCACAATTTTTAACTATTAGAATTAACAAAAAGCACACATTATATAAGCAGATAACCTGTAAAGAAATTGTGTCAAAGTTCAGTTTAAGTACAGTAATTAATAAGATTATAAGATATTAATTTACACTTTGATATCAAGCGAGAATGCGACTTCAGTTTGGCAGTGCCGAGATAGGGTTAGAATGGAGAAAGCTCAACTTGTCATTGACAACATCTAATGCTTTCATACTTCCCCTTCAATCCCACTGAGCCTCCACCAAACCAATAAAATCATCATCTGCACAACATCAGAATCAAAAACAGCACCTTTCAGAGATACTGAAGAGAATTAAACGTGTATCACACAACATTATGCAAACTATTTTGATGTTGACCGTAAACATTACAGTACACTTAAAAGTAAACAACACATTAATTGGTTCTTAAGGAAAAAACAGAAACACTGTCAGGACAAAACATGTAGATGGTGGATATGTGCGTTTAGAGTGGAATGTCCTGAAGAGGGTGTCCTTTCCGTCTTAATTTTCAGACATCTTGCGAATCATGTAGTTGAGGATGCCACCATGATGGAAGTAAGTGAGCTCCACATCCGTGTCAAACCTCATCAAAGCCTGAAAGGTTTTCCCTGTGTCCAGCTGCAGAGATTAACGAAACACACCACATTTAATCATATGGAACAGGGAGAGAAAACTATTTAAGGCAGTGTTATTTTAGCATTGTTTACATACAATTGTATATAGCGTATATTTTTTTATTTTCAGTTTTCATATTAATTTAATTTTAGTACTTTTGTTATGTGCTTTTGTCCTATAGCTATAGCTGTTCTATAGCTTTATTTTTTATTAATTTTTTCAGTTTTAGTTTTAGTAATTTATTTGCCAAGGCAACATTTAAATTTTTTCAACTAATATTTATATTTTATTTCAAGAAAGAAAATACATTTCAATAATTAAATTATTAATGTCTTTTTTTTTTTTTTTACATGTTTTTTGTCTCTAAACCCCTCCTTTCCAGGAGTCTACTCTGCTCTGATTGGTCAGATGGCCCAGTCAGTTGTGATTGGTCTACTCTGCTCTGATTGGTCAGATGTCCCAGTCTGTTGTGATTGGTTTACTCTGCTCTGATTGGTCAGATGGCCCAGGCTGTTGTGATTTGCCTAATCTATTCTGAATGGTCAGACGGCTCAGTCTGTTGTGATTGGTCTACATTTACATTTACATTTATTCATTTAGCAGACGCTTTTATCCACGCTTT
Organism: Leuciscus leuciscus; assembly: GCF_965113295.1. Taxonomy (NCBI): domain Eukaryota; kingdom Metazoa; phylum Chordata; class Actinopteri; order Cypriniformes; family Leuciscidae; genus Leuciscus; species Leuciscus leuciscus. The sequence continues at coordinate 9,938,889 of NC_138726.1, read as the reverse complement.
TGTCGCTTTTAATGTCGCTGCTCTGATTGGTCAGAAGGTCCAGTCTGTTGTGATTGGTCTACCACTTACTGTGTGTGCCGAAAACAAACCGCTCATTACCATATCTGAATTTCAGCTCCGGAGGCTTCCATAACATTTGATACACAGTGATACAACAGTAATGATGGTGTCGGTTTTACAGTATCAATCTCATCCTTTGGATGAGTGGATTTGCTTTTGCAGCACTGAAAACAGCATCTTCTCAACATGTCGACAACACGAAAACTCTTCCAGTCTCAGCTACAACTACAGTGTTTGAGGGCGGGTAAAAGTAAACGTGGTTCACAGACAGCCAATACAGACCATAGATGGGCATTATGCAAATGTGTTACATACCTAGGTAGGTTCGTGCAGGAAGTAGGACGAATTACTGACGACTCATTTCAGGCAGTTAAAAATTGGTTCTTTCTTTTGGGACTTTGATCTTTTAAACTTTGCAGACCTTTTACATTACCAACTACATGAAATATAATATCCAAAAAAGCATAATAGGGGCACTTGATTTTAAGGACATTTTTGTTTAGTGCTGTATACTTTTGGTAATGTGTTGTGTGGCCACATGATGTAAAATGTGAGCTCCTGAAGAGAAAGCAGTTGAAAGCTGCTGATTTAAGGCAGGGTTTGTGGTGGAATCATAAGCTCTACCTTGATGTCCACAATCATTCTGGGAGTGAGCTGTGGGGGAATCATCACAGTGTATCGCTCGCGGCCAGTGAGCCCGAGGCTTTCAGCGCTGTCATCCGGCAGGTACTCAAGAGGAATGATGCCCATGCCCACCAGATTACTGCGATGAATCCGCTCGTAACTCTCTGCTAGTACAGCTTTGATGCCCTAAGGGAGAAAATCAATAGCAGTTTCACTGAGAGGGTTGCACACTACACCCTTTTTTGTTTTATCCAGAAACTGACTGTTTAACTATCAAAGGCCCTGTTTACACCTGGTATTAAGATGCGTTTTAGTCGATCGGATCACAAGTAGACAAGTGAGACACATTCCTGTATACACCTGGTATTTTAATCCGTCTCTTTTGTTCACTTTCAACCACTTCTGTCCTGATTTCTTCGATGGGAGGGTCTATGGGCGGTTAATGGGCTTTTTCAGAATTTTTGATCTAATGGACAAAATAAGCTTGCGCAAAAAGACGACAGAAAAACACATGGAGAGCAGAAGCTTTCGTTTCTGTTCTCATAGCAGCAAGACCACAGCAAATGCTGTGAGTGTGTGTTAGAAATCAGGAATGGTGAGAGAACATTGTGCTTGGAACGTTTTTGTCTTTAAACCAAACTCTTCAGCGGACAGTTTTAATCCCGTCTGGCTAGTACACTTCAAATAATGTTTACTCATTAAGTCAGTAGGCGGAGAGTAGGCAGTGTTTTGTGGCTGTTCAAACGCATTCGATCAGATGAGCATCTACACTACGAAAGCAATCCGGTCAAATACTACCTCTGGAAGTGGGCGAAAGTGAACAAGCTCGTGGTGACGCCGTTTACACCTGTATTTAGCTTCGTCCACTTGTGATCCGATCGACCAAAACGCATCTTAATAACAGGTGTAAACAGAGCCAAGAGTAAAGACGACGCATTCAAAATATACATACAAAAAAATAATAATGGGTAAGCAACCACTTATGAAAAAAAGTACACTTAATTTTAAAATTAGTAATCATAATATACTTTAAAAACACACACTTAAGTACACACTGAATATAATGTTATTGGACACTAAACTTACCCTCTTAAGTAGAACTTAAATACATCTTTATATGTAATTTTATAATTACTTCTGTTGTCTTTAAAGTATGGTTAACGTGTACTGCTGAATGTACTAACAAGCATTTATGTTAAAATGAAATGTATTTAATTTCTATTGAAACTTGTATGGCATATATTTAAATACATTTGTAATTGCACATTTGTAATAAAGTTGTAATAAAGTTGCAATTTAGTACATTTCAAAATATAATAACGAATAACACTTCAGTTAGAAATATATTCAAGTACTTTACATGTGCTTTAGTATGTTAGTCAACACATCAAAATAAGTGTATTTCTTCAAAGCATGACAGAAGATTATTAAAAATAATGATGTATGATTATTAAAATGTACTTTAAAGTAAAACTTTTAATTTGACATTATTACAAAGTGCAATTTTTAGAAGTGTACTTAAGCGTGTTTAGAAACAGTCATGAAAGTGTTCTCTCTTTAAGTAAACTTAAGTGGCCTTTTATTTGATTAATATAATATCATCTGCAAGTACAGGTTTTTTTTATATATATACTTAATATTTGAAATACTCTACAAGTGCACATTCAATTCAATTAAGTCCACTTCTTGTTGACAAGGGACATCACATTCAGACAAGATTCAAATTGATTGAGACTGCAATAAATCAAACTACATTGGCACAAGATGTACTGGAAAAATATTTTATCCCATATATGTAGTTTCCAGACAGACATTAGCCGCGTTTCCACTGTCGGGCCAGGGCCGGGCCGTGCTAGTGCGTGCCAGGGCCAGGGCCAGTCGCGTTTCCACTGTCATTTCCGGGGCTTGATCGGGGCTTACTCGGGGCCAACGGCCAGGATTTCTGGCCCGTCGAATACCTTGGGCCAAAGCGGGCCAGCTCGGGCTAGAGGAGTGGTTACGAACAGAGGCGGAGTTCACCTGAGTCGGGAGACGGCAGCGCCGGATGATTCTGTCAGCATTAAAGACTTTTAAAATAATTTAACTTGCGTTCATGTTTGAATGCCTTGTGTTTGTGATGCAAAAGACTATGCGCGCTAACCATTACCATAGTAAACATAGTAAACGCTTGAAGATACGCATAGTAAAAAAAACATAGTGAACGCTTGAAGAAATCAGACCAATCATAAAGGCTATCACAGTCATGTTTTTATTTTATCTGTCAGTAGCCTACTGACAGACTACTAAAGTAGTCTCTTTATACCGGACTATCATAAAATAAAGCAACTTTTTTTTTCGGGAGCTTCCTCTGTTTCTCTGACTGAAAATATCTGTATGGGAGTCGAGAGAGTGCTAAAGCTCCTCAGGTCGTATTTTTGGTGGCATATATTTGTAGAAATTATCATTCTTTCTAAATGTGATGTAAATATGTCCTGTAACTACCAGATAAACAGTAACAGACGCGACTGAAGAAGTAAGTGTGTCCTCTTTCTTTTGTGAAATAGACCTAACGGTAATTTATTTCTGAGTGACTAATGTGCAATTTTGACATAAATTAATTCATTATGATCAATGTATCACTTTTTATTGTAAACCTGTGGTAAAACATCGATGCTTGGGTTTTAAACATTCAAGTAAACAACAAAAATGCCAGCAAACGGCCGCTTTTATCATGTTTGTTTTCAACGCTGTTTCCAGTGATTTCTGATTAGTTTTCTGATAAAAACTTCCATTTGTTGGTGAATGGGTTAGTGTGACGTTGTTCCAGAGAGGCGTGTTACGGGCGTGTTTTAGTGAAGCGCTGTGGAGCTTCTGGCCCGACAGTGGAAACGCAGGCCCGGTGCTATTAGCCCGAGGCTATTAGCCCGGCACGGCCCGTTTAAAGCCCTGGCTCGCACTGGCCCGACAGTGGAAACGCGGCTATTGATCATCGTGTCCAAGTCACCATGGTTCTCAAACCTGTCCTGGAGGACCCCCAATACTGTACGTTTTCTTTGTCTCCCTGATCAAACACACCTGATTAAACTCATCAGCTCATTATCACATGGGTTAATGAGCTGATGAGTTGAATCAGGTGTGTTTGATTAGGGAGACAAAGAAAACGTACAGTATTGGGGGTCCTCCAGGACAGGTTTGAGAACCACTGATCTAGATTAACTATAAACCTTACCAGGAGGAAGGGCCCTTTAGCAGCCCAATCTCTAGAGCTTCCTGATCCATACTCTTTGCCTGCCAGAATCAAGAGAGGATGACCAGCCTGCTGATATTTTTCTGCAGCATCAAACACATCCATCTGTAAAAAACAACAACAACAAAAAAACACAAAAACAACATTTTATTACAATTGTCAAATGTGAACATTTCTCTGGTATGGAAAAACGTGTTAAAAAATAACATGGGTTTATAGTATATTAATCTAACGGATTAGTATAATAATCTAATGGATTATTAGTATAATAATAAGCTTGACATTAACTTTTTGCTCACCAGCCACAGTGGCTAGTGGTTTTCCAAAATTTCTCACCACTCATTTTCACTGGCCACAATTTTGACATCGATACCATGGGGAAAAACTTCCATTTAGATATTTTTAGTATTATCTAATAATTTGGCAGCCGGTATATTAGGCTGCTGTCACTTTAAGACCAGACGCACAGACCCCTTATACTGGTTTACATAGACATAATAAATACATAGACGCCCTATTGGCCGCTTTGGAACGTTGCTGCGATACGTCAACGCGTCCGCCATTTTGCGGAGGGCAAGACAGCGCTGTAATCAAATGCTAGTAAACAGGTGAGCTGCGGTTTTTCTGGATAAAAACCCCCCAAAAAAACTTACATTTATCAACCGATTTCAGTGGTTTGTATGTGGTGTACAAAAAAGTTCCATCTCTAGTTATTTAAAATCTCGATAGTTAGACTTATAAAATATTTTTTTAATAAGGAATGGCCAAAGCTCAGGCTTGTCATGTATTTGGCTTTTTATTCTTGGATAAGAATTGTGAACACCCCCATACTGAGATATAATTTAATTTTCACATTAAATTAAATAAAGTTTTCTTATTGTGGAAAAAGCATATTCTGTCATTGACCCGATTTTAGCAACAACAAAGATAACTGATGGATCCTTTATGGTAATACATATGATGTAGTACAACTACAGTGCAATGCAAATAGTAAATATAAGATAAAGTGAGAAGTAGGCTAATAGTAAATAGTTTAGTCAATAAAATAAACAAACAGTATACAGCAAATAAAATAGTAATGAAAAGTATAATTATATAATATCATACTATAATATAATAATAATAATATATTGATAATAGCATATAGTTTATGTATAATACTATAATAATAGCAATAGAATTTTAAATATCAATTACAGAATATAGACAATAAAAATAATAAGTTAAATAGTTACTATGAATAGTACAATAATTTAACAGCATAACTATAATAGATTGATACTCGCAAGTGGTATATTATTATAATAACAATAATAAATAATGTAAATTTATATATTTTAAAATATTCTTACATAGGCTATATAAAATAAAATGACTCAACCCTGTCTCTTTTTGTTAAAGTTCAGTTTTTAAAAGGTATAAGAAGCTATACAAGTCAAGAAATAAAGTAAACGATTCAGTCAAACATACAGCAGGCTACAACATTAAAGTTAAATAGCCTAAATATATAAAGTTATGAAACTTCACTTTGCCCTCAGCCAAAACGATTTGCCAAGGAACAAATTATAGATTAATGAGACCAAAGATCGCCCGTTAGATATACACAAGACGAATTATTCTCATGTTTAACCACTAGACTAAAGACATCAGATCCAGCGGCGAACGTCAGAAGCACTAGCCGAGGTAAGGCTGTTCTCGGGGGGGTATATATGAGCGCTGAGCGCCCGGTGATCGCTGGATCTCACAACTCCGAAACCGGCAGATAACATTTTTAAATAGGCGCTATCTTTATAAATAAACAGATTTGAGCTTTAAACAATTACATTGTCGACTGAAAAACTCTTAAAACTATATTTCGTGACACAATAACAGTAGTATTTTAAAATTTCGCGGCCTTTCTCCTCTGAAAATAAAAATAGTAAATGAAATACAACCAGAAACACATTTTCAGTTTTGCTTGTGAAAGGTAATTCCTTGAGACCTGTTTTCAATTGTGTGGCGATTTGTAAAGCCCCAAGCAGCGCACGAAATATGCATTTTTCTCAATTCTCGTTATGAGAGGTATGGGAAAGTTGCCCTCCGCAGTATGGCGCCGTTGACGTACGATCCAGCGGCCAATAGGGCGTCTATGTATTTATTATGTCTATGCTGGTTTATATTATAGGCAATACACTTGGCTTTATGTGCGCTCTTTGGGTGTGAGCACAAAATCTGCTGGAATGAAAAAAATTTTGCACAATACACACATTCCCACAGTGAAATTCAAGCCCTGTAACACCAACAATATTCATTCGGATCAAATGAAACAAGAGAGTGAGGGGAGGCGGGTTTGTGTGTCAACTCTCTGTCAGAGAGATGAGAAAACAAGAAAGCGCAGCTGGTATCCTGTATCTTTTCGGGAGAAAATGAGTATTGGAAGCGTTTCAGATATTTCAGTATCAATATGTATTAAAAAAAATCTATATTTTTGACAACACTACATTGCAGTTAGTTTATTATTTCAGATGCCTTTTTAAAAGACTACAATTGAAAAATGTATATTATATAAAATTCAACCCGTCAAAGTGGCTAATAGGAGTGATTGCGATACACACCACTGCTGAAATCCACCCACATCTGGCGGGTGTTAACGTCAAGCCCTGTGTGTGTATATGTATATGTATATATATATATGAAAAAAATACAGTCTCCTACCGTCTCTCCTGTAGGAAGATAAGTGGTGCTTGGAGCTTGCTTGTTTATAAACTTGTTAAAAAGGCGGATGTTGGCAAATGTGCCTCGAGCCATGACTGCGTCGTTGCCTCGACGAGAACCGTACGAGTTAAACTCTCTTGCAGTGAGTCTAGCAAAGGAAAGGAATATTTCATTACTCACAGTGTTCCAAGTCATATCTCAATTAATCACAATGAGTAATAATCTACAACTTTTTTTGCTAAAACAATGTATACCAGACTACAGAGAGACAGTCATGTAACAGCTTGAATTCTTGAGGATGCTAAAAGTCTTACCCATGGCTAGTTAGGTAGCGTGCAGCAGGGCTGTTGCGTGCAATGTTACCAGCAGGCGAGATGTGGTCTGTGGTCACAGAATCTCCCAAATTCAGCAGTACATATGCATCTGTTATGGGCTTTGGTGTCTGGAGATCCCGGGTCTAAAATCGTAACAGCAGCAAAGCAATATATGTTTACAGTTCTTGCCTACCCTTGTCAAAGTTTCATTGTATTGAATGTGCACTAGTGGTATTAAAAAATAATAATTATATATATAAATGTAATAAAATAAATGGTTACTTAAGTACTTGAAGAGTGTACACTTGCATACAGTACCTATGTTTCTTAACACAATAATTCCCAAATTAATTTTTTTACTTCAAAGTTCATATGCGCCACCTTGTGGCTGATTTTCACAAAAATTGGTACAAATATGTCAATTTTTTTTGTCCGGTGAAATTTTATATTTCAAAATACTGCTCCTTTAAGGGGGTCAAAAAAAAACTCTAAAGTTTAGCTAATTGTATTTAATATAAATTGAAACTAGAATACATTTTATTAACATTAAATGTCTGAAACCATTACATTCAGTTTGCACTTAAGTATATTCATTTAAAGTATATTATTTAAATAAGAACTCTTTTTAAAAGTAGGCTAAAGTGCACTTCTTTTTCATAATAGTACAGTTATGACACTGAACACATATAAAAAAAAAACAGTATACAATACCAGTCCATCAAAGAAAGGTGGGGATTTTATGTAAGTGGAACTGGAATCCCAGTTGTACAGTTTGTCAGAGGAGGCTTCCAGGGAGTTCCAGCGTTCATTCACTTTCTGAATATGAAAATAGACAAAGACTACAGTTCAATTTATTACATTTACTTTTTGTATCTGGACATTGTTTTGATTTATGACAGACGAGTTAATAATTTAAAAGTACCTCAATTTTCTCATAGACCTCCTTAAACATGGCAGGAATGACAAACTGTCTCTCCACCACCTGGATTTCCTCTCGTGTGGGCCAGATGTCCCTTAGGAAAATCTCTTTTCCCTTAGAGTTCACAGCTGGATTAAGACAGGCCAAGAAACATTGTTGCTTTTGATGCTCTTTAGGGAGAACCAAGTAAAATAATGAGATTAATACCTGGTAAATATTACTTACCTAAAGGCTCTTTTTCAAAATCTATCCTCACTGTGCCTGCGATAGCATAGGCAATGACCAGTGGAGGAGAGGCCAAGTAATTGGCACGTGTGTTGGGATGGACACGACCCTCAAAGTTTCTGTTTCCAGACAGGACACCAGCAGCAACCAAATCACCCTGTGACATAAAAAAATAAAAAAATCATAATTTTTTTTTTCTAAATATTATAACATTATCCCAAAACATTATAAAATGGAGAGTAAAAGCTTGTTTACCTGAGTAATTGCCTCTACAACCTGCTCTGGAAGGGGTCCACTGTTTCCAATGCAGGTCATGCAGCCATAACCAACAACCTCAAAACTAAAGACAGATAAATAATATTACAAATTTGTTAGATTTTGTAAGCATATTGTGTAGTTAAGCTGTCCTCATATTTTGATGGTTTTAACTTTGAGTTTCTCACCCTAACTGAGTGAGGAAGTCCATGACTCCACTCTCTTTAAGGTAGTAGGTGACCACTCCACTCCCTGGAGACAGACTGGTCTTTATGTACGGCTTGACACTGAGACCACACTGTACAGCCTTCTGAGCCAAGAGACCTGACGGAAATAAAGAGCAGCATTACATTACCATAGACAAAAATACATTGAGCATATTTATAAAGTCAGTGGTTCTCAACATAGATATGTGTAGACATTCGACCGCTCCAGACACGTCGACGCACGCGCCATCTTGGAACGGTCAGCGTGTCGTCACTCATAGTAAGAATCAATGATACCATAACATTGTGCAGTTTCTGGTTGTGAATCTGCCAACATTTAAATTCCAAAAGAAATGGGATAACCTTTGGTTTGTGTTTCTATATCTATTAACTCAATGGTACTTTTTAATTAATTAATTTTTACTATGGTAACTTTTTAATGGTGTATTAGCTAGTGCTAGCCTGGCTATCACCAGACCAAGCTCAATCTTTTAAGACTGAACATTGGTCTGGGGAGTCGGCTACGTATTTTCTACTGCACAAGAGGCGTGATCAACGGGCATAGTTCAAATGACTCTGTACCCCATTGGATAGTCCTTCAACCAATCAGACCAACGATCCAGGTGATGTACTTTGCAGAGCTAGGCGAAAATTCCAGGCAGGAAATGTGTAACCAAACGTGTTGATCAGCGGTTTGCAGAAGCAGCAATGGAATCAAACGATTTTTGCAGGTTGTGCAAAAATAACATGAAAGTTAATGGTATTTACACCCACTCGAGCGATTTGTTTGCTAAAAAGAAGCCATTGAGCATCGTCGAGAGGTTAAAAGGAATTGGACAGAGCCGTAACGGATCTGGAATTGGATTGGATTAAACCCGCCAATAGCACGCGAGGTGGATAAGCCAGTTTGTGATTGGTTCCCGCAAATTTGTAAAGGAAGCAGCAGAGATAAATGTACAGGTTTCCAGCCTGAGCTGCAGGGCGAAATCAAATCGCCGGCAGATCAGGCTGGGTTAACCCAGTCTAAGCTAGCGCCTTCGTCTTGTTGTATTGTGTTAGTTTAGCAAAAACACCAGCTGAAGTCTATTGCAGATATAGATATTCATAGATGCGTCGAACTAGAGTTGCAGACGATCAGTCCACTTGCTGTCGAGTGTTCATGGACCAGCTTTGACCGTTCCAATTACTTTTATAATGACTTTTTCTGGGGCTTAAAAGTGGTAGTTGCATAGCTGTCAATGGAGGGACAGAAAGCTCTCAAATGTCATTAAAAAGATCTCCATTTGTGTTCCAAAGATGAACGAAAGTCTTACGGGTTTGGAACGACATGAGGGTGAGAAATAAATGACAGAATTTTCATGGGTGAACGAATCCTTTAAAATCTGTCCTTAAAGGGACAGTTCAAACAAATATTAAAATGATATCAGTAGAACGATTTAAAATATGGAAAAGAGCAGCCTGCTAACCATTCTTTTGTGTTAAAAAGGAGGGGAAAACCTTGCTTGAAGTGACTTGAGGATGAGTGGATGAATTATACTTTGGGTGTAAATGATCCCTGTGTGCAGACATGTACCTGCTCCCAGCATGACTGAGGGGTTACTGGTGTTGGTACAGCTGGTAATGGCTGCGATGACCACAGATCCGTGAGAGAGTGAATACTCTGCACCGTTAAACTGGAATGGTACTCGAACATCATGGCGCTCGGGAGCCACCTGGAATCCTTTAAAGCCTTGCTGTAGACAACAGACAATAATGGATGATAAAGGTGTGCAGGAATATTTCTCTAGACATGAGTGGTTGCTTCAGCACTGCTTTAAGGAAATTAAAATCTGATGTTTATGGATTTTATGACTGTTATGTCCATATATTAGCTTTGAGATCATCTTTAGGCTAAGGAAATATGTCAATACAGGAATGTATTAAACCCACTTCCACCACATGAGGAAAAAACATTTTAATCTAAAAAAACAATCTAAATTAATTATTAAAATAAATAAAGGGGGAAAACATTGAATGAATTAAAATAATTTAAATGTTGAAATGATATACTCTCTTAATTATGAGGAAAAATGTAATAAAATGATGACATCAAGTCTTAATTATAAGATTAAAAAGTCAAAATTATATAAGTATATAATAGTTATGTAATAATCACAAGTTCAACTTTGTCAATTGTGACTTTATCTCATAATTTAAGTTGAAATTGACAAACAATTGATGTCAACTGTTTCTTGTCAAATTTGACTCGTGTAATAATTAACTATTCAACTATTTGTGCAATAATTATGAGTGATAATTTCAACAATTTATGTAAAAAAAATGTATGTCAGTTTTAACTTAAAGGAACACTCCACCGTTTTTTGAAATAGGGCTTATTCACCTTCTTTCCCACATTTAGATAGGTTGGCAAATGCATTTTTGTCTCAGTGCATGCATTGTTTTAGTTTGACAGGGTCGGCGTGAGCTTAGCTTAGCATAATGAATGGAATCCTTTGTTGCCAGCTAGCATGTCCTGAATAAAAGTGATATAAAAATATAAAAAACCCCACCTAATTACTTCTTGTGGCCTGCGTATTCACAACAAGTACAAATAGCGATGCAGATTAACACTAGGCGATTTCCTAGGCAGATATTGACTTATATATTAAGGACTATATTAGGGGGAAGCACAGGCGAAGCACTGCTACTTGGGCGTGATATCTCTGCGCCCAAGTAGCAGTGCTTCCCCCTAATATAGTCCCAAGTCAAAATCTGCATAGGAAATCGCCTAGTGTTAATCTGCATCGCTATTTGTACTCGTTGTGAATACGCAGGCCACAAGAAGTAATTAGGTGGGGTTTTTTATATTTTTTATATCACTTTTACTCAGGACATGCTAGCTGGCAACAAAGGATTCCATTCATTATGCTAAGCTAAGCTAGCGCCAACCCTGTCAAACTAAAACAATGCATGCACTGAGACAAAAATGCATTTGCCACCTATCTAAATGTAGGAAAGAAGGTGAATAAGCCCTATTTCAAAAAACGGTGGAGTGTTCCCCGGTGGAGTGTTCAAATTATTATCATTGTTTTTTATGTCAATTGTGAATTTATGTAATAATTACTTTTTTGGCAATTTCAACTTATGCCAATTTCTTTTTATGACAGTTGTGGCTTTTGATGTCAATTTCATTTATTGTCAGTTATGCCTAATGTCATAAATGACTTACCAGCGGAAATAGGCTTTCACAGGAATTCGATCTCTGCTCATCATGTAATTTCGTGGGATTGCTAAGCTTTTAGTTTAGCACAGTGGTCATTTACTCTTTAAAATGATTAGTTTTTCCATACACAATATATTATGATTGAACAATCCTCACTCTATTTCATTTTCAATTTTGGCTGTGGAGCTGAACTATCTGTTTCTTTTTCAAAAGCACAAAACTGGGAAAGACCTCAAAAAGTGTGTAGAGAGATTACTTTTGGGAGATCCATGAAGAAACAGAATACTGTATTATCTCAAGAATCAAAGGGAATGTGTGTCCTGTGTGTTTTCCAGGTATTACTGTGACATGTACCTTGGCCGCTAAACACGTTTCAAAGTCCTGCTTCATGTCTGATACAGCCACTTTGTCATGTGGCCGTTTAGGACCACTGCAGCAGGGGACAACCGTACTGAGGTCCAACTCAAATACCTGGATGTGAAAAAATGACACATACATTTAGCAGAAAGTGGTGCAGACAACAGTGACTAGTGCAAACATATCAGTGAACCGCACATTTGTGTTGGGTTTAGATACCTGAGTGAACTGTGGATCTTGAGAAGTGTTGCTGTAGTCTCTGAACATGCCCACCGCTCTCAGATACTTTTCTATGTAACTTAGATTCTCCATGTCCCTCCCTTAAAAACAAATATGTATAAAACACACATAAACAATGAGAGTCCAGTTTCCAACCTTCTGATATCCAGTAAAGTAATTCCACCTTACTGACCACAGGAGAATGTGCTTAATTGTACTGAATATGCACGTCAAATCTTAAAAGTATTTCTAAAAAATAAACTATACTACTGTTTATAATATTAATAAAAATTAAAAAAGGCCACTTAAGTGTACTTAAAGAGAGTACACTTTCATAACTATGTATCTACACACTGTGTTAAGAAAGTGCACTTTATAATAATGTCAAATGTCAAAAAGTTTTACTGTTAAGTACATTTTAAATTATATTTTAATAATCTAGTCATGCTTTAAAGTACACTTATTTTGCTGTTTTGACTAACATAATAAAGCACATGTAAAATAATGGCAGTGTTATTCGATAGTACATTTAAGCATATATTTTAAATGTATTAAATTGCAATTTCATCACCACAAATGTATAATTGCAAATATATTTAAACACGAGATACAAGTTTCAATAGAAATTACATTAAAATATATTTGAGTATACCATATATGCTCATCAGTGTAGCATAGATATATACACTAGATGTCGCCTTAAAGACATTCGTTCCAATGAACTGCCGTAGACAAGGCGACATCTAGTGTGTATATATCTATGCACCAGTCTGCGCACACGTCAGATCAGATCACTCGGACATGGCTGTGTATAAGTGGTAAAAACGATATAAATACTGTTCGTTTTCTCACACAAACCGCTCGTTTCGTGTCTTAGGCCATCAATGTGTACTTACGATGGGGAATTGTTTAATTTGGACGACGGGGAATTGTTTTAATTTGGACTCTGTGCATGCTCTTTGAGATAATGACCATAGACCTGCATTATATGACTGACAGACAAGAACGGTTTGACCTAAAAATATCAAATTGAAAAAAAAGACACCTACATCTTGGATGCCCTTGAGGTAAGCTAAAACATACCAAAAATTAATTTCAAAGTGAACTATCCCTTTAAGTGGGTCAAAAAAAACCTCTAATGTTCAGCCAATTGCATTTAATATAAATGTAAACTATAATATATTTTCATTTATTTGAAGTTAACATGCATTTAAGTGTCCGAAAGCAGTTATTTGGAAACATTTTAGTTAAGGTTCCAATTCTCACTATTAACTAACTATTACCTACGACTTTTGCCTCAATTAACTCCTGATCACTGCTTATTAATAGTTAGTTAGGTAGTTGTTAAATTTAGGAATTGGGTAGGATTAATAGATGTAGAATATGGTCATGCAGAATAAGGCATTAATATGTGCTTTATAAGTACTAATAAAAAGCCAATATCCTAGTAATATGCATGCTAATAAGCAACTAGTTAATAGTGAGAATTGGACCCTAAATTAAAGTGTTACCAGTTTTGCTTTTGTTTTTTTAAAGTATGCTTAAGTGTACTTGAAAACTGATCAGGGACAGGTTAGCGTACCGGTCTGCGTCAGATATTGAATGCTGATGGGGTCTACAGGGAAGAATGCAGCGGTGGCTCCATACTCAGGGCACATGTTGGCGATGGTGGCACGGTCAGCGATAGACAGCTGGGCAACACCAGGGCCAAAGAACTCCACAAACTTTCCAACCACACCAACTTGCCGCAAATGCTGGGAAGATAAAGAATATAATAAAACAAAGCAACTTATCCATTGAGTTCTTCTAGTAGGGAGAATTTTTTTAACGTTTCCAATATTTTCAAACCAAAGCCACCATAAAATCAGATATGGTAAGACTTCCATACCTTGGTGACAGTCAGCACTATGTCAGTGGAAGTGATTAATTTGTTGGGTGTCCCCTGTAGTTTGTAGCCAATGACCTCTGGTAGCACCATGCTGATGGGTTGACCCAACATGACCGCCTCTGCTTCAATTCCTCCCACACCTGCTCCGAAAGATCTGAGGTTACATCTCAGCAGAACATTGTGTTTATTACTGAATTTATCATTTATTTCTCTTTAATTAACCAGCCCAACACTAATACACAAATTTAACTTTTCTTTTTGCCTTAAATAACAAAAATATAACAAAAGTCAGGATTATGAGATCTATACAAAGTCGTAATTAAGACATTAATCAAAATGATGCCATAAGTGATAATTATGACATGAAAGTAAAAATTATGTCATAATTATTATTTTTGAATTAAATATACATTCACTTTTATATAAAATGGAATTATGAGATAATAGGTAGAAATTGTGTCAAAATTCTGACTTGTGTATTGACATACATCAAATGTCAAAATTATGATATACTAAGTCAAATTACATGAAATTTGAAATTGTCATAATTATTACTTCTGTACTGACACGTAAAATGTCAAAATATGATACTAAGTCATAATTATGATATAAGAGGTCAAAATTGTGACAATTATGACTTGTATATTATGATCATGATGTATAATTTTCATGTTATATATAAGTCATAATTATACGATAAAAAGGTGAAATAGTATCTCATAATTTTGACATTTTATGTGTCATAAAATACAAGTCATAATTATGACACAATTTCAACTTTTTGTATCATAATTATACCTTTGTATCTCATAATTTTGACATTTTGTGTATGTCATAATAATACAGAAGTAATAAATATGACAATTTCAACTTCTTGTCTCATTATTATGCCTTCGTATCTCATCATTTTGTCACAAATATACAAGTCACAATTATGACACTAAGGCATAATTATTATGAGACAAAAGTTGAAATTGTCATAATTATTATGAGACAAAAGTTGAAATTGTCATAATTATTTTTTATGACATAAATAAAATGTCAAAATGTTGAGGTACTAAGCCATAATTATGAGATAAAAAGCTGAAATTATGACAATTGCGACTTTGTTTCAGATCATTTCAACATTTTGTGCAAGTCATACATAATAGAATAAATGTTAAATGTAAGTCATATACATAATACATTTTGTATCCCCCCTCTATCCCCCGACAGCTGCTTTAATAATTTTGAATGGACGTGTATGCCATATTGTTGCAATAACATGCACAAGACACTTTAAGCTATTTTTATTGTTTTTATTGTTTTAACTTATTGTTTTTATGTGTGTTGGTATATGTGGGTAATATGGATGAATACAGTTTGTTTTCTATAAGAGATATCAAATTTCGTTGTATACCATGCAATGACAATAAAGGTAAAACTAAACTAAAAATTAATAATACACAAGTCATAAGTATGACAATTTTGACATTTTATGCATAAGTCATAATTATGAAATAATTTTGGCATTTTATGCATGAGTCATAATTATGACCATTTCAACTTTTTATCTAATAATTATGACTTTTAATCTCATAATTATAAATTAAGGCCCGTTCATACCAAGAACGATAACTGTAAATGACTTAAAATAATGAAACTACTGGTGAGTTTCACTCACCCCAGCCCAGCACTCCCAACCCGTCGATCATGGTTGTGTGCGAGTCCGTTCCCACCAGACTGTCCGGGTAGAAGAAACCATCCTGGTCAAACACAACCCTGGCCAGGTACTCCAGATTGACCTGATGGACTATTCCTGACCCCGGAGGAATGATCCGCATGTTCCGGAATGCTTTAGAACCCCACTGTGAACCAATACAATGAGTTCACAAGCAATCATCATCTTCATATCTTGAAGAGACAAACAATATCAAAACATGTCAAATACAGAGGGGGAAAATTACCTTTAAAAACTCGAATCGTTCCTTGTTTCTTTCAAATTCAAGGTCTTGGTTTTTCTGAACGCTGTCAGACCTTAAAATATGGAAAATGTATACTTAAACGTAATGAACTGTTGAACTGAGTAGTTATGGTGATAGTTCACCCAAAAATGAAAATTCTGTCATCATTTACTCACCCACGTGTCGTTCCAAACCTGTATGACTATCTTTTTGTCTGCAGAACACAAAAAGAAGATATTTTGAAGAATGCTGGTAACCAGACAGACATTTCTCAAAAACATCTTCTTTTTGAGAATAACACGAGGGGTGATTAAACGATGACAGCATTTTAGGGTGAATTATCCTTTTAAATTATCATTCACTTATCACAGACTGCAAATCCCAAGACAAGAGCTCCAAATGACAATTAGGTTTAAATTTTCATTTTTAGTTGTGACAGAGACATTTAGGAGCTCACATGGAAGGAGCCCAAAAATTAATAAAAAAATAAAAGACAGACAGATTTTTTTTTTAATAGTCTTCTGTCATGTTTTAACTTATTTTGTTGTGTTGACTAACATACTAAAGCACATCTACAGTAACATACTTGATTATAATTTAACTGTAGGGCAAAATTCAATTTTACATTTAAGTTAATATATTTAAAATGTACTAAATTGCAACTTTATCATTACACATGTGTACTTACAAATATATTTAAATTAATTACAGTAAAATAATAATAAATAAACAAAATAACAAAGTATATTTTAGCTTACCATAAATGCTTGCCAGTACATTCAGCAGCACACTTTAACCATTTTTCAAAGACAATAGAAGTAATTATGAAATTACATATTAAGATGTATTTAAGTACTACTTAAGTGGGTTAAAATAAGCTCAGCTAAGTCCATTAAATATAAATATAACCTATAATTTAATATACTTTAACATGCAATTAAGTGTCCGAAAACACAAAAAAAACTTATTTTAAAAGTACCCATGAATAGTACCTTTTTTAAAAGTATGCCAAAACGTTTTTTGCACAAAGGTTTACAGTGGCATTTTCTCATGCTCACTGTCTATAATTAAGCACTTAAACACAAAGCATACACACTCTCTGTGCTCTAGAGTCTAGATTAAATAAATACTCAGTTGGCGAAGGTAAATACTTTAAAATAAACCCTGTAATACAACATGAACCTATTTAAAAAAACATTTCCTCTTGAGAACTCCGTACATTAAACAGAGGCTGTTCTGAAATATCATCAGATAGAGACATAAAAAACTATTTTACATTTCTGTCAAATGAACCTACTTCCTGTTGAAGTCAACCTGAATGGAATGATCTATGACAAGGTCTGCCGGACAAACTGGATTAATCTTCTCAGGGTCGCCATGTAATTTTTTCACTGCGTCACGCATGGCTGCAAAGTCAACCACTGCAGGAACCCCCCTGTGCACAGTGAATAAACAATGAGACAAATATGCAACAGACAGATAGAAAGCAGCGAATATATGAAACAGTTTATGACAAAAATGTATTTATTAATTTGCATTTGTGTTTTTTGTTGAGCATTTTTGTTACAACGGGTGTTTATTACTGATATAGTGAGAATATGAAGCTCACTTTACTGTGTATGATTGCATAATATGCATTTGGTGCTATTGCTGATTTTTACATGGCCAAATATTACGAAGAAATTCCAGGCATGCATGTGATCAGCTAAAGACAAAAAACAAGGAAAACCTATTTTTACACAATAAAACATCGAGCTTTTATTTTGGTGGGAAACCACAGGGAGACCTTAACACTTCTCTTTGTTGACAACAAATTTATAAACAATTCTCATTTCGAATTTGGCACACATTGCAATCCCAAATTCAAATTATAAGCGACTCGAACACATTTTTACTGTGAATCAAAACTGAAAATGAACACAGTGCTTTACTCTGAAACATGCGTCAGACAATATATTTATTTAATACATCACAACCGTTGCGATATGATGATCGCACAAAGCCATATCACATTAACACCGTTTTCAAGTTTTACTCGCATTTGACGCTTTGAACCCTGGCTAATGGCGCTTTTCCACTGGATGGTACGGTACGGTTCGGTTCGGTACGGCACGCTTTGGCGCTTTTCCACTACATGGTATGGTACGGCTCGGTTCAGTACGGCTCACTTATGACGCATTTCCACTGCATGGTACGGTATGGTACGGCTCGCTTTAAATGGTACCACCTCTGTTGAGGTTCCAAGCGTACCGTACCGATACTAAAATGTGACGTGAAAACACTGCAGATCACTGATAGGTCAGACAGAATCATCACTACCAGCGTCATTGTATTTACAACACGAGACACTAAACCCGCTAGATTTAAATAGCCAGTAGACAACAGCCAACGCTGTAGCGCCTGTTTTAAAAGTATTTGCTTCAAAAAAAAAAAGAGTATAAACTTAAAAAAAGAAATGGCTGAATCGTGGTCAGTGGACGAGGTGCAGACGTTCCTCTCGTTGGTTGCCGAGGAGCGGATGGGGAAACCCGGAATGAAAAATTCGCATTTAATATGATGATGTCATGGCAGTTAGAGACGGCAACTATAACGATCAGTCACACCCACTTTGAAGCGGTACTAACTGCAGTGGAAAAGCAACCGAGCTAAAGCGAACCGAACCGTGCCGTACCGAGCCGAGTCGTACTACGCAGTGGAAAAGCGAAGCGAGCCGAACCGTTCCGTGCCGAGTCGAACCGTACCATGCAGTGGAAAATCGCCATAACATGCTAAGAGTGTCCCGCAAATGTCTTAAAAATGTACGTATCAAATATGACACAGTAGACTACATAGGGTTAAAACCTACGTGAAGTCTTGCAAGATGACGCGGGCCGGTCTGAAAGGCACCTCCACAGTCTGACACTGCGTCACCTTCCAGTTGAGGATTTTCTCCACATCCTCCTCCTTCACCAGGAACCCATCACAGTTCCTCACTGCTGACTCCAACAGCACACGGATGGAGAAGGGAAGTTGGTCTTCAAAGAAAGGTACAGAGAAGGACACAGTCATGTCTGCAGTCATCACAAAATTCATAATAACCCTGAATGCAGGACAGCTGATGTCAATTTCATTGCTTGAATGGTTAGACCAGGGGTGTCCAACCCAGATCCTGGAGGGCCACTGTCCTGCAGAGTTTAGCTCCAACTCTTATTAAGCACTTATTATGTCTTCAGACTCACTAGATACTTCCAGGCAAGTGTGTTAGAGCTGGTTGGTCTGCAGGAAGCTGGACCAAGCAGGATTGGACAACTCTGGGTTAGACAATTCAACAAGGCGAACATAAAATGTGTAAAATGTCTTACCATATCTGGGGTCTTTAAGTTTTTTAAGGTTGAAAAACTTGTGGTCAGGCTTCTGGGGGTCCAGAGGCTCAATAGTGTGTGCATAAGGGTTCGTCATAACTAAAAACACGCTTCCTTACTGCACACTCTTGAACCCTGACATTGAGAGGAAGAAAACAATGTAAGTAACTCATTTACTAATTAAAACATTTTTAGACATGATACAATGGTAATAACATCAAAGTATGGTATTATGCATAGTTGCATACATTTCCTTTTGAAAAAGAAGTGCACTAAACTGTATGTAAATTTGTAGAGAACTTTAAATATTAAAAGTATTTGTTTTCAAATGTACACCCATATAATAGATTGATTAAATAAAAGGCCACTTAAGTGTACTTAAAGGGAGCACACTTTCATTACGGTTTCTTAACACACTTAAAGTGCACTGTCATCATGTGAAAAGTTTTACAGGACATTTAAAATAATTCTGCTTTAATAATCTTTTGTTGTGTTTTAAAGAAGTACACTTATATTGATGTGTTGACTAACATACTAAAGCACATGTAACATACTTGATTATACATTTAATTGTAGCGTTTTTCAATATTTCAAGTCAATATATTTCGAATGTATTAAATTCTAACATCATTACCATGTGTACTTATACAAATATATGACAAAAGTTAAATAGATATGACATTTAAGTATATTTTAGTTTACCACAAATGTGTGTCACTACAATCGGCAGTCACTTTAAGTGTTTTTCAAAGACGATAGAAGTAATTATGAAATTACATATAAAGATGTACTTAAACCCAACTTAAGTGTGTCAAAAAAAGCACTCTAAGGATCAGTTAATTGCATTAAATATACATTTCAATATAGCCTAATATAACACATTATCATTTAATTGCAATTAATATGCGATTAAGCGTTTGAAAAGTACATTCAGCTCACACTGGCATACATTATTTTTAAGTATTTTCTTAAGTTATAAGTAATCTTTTTAAAAGTATGCTAAAGTGTACTTCTTTGTCACAAGGGTTTAAGAGAGTTTAAGAAGGCTGACCAGCACTTGCAGTTCACTATTAAATGAAAAACAATTTTAAATAGACCTTTAGTCCTGTTCTGAAAGGCAATATAATTCCAGTAAAATCTCCAAAACAGAAAATCCAGTCAAATCTCCAGTTCAGTTCAAGTGCAAATGGAAGATCTGGCACATTATCCGCCTCTTTTCAACACCAAAGACTCGAGAGCTTCCCAGAAGGTTGGTACGTGACAGCCGGGACGACACCAGCTGCCGGCACACAGCATAAGAGATCAAGGAGGCAAAACTTTATCACTGCCTTCACACAAACTAGTTTATAAAGAAGCTGTGTGTTGACAAATCTACGGTTTACATCACAGCCTTGATATCTGCTTGATCTTACAGAGATAAGTGAGATCAGTTTTATGCAATGAGATAAACATGGCCCTCTCCAAAACTGTCACAGATAATGAACTGTATGGTATTTGTGTTGGATTCCACACAACAGTCAAAAGAAACTCATACATGAGTCTAGAGATTTGGAAATGTTTTGGCTGGTTGTGGAGTGATGCATCAGGTGAGTGATCAGGCCATGATGTTAAACCAGCCTTCACAATAGTCCAAAGAAAAGCCAACTCTCTTTCCTCATTGAAATTTCCTAATGTTTCAATCCATCCATTTTTTTCCAAGTCATCATGTCAGCTCAAAGGTCATGAATCACGATTACTGGCAGTCTAACCTAACTGTGTTTCTGCATAAAATTACTTTATTTAACCTCTAAACGGGATAGTTCAATTATTTGATGAGCTCTATAATGTTTATATGTGAATAAAAGTCTAATTTAAATGAGTTGTTCAGAAATGTGATCATGTCCCTTCAGAAGACTGGGATTAAACCACTTGAATCATGAGGAATTCGTTTACAATGCCTTTATGAACATTTTGAAGCATCAAAGTTTTGGTTGTGTGAACTTCCAAAGGCGAAATCTATCAAGTTTTATTAAAATGATCTTCATGTTTTTTTCGAAGATGAACAAAACTCTTATGGGTTTAGAACAGCAAGAGGCAGAGTATTTGATGACATGAATTTTCATTACTGGGAGAACTTTGTTATGTCACAAAAAATGTGATAAAAAAATTTGATATTGCATAGCTGATATTTCAGACAGAATATGGAGATAAGTCTTGGAATTACTTAAATTCTAAGATAACAACTCTGAGATTCTACTGTCCTCAGACTCATATTAGAGATGAGCGGACTGATACGAACAATAAAACGCACCAGTGTTATACAAATTATGAGCAGTAGCCTATTCATTCTTCAACTAAAACTGATACAAATATTTTTCATGAATTGAAATTAAGCTGAAATATATATATATATATATATATATATATATATATATATATATATATATATATATACAGTATATTAAATGAAAAAAAAAAAAAAAAAAAAAAAAAGGACATTACTAAAACGTAAATTAAATATTAAAATAATAACTGTATCTATATGGATAAAAGGTAATTCAAAATCTTAATAAATAATATAAAGGTATTTAATGTTATTTTAGTACCTAAATAATACTAAAATAACATTGATTATGAGCACTCTTCAGTGAACAGCACTTGTTCAATCATATTAGTGGCTGATGCTATGCTGATTAAAATACAAATTAATAGAAAACGAGGCAAACCAAAAAATGTAAGGGATAATCCACGGCCAGCAGTGTATTAAACGATTTGAATGCATGATGTGGAAGCAAAGAACCTCCCGATGTGAAGCAGAGTGCATTCAAATCATTTAATGCACCGCTAGCCATGGATTATCCTGCTTATAACATGGTCATATCCTTTGCCAACATTCACAAGTCAAAGCGGTCATTGATTTTTGCAGCGCAATAACTGACCAGAAGGTATAGGCATTCTAACCACTTTAAATAAGACACAGAGATAAAGTAATGTGGAAGATCACATTTATATGAATGAATGAATGAATGAATGAATGAATTAGACCTATATTTGAATTAATTATTGAGAGAGAGAGATGCGTGTGTAAATTACCTGCATCCGTGCAGGATTTAATGCACACCTTCCAGCCAATCAAAATCAAGTATTCAGACAGACCATAGTATAAAATAACATTTTATTATATTTAAACAATAATTTAACATCCTAAGTTACCTTGAATGCAATGTAAATGGCTTTATATAAAATCCAGCGATCCCACTATAGCCAAATATCAGCTGATACACCGATGTGCCAAAACATTATGACCACTTGCCTAATATGGTGTAGGTCCTCCATGTGCTGCCAAAACAGCACTGTCCCGCCGAGGTATGGACTCTATTAGACCCCTGTAGGTGTCCTGTGGTATCTGGCACCAAGATGTTAGCAGCAGATCCTTGTAGAGCCGCCGTGGATCGAGCTTGTTTGTCCAGCACATCCCACAGATGCTCCTTTGGACTGAGATCTGGGGAATTTGGAGGCCAGGGCAACACCTTGTACTCCTCATCATGTTCCTCA
Source organism: Leuciscus leuciscus (assembly GCF_965113295.1). Classification (NCBI taxonomy): domain Eukaryota; kingdom Metazoa; phylum Chordata; class Actinopteri; order Cypriniformes; family Leuciscidae; genus Leuciscus; species Leuciscus leuciscus. Next base: position 9,915,882 of record NC_138726.1, on the reverse strand, counting down.
AACCATTCCCGAACAATGACTGCAGTTTGGCAGGGTGCATTATTCCACTGAAAGAGACCACTTCCACCAGGGAACACCATTGTCATTTAGGGGTATACCTGGTCTGCAACAATTTTTAGGTTGGCGGCATGTGTCAAATTTACATCCATGTGAATGGCCGGACCCAGGGTTTCCCATATTCAAGAGCATCACACTCCCTTGAACCGGTTTGTTGTCGTCCCACAGTGCATCCTGGTGCCATCACTTCCCCAGGTAAACGGCTTACACATACACGGTCGTCCACGTGAATAGTGATGTAAAAGAAAATGGGACCATCTGACCAGGCGACCTTCTTCCACTGCTCCAAGATCCAGTTACGACGCTCACGTGCTTTCAACGGTGGACTGGAGTCATCAGACACTCTGATTGGTCTCCTCTATGCAGCCCCACATGCAGCAGAGTTTGATGTACAGTGTGTTGGGACACATTCCTCCCATAACCATCTTTCTTTTTAAGTGATTTGTGCCAAATTAGACCTTCTTTTTGCTCGGACCAGACGGGGTAGTCTTCGTTGCCCTCGTGCATCAATGAGCCCTTGGCGCCCAACACCCAGTCGCCGGTTTGTGGTTTGTCCCTCCTCGGACCACTGATGGTAAATTTTCACCACTGAAAAGCCCTGCCGTTTAAGAGATATTCTGACCCAGTTGCCTTGTCAACAATTTGGCACTTGTCAAAGTCGATTGCTTGCTTACCATCTAATCTACCCAGACCAGAATATGTGGCATTTTTAAGAGATGATAAACAATATTCGCTTCACCTGTGGCTGTGACTGGTCATAATGTTTTGGCTAATCAGTGTATATCGGTCCATGTTTAATAAAAAAAATACTCTAGATGTAAAGAAATGTATGAGGCAATATCATTTGAATTCAATGAAAATAAGACAACCATTGAATATTCACCTTTATTACTAAGCTCTGTGGAATACTTGATTCTGATTGGTCAATCAAGCCATCCAGCGGTATGTTATTCCCGATAACAACCGGTAAAAAAAGACAGCACAGGCTTATCCGGGTTACAGAAGTCGGCGCTTTACGCTTGCTAGGAACAGAAGCTTTGCGTTTGGTGAGCTAATAAAATATTAAAACTCAAATCAATATTTTGTGTACAGTTATTTAATTATGTCATCCGGTTTCGCGGATTCGCTCTCTCTTGTTTCGTTCAAATGCAGCTGCTGCCATTTTGCGAAGATTGTTTTCACTGTAATAAGATAACAAACAGGTACAATTTAAAACAGTTTCATCTCAAACCAATATCTTTTATCCCTATAATTATTTATGTGGTGAAATACCGTGTAATAAGTGGTATGATTGAACCGTATCCCTTAGGCCTAAATGTCTGTCTAGTTTGAACTTTCAGCTTGGAAGCTTTGCATTTAAAGAGCTAATAAAATTTTTAGAATCAGATCAATAGTAGGGCTGGGTATCGATTCAGATGTTACAATTCGATTCGATTTCGATTCGCAAGCTCTAATTCGATTCGATTTCGATTCTCGATTCGATTTTCGATTTCGATTCTCGATTCGATTTTTCCAATTTCGATTCTAAATTAATTTCGATTCGACTCACTCAATGAATATTAAATACAAATCCTATATTTATTAAAAAAAGAAAAAGAAAAGAAAAAAAAGTGAACAAGTTTTCAAGTGTTTAATTAATAAAAAGAAATTAAGAGCTACAAACCTGTATATTAAACTCTTTTTATTTTAGGTACACTTGGGTACATTAAAACAGAACCCAACTCTATATTTCAAATGCATACAATGAATAGACAGGATTTTGATGCAAGATGAAAAATTGATGCTGAAAATTGGACAAGTCAGAACAGTCGCATGTCTTGATCAATCAGGTTACCAATCCTCACATAAACCCACATATAAAAACGTTGCATATAATATAATATGTGCCCTTCCTGTCTAACAGCTAGGCCATACAGAAATTGAATAAAATTATCAAACAGTCTGTGTTGCATTAATTATAAATTATATATTGACTAATCAAAGTTACAAAAGTTCTTTATTCAAGAGCAGTGAGTGTTTTTCTCTGTTCTCTTTGTTCTTTGATTAACTTAAATGACAGAGATAATTAGTGGCTAGGGTGTACTGTCCCTTTAAGACCAGCCGCTGTTGACAGAGACGCGGAACTCACACGCGGACTCATTCTCTCACGAGGCACAACTCTTCACGTTCGTCATAAGACTGCTCTTATGTTATAAAGATACTCGACAAAAATACATTTTGGCATAATTGTGTGTGTTCTTCGTTCAAGCACGAAAGATAATTCTATTCTGTGCTGTCTTGTGCGCACGCACGATATCATCGCAAGTTTTTCTGTCACAGTCACGACAGCATTTTGGCAGAATTTTGGTCATATAGCCTAATTGCGTATAGGCTTGTCATAGCGATTGCGATATGATTAAACGTGCAGCACTAATTGAGGTTATTTTATGATTTAGATAAAACTACCATAAAATCTCACAGCATTAGCTATAAAATTGAGTTTGCAAGCCTATGAACAGTGGAGGAAAACTAATACATAAAGATGGAAAAAAATCGATTCTTGGCGTTTGAGAATCGATTTTGAATCGACCACATTTTAAAAAACGATTAATCGAAAAATCGATTTTTTTGCCCAGCCCTAATCAATAGCCTATTTCATGTCTAATTATTTACTTATGTGGCAAGTAGCCGTGTAGTAAGATGGATAATGTACACTGGTTGTTATCGCAGAATAAACCCCTTCAGGGTGATGCAAGACCTAATCATCCTGTAAGGGTTTATTCTGAGATAACCGGCTGGATGTACATTATCCCTTACTTAACTATTTATGATTTTACAGTAATTCATACTATAGCAGAAAGCAGCAGTTCAAAATCCAAAGATTTCAAAGACATTTAAACCTTAGAGGAAAAATGAGGGCAAAAGAGCCCCTAGGGAGCCAACATGCTTTATCCTAGAATGCTGCTTCACATCATCATGTTAACAAGTTTAACTCAGTCCTCCAGGGATATGAGCGAGCAATGAGGACAAGCGGTGCAGCAAGCAAAGTGGGTTTTTCCTACTATAATGGCAGCAGAATTGTGCAACATATCAAACAGAAGACAAAAAGACACAACTGACCAAACAGGATGAGCCACTAAACTCTTCATCCAACCCGAGGGGGAAGGTAGATTAACACCAAATGATATAGGCTAAGCGATTATCATGATTAAAACCGAGGGTTTTCAATCTTTTAGATGGCACACACCTCATGTGAGGAACACCCATCCTAAAATTAAAAGGCACCTATATAGCTGCTTGTTTAAAGACCCAATTTATACAGTGAAATATTTATATTATAAATAGGTCTAATATATATAAGATTTATTTATTTATTTTTCATTATTTTATCCACAGGCCCATATTGCTTGTGGCCCCTGTTTTGGAAATGCCTGATTGAAACAGTTAGACTTGGCCAAGTTCACGTCATAAGAAATGTAGCGTAATTCCTCTGTAGTATTTTATTATGTTTCTGTGATTTATAAAGGTGGGATAACAAGAATAAAACATAGGCTATCTGAACGCAAAATCACTGAAAACCCGCTTTTATTTAGGTACTTCAATCAATGAATCACTATCTGACATCTCAAAGTGTGAGACTTGGTGCCAAGCATAACAGGCTCAAGGAAACCTAATCTGAGGTAATAGCTGTACATTCCCACCCAGTCTTGTGACCAAATGCCATTTTCTATGGTTATGTGTATTAGACTCTGGACTGTGAAAGGAGGCTCATGTGTTTCCCTGTCTTCCAGGAACTTGTTTAGAGAATGATTTACTGAAGCTAGTCCACGTTTTCTGCCTCTGACTGACATAACACGTAAAAGAAAAGAAAATTAATGTACATTTGCACCAATTTTACAACTACTCTATTAGCATGTGCAATACCAATTATTTCATTGTCAACGTGAAGATAGCCGGTTAGCTAATGTTAACTCATCCAAGTAAGAGCCAAAACAGGAAATATTCCCCACTCGATCTCGGTCTAATATTCACACATTGAAGCTGCCATTATCCTCGTGCTAATAACTCCAATGGCATCATTTTAATATGCAACAGCACTGTTATTACGACAGACAACAGAACAAACACTATGAACTCAAACTCCGAAAGCAATGACATGAGACATGCAGACGAGAAGTAGATGTTGCATGCAGTTATGCTCATAGAGCACGATTTCTCTGGATAATAACAGCTTGATCAATCAGCTTACCTCGTAGAGTTACAGTAGATTTGAGTCTTGCTGTCAATGGATGTTCGGCCTCTTTAACTCTAGAGCCGCGTTGATGCTTTTACCGTAATTACTCTAAATGAGCTGCATCGCTTAACTACACATACTGCATCTACACAATTAAAGACCTGTTGATTTATATAATATTAATATCTGTGACGAGCTGTTTTAACATTTATTCCTAAAACTAGCTAGAATCTATTTTACTAGCTTTTTCTACGATACTAGCCTATTTATATTAATTATTAGTAAGTAGCAAGTGACTTAATAGTTATTCCTAAATATTTCATATCTCACTATACTTGGCTACCTTTTTTTAAACTTGTCATATGGATTAAATAATCACTAAATAATAGTACAGTAATAAATAAAAAACAATCAGTAAAGTTTATTTTTTCAATTTGTTAATAGCCTACCAATGGATATTACCACTTGGATATCAATATCCAATTGCATTTTCAGTGCTATGTAAAAAAAAAAAAAAAAGTTTATGAGAATAAAATTATATTTTGTGAAAAAAATCTAAATTATGAGAAAAAGTCTATATAATAAATAAAATACTTTTCTTATTGCAACGACTTTTCACAAAAATTTGACTTAATCTCACTATGATGCAACTTTATTAATATGACTTTAATCTTGTAGTGCGACTTTATTCTTGTAATTTTGACTTTATTCTCACAATGCTACGACTTTCTCATAATTTTTACTTCATTCTTAAAATACTATGACTTTATTATTCTCGACTTTATTCTCTCATTATGACTTTGTTATTGTAATTTTGACATTATTTTCGAAATTTTAAGATTTTAATCTCACAATGCTATTTTATTCTCAAAATATTACAACTTTATTCTCGTGTTGCTAAGATTTTATTCTCGTGTTTCTTTATTCTCATAATTTTTACTTAATTTTAAAATTGTATTAGGCTACTTTATTCTCGAAATTCTTGATTTTTTACGTCGTTGTACAAGTGAAATGGAAAACTGACTTCCTACTAATAATTAAAAATAAAAAAGATAGCATTTAGCTCTAAACAGAAATGTTTAAACGGTTGGCCATAAAATACGTTTACATTTCTACACTATAATTGTTGTCATTAAAGGCATTCAACAATTGTGTATAATTATTCTGTGTATTACGGTAATGATTCAGCGGTTCTGCCCTGTTTCTTAGCTCTGTTATGAATGTGTGCTAAAGGTCATATTTAGTTCATTGCTACTGTAATAACCACCACAAAGCACGTGTTTAAAATTAGTTTTTCACACTTAAATAATTTAGTGTTCTGGGAGATGTGCATGAATTCGTTAGCTACAAAAATAATTTGAGGTCTGTTAACATGATCAGTAACAAATCTTCCTGCAGTGCATTAGGCCTATGAGGGGAGGGAACTGTAATCTGATTGTTTTTAAGAACATACTGTACATGAAGATGCTAAAACATCACAACAGAGATAAATAGCACATGTTTCTACGAAGCGGTTATCAGAATGGCTGTTGGCGAAATTGGTGGCTGCAATTATTTTGCCAACCTGACTTGTTTTTTCACAAGAGCCTTCGTGTAATTTTTATTTGCTATCAATAATCTGCTTTAGCAGCAGTGATATCAAAGCAATAAGATAGATTGCACCTATATAATTGGATTAGGGCCAATTGCTGTTATAAAATAGTGTCAACAGCAAATGAAGATACAATTGATAATTTAGGCCTGTTACATTCTATTCCTCCATGCATAGTTCATTAATCCTAAACATAAGCTGTTTGCGGTTGCTTTAAAACATGTCACATTAAAGTCAGCATGAAACGGAATATTCTTCCCAAGAAATGGCAATTTTGAATTTGTGTGGACTTTAATAGTTTAATAGTTAGATTCTATTCTTCCATGTAATATAACCGTAAGCTTGTAACAACAATACAGAATTCAAATTGTGTGCCGTATTTACAGTGGCTTTGAATGTGTCTCATTCAATCAAATTTGTGTTTTAGTAGTCTATACTATTAAAAGATTTCTCTAGATAACAAGTGTGTGGCACTTTAAATATTTAAGTAAGTTTGATTTTTAATTGTTTTATATGCAGTATTCATTTAAAAACTCCTCATTGTTATGCAGATCATTATTGTTGTTCAAATCATTGTTTTAAAAAGAAAAAAAAGCAGTAAAAATATTTCCAATGCCATTTCATATTTATTTGTTGCAGCTTCAAATCCAGGTTGAAATATGATCTGGTGCATGAGTAAATTCACTTCCTGTTAACAAGCTTTGAAGCTCATGAAGTCTGGAATGAACGCTTGGATTGTTGTGGGATAGTATACTAAATGTCTTGGCATACATCTCGGGAAAAGCGTGTGAAATGATGAACAATTCTCTGTTAGCGATGAAGCTCCTTCCTCCTGCTGCGGCCTTCTTTGATTCTCTGCATCCTGTAGGTCTTTCGGGCCAGTTCCCGCTCTTTTACCTGTACCTCTGTGTCATCCAGCACCTCCAGACTGGATATCTGACTGATCACATACTGCCTGTCATAGAGAGAGATATACGTATTAGTAGTTAGTATGGACTCTATGTGTTAGATTGTATCAGAATCAGATTGTAAATGAATGCTGAACTTGCTGGCACAAATACTACAGCACAGCTTGGTTTGTTATTGCACTGGAATCTGCTTTAGCAAAACATGACCACTAGATGGTAGTACACCCTTGTGAAAAATAAGTCTGCTTAATTGTCTAGATAGAATGTTCACTTGTAGTATACTTCAAATATTAAAAGTATATGATCAAAAACTTTAAGTATGCTTAAAGATAGTACACTTTCATGACTGTTTCTTAAAAAGAGCACTTCATACTGTCAAATTAAAAGTTTCCCCTACATTAAATATGTTAATAATAATCTTTTGTCATGCTGTAAAGAAGTACACTTATTTTGACGTACTGACTAAAGTACTAAAACACATGTAAATGACTTGATTATCATTTTAATTGTAGTGTGTTATTTAATATTAAATTTAAAGTTTTAATATTTTAAATCTACTAATTGAAACTTCATTATTACAAATGTGTAATTATATACTAAAATACATGGCATACAAGTTTTAATAAAATGACATTAAAGTATATTTTAGTTGACCATAGATGCTTGTCAGTATATTCCAGTAGCACCTCACTGCAGTACATGAGATCCAGGGGGCGGAGTTGGATCCAGATCTAAGGGGTGGAGATTGGTAGGTTTAGGGGTGGGTTTAGGGATCAGGGGGTGGAGATGGGTAGGTTTAGGGGTGGGTTTAGGGATCAGGGGGTGGAGATTGGTAGGTTTAGGGGTGGGTTTAGGGATCAGGGGGTGGAGATGGGTAGGTTTAGGGGTGGGTTTAGGGATCAGGGGGTGGAGATGGGTAGGTTTAGGGGTGGGTTTAGGGATCAGGGGGTGGAGATGGGTAGGTTTAGGGGTGGGTTTAGGGATCAGGGGGTGGAGATGGGTAGGTTTAGGGGTGGGTTTAGGGATCAGGGGGTGGAGATGGATAGGTTTAGGGGTGGGTTTAGGGATCAGGGGGTGGAGATGGGTAGGTTTAGGGGTGGGTTTAGGGATCAGGGGGTGGAGATGGGTAGGGTTAGGGTGGGTTTAGGGATCAGGGGGTGGAGATGGATAGGTTTAGAGTGGGTTTAGGGATCAGGGGGTGGAGATGGGTAGGTTTAGGTATATGTAAGGTGGGAGGAGTTGGATCTGGATCCAACTCCTCCCCCTGGATCTCGTGTACTGCAGTGAGGTGCTAGAATTATGAAATTACATATAAAGATTTAATTAAATCCTACTTAGGAAAGCACTCTAAAGTTCTACAAATTGCATTTAATATAAATTTAAACAAGAATATTTTAGTTTAATTGCAATTAATTGTCTGAAAACATTCACACTTAAATATGTTTTTTATTATTTCTGTAATAACTATTCTTTTTAAAAGTATGCTAAGGTGCGCTTCTTTTGAAGTTCTAAAAACAGACCAAAAAGTACAGGCTGAATGTTTACTGTACTATCAGATTTCATACATGGGTTCTTCTCACGCTTACCTGTAATCGATATACTGCGTCCGACTGCCTCCATTAAAGTAACTGGGTGCTGCTTCATTGTTCATCATACTAAGAATTCTACAATGAAACAGGTCAATTACTGGAAGTCACGTGCAAAGAAAACATGATCATGTCTACTGAGCTAATGCATAAATGGATGTTCTTGGGTGAATGGGTGAACTCACTTGATATTTGGGAACTTGCAGGAGATCTCTTCCACAATAATGGGCAGGTTGCTGATTTTGTTCTTGTTGATCCACAAGGTGGTGAGGCTGGGCATGTAGGGGAATTTGACATGTGCGTTGTAGTTGTTGCAGTCCAGGATGAGTGTGCTGAGCTTCTCCAAACCCCCCAAAAGAGCAGGGTTCCGTCAGCAGCTCGGTTAAGGGCAATCACATGATAAGCTTGCGTGTGTTCTCGTTTAAAAGCCTTTCTTCTAAAAAAGAAAGGTTCCAAAATGTTTTTTTTTTTTTTTTGCAGCAATGCCATAGATAGAAGAACCATTTTTGGTTCCTCAAAGAACCTTCCAGTGAACATTTTAATCATCTGTTTTAATCATCTGAAGTAAAAAAAAAAAAAAAAATGCTATTAGAACCTTCTGTGCAATGAAGAGGTTCTATGGAGATGCCAATACTTCTGTTTTTAACCCTGTAAAGTCTACTGTATCATATTTGAAACACAAACTTCTAAGGCCTCTAATTGTGATCAATGTGATCAAAACTTTGCTGAAACACCTGTTGTTCACAATCTTACATGCCTTCTGTCGTTTGATTGATAGTTTATACTTTTTTAAGCAAATAAAATGCCTTTTGGCCTAATCGTTAAAAAAACATCCCCCTTCAGGTCGTGATTTCAGGCTGTGAAGAAGCCTATAGAAAAACTACAGAGCTTAATCATAAAACTAAGCATTTAAATAGCATCTTCCTAAAACATAGGCCTATTATTGGGTGATATAGAGTGACAACTGATATTTATATGCAGATTAGTCTACACTGTTATAATGATCTCATTTATTTACATCACACTGTAAAACAAATTATATGATCAATAAGTTATGACAACCTATGTTTTTACATTGCTTAACTCATCTAAATAAATTAAGCAATTTGTAACTTTTTTATGTTATATTAGATTAAACTAAAAAAGTATTTTAAGTTGAAATGACATAAATATAAGTTGAATGTACTTAAAAATTTAAGGCAGCAACTTTTTTTTACATAAATCAGAATTTGATCTTTTTGGCCATATAAATATAGACAACTGCACTAAATTATAAATGTTTACAATTTAGGCCTCTAAATAAAATTAAGCTGTTTGTTTCATCCTCGAGTATGAGCTTCATATTCTCACTATACCAGACAAGCCGTAAAATATGATACTCAACAAAAATGCGAACTTTTTTTCTTTTCTTTTTTTTTAAATGCAACAAAATGTTCCATTTAAAAAAATGCCATTTCATGTCAAGCTTTACAGAGTTAATATTCCAATTTTTGCAATCTGTGTAAAAAAAAACAAAAAAAAACCTGCATAACCTGTATAGTTACATAAGAAAACCTTATAATGTTAGTAACATTTTGAACATATGACCAAGATATCTGATTCCCAAAAGGATACTCATCCAGCAAGTTGTAACTGAGGTCCAGAACCTCCAGAGTGTCCTGATGCTGAAGAATGGAGTCATAGGGAATCTCCAAGAGGTCCTGGTAGGCAAAAGAGAGCCTCTGGGGACCCAACACCACAGCAGGGCCAGCAGGGCTCGGGGGCCGGGGCCCGGTCTCCATGTCACTGCTCTCACACTCTTCAATACGGTCGGCATCCCACCACCACGGCATCAGGACACATAATGAGCTGATCAACCTCTTAACTCTGTAAAAATGTGAATGTTAACTCTTTCGCCGCCAGAACATTTTCACAAAAAATTCCATGGCCCCCAGAATATTTTGTTGTATGAATATCTGAACATTCAATATATATATATATATATATATATATATATAAAAGATAGCTTCTAGCTTCATGCATTTTTTTAATCAACACTTGAATATCTATGTTTCATTAAAAAAAGCAAAAAAAAAATTTTTTAAAAACCTTTCAAAAAAAAAGAAAAATATATAAAAAAAACCTGAGAAAATCAAAAAAAAAAAAAAATTCAAAGAATGGAGCAGACACAGAAAGATGATCTAAAATGGAGTAAAACGAGTAGGCCTATACATCAACATCCCTAATGCTTCACAGTCCTATAGCTCGTCCTGGGTCAACATTTCACTCAAATTTGATTTATATGCTGTTTAATGTTGATGATCGCGTTATTTTACATATGCATATGACTACATAATTTCAGGAGATGTGTCATAGCGCCCCCTACCGTATAACAGTGAAAACACAGAAACCCGGAAAATTCCGTGTTTGGCGGGGAAAGAGTTAAGGTTTCAGTTATTTTTAGTTCGATATTTGGTCGTTTTTGCCAAAAAGTCTTAGCACATTTGCTGTAACTACGCTGTAAAAGATTGTAAATGTAAATAAAGATTATTGGAGTAGTTACTCTGCATTTTATAAGAACATACTGTTAAAGAATGAAAAATTTACGTTTTACACTCTTGAAAATAAAGGTCTTTTTTGGCATCTCTGGGAATTGAAGAACTTTAAGATCTATGGAAACTTCCAATCCACGAAAGGTTCTACTGGAAAAAGGTTCTATAGATCATTAAAATCAAATCAAACTTTATTTATAAAGCACTTTAAAACAACCGTTTTGGTCAAAAAGTTGACCAAAGTGCTGTACGGACAAATAAACAAACAAAAAAACCATAAAATACATACTTTATGTAAAGCATATACTACAGATAAAACAAATCAAGAGACATAAAACATATGAAAAATAAACATAAGTAAAATAAATAAACAAAATGTCAATGTCAGTGTCAAAGCCAAGGAGAAAAGGTGGGTTTTAAAACCAGACAGTGAAAAGGCTCGTCTAACGGACAGCAAAAGCACGGTCCCCCCTGAGCTTGCACTAAAACTTTCATCCAACTTAAAATTACACTTGCATTAAAATGTTCTTCACACAAAGAATTTTTCTTTTTTAAGAACTGATAACAAAAAAAAGCTCTTTTGGGAACCAATGGTTCTTCTATTGCATCACTGTGAAAACCCCCTTTAGGAATTATTTAAGAGTGTACTTGCCATTCATTTGTTATTTCTGAAAGTTACTAGCAATTTCTTCAAAGTGGCAATTGTTTTAAAGTGAATGAGACTAGAGACTGGATGACATCTCTCAGTGTTATGTTTTGCATTGTTCATTTGCTCAAAAATTTCTAAATATTTTCTGAATACTGCCAGACGCATGAATAGGTCTATACATACAAATTGAGTTATTCTGCTTAAACTATGTGACAGTCTAAAAAATCAAATAGGCTATTATTAGCTAAGATTCAGCTATTAAAAGGGTATATGAAATGTGAATTCACATTCTAACAAAGAAATGATCCAGAAAACTAAAAGCAATGTAATGTGAGGTCACCATCAAATATATATATATATAAAAAAATCCTATCAAATCCATGATTTGATGCATAGAATCAAATGGAAAGATTCAGCGGCCAACATGATGGACAAATAAAGTTCATTAACCATAGAAAACACCAAGGCCATTAAATGGATTTTATATTTGAATGTGAAGTTGCTCTTTTAAAATCTGGAGCAATCTTTTACAGTTTTTTTTTAAATTATTATCAGAAACTAACATAATTCATCAGAATTTCCCCACAACACAGATGCAAAAGTCCTTATGTTACAAAGAATCAACCACAATCGTGAAGAAGATATAGGATTACAGAAAAAAATGCAGTCATTTCAATCACCCCTGTGATATTTACTTCAAAAAGGATTTTTTTTATTATTATTATTATTTTTAGTGATGCCATAAAATAACAATTTTGGGTTCCCCAAATAACCATTTAGTGAACAGTTTTTAAAAGATTTTTTTTTTTGTAAAGAATATTTAAAAAATGTAAAGAACCTTTTTCCATAAAGAACCTTTTGGAACAGAAAGATTCCATGGATGTTAAAGGTTCTGCATGGAACCAGAGATGCCAATAAACCTTTAAGAGTGGTAAGTAAAAAAAATTCATACAGTCACAAGAATCCCGCATTTGGAATTCCTATAGTCAGAATCTTAACACTTACCGGGGTAAGCAGCTCTGAGTGCTGAGATACGTCCTGCACAAGTAAAATACCTTCTTTCATGGCTGGAAATGGGATCACAAGATGGGATAATCACATTGCCTGTTAACCCTTTCCTTATGGGGTTCACATGAACGTCACAAAAGTGTCTAAAATAGGTCATCAGCTTTTATGAAGCAGCTGATGCTAAAAAGATTGCCAGTTTTGAACTCATAGCTGACTCTTTTCACAATGAATGATTTGTGTAGCATGGCCTCCTGACAATTAATTCTTGAACAGTTTGAGCTGCAAGGATTTTTTTTTTTTTTTTTTTTTTTTTTTTACAAACAGTTAGATGGATCTGAAACAGTACAGATCATAAATATCTGATAGTGCCAGGTTTTAGGAGAGAAAGTTTGCGGAATAATATTAGTCTATGAAATAATATATGGTAATGTTCTGTTAAAAACTGTAAATTGTTTTTTTAATGTAAAAAGTATTAATTGTTATATCATTTTCATTTGAAATCTATATTATGTCCAACAAGATAATATGCTTATGCCAAAAAAAATGTAGTCATGTAAAAAGTCACATTAGGCTATAATTTAGAGTGCAAAAAGCAGTTTTCAAAAGACCCTATATGTTTCTTATTTTTTTCATGAGTTGTGTATCCCATATTATATGGTGCTTTTATGCTAGCTTACATTTTATGTTGCGGAGGTAATGTTTATTGCATTTTTATTCTATTGTGTGTGTCTGTGTGTATATGGCACTGTGTACTGTCAATATAGCATCAGATTATTAGTCACAGACCACTGAGTTACTTTGACCCATCATGTGGCAGTCTGTTCTATACCTCTATTTTCTTATCATTACATTTTATGATAGCCTATAAAAGAAAATCAAGGGTTGGTTTATGGACCCATGCATTGTATGCATTGTGGCTTCTTTGGTGTTTTCCATTTTCATTTCTATTTTACTTTAAAATCATAATGTCATCCCCTAAAGAAAGTCCCCTTGATATAGATGATTTTGTTTACAGTTTCACACTCCAGACTGTTTTGTTCTGGACTTCACTTTCCTTATTAGGGTATGATGCAATCCAGTCTCAACCAGACGCTGCTGGCCAAGCCCCGCCCACCACAGGACTTTCTCGAAACGTAACGAAACGTGGGCTACGTGATTTCCCAGCAGTCGCAAGTCCCGCCTCCGCATGACAACGTCATCACGGTTTATATAAACACTCGCCGTCACTCACAGCAGCATTTCTATTTACGGCAAAGAATAATGACATACATGAAACACGAACCAAGCGCGAGATGTTGATGAACAAAGCGAACATGGAGTTTATGTTTAAATTGAAGTCGTCGTATTGCTCAAACAGTGTTTTAGGGTACGTTAGTACATTGAACATTGGAGAACCAAATCTTCGCTGGAGCGACTGCCAAGCGACAGGCTGACAAACTCACAAAGGTAAGAATCTTGTAGATGTCTATTAACGCTCGTGATGTTGGAAAATTAAAAAAAAATTATTAGATGTAGCCTACCAATAAATGAAGCAATTTAGTTAAACATATTTACAATGGTTTATCATTTGTCCATGGTATTAACGTTACCTTGGTATCATGGGTATTGTTTATTGTGTATTAGACAGCACGCAGTGAAAGGCAGGCTGTGTCACATTGGTGTGTCATAGTACTTTATGTTGTAGCAACAATGCAAACAACACCCTTTTGAGGACTTAGAAATCTTTTACTGGTTTTAACATTTATATAATTAAAAATATTGATTGTTTTATGGTGTTTTTTTGTTGTTGTTTTTTACAGATTGAGTTGAGTGTGATTATGGCACCATTCACCATTTCCCCACATCGTCCACTGCCATATCAGTGCCGTCTACCTCAGGAAGCTCTATTCATGCAATCCAAGATGAGTCCTGAGCTTTCGTCCAGTAAACCTGGAACGCATGAAGATCTACATCTTAATTATAATCGCAAAACGTCCATCATGAAGATCAGACTCCATCTGTGGCAGGTCATCCAAAGAGTTGTGAACTGCTGTACGAGTGTAGCAAAGCTTTTCTGCTCCAAGATGTTTTTCTTCGTTTGTGTGGGAAAAAACATGACCATGACCGGCGAGTTGAAGAAGAGAGGTGTGGAGGCCCTGGAAAGGGACATCTGGGATGGGCAGGATCCAGAGATGAAGGTTATTATGAAGTTAGATGATGAGGATGAGTTGATCGAGCCTGCTGTTGAGCGGGAATCCTCAATGATTGATTCGGATGAAGAGGAAGATGATGAAGCCAGGCTCTCAGAATGGGAGTCTGATGAAGAAACTGATGAGGAAGAAGATGATGAGGACAATGAAGAGGAAGACTGTGAGCCACAGGATGTGGATTCTGAATGGTCAGATGATGATGATGATGATGATGATGACTCTGAGGCATCAGCTGAGAGCCTTGAGCTTTGGGAATCCTTCCTCAACAGCAATGACCCCTACAACCCTCTGAGCTTCTGCTCGTCCACCGGCTCCAGAACAAACACTAAGCAGAACCAACTAACTCTGAGCTCACAGAATAAAGCTCAACCTACACCAGCTACAAGGCCAGAAGAGTGTCATCCAAAACCAAACTCAAATGAGGGAGGGAAGAAGGTAAACATTTCATGGAAACTGGTGTTATTTATAGTATTTATTCATATGTTGAATTATTTTTTGTAATTGTATGTGCTTTTATTTTATTTTATATTTAGCTTTTATTTATTTTTAATTCAGTTTTAGTTTAATAGTTAAACTTTAGACTTATTTTATTTCAGTTAGTTGCCAAGCTAAAAAAAATTTTCATTGAATATTTTATTTTATTTCAGCTAACAAAAGCAGTTTTTAAGTTTTATTAACCATAACACCAATGGAAACAAACTTTTAAATGAATAAAATAATAACTTTTTTTCTTTATTTTCTGTAGCGCCTTTAAAGGAGCTTCTTAAAGTGCTTTACAGTGTAAAAAAAGATGCAAGTAAAGTAAACAAAAAAAAAATACATAATTAAAGGTATAGCGGAGGATCTTTCCAAATTTTAGATAAGACCCGCCCTCTCCACTTTTTGAAAAGTTTGATTGATTCACCAGAATGATTGACAATTAGGAGGACCAATAGTTTAGACTACCCACCAGGAAGTAAAACATCCTCCGCTATACCTTTAATCAACAAAAGAACATATGTGAATAAATCATATCCATAGGTGGATTAAAAACAAACAAAACAAGAAATCAGTGATGATTACCACAATTAACAATAAGCCAACTAAAATGTGTTTTAAAAATCCCAAGAGGCTGTGCCGAATTTTGACGGTTGGTTCCACAACTTGGAAGCGGATATAGTAATATTGTTATATACAACAGTGTTCATTTAAATAAGTAATTAAAATAATATAAATATGGTAACAAATATATGAGCAGTAATAAGATGATAATTAACCTGTTTTTATGGTATTATAGATCATTTTAAGAGAAAGCAGAAGTTATGCAAGATAAGAAGATGCCAGAAATAAAATGCCCATAAGAAAAAGTCAACAAACAGGGATTCATATTGTGGTTGCTATAAGAAGGCTGAAAACACTAAATCATCCCTCTTCCATGACAACAGCTGACGGCAGCTAGTAGTCAAACCAGTTCCTGTAAGTCAGGATGTCATGTGACATGTGACTCGTGCTGCATGACTAACTAGGCTTAAGGTTAACATGCTTTTGTCTTTTGTTTTATTTCAGGTGTGTTTCAGTGATAAGGTGACTGTACACCCCCTGGTGGCTTGGAGTTTTGCTAGCAGGGAGGCACGGGACGGCTCTTGTTGGCTGCAGATGGCCAGAGACCGAGAGCGTTTCAGAAGAAGAGTGGAGAACATTGAGAATGTCATTAAACCCTGCCTGACACCTGAACACAGAGCCAGCGTGTGGGAGAGACTTCAGAGAAAAACATTGTCATAATACTCCAGCTTGATGTATTTTTGAACATAATGTAGCTGTCGAACTAGATGTTTGAAATATGCTGTGATTTTTGGTGCTTTATCTCCGAACACTGAATGTTGTTGTTGTTTTTTTACTGTGTTATATATATTTTTTCAATATTGTGGTGAATTTTTTTGTATGGATCTTTGTCTTATTGGGGTTTCATTTTATATAATATTTTCTATTCATATTATATTTGCACATGTATGTTGTATTGTTCTACAAAACACTGTAATTCTTTACACACTGAATATTTTATAGAGTAGCAGTTGAAAAATATTAAACTTTTCCAACATTTATCCTGTTGTTTGCGAGTTTAGATCCTCCCCTCCCCTCCCCTCCCCTCCCCTCCCCTCCCCTCATGCAACCATTCACAATGTCACCTTTCCACCATAGTATCAAAAGTGTTTGGGGTAATGCATTACAAGTAATGGAGTATTGTAATCAGATTACTTTAAGTTACTTTTACAAAGTTACCAAGTTACTTTTTCAAGCAAGTAATGCAATTTACTTTTTCCCATTTATTGACGGACACCTCTCCCCCGTCCCCATGTTGAGAAAGATTGTGAGTAAGTGCAGAGGCGCTGTGTAAACATGATGTTATTGTTAGCATGTTATTGTAGTTCTAGACTAATGTGAGCATGCATTTACTCATCTCACTTGCACAAAAACAGATTTTATATTCCTCAAAATGAATAAAAACTGAAATGCAAACTCAGAATATTACACAAACCTGTAATTAAATATTTTAAATAACAAATAAATTAACAATTTTTTTTGTTGCTGAACTTCAATTATCCAATTCAACCATACTAATAAAAAAAGAATGGCATTACATTTTTGTTTCATTTTTTGTTTTATTGCTGAAGTAAGAGGCTGCATCAGAAATCGCATACTTCCCTAGTAGGCGAAAAACAGTATGCTACAAAACAAGTATGGAATTCATAAAAGAGTTGGCAAAAAGTACCCGGATGACCTACTACTTCTGGCGAGATCCTGAAGTGTGCATATGATCGACACTTTACTATCCCATGAGGTCACGGGAGAGGATTTGTGAATGGCAGTGAAGCGAGGTAACTGACGCTGGTAGGTCCAGATTACATTCAAACACATATGTATAAAGAACATACTTTTTAGCTGTTGTGAAGTAATTATTAATAAGTATGCGATGTCGGACACAGCCTTGAAGTTTCTTCTCCTGCGTCCTATTCTTCTGCGATTCAAAATGCAACACAGCTGAAAGTTTTATTTGAGATGCTCCCTGTACTGTACAGGCACGAGTTTGCATTTCCTTCAGCCTGAGCCTTTGTGCATTCCTGGTATCTTAGCTCCACTCCCTTATGCGAGGGACAGACACACCTACAGTATCTCACAAAAGTGAGTACACCCCTCAAATTTCAGCAAACATTTTAGTATATCTTCTCAAGGGACAATACTATAGAAATGAAAATTGGATAGATTTTAGAGTAGTCAATATGCTGCTTGTATAGTAGTATATATTTACTGTCCTCTGAAAATAACTCAACATACAGCCATTACTGTCAAAATAGCCGGCAACAAAAGCGAGTACACCGTAAGTGAACATGTCAAAACTAAGTCGAAAGTGTCAATATTTTGTGTGAGCACCATTGTTATCTAGCACTGCCTTAATCCTCCTAGGCATGGAGTTCACCAGAGCTGCACAGGTTGTTGCTGGGATCCTCTTCCACTCCTCCATAATGACATCATGGAGCTGCTGGATGTTAGACACATGGCGCTTCTCTACCTTCTGCTTGAGGATCACAGGTGCTCAATAGGGTTCAGGTTTGGAGAAATACTTGGCCACTCCACCACCTTCACCTTCAGCTTCCTCAGCAAGGCAGTTGTCATCTTGGCGGTGTGTTTGGGGTCGTTATCATGCCATTGGCCGTTTCTGAAGGCAGGACATCATGTTCTGCTTCAGAATATCACAGTACAATACTGGAATCCATGTTGAAGCGCAGCTCCCCAGTACCAGCAGCACTCAGCACTGATGCTACCACCACCATGCTTGACTGCTAGCTTCAGACAGGCGTCCTTCTGGGACGACGGCCATGCAAACCAACTTGTTGCAGTGTGCGGCGTATGGTCTGAGGACTGACAAGCTGACCTTCCGCTTCTGCAACCTCTAAAGCAATGCTGGCACGATCATGCGTCTGTTTTTTGAAGCCAGCTTCTGCACCTGACGCACAGCACAAGGACTCAACTTCTTTGATTGACCCTTGCGAGGCCTGTTCTAAGTGGAACTCATCTTCGAAAACCTCTGTATGACCCTGGCCTGTACTGTAACTCAGTTTCAGGGTGTTACCAATCTTCTTATAGCCTAGGTCAACTTTGTGGAGAGCAACAATTCTAATTCTCAAATCCTTAGAGAGTTCTTTGCCATGAGGTGCCATGTTGAACATCCGGTGGTCAGTATAAGAGAATTGTACTCAAAGCTCAAATTTAAACTGCTCTAATACAAGATACACACATTTGTATGGTCCTGTCAAGCAGACAAAAACATGAAAATGATGAATAGGACATGTGGCTTTGCATGGTTAAACGACGTACAGCTATTATCACTTAGGGTGTACTCACTTTTGTTGCCAGCTATTTTGACAATAATGGCTGTATGTTGAGTTATTTTCAGAGGACAGTAAATATATACTACTATACAAGCAGCACATTGACTACTCTAAAATATATCCAAGTTTAATTTCTATAGCCTATTGTCCCTTGAGGAGATATACTAAAATGTTTGCTGAAATGTGAGGGGTGTAGGCACTTTCGTGAGGTACTGTATGTTTCCTCGCTCATGACTCCTCAGGAAGCTTCCTCGCGGTGCAAAAGAACCGAGATGTCCTTAAAGATGGCTGAATTTAATCGGTTTCAGGGTCACGGGCTGGAGGACGGAGGAGCGAGGAAACATATATTTGAGTATTGAAAAGCACCCTTGGTGTGAAAGGGTCTTTACATTTGCCATAAACAGAACTTTTTTTGTTATTATAAAACAAAACAAGCCCAGCCCAGGTGAGAAAAAGTAATGCAATGCATTACTTTCCATAAAAAGTAACTTAGTAAGGCAAAGTTACTTTTTTAGGGAGTAGCTCAATATTGTAAAATATTACTTTTTATACTTCTACTCAAAAATAAGCTGGCACATTATTCAAGGGGTCAGTACATGTCCATGTTAGAAAGTGTTTTTAGAAGGGATTGTGCATAAGGTTAGCTTGCTTGTTTCAGCATGAACATATTAAGAAAGACATGCACTGTTCAAACGTGTTAATTTGCAGCATGTTTTTATTAAATCAGTGTAAAAATACAATCAAACTCATTTGGTTACAAAATCATGAATCAGCGGTAGTTACAAAATTATTAATTGGTTATCGCAAAAATAAATAGTCTTTGTATACTTGGTCCCTGGGTTGCGTCTGGGTCCGGGTGACTGACACACACACACACACACACACGTATATTCACACAAGTTATAGCCATTGAATGGCTTACAGTACAAATTGTGCATTGCTTGAGCAGAAAGTTACACAAAAATACAAAATCTCTCTGCTGCTCCTTGAAAAAACCCTGGATAAGTGGCAAAAACATTAAGAAACTGTTCAGTTTCTCTTAATATTGATGCAATTTTGTGGCATTAGAAGAAAGCAGCAAGAAGTCATAGAACGTGTCAATTGTATATAAATCACAACTGAATTTGTGTTTTTATTGCATACTGTTGTTTTTGGTATTTCATCCTTCAATAAATCATTTAGATCAGGGGTCCAATCTGCTCCTGGAGGGCCACGGTCCTGCAGAGTTTAGCTCCAACCCGCCTCAACACATATGCCAGGAAGTTTCTAGCAATTCACTTGAAAGCAAGTCTGCAACCTTAGCCGAAAAAAGTGCAGCGCCTGCTAATACTGCGGTAGGCAGGGAAGAACAAGAGGCCGTTGTTTTAATGGATGACAATGGAGGAGAGGCTTCACTACGCTGAATAAATGCTTTCGTGAGGAAATAGCTTATTTAATGAATCGACAGCACATCGGCTAATCTTCAATATATTTGCTGTTAAACAATGTTTACGATTTATCTATTTTTAGAATTTACACTGAAAAAAAATAATGCTTTTTTATAAGAGAGGTTACGGACAATTGCGCGATGGGTATGATTCAGCTCACTGCATTTCTCATTCATTTCTATGGTATCTGCAAACAGTGATTGACTGTTGCCTGGAATTCAATGACATCAAGGCTGTAATGTGATTGGTTATCAAGGCACATGTGATCCAAGTTAGCCGTTACGCTTTCTCCAATGGTAGAGCCACGGACCCTCGTATCTTCCAATAATCAAATCATCTCTGTTTCTAGTATACCTAGTAAGATCTTGATCAGCTGGTCCAGGTGTGTTTAATTGGGGTTGGAGCTAAACTCTGCAGGACAGTGGCCCTCCCGGAGCAGGATTGGACACCCCTTATTTAATTAGATTATATAGAGTGGTGCAGTTCCAAAACATGGAAGCGAGTTAGCATTTTAGCACTTCCGGTTCCATCGTTCCTAAGTCAACAGGTTTTTTGAATGGGGTTTTGGTTAAATGGCTGAAATAAGGTCTGTGGTGAACACGAGCTCAAGACACTTTCACTTTTTATTCTATAACATAAAATCTGTACTACCCTACTCGTGATTCTTTTAAGCTGTTATGTGTCTTGAAAAAGGAGGTTGCTAACAAGAGGCTAAATGGGACTACAGAGGCTGTCGAAGTGATTAAACATCATAATGGTGAAAAGGTAAACTCAGTCCGCTTTTACAGCCTCATTATGCTTATAATTGTGTTCTTATAAACTATTCTAACTCAAACGTTCTGGGAAAATGGTTTTTAGATAAAAACGGAAAGAGTTGTCGGAAGCGTAGTGATGGTGACGTTGAAGTCGAGCGACCGTGTTGTAGTTCGTTTATAGCCTCCTTTAGCTTTTAACTTCTGGAAACTGCATTTAGGCTTCAAAAATCATAAAAGTTATGTTCATCTGTGATAATTATCTTGATGGACAAAACCTGTGAGTATCAAACTTTTGTTGATCACAAAGCTTGTTTTTTGCGATAATCCAAAAGCCTATGGAAAAATGTTGTCGAGGGAACCAGTGTTATGCTAACTGTCGGTTGGCCTACAAACTAAGTGACATCATACCTGCACCACTCTATTTTGCAGTACAAATTCATGATCCATCAATCAATGGCAATTTGTTCTTTGACAGATAAAGATACAAACTGCAAAGGCCTTTGTACAGTAATGTAAGGTTAGACTAAGTGAGGAAATAAAAGGTCAAATTAACGTTTGTCTACGAGAAGGCAATACTAACAATAGGCTATATAAAAATATATACATTTCTATCTGAAAACATTCAGTAAAGGACAAACTTTCATTCTCAAGAGAACATTCCTTTACATTTAGTTCACCAAACTATTTTCATGCAGTTTTAAAGTCTTCTGTCCAATACACTCCATTCATTTTCACAGTAGTGCAACATAGCTTAAGATATCTAGATAAAAACATCCAGTTCATACTGTGTTAAACATTAACATCATAAACTCAGCATAGAGGTTTCAGGCCTTTTCCTGTATTAACTCTGGGTGTTGGTGAAGATGATTGTGTGTCCTTACAGCAATTCATAATAAAGGTGCACTAAGTAATTTTTTTCAACTTAAAGTTTTAAACCTAAATGTATTATTAGCTCTTTTGGCAAATATGTTTAAAATGATGTACCATGAGATAAAGACTCCAGTCTTGTCAGTGGCTGTTAATAAGGCAGGTTGCAGGATCACATGACCAGCTGAATAATACAATGGTAAAAAACAACAAACAAACTTGAAAACTTTTTCTTTTCCATCCACACCTCTAGGTGTCAGATTCAGTATAAAGTCCGAGACCATTGTCATATCAGTCAATAAAACAAAGAAAAAACACTTAGTGCACCTTTTAATTTTAAATGTATACACTGTTGTGTCAAAAAAGGTAACTAGTAGAAGTACTGAGAAAAAACATGCTTTGTGTTAACAGTTATATAATATAAATGTATGGCTGTGCTGCCTTATTATAGGTGAAGTTTAAATAAGATTTTAACAATGTTAATGTACAAAAAACATTACTATTATCATATTTAATTTCAGCCTCAATTGCTAGTGTGCACATCTGTTTTAAAAATCCCCATCTTATTTCTTATATAAACTACAGGCTAAAAGTTCGGAAGAATCACGTTTTTTTTTATGTTTTTGAAAGAACTCTCTTCTGCTCCAAGGCTGCTGTTATTTAACCAAAAATACACTTTTGTAACATTAATATTGACTTTATTGTCACTTTTGATCAATTTAATGCATCCTTGCTGAATAAAAGTTTTTTTTTATCTTACTAATAACCCCCCAAACTTAAGCAGCAAAAACTGGTTTCAACATTGATTATAATAAGAAGAGTTTCTTGAGCATCAAATCAGCATATTAGAATGATGAAGGATCATGTGACACTGAAGACGAGTGATGATGCTGAAAATTCAGCTTTGCATCATAAATTACATTTTAAAATATTCAAACAGTTATTTCAGTTATCACATAAATGCACCCTTTGTGAGCAGAAGAGACTTCTTTCAAAAACATAATCTTAATTATTCCAAACTTTTGACAGGTAGTATAACACCATGTATAGTTATAAAATGAAACCCTGGATCACTCAGAATTTATCCCAAAGTAAACTTAAATCTCTATTTGTGCTGTTAAGACACTAAATACTTCCCCCAAAAACAAAACCTTACAAATCCACATGCAAAAACAAGATTCTCCTTTGTGTGAATGTCTATAACAAAGTGCATTGAAGTGTAGTCAGACACCTTAGGAAGCACAGGTTAAGTCACCTTAATAGAGGGCTTCCTGTGCACACAGAGAAGAGTGACGTATGGCACCCCGATAAAAGCCCATTTCTCGCTGGGCCAGAATTTGACAACGGGCCCCTGCTCTGGAGCCTCAGACGCCGCGTCAAAATAAGCAAAACAAACACATCCCAGGTAGGACGCCAAGCAGATGAGGATATGCCTATAAACAGATGCATAAAGGGGAGAAATCTACAGCAAATTATATATTATAACAACAATCAAATAATATTAATTTACTGATTTTTTTTATTTCAATGGATATCAGCCCACAAATCTGTACTGTTATATGAGAAATAACATTTTCAGTTTACAAACATTTCAGAATCTTCACTTTTGAGTGAACTACGCTGGGAAAAAAAGTGGTTTAGAATTTACTTTTGAATTTACAGTTTTCACTCAGTAATAATTACAAAGAAAATGCAAGTAAAGCATTGAATTAAATGTGAAAATTTTAAGTAGAAAGACTGAAATGTATTTTTGTGTAAAATGTATTCTTACAATCTTTTATTTAAAACTTCAAAAAAAAATTTTTTTTACAGTGTATCCGTTTAAATGTAGGTGGGAAATGTTAAGAAAAGTACAAAAATAGAAACTTTGGGAAAAACAAAGTTATTCTGTATTACATTTATTAAAGTACATCAGTGTTATTTTAATATCATTTAGAAACGATTTTATTTTATATTAATTATCATTTAATATATATACAATTATATAATTTGATAATTTTTTTAAATATTTTCATTTTTGTATGTTCTGTTTTCATTTTCATTTTGGTTGATGTTTTGGTCATTCTGTTTTGACATTCTTAATATTTTTTGGTTTAAAAAATATGTCTATATCATTTTTTATTTCAATGTGTTGTTTTAGTGCATCAAGTTCAACTAAATGAATAAGGTCGCCTTGGCAACTAGTTGAAATAAAATAAGTTTTTAATATTTTTTTTTTATTTCAGTTACAATAACGAAAATGTTTTTCATGGTTTTAGTTCTAATTTTAGTAATATAATAATCCTAAACTGCATTCATGTTCAGCTGGATTGTTATTTACAAACTTTTTTTTGAGCTGAACCCCATTTGACATACACTAAATATAAACTTTACTAAAAAGATTTAAAATTTTGAATTGGAATTTTAAGTTAATACTTTAATAATTCAACGACACATTCACAGTTCTCAAATCTTCTTTAATGGTCATGACATGCATTTTTTAAAGTCATTTATTCATTTTAATTTTTCACTTTTGTGATTTCATAACCCCCCTCACTTCACTCACGAACACCAGTTTGGGAAACCCTGCTCTACAGGAAAAGTACATAGAGTAAAGCAATGTTGCAATGTGTTGACATTTGACAATGCTCACGGTGGCTTACTTGTATGTGCAGCACACTGAGCATGCACACTAGGTGCTATATATATATATGATGTGACAAGTGCACTTACCAGGCACAGTGAAGATATGGGAAGTTGACAGATGACCACATCTCACAGAAAATGCGATCACTGATCCAGCACACGAGTGCGAGAGTCCACCACAGACCCGAGAGCAGACCCAGCTTGAACACACGCAGGTTGTCGCACCTACAGACATTATAAACACAAGCAGGATGTGTTTGATTGACAGGTGCTACTGTTCATACTTAAACTTCCTTCAACAACAGGGTTATTATAGTATGAGCAATACATGTTACAGCATCTATTCATCTTTCTTAACGTTAGTTAATAAAAATACAGCTATTCATTGTTAGTTCATGTTAGCTCAGGTCCATTAAATAATATTAACAGATACAACTTTTGATTTTAATAATGTATTAGTAAATGTTTAAAGTAACTAAGATTGATACATGCTTTAGAAGTAGTTTTCATTAGTTAACTAACTAATGTAGTAGTTAATTAATGTTAACAAATGGATTCTTATTGTAAAGTCTTATTACTAAAACCATTTTTTAACTTGAAATAAAATAAAAGTTAACTGAAATAAAATAAATTTTATCAACTCTTCTGATTATTCTTTTCACTCCTCTATCAGAAATCTTGCGAGGAGCACTGGTCGAGGCAAATTTATGGTGAAATTATTGTCTTTCCACTTCCGTATTATGGCCCCAAAAGTGCTCACTGGACCACTCAGAAGCTTAGAATGGCACCTATAACCAATGCCATCATTATGTTTTGCAACAATTAGGTTGCGAAGGTCTTGAGACAGCTCTTTGTGCTTTTACCCATCATGAGATGTGTCTTGTGTGACACCTTGGCAATGAGACCTTTTTGTAGGCCATCATTTGGGACTGAACCAGCTGTTATTAATTTCCACTGACAGGGGGCTGGATTGCTTTTTAAGTTTTCAGCAGTTGTCTTGGCTTTCCATGCCTTTTTGCGCCTCCTTTTCTTCATGTGTTCAATACTTTTTCCCTGTGTCATTTCACATTATTACACATAACTTCATTTCTGAACTTATTTTTGTTTGTTTCTTTGTATGTATGGCTTACTTGGGTTGTTACCAACATCTGGTGAAAATTTCATGTCAATAGCACCTTTGGAAATATTTTTACTGAGAAAAATGATGACGTGTTCAATAATTATTTCCCCCGCTGTATTTTCAAGGAAGTTCTGTGTTTATTAATAGGTGTAGCTACATTAACATCTTCAGCTAGGCAGCTTGAGATCCTTTCCATCTAAACTGGTTATGTTTAGCCTTGAGGTGAATGTTGGATATGAGCAGCATGATAATCTCTCTCTCTTTTTTTAGTTATGAGAAAGAACCACAATCATCCGCACAGTCACGCAGGCCAAAGCACAACCAAAACAATGTACTTTCACAAAATGCATGCAGGCTAAAAAGTTACATAGAGTACCTTTAAACTAAAATGTTCCATGGCAACTTACTGCAATAAAAATAAAGCTAAACAGAAATATTTAAAATTTACTAGCAGATTACAAAATTACTTAAATTTAAATTAAAATAAACTTCAAAATATTAATAAATAAATAATGTTTTTTGAGTGATGAAAACTATGCTGAAGGCACTGTGTTGAGAATGAAAATAGAGTGCTAGCAGGGGTGGTGTGCAAGCAGAGAGAGAGAGAGAGAGAGAGAGAGAGAGAGAGAGAGAGAGAGAGAGAGAGAGAGAGAGAGAGAGAGAGAGAGAGAGAGAGAGAGAGAGAGAGAGAGAGAGAGAGAGAGAGAGAGAGAGAGAGAGAGACAGACAGACAGGAAGTGCAAACTGTAACTCAGACAAACTGAAAAACAAAGCCTTGAAGTACACTTCAGCATACTTTTAAAAAGAGTACTTATTACGGAAATCATATACTTAAGTGTGAACTGAATAGAGTGATTTTGGACACTTTGACTGCAATGTAGTTTAAATTTATATTAAATGCAATTAGCTGAACTTTAGAGTGCTTTTAGACACATTTAAGTAGGACTTAGGCATATCTTTATATGTAATTTCATAATTACTTCTATTGTCTTTGAAATATTGTTAAAGTGTACTGCAGAATGTACTGACAAGCATCTAAAAACAAATATACTTTAAAGCCATTTCTATTGAAACTTGAATGCCATGTATTTAAATATTTGTAATCACACACTTGTAACAATGAAGTTGCAATTTAGTACCTTTAAAGGTTGCAATTTATTTTAAGGTGATGTAGTAACATTGTACTTACTCATAAATACTGAGTAATATTAATTAATTACATGTACTTACTATAGAGTTATGGTTAGGGTTTGGTTTAGGGTGTTATTTTTTAATTCTGTATAATTTATACTATAGTAAGTACATGTAGTTACAAATTACTACATCACCTTAAAATAAAGTGTTGCAATATATTAAGTTTAAATGTAATATCGAATAACACACTACAGTTAAAATTATAATCAAGTATTCCATGTCAGACCATTACTGCATGAAAAACGCCCTGTTGTTGTACTTCCTGTATTTGTTTTACAACATTTTCTGGATATTAATAACACAATCTTGACCTTAGACAGCATCCTTTGCATCCTTTTAATTTATGACTGTCCATTAAGCAGGAGGACACATGACGACTAGGGCCAAAACAAACAGCAATAGATTCAATGGAACTGAGGCACAAAGTCCAAGATCTTTAGGAGACAGGAACGGTAGAAATTAAACATACCCTAATGTACAGTATACATATACTGTACACACACACATATATATATATATACTGTACATATATATTTGAGAAACATTTAACAAAATTCAGTTTTAATTCTTGTGAATAGAGGAAAGTTGTCATGCGTTAGTTCCTAATGTATAAGCACACGGTGATCTGTTGTACATAGCCTAACTAAAACTACAAACTCATACATGATTTGCTGTAAGATAAAGCTACATCTAACTGGTCTGAACGCAGAGAGACACGCTATCAGGAAAACCACAGCAGTGCATCTCATATTCAGGAAGCCGCTGATAAGCTTGTTTCTTCATCTACAGAGCAAAGGCAAATGAACTCTATGCATATCTAGACAGGGTTTCCTGAGGCCAGAGGATTTCAAGCATGTGTGCTAAAGAACAAATTTCACATCGCCTCTCTTTAAGAACAAAAAGTATCAGTGTGGTGTTGTGTTTTAGGATGACCACACTGTCTGTTTAGTTGAACTTTTGTTCAAAGGTCAATAGACAGTTTGAAACTTAACTTAAAGAGATCATTCACCCAAAAATGAAAATGCTGTCATCATTTACTCACCCTCATGTTGTTCCAAACCACAACATGAGTTCTGGGGCACCATTGACTTACAATCTTTTTTTTTTCTACTATGGTAGTCAATGGTGCCCCAAAGCAGCCTGGGTACAAACTGTCTTCAAAATATCTTCTTTTGTGTTTAGCAGAACAAAGAAATGTAAACAGGTTTGGAACATACTGAGGGTGAGTAAATGATGACAGAATTTTCATTTTGGGGTGAACTATCCCTTTAATATACTACATTTTGGATGTTCTGAAGAAAATGTGAGTGGCCCACCATCAAGATGGGTCCCTCGTTTAATGTAGTTTTTTTTACTGTTTTATGGTCTTCCAGGTGCAAATCATAAGTTAGGCCTCTTTAACCCATTGTGAAAAAAAGTGTGCTTAACTCTATTGAATGTGCACTTGTAGTGTAATTTAAATCTTAAAATTATATTTAAAATAAACTGTACTTGCAGATACTATATAATTAATTAAAATAAGAGGCCACCTAAGTTTACTTAATGAGAGTACACTTTATTAACTATGTCTCTTAACACACTTAAGTACACTTTTAAAAAGAGCATTTCTTAATAAAGTCAAATGAAAAGTTTTACTTTAAATGTGCAATAGGTGATTCTCTACACAGAACCATTTTTGTTATGCTGGTTGAACGTCTTCTCATATCCTGATAGAAATCGCTATGTTAAGCAGTCTAAATGTATTTTTATAGATTTTTATTATCTGTGGAAGGCGTAGGACCATAAAATGTTCGTTTAATCATTGCTTCCAGTCCAAATGAAATGATAGCATTTGTGTTTCCTATCAGTCAACGTGTGTTTGCATACTACTGCGCAGCCTGTTCACGAAGACATCATACGTCATCAACGACAGAGCGAGAATGGCAGGCAAACAGCAACAACCTAACAACCTTTCCTTCTGAACCAACAACAAGTGGCAAGTATAGTTCTATGTACCGCTAACATAGCCCTATATGCAGATAATTCAGTGAGATTCGACACGGTCACCGTTATATCCTGAAATCGCATCTGAATAAGGCTGAAATACAATGCATTCCTTTTTACTTTATGTCAACAGGTCAACTTCTGAACTGGAGCCATATAAATGTATATAAATATATAATACAAGTGTAAATGTAAACTAATACATTTTCATTTAATACCAACTAAATTTCAATTAGGTGTCCGAAAACATTACATTCAGTTTGCACTTAAAGGCAGGTTTTTTCTAAAAAACTTTTTCCCAAATTTGTTTAAACTGTCTTTATATACTAATACATAATTAAAATGTAATTACTCTGAAAAAGAGAGTATAAAAATCGAGTGTCTCTAGTCCTCTCATGGCTGCAATAAACACAGCTAGTACTTTTTCCATTCACTCCCACCCCCTCCCTTCTGGGCTCCTTCCAAAGCATAGACAGTATAAGAAATGGACAGAGTCATCTCATTGGAACTCAATTGAGGCAAGTGAAGCCCATTTTCAGCGATTTTTTAGGACTTCCGTTCCTGACGCGCAGACTCAAACTGAGCTTGACGACGTAGATGTGACGTGAGCAACCCGTCTGTCTTCTAGTAGCTGTGGCATGAGAAATCTGAATCATTCCCTTCCGAATCTTGCAGAGACGGAGAGTGTGAGTAGGAGCTGTCCATGATCTAGGAGCAGGAGAAACTTTTGCTAGGTATTCTGATTAATTATTTTGTCATTTTGCCTCCACGTCTCCCCGATTGCCCGCGAGCTTCTCCTCCTGTCCATACGGTAATCTCTCTACTGTGCGACAGAGAGTCGCGTGGTTATGACGCAATCGTTAGCCTACTTTTACAAAAACTGCTTCTACAGGGCCATAATGTAAGCTACAAGGTAATGGAGCATTTTATACATTGTCGTGTTTCTTTAGAAATAAATAATGGACAAATGGAGTCTTCAAACGCCTCAGATGTAAAGTTATTCGCTGTCAAAGTGACGCCAAAATGAATGGGAGTCAATGGGATGCTAACAGCAGGTGAAGTTCTGCTACAAGATGGTGGCACGCGGCCGGCTTCAACTTCCGGTCGACTTCCTTCCCGCTTGTTCCAAAGCCACGCCCCCAAAACACATGAACGCGCGATGCCGACCGCTCAGCTGGAGGACGCGTTTGCCAGCGCCGAGCGGAGAGGAGCGCAGTGCAGAGTCCTGCAACGGGTCGGGTACCCACGGGTAGATTGTGACATTCCTAAAATTCACGGGTGGGGACGCGGGCGGATAATGAACTCCTTGCGGGCGGGTAGCGGATGAAAAAATGTGCAATATTTTGTATGTCTAAATTACCAGCATTACACATACGCAAATATGTGTTTTAGTCAGGCCATCCTTAAAAATATTCTTGTTTGCCGCAACCCGACCGACCCTGTCAATTTAGGACCGACCCAATTACATTTTTTTCTCCCCTTTTAGTCCGACCAAGTTGCGACATTAAATTTCTCTGTACTGTAGGCTAATAGGCCTATATGTGTTGTAGCCCAGTCATTAAAAAACGATTTAGTTTCATATTCATGTTTAAATAAAATAATATACTTTTTTTTTAAATTTCATGTTGATTATAGGAAAAGTGAAAAGCATGAATAAGATAAGATTATCCCGAATATCGTGAGACAAATGGAGTGGGCAGACATGATTTTGACCACTTCATTAAGTTTGTTAAGCCTTTCTTTAAAGTGAATTTCGTTTTGTATTAATTGTATCTTCATTTTAATCAATGTTTCATCTACCAAATTCATGGATTTAATAAATAAGTAAATATAGCAGGCAGGCAATATAATCAGGACACAGCCGGAGGCGCCCGCGCGTGAACTGATCGTCTCTTAAATGAACCGAAACTCATCGTATAAGCTACTTGCCTCACAGACCTGAGAAATAGAAAGCATGAAATGTGTACTTTTAAACGAAACAATTCAAAACGAAAGAAAACAGACTGTTCTCTGCTTATAATCCGTATGAAATGTGCATTTATCTCTGGCGCGTTCACTACTGTGAAGATCGCAAGTCAGCATCGTCATCTTTGACACAGAAAACACTTGCTTATTAATAAACAATTGAAATGTCTCATTGATATATTTGACAGGCCTATTAATAATCATTACTTTTCCCAGTTCTTTGTGACAGCTTTTTAGGTGCGTTATTGGCAGCGCACCCACATGTTGTTACATGAACGCATTACCTGTGTGGTTTATCGCGGGCACGGGTCGGGTAACGGGCCAAATATTAACGGGTCTGGGCGGGTGCGGATTTAATTTTGATATCATCACGGGTGACGGGTCGGATCTGGTGCTGAACTTTGCGGGTACGGGCGGGTCTCCAAAAATGGACCCGTGCAGGACTCTGGCGCAGTGCATGTAGTGACATCATGTCAGAATCACATGTAATAAAATACCTAACTTTATCATTATGAATATAAACAACTAACATTGCTGTTAGTACTCACTATCAAGCTAGCATATCGATACTGGTAAAGTTTAAAATATATTGAGTTCGAGTCGGTAACGAGCTAGTAACATAAGGCAAAGCTAAAAACAGGTTCCATTGATACACGTTTTCCCATTACCATCAGTTACACTGTGATGAAGGTGAATTTCGTGTAAGATTCATAACATTTACGGTGTTTTGCATGTAAGAGCTTCCACGATGAAAGCACTGGTGGCTGATATTGACTCTCGTCTGACTTCTTGCTTTATCCAAATACTTTTTGGTCATAGCCTTTTCGAATACTGGCTTCCTTGTTTGCCTTCGCTG
Source organism: Leuciscus leuciscus (assembly GCF_965113295.1). NCBI lineage: Eukaryota > Metazoa > Chordata > Actinopteri > Cypriniformes > Leuciscidae > Leuciscus > Leuciscus leuciscus. Next base: position 9,883,991 of record NC_138726.1, on the reverse strand, counting down.
ACTGTATATGCAGGTACTGGGAATTTTGACTTCTCTTTCTCTGCCATAATTGTGATTCTTCCTAGCTTCCGTGCCTCTTCCCCTCCTCGAGTCAAACGGGTGCGCGCATATGGGCAGCTCCTGTAGCAGCAGGGGTGGTAGCCATGGTAGCGAGGGAGAGTGACAGTCGCCCAGCCAATCATTTCATTCGTTCCGAATGGAAATAAGTAGCTATGTTTATTGCAGCCCTGAGAGGACTACAGACACTCGATTTTTATACTCTCCTTTTCAGAGTACTTGCATTTTAATTATGTATTGTAAAGACAGTTTAAACAAATTTGGGGGAAAGTTTTTTAGAAAAAACCTGCCTACCCTGCCTTTAAGTATTTTCTTTTAAAATATATTATTTTCATAAGTACTATTTTTAAAAGTATGCTAAAATGTACTTTTCAGAAGGAGCAGCACACAAAACATGAGGGACGAGTTAAGCGACCCATAGGGTTATGGATTTGAACAAACCTCTAACTTTAGTAATGAGCAATACTAATAGGGAAAAACAACAAATTTTAAGCTGGAAACCATGTGCTTTCCTATACATTATATTCAGTTCATATTACAAATACAAGACTGCCTTTAAAATATGCTTTACGTATAGGGACTTTGGAATATAAATAAAGACATATAAAGGCTATTTAAAGGGAGCTGTCACTGTGATTTGAAATGAACATGCACAGCAATAAATATGTAATGCGATAATATGGAAAGCACTAGAGGACTGATGCTGAGTTTCAACAAGCGCACTGACCTCTTTAGCTCAGTGATGAGAAGAGCAGTGCACGGGATTCCCAGCGCCATGAGAGAGATGGAGTTTATCGCTGGCTTGATGAAGGCCAGACAGGTGGTGATCCCTGAGAGAATGCCGATGACCATCTTAAACCTCGATCTAGTGACAAACAGGGAAAGACAAAAGGAATAAAACAAGGAGAAAAGCAGTACAGAATCACTATCTACAAGTACATTTAGATCAAGATGTGTGTGCTTGTGGATATGAGAGCACACCTGTCTTTACGGAATATCCTGGGAAGATATCTCTTGGGAAACCACATGCCGATGGCACACATGAGCACCCACAGAATGGCCAGTTCATCCAGCATCTGCCCCAGGAAGCTCAGCGTAGCATGGAAATAAGTGGAGCCAATACCTAAAGAACAGCCGTATGATTGTACATTAAAAACGAACAAACAAATGTTTTGAATTTAATTTTAAATAATGTAAAATTTTGGAGTAAAGCGCTCGGTTTCATTGACTTCTCTTGAAAAGAACTACACTTTAGCATATTATTAATAGGAGTACTGATACGTTTATATATATAATATAATATAATATAATGTTTTCGGGCAGTTAATTGCATGTTACTATAGCTTACATTTATATTAAATGCAATTAGCTGAACTTAAGAATGCTTTTTTTAACCACTCTAAGTAGATCTTTATATTATTTTCAGAATTACTTCTATTGTCTTTGAAATATGGTTAAAATGTACTTCTGACTATCTTGACAAGCATTTACGGCAAATTAAAATATACTTTAATGTCAAATCTATTAAAACTTGTGTCATGTATTTGTATTTGTAATGATGAAGTTGCAATTTAGTGCATTTAAAATATATTAACTTTAAATGTAATCTCAAATAACACAATATAGTTATAAATACTGTATTATTACATTTTTAAATACTCTCTCCATGTGCTTTAGTATGTGCTTTAGTATGTTAGTCAACACATAAAAATAAGTGACCTTCTTTTTTCCAGCTTATTAATGTGAAGCGGTTTTAAAACAATCTGTATTGTATAGCGCTCTATAAATCAATGTGACTTGATTTTGATTATATTCTTAGAAGATGTTCGTATTTCAAACACTATTTATCCAAAAGCACACAATAATTTGCCAATTAAATCCCAGTTAAAAGTCTTCAAAGTGTTCTTAAAACATGCCTCCATCGCCGCGAACAGCGCTGAATCCCCTAAGGGTCTGTCCTGAATGAATTCAGCTATGTCTGTGTCTAATCCTTTGACTAAACTCACTGTATTATATGACGGCAAGGAGGACTTTGATTCAAAATCCCACCCGGATTAATTAAGTCAGCAGCTTCTTTTAGAGCGGAAAAACTCAAGACATTTGTACAGAGCAGTGTTTGTGCTGAGCTGGCTACTTTCCCATGCTGCTCCACAGACAGAACTGCCAGCGAGCTTTAAATACACCAGCAGTTTGTTGGGAACAAGTCACACTCCTGCAAAAATCCCGGACCAATTTCCCAAGTGATTGTCTTAACCTTTGTGGTTACAGGACAGAATATAAAGCTGCCCCAAATAGTAAGTAAAAAGAAAGAAGCTTGATAAAACTGCAGCTCTGGTTGTCAGTAAGCAGTCAGAGTGACACTAGTGTGAGAAGGGAAGCTTTTGTAAACCTAAAACTGACAGGGATATAGAGCTTCATTGTTTAAAATATGTTACGCTTCACAAATGCAGACTTGTGAAGCGCCCGGGTCATGTGAATATTAACACATCTTGCAGAAGACCAAGTGAAATGTGGTCTGTGAGGCCTTCTGTAAAATGAACAAAAAGCTCAAATGAAGGGATCGACTCATACTGTCCTTAACCCAGGATTAATGTCCTTTGTAACTCCGGGTTAAGGTCATTTTTAACCCTGGGTAATGAACCCCTGGTTTCACAGACAAGGCTTAAGCTAGTCCCAGACTAAAATACATGTTTGAGCTGTTTTAACTGAAACCAGATCTTAAAATGTCAGTGTCATTGTTTTGTTCTCAAGATGCACACCAGTAATGTTTTTCTAGGGCATGTTTATAAAAGCAACTTAAATGTCTTAATTTAACTAAGGCCTAATCTTGGCTTAATCTAAGCCCTGTCTGTGAAACCAGGCACAAATGTGTCACACTTATTCAGAGCAGAGCAAGTTTCCTCCGAGGAGGCAAGGGAGGCAGTGCCTCTTCAAAAGATGATTGGATATGATTGGTTGTGATTGGATATGATTGGTTCATGCAGTAAATCCCACCTTTGGTTTTCATGCATGTTCCACCTTTGTGAATCAGTCTGAATGAACAAATTGATTGCGTTATTGAGGAAGACTAATTAAAAAGTAAGTAATCAGCTCACCCACTTGGATATCACGTCAAAATCAGACTTTATGACACGTCAAAATCAGACTTGAAATGGCTTGAAAACATGATGACTGTGGGGGGTTTAAGTGAGCAATAAGCTTGGTGAAATTAAAGGATTGGTTCACTTCGGAATTAAAATTTCTAAATTGCAGTTTCAATGCAGCTTCAAAGGGCTCTACACAATCCTAGCCGAGGAATAAGGGTCTTATCTAGCAAAACAATCGGTCATTTTCTAAAAAGATAATTAAATAAATATATACTTATTAACCACTGTGACCAGTGTTTACTGAGCTTGATGACTGAGATGAAAATAAGTTGACTATTGAACAGCTGAACATAAGTTCACAAATAAAAATATAGTGTTTAAATGGTTACTGAATTCATTCAGTGAAGACTATGCAGTGTTTTATTTGTTAAATGTGATTATTTAATTTCTGTATAGTAGCTTATTATTTTTGTAGGGTAATTTTCTTCCTTTTTATTGCATTACTGGACGTTTCAACTCAACTCACTGTTGAGTTGAGTTGAAACTGCTCTGAAAAAACAGATTAAGGGGTCGGGGGTCACAAAGTTTTGCTGAGGGCCGCCAGAAGTCTAGAACCGGCACTGAACTGGGACATAAATTTACATTTGATTTTCTTTAAAAAAAAAACATTACAACTTTTTTTTTTAAACTGCTCGGACATTTCAGAACACCACTGCATGCCACGGATATATAACTGTGCTGTAATACTGAATATTTTACTGAGATAACGTATTTCCTCAGTAGCCCTTCCTGAACTGCTCAGCTATTTCCTGAATACTAGCAATATTCCAGAAAAGGAGAAAGAACGAGTTCACTAACTGCCACCTCCTATATGCTGAAAAACCTGAGCTCGCGCATACTTGTGTAAGAAGTTACTTTAGGTCACGGTCACTCTTAACAGCTGGAAATAATGATGATTGATGAAATTTACCAACAACTACCAGCAGAGTCCATATGAGATAGATGCCACTGTTGAAATGTGTGGCGTACTGACGAAACAGACACATAAGGATTGGAGGCAAGACGAAAAACAGCACGTTGCTTATCTGAAAAGAGACAGAAACATGTTTGAACATCGTATTTGATGTAAGTTTATCAGAGCACAGGCAAAGCAGTCCTAAAGTTTATAGACTTCGAACTGCCAGCCGCTCATATGTTAATGACACAATATGGCACATGAAACCAAACAAAGAGAGTGCAGACCGACGTACCGTGTTATAAAATTCCGCTATTCCAGGATATATGAGATAATTCCCTTCACACCAATCCACCTCCGAGCTGCCAGCCTGGAGCTGATCCCACAGATGCGCGTCCATCTCTGCGCGTGCACTAGATGCGATCGTGACACTGGCTGAATGTCTTTACACAAAGCGCCGTCGACAGCTGTAACGTACGCATGCGGCGACAGTTTGTTTTAATCAGTGACTCGTGTGTTGTCTTCTTATCTGAGCATGTCATCCTGCCAGATCCAGTCCGAGTCTAATCCAGCTCGCCTGTGTGCGCGCGTGCCGCTTTCTGTCCTTCACTGACTGTACAAGCACTAGCAATAACAACAGAGCAACATGTGATTCGCGCATGCGCAGAGCGGTCTGCTCTGCACTCAAGTAGCCTACTCTAGTTTGGTTAATAATACTTACAATATTTCTCAGTCACATTTCACCAGCTGCTCAAGTAATTGTGTGGTCTACTATGGAATGCCAAAGCTGACGAAATAATAATTAAATAAACGCATAAATAAATAAGAAAATGTGTATTTATACTTTTATCTCCTTATTTATGAATAATTTTATTTTTTCACATTTATTTATTTTTTCATTTATTTACGCAATACATTTATTTATTTCCATTTTTATTTATTTAATTTTGTTTTTGACTCTCAAAGTGACGGTAGCCATTGACTTGCATTATATGAATCATCAAAGACTACGGTTTCAGCTAAAAATCTTTATTGTTCTACAAAAGACACAGGTCTACATTATTAATTGAGTGTTCATCAGAAGGGTCCAACACCCTATGACTTTTGTCGCACTTGAAGCACGAATACACAAAAAGTTTTGTGGTTGAAATTTAAAAAAAGTAATTAAATCCTTTCCTCGCGGGTCAATTTGACCCCCATAGGAATTAATGGAATGCGAGGAACGCTTCAGTACACATAGAAAAACCTAAAAATGCTCAAAATTCAGACTAAACTTTACCAAAAAAAAAATATTTTATAATGTCTATATGTGTATATGAATGCATATTGCATACTGAAGAAAAACTGACTTTATGACCCAGCGGAACAGCTCATTTGCTCCAAATAGAGCTATAAGGCCATCTAGTGGCAAGAGTCATAAAATATAATGTTATATTATTTTTTTCGGCAAAGACATCCAATGTAAGATATTTTGAGCTGAATTAAAAGGGTTAGGCATGCAATTGTGAGTTATTTATTTTAAGTTGAAACAATGTGAGGAATGTGCTTAAATTACTATTTATTTATTTATTATTTATTGATCAAATCTAGTAATTTAAAGGTACATTTAAAAAAAAAAAAGTAAGTTTAGGGCTTCATGTGCATTTTAAGGTGTAGCAGTGGCATAAATTATTTGTCAAGGCGATAATAGATTCTTAAACATTGTTTAAATGCTGCAATGAATGATCCACACTACAAAATGGAAATTCTTATTGTTGACAAAACACGATCACATATTCGAAACGGGAATGGCCTTATATTAGAAATGATTCAAGGATTATTTTGCATGTTACATTTCAATCAAATGCCAATGCAATACTTCTGTGTCCAGAGGCAAATGAGCAATTTATATGAGCATCAGAGATTGATTTCAGCAACTTGTTTTTTGACCAATCTGTTCATTTAATGGTTCTATTGTTCACCCATGAAGACAGTTACTTGTCGCCACCTACTGGCTTAATAATGCAAGTTGCACAAACACTCCCAATGCTGATACTAGTGAAATATAACATATTATACAATATAAATTATTAATATTGATACAATACTACTATTATGGCATTATAATTGATAGGTGCTTGTGTTTTTAAATTGAGCTTATATTTTCCACTGTAATTAGCAAAGAACATTTATATGTGTTAAATAGGAATACATTGTAATAATGTTAAAGGGATAGTTCACCCAAAAATGAAAATTCTGTCATCATTTACTCACCCTCAAGTTGTTTCAAACCTGTATGAATTTCTTTTTTCTGCTAAACACAAAAGAAGATATTTTGAAAAATGTCGGTAACCAAACAGTTGATGGACCCCATTGACTTCCATAGTATTTTTTTTCCTACTATGGAAGTCATTGGGGTCCATCAACTGTTTGGTTACCGACATTTTTCAAAATATCTTCTTTTGTGTTCAGCAGAAAAAAGAAATTCATAGAGGTTTGAAACAACTTGAGGGTGAGTAAATGATGACAGAATTTTCATTTTTGGGTGAACTATCCCTTTAATCTCATGGGCACAGTATTCCTGCTCTTCCTCTCTCATTTCCCGTCACATTCTCTCTTTCTTCTTCTTGCAGTCTCCTAATCTTTACCTGTATATCTTATCTTCCCAAAGCTGAGCTTTGATTGATAGTCTTTGCAAACTGATTGTTTCTGTTACTCGTTTAATACTTCTCTCGTAAACTGTTGTTTGATTTAGCTACTTACATCTCGAAGGCCTGACTCGCACTATATGACCATTAACTGAAAGCGTGTCGTGAACTCCAACAGGCTAGTTGTAAATTTTTTGTTATATTGTAAATTTAAATGGAATATTTATTGTCATTTTGGATAGACTCAACCTGGGGCCTGTTTCAGAAAGGAGGTTCAACCAACTCTGAGTTAAAACTTGAACTCTGAGTTGACTTATCCTGAGATGGGAAACTCTGAGTTTTCGGTTACAGAACAGCTGAAATGAGTTAGTTCAATCAACTCTGAGTTGACCTACTCTGAGTTAAGCGTGTGCACCACAACTATAAAAAGCCATTATCAATGGAGCACAGATATTATGAGTCACCATGGCAACAGCGCCAGACAAAAAGAGGTCTGCACGTTTCTCACCTTTACATTTTAATTAGTTATACAGTGTTGGGTGTAATTAATTACCAAGTAATCTAAATACTGCAATTTAATTAAAGGGATTACTCTTAATTCTTCTGTAATTTAAAGTAAAATCTGATGTAATTGCATTAGACTATAGAACAATTATGTATATTTAACATACATTTTTAAAAGGTATATTTTTTATGTAACCTTCTCCCTCTACACACTTTGGTCAATTCAAGAATAATTCATGCAATTGTATATTGTTTATTTGAAAGCATTAAAAGTGCAGTTTCTTGTCTCTCCTTGTATTGTTCAAGTGGATGAGGTTGATATGGGATTTAGTAATTAGTAGACATTAATCTAATTTCACTGTTGAAGATGTCATGTGTAGTTAGTAATACAAGTAACTTACCCAACTGTTATAATATCAGAGGTGAAAGAACAGTATGTTATGCAACCTAATTTTAATTTTCATGTAGGTGCAATCCTGCAGGCATTAAAAGAACATGGCAGCAGCTGAAAATGAAATATAAAAACATAATTCAATTAGGTAAGGCTTGAGCATATCATGGGTGTAGGCTACCTGACTTTACATTTGACATAAATAACTAAATAGCATCCAGTGTCTAGCAGTGCAGCAGCATTTTTGGCTGAGGGAATTCCTGGAGGGACTTCAGAGCCAGTCACTCCCGAAGATCCAAGGGCCTTCATAAAATGTAAGAGCTTTACATGTGTCATTTTTTATATAGGCTATTTTTGATATTTCCATTTATTTTACTTTGGGTTGGGTTTTTTGTTGGTCCCAAACATATTTTGATGGTAATATCTGTCTTTTGGAGCCTCCTGTCCCAACAGAACCCCAGGCAGTTGTAAGTAGCCTACTCAATACACCAGAAATTATGATAAATAGTGTTATAAAGTGTACTCAACCAAATGCTCATCTTCACATGACAATGAGGATAAAGAGTTTCTGCTGCCACAGAGAGGAAATGTTAATATTATGTGTCTACACATCACACAGTCTACACATTCAGATTTATCTCACATATTTATGTGGAGTAGCCTATAGAATATAAGTTTATATCCAAGTATAAACGGGTATTCTTATCCCCCACAGTTCAGTGATTTTCAGTAAATGCCACAGTTTAATTATGTAGAATTTGTTTAGAACTACATTATGTAACTCTAATCTACTACTGTATTTTCATTTGAGTTTTCAATTTTCAATGAGTTATATAGACTTCATCTTATAAAAAAAAAACAGCAGTAAAAATAGCAATATTTTATTTATTAATAAAAATGTACTGAAAGAATGAATGAGGTGTTTAAACACCACTTCCTCTTTAAAAAAAAGGGGAGGAGACTGAAAAAAACTCTGGGTTTACCGAAGAAAACCTGCTCCCGACCAGGTTAGGTTCACAGAGTAAGTTACCATGGTAACTGACTCTGAGTATAAGTTACCTCTCTTTCAGAAACAGGCTTGACTTACTCTGCTTTCTCAGGTTTAACATACCTCCCATTCTGAAACAGAAAACTCAGAGTTTCCCTCATTTCAGGGTTAACATACTCAGAGTTTTCTCTTAACCTCCTTTCTGAAACAGGCCCCAGGACAAGCAGTCCAGTAGTCTAAAACCAGCCATGTGACTTCCCACACTAGAGGAAAAACAAGATGACAAATGTGCTCTGAGATTAGTGAGGCATCCATTTCATTTCAAAAACATTTGGGAGAACATAAATGTAATTTAATAGTCACATACCCCACTCTCCTACAAGTGTTGAGTTGGATTTATTTGTTCCTATTAGCCTTAATTAGCTAAATGTTCATCTAAAATGTAAAACATCTTCATAAAATGAATCTTAAATCTAGATAAAATGTTATAAGATATAAAAATAACAAATATATTCCAAGAACACAACACTTTTTTCCACACAACATTTTAATGGTATAATAAAATAAAGTAACAAATATTATGAATATATTTCAAGAACACACTTCACATAAAATTGTGATGGTATTTTACTAAACTCAAATCAATATTTATTTACATTATATTGTGGCCTGTGTATTTGTTGCTTTGTTTTGGTGCCCAAATGCAATATGATGTCATTGACAGTGTTTCTGAATGCTTGACTAAGTGTTGTCTTTTTGTCTTGATACGACTGGTAGGCTAAAACTGAATTTCCCTACGGGGATAAATAAAGTTGTTTGAATTGAATTGAATAGATTATAGTACCCCACTGGCAGATTCACAAGTGAGGGTTGTGTATAAACAAAACACACAGATATTTCTTCTGTCTCGTACTTCCTGAAAGAAAACTTCCATGTCCTCTACTCTTTGAAAAGTGAAAAGGAAGGGAGCCCAAATTTCTTCTTCACACCCTTCACCTTCATAACGCATGGAGTTTACAAACAAGTTCAAGTATCACAACATTGTGATAGCCAAAAAGGCATCATCCTTCATCCTTAAGATCTTTGGCAGAGCAATCTTCCCAGTAAAGTGGTGTTGGTTCTCCTCCACCCACTCACAGGCCAGCTGAAGGTTTCTCATCACTGCTGAGTCCTGTGTGAAATATAAGAATTCCAATAGTAATGTAATTAATGAAGTGCTGCTCATAAACACTTTTATGAAACAGGGGCCTGTTTCAGAAAGGAGGTTAAGTGAAAACTCAGAGTATGTTAACCCTGAAATGAGGGAAACTCTGGGTTTTCTGTTTCAGAATGGGAGGTATGTTAAACCTGAGAAAGCAGAGTAAGTCAAGCCCATTTCTGAAAGAGAGGTAACTTATACTCAGAGTCAGTTACCATGGTAACTTACTCTGTGAACCTAACCTGGCCGGGAGCAGGTTTTCTTCGGTAAACCCAGAGTTTTTTTCGGTCTCCTCCCCTTTTTTAAAGAGGAAGTGGTGTTTAAGCACCTCATTCATTCTTTCAGTACATTTTTATTAATAAAATTAATCTTTTATTAATAAATAAAATATTGCTATTTTTACTGCTGTTTTTTTTTTTTTTATAAGATGAAGTCTATTAACTCCTTAACTGGCAACTGAAAATACAGTAGTAGATTAGAGTTACATAATGTAGTTGTAAACAAATTCTACAGAATTCAACTGGCATTTACTGAGAATCACTGAACTGTGTTCATCTAGAAGTTGATGGACCGTCCTCCTGCTTTTCTTCCACACACTGGGGGCGGAGGGAGAGATAAGAATACCCGTTTATACTTAGATTTAAACTTAGATTCTACTCCACATAAATATGTGAAAAAATCTGAATGTGTAGATTGTTTGATTTGTAGACATAATATTAACATTACCTCTGTAGGCCTCTCTGTGGCAGCAGAAACTCTTTATCCCCATCGTCCTGTGAAGATGAGTACACTTTATAACACTATTTGTCATAATTTCTGGTGCATTGAGTAGGCGACTTACGACTGCCTGGGGTTCTGTTGGGACAGGAGGCTCCAAAAGACAGATATTACCATCAGAATCTGTTGGGACCAACAAAAAACCCAACCCAAAGTAAAATAAATGGAAATATAAAAAATAGCACATATACCTCTTACATTTTATGAAGGCCCTTGGATCTTCGGGAGTGACTGGCTCTGCTGCACTGCTAGACACTGGATGCTATTTAGTTATTTAATGTCAAATGTAAAGTCAGGTAGCCTACATGATATGCTCAAGCCTTCCTTGATTGAATTATGTTTTTATATTTAATTTTCAGCTGCTGCCATGTTCTTTTAATACCTGCAGGATTGCCCCTACATGAAAATTAAAATTAGGTTGAATAACATACTGTTCTTTCACCTCTGATATTATAACAGTTGGGTAAGTTACTTGTATTACTAACTACAAATGACATCTTCAACAGTGTAAGTAGATTAATGTCTACTTATTACTAATTACTAAATCCCATATCAACCTCAACCATTTCAACAATACAAGGAGAGACAATAAACTGCACTTTTAATGCTTTCAAATAAACAATATACAATTGCATGAATTATTCTTGAATTGACCAAAGTGTGTAGAGGGAGAAGGTTACATTAAAAATATATCTTTTAAAAATGTATGTTAAATATACAGAGTTTTTCTATAGTCTAATGCAATTACATCAGATTTTACTTTAAATTACAGAAGAATTAAGAGTAATCCCTTTAATTAAATTACAGTATTTAGATTACTTGGTAATTAATTACACCCAACACTGTATAACTAATTAAAATGTAAAGGTGAGAAACATGCAGACCTCTTTTTGTCTGGCGCTGTTACCATGGTGACTCATAATATCTGCGCTCCATTGATAATGGCTTTTTATAGTGGTGGTGCACGCGCTTAACTCAGAGTCAGTCAACTCAGAGTTGATTGAACTAACTCATTTCAGCTGTTCTGTAACCGAAAACTCAGAGTTTCCCATCTCAGGATAAGTCAACTCAGAGTTCAAGTTTTAACTCAGAGTTGGTTGAACCTCCTTTCTGAAACAGGCCCCAGGAAAGGTAAATACATAAATAAACAAATCACGCAATACATAAACATTCCCTCTACATACATAGATATCTGGTGTTGGGGTGATCTCCATGACATCCGACTCAGGTGGAGTGACTTCCATGTCATCTGGATTTGGTGGTATTTGTTCCTTGGTTACTGGTTGTGGGACTTGACTGTGGGAAGTGACAAACATTAGAGTGTTTTTAGGTATGCACGGCTTTATTTTGTTTCTGGAAATGCACAGTATGGGGGTTTTAATCAAAAGTATAGTTATCAATATCATACCTTGTCAGAGGAAATGTCTGAATTAAATGATAGCACCACCACTTCTTGATTATAGGTATGTCGGACTGGTAAAAGAAATCAATTGAAAATCGTAATAGTTTTTTTTTTTTTTGTTGTTGATGCAAAATCAAATGGCTTTGAGAGTATAACAGAGTGCATTCGAAAGAAAAAAAAAGAAAAAAAACTATATTAACAAATGCGGGGTTTAGCACACAGACACAGCTGTACAGCAAATAGAAAGAATAGAATAGAAATAGAATAAAAAGACCACTAACCATCAGCATGAATATCCCACAATCAGTTCCTCCTAGCTGAAGAGGGGCACCCTGTTAATTATAGACAATATACAATTAGACCATATACAATAAATACAGTATATAGCTGTCACATCCGGTGATTGTTTTTTGTTTGTCTATTACAATGATTCAAACTAAATAATATAATGCAGAAAAACTATAACAACAATACCAGAAGTAAAGTATTTGAAACTAAGACTTCCCAAAGGTTTCACAACAAAATAAAATATTAGCCTAAATGAACAATGTTTTTAGTTTTAAATGAAGAAATTACTATGACATGCAAAAACAGAAATGTTCAACAAACATGTTTTTCACACACAGAATAATTAAAATAATTCAAATACCTTCTTGTTGCACTGCATTTCGCATGTGATTAGCTACATGATTTCGGAGCTCGTGTAAATGGTTATACACCGATTAACAGTATGCACAGTGATATTTTAAGCAGCACACTGTGCATCTCTCGTTAGAAAGCGGGGGATCCTGTTCTCGCAAAAGTATCTGTGCAAGTTAAACACATATTTAAATAAAATAAATAAAAACTATGATTAATCACACTACGTACCACTTGTGGGGGATGGGAGAATGCTAGCACATATTAGCAATCGATAGTGTTTATCACGAAAGTTAACCTACTCCCGATTAATATTTCAGGGAGTCAGAAAATAACAATAACATTAATAGTCATGTTGAGACACCAATACATGTAAGATTAAGATTTTATATACATATCAAAGTTCAGTTTATCTTTAAAGTACAGCGTTTTCTTACTGTGAGAATCGAGATAGAAGTTGCACAGGTAGTTCGAACGGACTATACCTGCGCCTGTGCGGCCCCGCCCACTAGATACAGCGATGGGAAGCTGGAGCTCTAGCTCCTCCCATACGTTATCAGTTGATATAATAATCATTACAATATGATTCAATAGTGCGTCAACCCTATTCGGTTGTTAAGTCGTGACGTAACCACTCTCCGATAATACTCTTTCCGGGTCCAAAGTCCAGGTCCTCTCTACCTACCTACCGCTTTCGCTAGTGTTTTGGTTATTATTGAGTGTTTTTACAATGCCGCAGTGCTGTGTCCCGTGTCCCGAGCTAACTCACTTCAACCTCGTAAATCTTCTTTTTCATTGATGCCTGGACTCTACCCTTAATTATGCCACCTGAGTGATGAGCTACACTAACCACTCTGTTGGTGTTAAAGGAATTGAAACCCTTTTTGACCGCCAAGGGTGCCTCACTAAGAAGGACGTGATCGTAAATAAATGTACAGGTTCCACCATTGTTATTTCTGGACGAGAGGAGCGCTTGGACCCGGAAAAGGCTAAACGTCACGCGTGACGTCAGACTTAACAATCGGATTAACGCCACACATTTATTTATTTTTACTGCCCCCCAGTGTCCTCTGGCTAGTACTACACTTTTTTGAAAACCAACTGACATCAATCGATTGGCGCCAATGCAGCAACTGGTATGCATACAAGCCATACATAAATGACCATTGTGTGTGTCACAAGTCACAACTGTTAGCTAACTTTACCATTAATCACACGTGTGAGCCAGTCCCTTTACATGTAGCTCATTCACTTAAAGGAACACTTCGACTTTTTGGGACTTTAGCTTATTCACCGTATCCCCCAGAGTTAGATAAGTCCATAAATAGTAAATACCTTTTTCATCTCAAGTAGCAGTGCTTTGCCTTCTGAGAAAATAGTTCCCAGTATTTAAACGTTTAAAAATGGCCTCTCATATGACCTTGTTATTTGTACACACTGTGACTATACAAATCACAACATGTAAATAGGAAAATGTTGGCGTTATTTTGTCACTTATTGGGATTAGTATGCTAGCTGTAGCCATTTACATCCAGTCTTTGTGCTAAGCTAGGCTAGCGGTGGGTGTGTCAAACAGACTTAGAGATGAACAAGGTATTTATGGACTTATCTAACTCTGGGGGATACGGTGAATAAGCTAAAGTCCCAAAAAGTCGAAGTGTTCCTTTAAGTTAGTTGTTGATCAGGTTAACTTCTACGGTTTTAACGTTATTCTTATGACGCTGACTCAAGATACGTTCAATGATTAAACGTTCACGTTAATTACCATTGTAAAATCAAAATAAGCCACGGGTAAACTTATGTTCCCTTTTGCAATCGGTCAGGAATTGATTAACGTCGACATATTAACGTTAACTTACCTAGTGTAAACTAAGCTAGCTAACACCAAGTTAACATTTTCAAGCTAACGTACATGTACTTTTCTACCAGAGAAAGTCAGTAGAGCAACATGTCTGGCATAAAATTTACAGGCTACTTAATACAGCAGCACATTTAAAGGATTGTTTGTTTCACTTACTTCAGTTTATCCGCGATGCATCCAATGATTCTCTCCAGTGAAGGAAAGTGATCCACGGAACGTAGACTTGAAGAGCGGTCTGGTGACTGGTTGAGATTTGTGTAAATGCCCATGCGCTGGCCTGTGTGTTACCTTGAAATTGTACATTGGTCAAAACAAATATTTCTTAGCTCAGCTCATAATGAAAAATATTTATATTGAACATTGTTGTGAACGAAAAAAATATTACCTGAAAAATAAAACAAATAATGGTAAAATTAATTGAAAGACAAATTATTAATTGGATGACTTACTGCTTAAAAACCTTTTTTAAGTGTACATGCATTCATATAAGGCATGTACAATTACAATATAAATATTAAATATTTGAAATTACACAACATTTTGCAAACATGCTACATAAATAGTCAATTTGGTTAAGCTGCCTGGATCCGACCGTTGGTTGTTGACTTTGATTTCCATCCGCTGCTTTTTTTGTGGGGGGTGACCAGTCCACTCCTGCACTATCCTGTTGAAGGAACAGACATAATCATGTAACGCTGACCAGATTTAATGAGTGATTCTTAAAGAAAATCTAAAGAAAAATTGCTTCTACCATTTCGATTTTTATCATTTTGAAATAAAAAAGGATTTTAAATTGAGGACCTAGAAAACATAGTAGCATAGTTAAAGGCAATGTTTACTTGTCTGAATACATTTTAAAATAAGTAAAAACAAGAGATATAAGGGACTTACAGAAGCTTCTGTGCTCCTCTCTGAGATCTTGTTAATAACAGGTGCTCCCTGTGCGCAACACACAGGCGCTATCTCAGGCTCAGGGATCTTTTGTTTTTGCCTCTTTGAGATGTTGTCAGGCATGGTAATATCTGAAATTACACAACATTTTGCAAACATGCTACATAAATCGTCAATTTGGTCTAAGCTGCCTGGATCCGACTGTTGGCTGTTGACTTTGATTTACATAATCATGTAACGCTGACCAGATTTAATAAATGATTCTTAAAAAAAAATCTACAGAAAAATTGCTACTACCATTTCGATATAAAGCGTCTGAATTGAAAAGGATATGATTTGCATCCCAGATTAAATTATTAAAGTATTTCGTTTCTAAATTTTAGTAAAATTGACAGATAGGAGGAGGGTCTAACCAATGCTCTTTTCCGGATCGGCTGGGACCTGGACTGAAGCCTGTTCGGAGTTCCCGGGTTTGGTTGTGAAGTGGTTATCTGAGGGGCTGGATGGTTGTTGCACCTCAGTTCCACACACAGTTTTTGTGGAGGTGCCTGACACAGACCTGCGTTGTCCTGTTGAGAGAACAGATATAATCGTGCAATGCTGGGCAGGTTTAATGGCTGCTTCTTAGACTAAATCTAAAAGGCGTATCTTTTTTTTTTATCATTTTGAAATATAAAAGGATTTTAAATTGAGGACCTAGAAAACATAGTAGCATAGTTAAAGGCAATGTTTACTTGTCTGAATACATTTTAAAATAAGTAAAAACAAGAGATATAAGGGACTTACAGAAGCTTCTGTGCTCCTCTCTGAGATCGTGTTAATATCAGGTGCTCCCAGTGCGCAACACACAGGCGCTATCTCAGGCTCAAGGATCATTTGTTTTTGTCTCTTTGAGATGTTGTCAGGCATGGGTGGTCCTTGCAGAAAAGCTTTAGGCTTCTGCTGCAGCAGGTCCTGCCTTAGTGGCTCAGGGTTCTTTAGTTTTGGTCCATCTCCGGTCTTGTCTGGCATTGGTGCTCCATGTGAGGAGCATATGAGCACCTTTGAGGCAGCCACTGGTGCCCTCTGTAGAGACTGGATGGGCATGGTGTAAAGCAGCCTTTTTCAGATGTTTAATCAAATGTTCAGGGATCCTGAGTTTTCCTCTTTTTTGGGACCCTATGGGCACAGGCGCTTCCTTTGGGGACGCAGCAGGCACAGATGCTATCTGTGGCTTTTTCTGCCTCCACTTTCTCCTCTGGTCCATGGCCATTATTCCATCAGAGTAACTTGAGTGCTGATCTTTCTTTGATGCATCACTGAAGACCAGGGATGAGGTGAGATCTGCTTTTTTAGAACTGGGAGAGTTCTGCTGGGACCGGACAAGCATACATTCTCCCTGTTTGGACCTGTCAGGCACAGATGCTTTCGGTGTCTGCTGCCTCCACTGCTTCGTGGTCTTCAGTTCTCCCTCCTCGTATTTCCCAGGCCTCCGCTTTCTCCACTGCCCTGTGGTCTTGGCAGGCACAGGTGCTCCCTGTGTGGACCTGGAAGAAAGGGGTGCTCCCTGCGTCATCTTCTGCCTCCCCTGCAGTGTGGTCTTCACTGTTGCATCAGAGGATGAGGTGAGATCTGGGAATCTGGGAATCTTCCGAGTGCTGGGAATGAGCCTTCTCAGATACATCACTGAAGACCAGGGATGTGGGGCATGATGTTTCTCCTGTCTCCACTGTTTCCCCCCACTGCCCTGAGATGAGGTACCCATACTCAGGATGCTCAGATATGAGGACTGAAGCTTCCACTATCGCCCACCACTGCCCCGCAGCAAGGGCCGTAATGAGCTCATCGGAGATTTCAGGAGAGGAGGACTCCTCTGCACTCTCAAAAAGGGTGTGTATGGTTGACATACTCATATTGATGTTGGATATGATGTAGAAAATGAACTAGAAGTGAACAATACTTTTTGCAATTTATATCTGTGAAAGACTATGAAAGAAAGAGAAAGGGAAGAGATGATTTGAGTAAACATACAGTACAAGAACCTGAAACCAAAATTATCGTGATTATCAATATTATCACGGTTTTGTTAAAACGAGATGAAAGTGTTCAAAAATAACTGATACACTGAAAACATTTCAAGTTTTATATTTGAAAATCAACAAACAACACATAAAACAAGCAGCTCTATGCACTTTTTTAAGCAAGATTATATTCTGTGGCATTTCCTTCCTTAAAATGACCGTCGTCAATAACAACGCATTATAACACAGCGCACATCTCGTTTCATTCAAATACAATTTGCCATCTTGCGTCTCCGTTTTCGATTGTATTGAAAATTCAATCAGAGTTGATTTGTTTACTGAGTTGGATAATATTTTTGTGATCATGTAGTGCTAAGATTTAAAACATTCATCTGCCTTCCGCCATTAACGTTAGCCTACTTCTCGAATAAAAAAACAACAACATTGCGCGCTGCACTTGCGTCAGCCTGTTGCTGGCTGGACAGGATTTACAGTGAGTTATTAAAATCGCAATAATCAAACACGGTTTATAGTGAAACCTGTAATCGTCCCATCCCTAAAAGCCTATAACGTTAGTCATTTTATATTATGCCCTAGCCTGGTTAAAACCAGACCATTCTCAGTAGTAACTGAGTTATGGTCTGGCAAAGCTTCATTAAAGGGATACTTCAGGATTTAGCATTAAGCTTTGTATTAGTAGAAAACCTGTAGTATTTTCGAATTACAGTGCTTTCCACCCTCATATCCCCCTGAGATGAGAGATTTATGCATTTTTCGTCTGGAAAAAAACCCCTCCGATGACGCAAAAATCGTCATTTTGCGTCATCGGAGGATTTTCTGGCCAGAGGCTAAAGACTACAGCCAGTAGTAGGAGCTGTCCCGCATGTTTTCAACCCGCCCATAGGAGGTGGGATCTCACTCACAGAATGTACACATAGTTTCAGCCGTCTTTCTTTGGAAGCTAAGCTAGCAGGCTCTTGTTCTGTGGAGAAAGCTGAGTAGTAGGAGAAAGCTGAGTATTAGGGGTTACCATTCTCTTTTTCCCGGACATGTCCAGCCGTCGAGATCGTCCAAAATGTCCGGGATTCGGCTTTTGCTTTCTGCAGTCGCCATTCATTGTTTACATGCACACCTTTTGTTTCAATCTAACTGAATTCATTCCGATTGGTGAATCTGAATGTAGTGTTTACATGAACGCTAAACAAGTGATCGGTTGATGTGCGTTTTAACATTGCTAAGAAAATTCCCGCACCTCCGTGAGAGATACGAGACCGGTGCGTCTCAGTAATGACGCCACCGGCCTCGTGCCGTTCTCCCGCGGCCCTCAGCCTCATCCTGCTCGCCACAGTAAACATGATGAATGGCGACTGTAGAACGCAAAAGCCCAATCCCGGACATTTTGGGCGATCTTGATATCCCGGTCAAACTCGTCACGGAGACTAGTAGCCTAACCTTGTTGTTTTCAACTGCGCTCTTTAACCGGGAGGCGTGGCCTCGTAGAGCAGCGAAGCATCCACATAAGTCTCTCCTGTCTTTCATCCACATAAGCCAAAAATATATTTTCTGGCTTTTCTCAGTCTAGAAAGCTCCAAATTCAAAAATGTCTTCACATTTCTTCTACATAAATGACCTATTTTAAATACACATTCATCTTTCCAGAGGTGAAGTATCCCTTTAATAACTCATTTCCAAAGGGGCGTCACCAACGGACGTCGCTCAAATGCCTCTGGGCACAAGTGGATAGACCTAAAACCAATCAGAGCGATCGTCATCGTGTAAAGCCATATGCTGCGTCCCGAAGTTACACTACGCCATAAAAGTATGTACTCTTTTTGTGAAGAAAAGGTATTTATTTTTGAATAAGCTTTGGGACATACTACTTCGCCATCTTTATCGGACGGATCTGTCACGTGCATCCTGTCACGTAAACTGCCCTGTCAATCATCTTGTCACAGTTAAAATCCTCTATTAAATCTAATTTCATTTCCTACCGTTTCGGAGAGAAATATAGTAGCACGTTCATCTGCCAGTGGGTCTTTCATGGAGACTGTCCTCATGTGTTTGCAATTTTAATATGCATTTAAAAGTTGCTGCGCTTCACCAACGGACGTCCCTCAAATGCCTCTGGGCGCAATTGGATAGACCTAAAACCAATCAGAGCGATCGTCATCGTGTAAAGCCCGCCCCAACGTTTCTGATTGGTGCCGCGATTTCGCGGGATTAAGGCCAATTTATACTTCTGCGTCGGGTTCGCGTAGAAGGTACGGCGTAGCATACGCATTGACGTGTACCATACGTCGTACCCTTCGCCGTATCCTGACGCGCACCTCCTCAAAAATGTAACTACGCGTCGCGGCGACGCGGACCGCAAGATCTGTGATTGGTCGGCTGGATAGCATCGCGTTTCCTCCTACACATTTCCGGAAGGATCTTCTGCACTCTGCACCGCCCGCCCGCCATTTTTAAATTCCGAAGATCAGTGAAGAGCCATGGAAATAGACCAAGTGACCGAGAGATTGCTTGAAGAAGTGCGGAAATACAGCCATCTGTATGACTCCTGTCCTTCAGTCGCCATTGCTCGTAGAAACCTAAACTCAAAACAGCCGCGAGGAATGTAAACACAGTGGAACTGGAACATTAAAACCCACCCGCGCCAACTAGCGTTTCGGCGGTGTAACTGCAGAGCAACACAGACATTCGCAGAAGTATAAATGCTCACGACGGCGTCGCCTACGTGCGTACCCTACGACGTACACTACGGCGTACACTCGACGCAGAAGTATAAATTGGGCTTTAGAAATCAGGGGGGCAGGGTTTCATATTATTTTGAAGTTTCCCCGGGCGCCGCCATTGGCTAGCGGACCATCACCTGCTGTTAGCATCCCATTGACTCCCATTCATTTTGGCGTCACTTTGACAGCGAATAACTTTACATCTGAGGCGTTTAAAGACTCCATTTGTCCATTATTTATTTCTAAAGAAACACGAAAATGTATAAAAGGCTCCATTACCTTGTATCTTACGTTATGGCCCCGTAGAAGCAGTTTTTGTAAAAATAGGCTAACGATTGCGTCATAACACGCGACTCTCTGTCGCACAGTAGAGAGATTACCGTATGGACAGGAGGAGAAGCTCGCGGGCAATCGGGGGGACGTGGAGGTAAAATGACAAAGTAATTAATCAGAATACTTAGCAAAAGTTTCTCCTGCTCCTAGCTCATGGACACCTCCTACTCACACTCTCCGTCTCTGCAAGTTTCGGAAGGGAATGATTCAGATTTCTCTTGGTACAACTAGTAGATAGACGGGTTGCTCACGTCACATCTACGTCGTCAAGCTCAGTTTGAAGGCCTATTTATACTTCTGCGTCGAACTGCCGCCGTAGCTACGTCGTAGGCTGTGTGTAGCGCGCGTACCCTTCGGCGTACCCTGACGTGCACCTCTCCAAAAATGTAACAACGCGTCAATTCTACGCGGACGCAAGCGCTGTGATTGGTCTGCCAGAACCCCTCCCTCGGGGTTTCACATGCTCCCTAGGTGCGCGTCAACGCGGACAACAACGCAGAAGTATAAATTAAAACCAACACGTTGCCTACGGCGTATAGGCTCCGGCGTAGGTCCGACGCAGAAGTATAATGAGGCCTTGAGTCTGCGCAGTACGCTCGACCATCAGGATGTTAGTGCTTCTAATTGACTTCACTTGTCTCCGTTGAATCCAATGGGGTCGCTGTGTCCAGTTTATATACTGTCTATGTTAGAAATGGGCTTGAATGAGCTCTTTGCCAGACTACTTGCAGAGCAAATCTAAATTTGCCGGAAGTTGTCTGGGTTTCCCAGGCTAATTATGCCCGGTTGTCCAGGCAAATTTGATTGCTAACTCGAATCAGTTTAAGGCCAATAAGCATATCACTTCAGTGTGTCATCAGATCTGCTATCGTTTTGTCAATGAAATATAAATTATCAACAATTATATATAAAGATTTGATCAAAATTGATTCACTTAATCATCCTCTCATTTCCACACAAACCACCACTCTATAGCCTACCATGCCTATCTAAATGTAGCTACAGCAAATCGAGACAATAACATTCCACAGTTTAAGAAGATTATTCTGCAAATTATGAAAAGATTAAATTCAGATCCCCAAACCCTGTGTAAAAAGCATACTCACACAATCGCCAACTCGCTACTAAAAGAATGAATCCGCTGCACTCGTAGGCTAATATTTTTTTTATTATTATAATTTTTTTATTGTAAATTTCAGTACGAGTACACAAACAAGCAGAGGCTGTTGAAAGTGATAACAGAATAAGTACAAGTACTTGCAAAAAATACATATCATGAACAAAATGACAATACATACGGGGATTTCAATAGCTTAAACATGGCACATTGTAGATGTGTATTTATAGCCAAAGGGCTTGTTGAGTGTTCAAGAGATAGCAAGTATTGGCTAAAGTCCTTTAGAAAGATACAAAAAATAGGTTTTCTATCGATAAACTTACATTTGTGGATAAAAAACTTTGCTAGGAAAAGAAGCAGATTAATAACAAATTCTCTATTAGAAATATCACTTTGGACTTTGGGGACCCCAAAATAAACTTTTTTTAAAGTTAAAGTAAAATCTTCGGAAATGTTTTTATTCACATAGTTCGAAAAATCAAGCCAGAAGATCCTTGAATATAAGCACTCCCAAAAAATATGATCAATAGTTTCTGGATAACACAGACAAAAAGAGCATTCCTCTTTGATAATAGTATGAAATTTAGACAGACGATAGTTACAAGGGAAACATTTATGAACAATCTTGAGGGAAACCTCAACAACTTTTTTGGTAATCAAGAACTCTTTTTTTAGAGACCAAAATCTTTTCCAATCGATATTTTCGAACTTATTATTCCAAAAACTGATGCAAGGGGGAACAGAAGCACAAGGTTTGAGAAGGATTGATCTGATTTTCTTGTTGGTGAATTCACTATAAGGAGACAGTTATCTATATAGATATGGCAAGCCGTTTTAACTTTTATTCATTTCCAGGATATGAACTATTGATATCAAGAATTACATTTTTGATATCAACAATTGAATTGTTGATATCAAAAATGTAATTGTTGATATCAACAATTTAATTGTTGATATCTGTAATTATATTTTCACTAGTGAAATGTCACCATAGGCTGCCATTCAAAATCAATTGTTGATATCAAGAATTGATTTCTTACTAGTAGAAATATAATTTTTTATATCAATAATTACATTGTTACTAGTAAAAATGTGAATTACTGATGTCAATAATTCAATTGTCACTAGTTGAAATGTCTATTCTTGATCTCAACAATTGAATTGCTACTAGTAAAAATTTAAATTTTTGATATCTGAAAATGTATTTCTGATATCAATATTATTTCAGATATCTAAAATGGCTTTCTTACTATTAACAATCACATTCATGATATCAGAAATTAACATTGTCACTAGTGAAAACTGAATTATTGATATCAGAAATTAACATTGTCACTAGTGAAAATTGAATTATTGATATCAAAAATTAACATTGTTACTAGTAATGTTGATATCAAGAATAGACATTTCAGCTAGTGACAATTTAATTCTTGATATCAAAAATAAAGGTTTTTACTAGTAAGAATTGTATTTCTGATATGTGAAATTGGAATTTCAACAAGTAAGAAATCAATTCTTGATATCAACAATTGATTTTGAATGGCAGCCTATGGTGACATTTCATTAGTGAAAATACAATTACAGATATCAAGAATTATAGTTTACTAGTTGAAATTCAATTGTTGATATCAAGAATGATCATTTTAACTAGTGAAAATTTAATTGTGGATATCAAGAAATAGCATTGTTACTAGTAGAAATCTAATTCCTGATATCAATAACTATCGTTTTAACTAGTGAAAATTGAAATATTGATATCAAGGATTCATATCCCGGAAATGAATAAAAGTTAAAACGGCTTGCCATATATAGAGGTTAGAGGAGTCTAAAGAGGGAGGAGAACAAGAAGGGCCTTTAGGACTGGATTGAAGTAGCATTCTAACACCAGAGGGAATAGCATCAAAAATGACTGCATATTCTTTTGGGGGGACCGGAAAAGAAAATGCATCCATAAAGTCTCTATAAGACAAGAAATTAAAATTTTCATCAATAAGCTGTGACACTAAAAGGATATTTTTATCAAACCAAGAATGGTAGAATAATGTTTTATTCTTATATGTAATATCCTTATTATTCCAAATAAAGTAAGCTGCACTCGTAATACTCACGTTCTGAAGAATGTGACTATGACGTAACAATCGACCACACAAGTTTCAGACGAGGATTAGGCATGAAATTGTGAGTTATTTAGTTTTAAGTTAAAACAATGTGAGGAATGTGCTGAAATTACTATTTATTTATTATTTATTCATCAAATCTAGTCATTTAAAGGTAAATACAATAAAATAAAAAAGAACAAAAAAATCTCCCAAAAAAGTTGCATTAAAAAATTGAAAAAAATATTAGCAAAATAAAATAAGCATTCTAAACAAACATTTTTGGGTGAACTATTAAAATGTAATCGGCTGGGGCACAAAACTAATAACCATGACCTGAAATGATAAAAAGTGGAGAACGCATAGAACATAAGCCTATTGAAAAACAAAGTGTAAAAATGTGCAAAATCTAACAAGATGTGTCTGGTTTTGAACTGATGAGATCTATGATTATACGGACGTGTGTATGACAGCCTATGGAGCTGCAGCCAAATCAAATTTAGAGAAATTACAAGTAAAACAACATGACGTTTTAATAGAAATATGCACTTCACTTCCAAATTTAGAAAAACTAGGTCAATTGATCCCAGCTCAGAGGAATTCAAAGATATGAAATAGCTAAAAAAATGAAGATAAATCAACATTATTACTAACAATGAAAAATACTTCTACTAAAGTATTGAAGGGAATGTCAGGAAAAAGAAAGTATGAAAGTTAAAAGTTATGGGTGGGTTATAAAAGATAAGGTGAATAATATGGGAATTGGTTCTCTGAACATCAGCCCAACTGTGGCATATCCAGTAGGGCCTCCTTGGATATTGAGGAATTGAAGGTTGATTTAGGACTGTTGGACAAAAGGAAGAAAGATGGAGTGGGTAAGTATGGGGTAAACAACTATATAACAGAAAAATACAAACAGGTTTTTACAGATGCATCTAAAAATATTGAGAAGAGAGTAGGGGTAGCTTATGTAATCCCTGAGGTGGGCATAGCAAAGGCTAAAAGGATAAATGATGACCTAGCGGTGTATACTGCTGAACTGGTAGCCATATGGCTAGCGCCTTTGTGGCTAGGGTCTAATAATTGTTTGCAGGCAGTGATTGCCTCTGATTCTAGTTCAGCACTGATTAGTATTCAGAACTCTCAGTCTGAATCAATGGAAGATATTTGAAATGAAATTTTACAGCTAGCAAATGGACTGCAAGCATCAGGAAGGAGGGTGACATTCTTATGGGTTCCAGCCCATATAGGAGTGGAGGGTAACGAACTGGCCGATGAACATGCAAAGAGAGCAACAGGGAAAAATAATATAGATGTGAAATACAGTAAAGCAGAGATAAAAAGTATAGTTAAGGCTAAAACCATTAAAAAGTGGCAACATATCTGGGACAATGGGTGCACAGGAAGACATCTATATAGGATACAAGGGAAAGTGGGAAAAGACACACACACAACCAGATCTAGACAGGTCTAAATTGTGCTGACTAGGATGAGGTTGGGTCATACAAATCTGAATAGTACACTGTTCTTAATGAGAAAACATGGTGATGGAAATTGTGAGTATTGCCAGAGCCATACACCTGAAACAGTAGAGCATGTAATCATTTACTGTCATAAATACAATCAGGCTAGGCAAAGGCTTGTTACTCAGCTGGAAGCAAAGAAGTTCAGGAGAAATGTTTGGTTTCTTACTTTCTTTTTTGAAAAGTACAGGCCTTTTTAAAAGGATATAGACTCTACTTTATCTGTTTGTTTTTGTTTGTTTATTTGATTATTTTGTTTGATTATTTTGTTTGTTTAAAACAGTACAGAATAGTCAGTAACTCCCGTTCCTTACTCCAGTCCAGTGGTGGCGGTAATGCACAAGAAATAGTTGCTAACCGCCAATAAAAATAAAAGAAGAAGAAAAGAGCGGGTTAATTCAGTTGTCATACTGTCTATGGAATCGTGCGTTACAGATTTTGTCTGCAATAGTTTTGACTTTGAGTTCGATCTTAAACTGAAGAAAATGCCGAGCGCCGAAGTGCAAATGGAAAATGGGGTAAAGAACACGAGAGAAGGTGAAGGTGGAGGAAAAAAAGACTTTTGTCTGTTTTGTGACGAGCGTGGTTACTTGAACCTGGTGGAGTACATTCTGCAGCAGGGAGCGCGCAAAGGCGACAGGACAGGCACGGGGGTGATATCTCTTTTCGGGACACAGGCCAGATACAATCTCAGAGGTGAGACAAACGTGTTTCATTAACACTTCATAGCATTTAACTTCATGGCAAATGATTTTAAATGCAAGTTTACGAGGAAAACAGATAAGCACAGATATAAAAACGAATGCAATGTGTTTTCTTATGTTACTATTGATCTTCTGTGTGCGAACCTACTTTGTGATACAACAGAGATAATATATATATATAGCCTAACTTACCTGTTGTGTTTCTCTATGTCAGAGGCATGTATTAAAAACTTGAATGGAAAGCAACAGGTTAATCAAAAATGTATTACATTTCGGATCCTAAACATAAAAAAATAAAGCCTAAATTCAATCTGTTCATCATATAAAGAGATTGTGCCTCTTCAGAAAATTTGGACTAATCCGTTATTAGTTTTCATTTTTGGGTGAACTAAAACCCTTTAACTCTGTAAAGTCTGACATATGAAATAATTATTATTTATTTTTAAATGCAACAATTTATTGAACATTTAGACAAAATATAAAAAGATATCTTAAAAAAAAGTTTGCTTGTGGTTTTTGTTGAGTATCATATTTGATACATCAGCCTTTTATGGCTCATATAAAATGATATAGGCTTGTGAGAATATGGAGCTCATAATCAAGGAGGATAAAACCTCGATTTAAAAATCAAAAGACCCAAACTGAGCAAAAATATGCAATTTGATGCAGTTGCTGATATGGTCAAAAAGTTTGATGAAATTCTGATAGCATGTAATGTACGTTTTTATGGCTTATACCCCAACTGTCAATGGAGAAATTGTATTGAATTCTTACTTCCGGCACCGGCTGTTGGCGGGACTGTGATGCTCAGAGCATCATAGTCCCGCCAACAATCACAGTCCCGCCAACAGCCGGTGCCTTAAGTAAGAATTCAATACAATTTCTCCATTGACAGTTGGGGTATAAGCCATAAAAACGTAACCATACATGGTAGACTTAAAACCATCTACGGCTGTACTAAGCGATTGTATATGCTCATGTAAACGCCAAAAGTTCATGGGCCACTAACCTTGTTTTGAGATAAATGCCTTTTATTCGCGATGTTTTGGATAAGTACTTCATTACCCACAATCCTGAACAATCCCACAATCCCACAGTGATGCATCTGATTGGTGGAAAGTCGTATAACTGTGTGGTTAAACCCCGCGAAGGTCCGTGAAGACTTAAGATCAACATTAAAAATAAAAAAATAAAATAAAAAACCTTTGTTGCGTTTTTGCACGGTAGACTTATAAGTGCAATCATGATCTCCTTGGCTGCCATGATGGCTTTTTTCAAGGAGGAAAACAAAAGTGTTCAAAGGGGTGAAAACCACTTCAGATCGGGTCATGTAGTTGAGTGTAGCGTGTCCGAGGGTCAGCATTGTGGGTTTTGAAAGGGCCAGCATGAGGGACAAGACCTACAAAGTTGTGGTGAGTTTTGCAGGGAGGTTGGTAATGTTAGTTAGCATTATCGTTCACTTTAGCTAGGCTACTGTAGCCTTCATATGGTATGAGTCATATCAAGCATTTTATGATGCCACTGTCAAAACAATATTTAGCTTAGGCATACCTCTTCATGCATTTACTGAACATTTGTGTAATAATTCATGGCAAGTTAATAAACTGAATATGATGGTGGTCCAAGAGCAGACCATGCACCGGTCCATGCATCAGACCGGTGGCGTGGTGCACTTTCTGGTTTGCTGACCATCACTTTTTGATTTTCACTTGTTGGGGATATTAAGAAAATACATTAAATGTTATTAAATTAAGGATGAACTATAACTTCATGAATAAAATGAGCATGGACCTCAACCTGTCCTGTCAGCAGAGTGTCCTGTGTCATAAAGGGCTTTGAAATAAACACACAAACTACACACTGAACACACATGCTAAACCATCTCATAAAAAAAAAAGTTCGCGTGGCCGTCGTCAGATTTGGAAGTCGCTCAAAAAGGCTCTTTCGCGGTTGTGGCTTCAGTCGACTTCAGTGAAGCGCGGTGGTTTATGGGATGAGTAGTTCCTTCGCTCGGAAATGAAAATATGTACACAGTCTTGTACCTTTTTTTGGATTTTCTCTTCGTTTTTTCACTCGAAATGATATGTTGTATGCTTATGAGTTCAGCCGTAGCTGGTTATCCTCAGACATGCTCTAAAACTCTTTAGATACGGATTTTTTGGAACGTCAATGGGAGAAATGAATGGGAAATTTACTTCCGGCACCTAAGCTCTATCGGGCTGTGGGGAGTAGTATGAAGCTGCAGACTCGGAGCCTGCTGCATCTACAGTCCCGCACCCAGAGTCCCGCATTCTCAGACCCCTCGTTTTTCGAGACAGCGCCTCCTATCAAATTAGATCGGATAAACATGTGAAGAACTTAAGCCGAAACGTGAGTATCGTCAATTTTATTTAGCGAATCATACCTCAATCGATTTCCTTTTTAATCAAACTACTTTATAGCTCATCGATACACCAACATATGAATAGTCCATTTAATATTTGTAAAGTAGTTTGTAACTAAATTTGAGCCGTTAATGTATGTTTTTTCGCCTTTTTTCCCAGAAAATATTTTGATAGCTTACGTTAGCCTTTAACCTTGGACTTTTGGTAGACAAGCCATTGTAAAAATTTGATTAAAATTCGTTGACATTAAAGTAGACCAATTAAATACATTAAGTGTGTTAATATCAAAGAATGTCATCATTAATTATTTAATCAGATTCACCATTTTACCTTTTTTTTAATTACCGGACCTTTTTTCCTTAAACTATTAAGTTGAATTAATTAATGCCGGAGTAATTATTTTACTTTATATAATTTATGTAGATTACTTAAATTAGTTATTATAAAACGTAGTATTAAAATGAATCAATATTAATTTAACTGATATGAAGTTGTTGCCGGCCATTTCCTCCGTGGCCCTACTTATCACCCTAGGTATGCTTGTAATTTGCATTTGCAAAAAAACATTATTTATTATTACACAATATTTTTGACAATGGCATTCATCTTTTATTTTAGTGAAGTCGAGGAATTTGACAGAGCGATTCCAAAAAGAAGGAACATTCGCCTACCAGAAATTATTTTACCTTATGCATTTACATTTTACATTTATTCATTTAGCAGACGCGCTTTTATCCAAAGCAACTTATAAATGAGGAGTTTTTTTTTTTTTTATGCAACTGAAGACGAAAAGTAAAGTCACCAACACAATTCTTTCCTTTTTTCTTTCCTTTGTCCTGTTTACAGCAAGATGATGCTTAGGTGATCGTTAAATAAAGTACAGAATTGTTTATTATTGGTGTTTTGTCTATTCTTATTTGAGTTTTGCTTCGCATTCAAAATATCAAAAAACAGGTTTTGTAATGTTAGCATGGTATAATGTTAATTAGACCATTATTGAACTGAAAGAAAAATTGGAATTTGAATAAAAAAAAAAAACATTGTAGCAATACAGTATAATATCACATAATATTTTTCAGAAGATAGTTCAATATGCAATTGCGACTTTATTTCTCAGAATTGCGACTTTATATCTCGCAATTCTGAGAAAAAGTCACAACTCTGACTTGATATATTGCAATTGTGAGAAAAAAAATCAGAATTGTGAGATAAAAAGTCGCAATTATTATTATTTATTTATTTATTATTCAGTGGCGGAGTCAAGCTTCCATAGTAATTGTATCCCTTCCATCAGTAATTTTCTTTCAATTACACCCACGCTCAAAAAATAACTACTGGGTAATTTGTTAGTCAGAGAACACAATGAGTTTTTTTTTTTGGCACATGCATTAAGCAGGGAACACAAATATTTATTTGGATAACTTTAAATAAAACGAGACCGTATTGCATCCTATTGTTTTCAATGGCATTTGGATAAGGGTGTTATACGATTTTCCGAACAGCAGGAGGCGCTGTCTCGAAAAATGAGGGGTCTGAGAATGCGGGACTCTGGGTGCGGGACTGTAGATGCAGGCTCCGAGTCTGCAGCTTCATAATGTTGGCTGTGGGCGGGACTGTGACTACTTGCATAAAATGCATACAAGTATCAGTTGTCACTATAGAAATAAATATGTATATTGTATACTATGTGTATATATAAGCTTTATAGAGAGAGATATCTATGTGTCTAAATGTATTTAAATGCTTAGTTTTATGATCAAATCCCTGTAGTTTTAAAACAATGCAATACAATGATGACTGAGAGATGAACAAATAAATGTGCCTTAACCTAATGAGGGCTCGCAAAATCGCTCGCCCGACGTCCCGGGGCTATTGTGTTTTCCAGTCGGGCTACCAAAATGCATAACCGGCCTGCCCGACGGGCTATCCGAAATAGTGTTCGCTTCAGTCTTGTTATAATCAGATTCAGCGCGTTCTTCATCTTCAATCCGCAGCGGCGCCGAGCACATCGCACGTCAGAGACAAGAGTACAGAGTGTGTGTGTTCATCTGAGTCTCATTGGTCTGTCAATGTCAGAATATTTTTATGAGATGACCAATCAAATCAAAGTAGGCGTGCTTTATATACACAGAAGCTGCTGAGCGCTAATTTGAGCAGAGTGACTGACGCTTCAGTTTACGGTCAAGTGCGAGATAAGATGTAAGTAGCTAAACTAAACATTTCATATTTGACAGCTTTTTAGGTCATAAATGTGAAACGAATGACAAAAATAATCAGACAAACGAATATACTTTTGTCGAATTTCGCCATTTTGAACTGAAAATAGGCCTATGTTGTAACGTGACTAATAATTAGTTTACTGTCATTGTGAGGGGACATTAACAGAGCATTAACAAAGCCGTTTTCATGTTAGGCACAAGATTAATAATGAATGTGTACATGTTGAGAATTAATATACAATTTGTAGCCTTCAGTAAATTAAAAAAGTTCAGCTTTAGGAGGGGAAGAGACAGGGCAAGATGAGGAGACTGAGAGAAAAAGAAAGTGATGGATAAGAAGTGAGAGCAGGTATTGACACAATCTACTGCTCGCTGACATTGTTTTAAAGCAATTTCTTATTCTTTTTTGGCCTTCAAACGTCTTGAAATGGACATATCAGAGAAATAAAAATTTGATTATAAAGCCCTGTCTACGGCCCTGTATTAGGAATAAGATCAATAATGAATGTATACATACTGTGAATGAATTTAATAAACTTAGTTAGGCTACCTGGCTGTGATATCGTTCATATAAATCACTACCACATGAATTGGGTTGAAGTTAATACTTTACTTTCTGTTTGCTACAGTTACAGCAACAGACATAAACACTCTATGCTTCCTGCATGGCACATCTTCTTCAACTAACTTTTCCAAGATAGAACACAACAACTTAGATACACAAATGACACCTAGTGGTTACTCAAGGATACTACATCCCCTCCTCCTTAAGCTATCAATTGGTTTGCTTTTTTTTTTTTTTTTTATATTAATACTATTACAACCAATATCACCGACTAAATACCACTAACATTACTTACAGAATATAACACTGTATAACAACCACATTCTTAATATCTTATTGATTAACTTTTTTTTTTTTTGAAACTCTTCAACAACGATCAGTTATATTGCATTGATTGTCTTTTACTGACTTGACTTATGCAACATAGTCTTTCAAGTTAGCTGGAGAACGTCTCTCTCTTGCAGACCTTCTCAGATTTGTAGGTTGGTTAGTCTCTTTTTCTACAACAGTCAATTCTAGCGATTGTTCTTTCTCAAGGGCAGACATCCCCTTGTCTGCAGGTGCATTGACAACATCTGCACTAGGCAATGCAGAAGTGTCACAATCCTGTTCATTCTCTGCGGGTAGTACAGTCTCAAGCATCTCGTCTGTACTGCGATTTCTTATTTGGTCCACATGTCTTTTCACAGTTTGGCCATGCCCCAGAGCAGTCTTGTATGAAAGAGGTCCTGTACAACATTCCACTACTGCAGGAATCCATTTGGGTCCACCAGCAGAGTTCCTCACATACACTGAATCTCCAACTTCAAAACTTCTGAGTTTGCAACTTTTGTCATGGCCTTCTTTTTGTTTCTGCTGTTTTTTTAGAACTTTGGACTTCACATCAGAAATGCCATTTCTCTCCATGAAAGTTTCAAACTCGTTACTGGTAAAACATGTTCCGTTGTCGGACACTAACATTTTAGGTAATCCATGTGTACTGAAACACATTCTCAGTTTCTCAATTGTAATTTGGGAAGTGGCCTGTGTGACAGGATAAACTTCCATCCACTTGGAATGAGAATCTACCAGAATTAGGAACATTCTTCCCAGGAAGGGCCCTGCGTAGTCTACATGAAGTCTTTCCCAGGGTGAGCCTGGCCACTCCCACGGGTGCAAAGGAGCTTGAGCAGGTGCCTTTCTGAAACTTTGACACACCTCACATTTCTGAAGCACTCTCTCTACATCCTGATCCATACCAGGCCACCACATGTATGATCGGGCCAATCCCTTCATTCTGGACATGCCGGAATGAGTCTGATGTAACTGTTTCAATACAGCCGCTCGACCTTGTGATGGTATGATGATTCTCGCTCCCCAAGTCACACATCCATCCTTGACACTCAGAGCATCTCTCCTGTGATGGTACGGTAACACATGTGGCTCTACTTTCTCAGGCCAACCCTTTAAGATGTACTCATGTACCATGGAGAGTGTTATGTCGTGTGATGTCCACTTCCGAATTTGTGCTGCACTTACAGGTGAATCGTCCATTAAGTCCATCATCAGCACTTGATCATTAGTGTCATCAGGTTCTCCCTCACCTGGCACTGGAAGTCTACTCAGCGCATCAGCATTTTGGTGATACTTTCCTGGTTTGTACACAATGTTGTACTGATATGCTTGTAACATCACAGCCCACCTCTGCACTCTGGGTGATCCCATCCTCGTCGCCAAAAATGTGATATCGTTCATATAAATCACTACCACATGAATTGGGTTGAAGTTAATACTTTACTTTCTGTTTGCTACAGTTACAGCAACAGACATAAACACTCTATGCTTCCCGCATGGCACATCTTATTCAACTAACTTTTCCAAGATAGAACACAACAACTTAGATACACAAATGACACCTAGTGGTTACTCCAGGATACTACACTAGCTTTCCTAGTAGCTTTCAGTAAATTAATGCGTCTGAGAAAATGATTCATAATAAATCAACCTATCAGTTGACCCTATGTTTACTTTACTGACAAGACAAAAATGAAAAACCTATATCAGTCAAAGCTCAGCTTTAGGAGGGGAAGAGACAGAGCAAGATAAAATAAATAAAAAAGAGAATAGGAGTGTGATGCTGATGAGGAGAGAAAAATAATCAGCTGCCCACTTACATGGTTTTAAAGCTATTGTTATCTGTAGAGGCAAAAACAAGTAACTAACAAAACAGCATCAGGCATAAGAGACATCAGGATCAAATTGTTCTTAAAAGATATTTATTTCTTGCAAGAAATGTTCCCAGTCTGCCCACAGACCAGCTGCAGACAGAGTGAGACCCAGAGCAGAGGTTGGCCCGCATTTTTATAGTGTTATCTCTTTCAAAAGCTATCTCTTACAGCCCCCACTAAACAAAAGACACAGAGGAACCCCTGTGGCTCCCCTTACCCCCTAGTCTTCTCACCTCTGAGTCACACACACACACCCTGCAGCTGTATTAACATCATAAAATAAACTCAAAATACAGACAAATGAATGTATGGCATTCATTTGTTAAATCATAAAATAAAAACAAAAGAAAAGATTAATTTTTCCCACAACAATTCCTCCTCTTTATCATTCTCTGATAAACTATATATAAAAATTCAGCCTTGTTTTCTAATTTTAATTAAACCCATTACGCTATCAAATCTTCAGAATAGAATCAATTCAAGTCTTTACATAAGACTAGAATTAATTCAAGTTTCTTACATCACAGTTATGCCCTTCATGTCTTATTCTCGTATATCTGATCACTCTACTTGAACTTTGAAAAAGTAAAAAGCTTGTATCAAATAAATAAGCATTTCGTCTGAAACCGGGCTAAAAATGAACAAACATTGTTATCGCATTTTCCTGGTTGAGAACCAGACCCTCAGTCATCCCAGACATAGCTCAAAGCATATAGTAAGAAAAACGTAAATGATTATAATTGCAACTTCCGTCACTCGTACCATCTGCATATTTTGTTCATCCCTAGGATAGACTGTACCCATTAATAACAAAATTATCAGAATAACACATACAATCATAACACTATGTATTTGTATATGTAGTTTTTTCAATTAATCACAATATTTTGTCAGGAAATGGTTTTACTTCTAAAGCTGTATTTAATTAAAATCTATTTAATAAAATCTAACCCGACTTTTCCATTACATACCGTTTTTTTTCTTATCACCATACTTCACATTAATTAATAAATCTTCTACCTGAAAACTTGACTTGTTCTTTGCACAAGTCAAATGATTAGATTTATATCAATACTAAGCCCTAATTTGATTCAATCAAATAAAAATCACAAAACTTTTCTTCAACCATTAATTGGTCAACATTTTCTCCTGATATGTTGATCATCTCGTTGCCTCATGGACGTTCCATCTTCACCAATATGACACTTTGCGTGCCGTAGAGAGGATTTTTCCAGCGTTGGCGGGGTAGTTTCTAGCACATATCATTGGTCCCCCACTTTATTCTTTGCGATTGGCGTTTTGGGTTGCTGACGTTGGTTGGTGTGGTTAAGGTCAGATGCTTCGACCCAGGTCTCACACTCTCAAATCATTTTCAAATCCTTACAAGAATTTCCCTTAGATCACGATCGCACCCCCACTGGAATGAGTCATTTACTGTCTGCTGTCACCTGCGAAATGGAGACCTTAAGTGATTTTGTTAGTGACCGCTTGTCTTGCCGTCCCTTTGGTGTGACCTGTGAAATTTTCAACCTGAAACATATCACCGGATAATTTCTTGCTCATTGAATAGCACTCGGGGTCCTTGTTCCCCTAAAAAACATTCAACCCATGTTGCTCATGTTAACAAAACAATACAGAATCAGTTCTGTTTGGTTCAATCCGTTCTGACATCCTGCAAAATGAAAAATGTTAAGTTATGCGCAAGGTGCCCCCCCTGAAGAGTTCAGGCCCCCCCCCCCTGAAGAGTTGAAAGGCTCTTGTCTGACCATTTGTGTGTGTGTGTGTGTGTGTGTGTGTGTGTGTGTGTGTGTGTGTGTGTGTGTGTGTGTGTGTGTGTGTGTGTGTGTGTGTGTGTGTAAAAGTCTGCATCTTCTGTAAAGAAAAACAAATGTTGAGGTTATTGTCACATAGTTTTCTTTTGTCTGCTGTGCTGCCCCATCTGCCCTGGCGTTTCCTGTCGAAACAATTCTTGTTATTAGCACACTTAAAATACAAACAATGCACACAATTAAACCCAATGTCCTCCCAACATTTATCTTCCCACCTGTGCGATGGTTTTCAGCAAATGTGAACCCCTTGGTAAACCAGATCTGGCTGGTTAAGACAAATAAAGTTCTTCTACCCCTCCTGGACTTTCCTGAATCCAAATTGTCCTTCTGACCCCCTGAAGAGTTGAAAGGCTCTTATCTGACCACCAGTGGGTTCCTCCTGGACTTTTACTGTCCTCACATACCGATGAGGTCAAAGCTAGATAACCTCTCAGCCTGCTGTGAAGACAGTGGGTTTAGCCCCCCCTGTGAGGCCGAAATGTCTTTGTTTGTGGCCTGAATACAAATTATCCATACTAAAAAGTTCAAAGACTCATCTGACCACTTGTTTTACTGTGCGTTCTCTTGTTCCCGCCACGAGCATATTCATCCTCCTCTTTATGCACGACACTCATCTCGTGCATAAATTTAACGTAATAAAATTCTCTTACTTTTATCAGACGTCCATAGTGACTTCCATTTCAAGGTACACATTTACATTCTTATCAGTTCTTGCTTTCCCTCGGAAATTTAACCCATGACCTTGGCGTTACAGGTGTCACACTCTAATGTTTGAGCTACAGGAAAAACTGCAATATTTGTTAATATTTATTTGGTAACATTTGTTTTGGATAAAGTTTGCTAACCCAAACGTTGTCCTTAACTAACGCATACTGTTCAAAACATGAATTAACACTCACACTCATCCCTGACTATGAACCGCTCATATTTCTTATTTATATATTTTCTCTAAAAATATTTAAATTTTAAATGACAGTTTAACCTTACATTTTCCTGTATCTTTTATCTAATGTTTTTATTTATGGCCTCTTAACCAGTTTCAAAGCATGTCTGTTCATTATTCATTTGATTTTAGAAAAGTCAGCTGGATTGTGTTGGTGCATTATTACTTTGCTTCAGCTTTCTTTGGCTGACTGATAACAGAAAGACAGACAGAGTATCAAGCAGTCTCTCAGCAGTCCACTCAAGCAGTCTCTTTCTCTCTCACTATAAGCAAATAATCTTTTCAACAGCCTCCTAGGACTGTAACTAAAATAATCATAGTCATAGTCAATCCTTAATAGTTCACAAATGTCAAAATACAAATATTTGACTCAAATTAGAACCATTACAATAATCTAAAATACATTATGCTATGATCTTTTCTAAGGTTATCTTTAGTTTAAATACTCAATTCACCTAACCTTCGTTTTTTCAGAAATTTCTCTTGACTCATCACAAGCTGTTCTCATCTTTAGCCACCACCATGTCTAACGACCTTCAGAAGTTCAAAAATTTTCTTTGCCCATAAGGCAACCAACATCATGTTCCTTATATAAATTAATACGTCTTGTTACGGTCTCCACAACAAATAATGACAATCACCTCACGGTCTCAGTTGGCTCTTGAAAGCCTATTTCCATTAGCTCTTAAGCAATAATTTTCTTTTCTTCAGGGTGTTGTCTCCCTGGCATAGATGCAGACACGTCACAATGGAGGACAAGCC
The DNA here is from genome assembly GCF_965113295.1 of Leuciscus leuciscus. Lineage (NCBI taxonomy): Eukaryota > Metazoa > Chordata > Actinopteri > Cypriniformes > Leuciscidae > Leuciscus > Leuciscus leuciscus. The sequence continues at coordinate 9,847,201 of NC_138726.1, read as the reverse complement.
ATACAATCAACGCGGTTTCTTGTGAGTGGTATAGGGGCTCACAGTTTCTGGGGCAGACTGAACTTCTTACAGCTCATCTCGCCTCTCAATGATCTGCTGAAGCTGATCGCCACTCAGTCAATCAGCGCCACTCTCATATCCATCTCACATAAAAACACCTCCATCAGGAAATGCCCAGTGTTTTTGCGTGATCCTTCTGTCTTAGGTTGTCCTTTTGGCCTTAAGATCTTACCCGTCTTTGAAGTAATCACTCGTACACACTGGTAACCGCTTTTCCCCATTACAGAATCTGTGACCGTTTTCTTCAACATAATCTGTTGTTTTCTGGAGCTTAGGAAAAGGCGCATTCAAGAGTCATCAGAGCCATTCGGACTGCCTACTAGTGTTAAACATAGGGAGACGGATTAATAACAGCAGTATTTAATCACTTAAATTCATTAATCATTTTAAAGGCAGCAACCTAGCTGCTTAGATTATACTCAGTGAATTTAGATCACAATCGTACATTCAGTGTACTGTTACTTCTGTAGCCGGAGCCATCAGCCCTGTTTTATGGTGGAGGCTAAAATGAGACAGTCACTGGTCCTAAAATAAACAAGTTCAAAACAGTATTATTTTAAAGACTTCTTTAAAGTCTTTCAGTTTTACTTTTAAAACGTTTTAAGTACAAATTGCCCTTTGAATGGCAATGATTTCCTTTAACATCTCTGTGTCTATGATTTTCAACTGAAACACTGTGCTTTACACAGGCTTAGACAACAGCTTTCAGCTGACATTGAATGAGAGAGAAACTCTTGAGGCACTCAGGACTGATACACTGCATTTTCATAAACTTTTAACTTCAGACTTTATCTACCATCTTAAGGCATCTTTTCCATAAATTACATGTATTGTAATTTAGACATTACAAATTTCCACTCAGAATGAGTCTCTGTTGCACTGAAACTGTGGCAGTTTCAGTCACAGCACATACCAAATTCAGATAAGCAAACCTGTTTTGGCCAATTCACAATCTTATCTTTTGAACCCAAAACATCGGCTGTTAGCTCTTTTCATAGTCAACAACAAGCTTTTGTTTAATCAAATGCCTTTTACACATTTTACATTTAGCAACTGTTAATCCTGTAACACTGCTTCTGTTTATTTTATCTTAAAAAAAAATAATAAGAATTATTCTAGTTCTTAATAACGTTTAAAATTTCATTTCAATTTTAGTTGTCAGGTTTTCAATTACCATAATTTAATACCCGACTTCAATGTTTTCTCTAGGAGTTTATCAACCTGCTTCTATGATTCATACTAACTTTTGAGGCTGCGCTCTCTGCTTTGTCATACATTTTATGATTATCACTATAAATCATTCATTAGATTTGTCTCTCTATATCATCGCATTTTACAGTCACTGAATGACTCCGCTGACCGCAATAAAACACTCTTTGTTATTCTACCTACAGTCTTATCCCTGTGGTCTTTCTAACATCTCCACCCTACTTTACACCCCTGAAGCAGAGTGTTCTTATTCATGAAATGCAAACAGAGCCCCTGATAAGTTCTCTGCATTTTCCCTCACTGTCCCAGCTTCAAATTCAATTACAATAGCCGAATCACAATCTTCATCATATTAACACTGATCTACTTTCTAACCCATATTAACACAGACTTTTCTTTAAATTTGTGTTAGTTTGGCACTTTCTTTGTTTGGAGCCAGTCAAAGTTGATCTTTCCAATCAGAATCAAACTTTTACAAAAACATAATCTGCAAATCTCTTTAAACTGAGAGCTTCAGAGCAGAGCTGCTTACAGCATTTGCTCTCTTTTGTATCAGGACTATTCAGTTACTCTTCATACAGTATAAAGAAATTTAGCATGTCATTAATTTCATTAACACTGGTTTGATAGCTTATTCAAATGGTTAGTATGCAGATTCAACTTAATATTATCATTATTCAGTCCCACTTATCTATACTGTTTCACAGAAATCACAAGATTCCTCAAATCTTGTTCTCAGTCTCTAAATTACACAGACAGCTATCCTAGCCACTTGCACCTTCAACTCTTGTTACAAAAATATGGCAATCTATTCTTCAATACTCTTGTTTTCATAACATTAATACAATAAAGCACATTCACATCATTATTATTGGCAGAACATTAATTTTCATAAGCGACATGGAAAATCTAAATATTCTAAGCAGGTTTCACAAAGTTTCTGATTAACTTTAGTCACATGTTGTTTAGGGAAATTATCTCCAACCCATAATTTCCTTTATAAAACAGACAATGTCCTTGTCTTTCAATGACTTAATTTCAACAAAATATCTGACTTTGTACATTATTGATTTCCAAAATCTTTGGACATAGCTGTCTTTACATCTATCTAATTGTGTTATCAACAACACTGATTACAAATCAGGTATATATTAACATCCGGAAGCCGGCTTAATAAGCTAGCACTGTTGCTATGCTCCCAGCATAGCTGGACCCTTTAGGTTCAAAAAGACAATGGTTGTCAAAATAAACATCATTTCAATAATTATTTTATCTCTAAAATATAGAATTTTTCCCGTTCTGCTTAATGAAACATTCCTTATCTTTATATCATGTTAATCCCTGTTAATCATACTCAATGCCTTATTTTTATCTAAAACTCACTTTTCATACCATTTACTTAATCAGGCGTTCATAAATATGAATGTTATCTTCCCCTACATGCCAGTTCCCTCTGTATCTGTTCAATCCAACAATTCACTGTTTGTATTTTCCATCAGGAAAAACATTCTCTTTTCCCTACATGCCAGTTCCTTCTCCTATCGACTCTGTTCTCTTTTATCTGCTTCTTTTCCATCCAACAATTCACTGTTTGTTCACATTTTTACACTCATGAACAAACTAACGTTACAACAACTCTTTGACTAGTAACGGATAAATTGGCACTTCAGAAAAAACCCTGTACTTTTGCCCAATCTCATACGCTCATCATTTACAACACTGCTCAAATCATCAGTCATAGCTTTGCTCAAAGTTTCATCAGACACACAAAAAGATTTGCAAGCAGTTTCTTCATTGCAGATAGCAGAAAGAAAATCAGTGTATGTGTTTGTGTGTGCGTCGTGTGTGCGTTTGTTAGTACAAATATTTTCACTTCCCCTTTGCTTAACAATCATCCGTTTCCCAATTTCTTGCATGCATTTCTGGCCGTAATTTTTCCATTTTACAGAAAACCGGTGTGTAAAAATGGTCTACTTTACTGTTAGATGACTCCATTTTGGCTGAATCTCCCTTCTGGATTTCACAACTTCGACACGTGTCTTACAATATCTGTCAAACGTCTTCGACAGATCCGATCTTTTTTCGTCACCCAAAATCGGTCGGGTTTCTGTAATTACGTTCCACTCAAAATCTTCCCATAGGCCTAAGCACTTTCTAGCGCTCTATTAATTCTGATTTGATGTGGCTCTTCCATCCACTTGTAAAAAAAATTTTTCTCAGGTTACAGAGATTTTGAGTAAAACTAACTAATCAGCAATTGTGATTATCTGAATCACCTGTGATTATCTGAATCACCTGTGGCACTCCCGTCCACCTGTGGCACTCCCGTCCACCAACGAGCTAAGTGTGGAAAAAACCGATCCGAAGCTACTTCAATTTCTTCCCCAAACAATTGTGATTATCTGAATCACCTCTCGCTCGTACCAAAGCAAAACTCAGCCAAAATGGTTCACGTTCACTCACAGTCATATCAGATTACACCACACAAAATAAAATAATTTTAACTGTCTCTTACCCGAGATGCTTTTACTGCCTCCGAGTTCTTTCTGAATCCAGTGGGTTCCTCCTGGCCCTGATAGCAGTTTTGGCTCTTCTCTCTCAATTCGGCGAGGTAAGACTAAAGCCTTTTGTGCTTTAGGGTGATCAGTCCGTCAATCCGCTTTCTCAGGGCCAGAAGAAACCTCATGGATCCCACGTTTCTGACACCAACTTGTAGAGGCAAAAACAAGTAACTAACAAAACAGCATCAGGCATAAGAGACATCAGGATCAAATTGTTCTTAAAAGATATTTATTTCTTGCAAGAAATGTTCCCAGTCTGCCCACAGACCAGCTGCAGACAGAGTGAGACCCAGAGCAGAGGTTGGCCCGCATTTTTATAGTGTTATCTCTTTCAAAAGCTATCTCTTACAGCCCCCACTAAACAAAAGACACAGAGGAACCCCTGTGGCTCCCCTTACCCCCTAGTCTTCTCACCTCTGAGTCACACACACACACCCTGCAGCTGTATTAACATCATAAAATAAACTCAAAATACAGACAAATGAATGTATGGCATTCATTTGTTAAATCATAAAATAAAAACAAAAGAAAAGATTAATTTTTCCCACAACATTATCCAATTTGTTTGGCCTTCAAAACATCTTAAAATGCACATATCGTGCAATAGTGAGCATTAGACCCTAAACTAAAGTGTTACTTTTTTTTTTCTTTTTTTTTTTTATCATACCCTCATTGGGGGCTGAGCCACAGATACAGACTGATTCATGTTCCATACTGGTCACACACATTTCAGTTCAGTTAGAACCAGATGCATATTTGTTGATATTATGTGTTTTGAAAAAGTTTTTGATTCATTGTTTTGACTCCTAACCAATTTTCTACATTAAAAATTGTCTTTTTATCTGGGCTAGTAAAATTCATTTCGGGCTACCAAAATCTGAAGAGTGCCTGCCCGAAGGGCTACCAGCGATTTAGAAATTTTGCGAGCCATATAGGATGCTCACATTTTAACAGGATTTTTACCAAAAATGTTGATAATCAAGTAAACCTATGTTGCTTCAGTCCATCTTGTGTTGTGATGGTGTTCACATCACAAGTGTTCATCTTGAAATATTATATATAATATTATTATTATTATTATTATATTCTTATGCACAGGACATCATCATCATATCATTTGAGAGAAGGCTCTATAGGATTAAAGGGTCAAACTACTGTTGAAATGTTATCATAATTCAAAAATTGGTTTCATCATGTGCCTCGCAGATCAGTTTCCTTTGCTGACGACCAAAAGGGTTTTCTGGAAAGGCATACTGGAGGAGCTGCTGTGGTTTATCAAGGTACTTTTTGAACTTATGAAACTTTTTGTATCTTATTTCTGTATAGTTTTTTTTTCTTTTCTTTGGTTTTTGTTCATTTCGCATTTTTTAACTTGCTTTTTGTTCATCCAACTTAGGGTTCAACAAATGCCAAAGAGCTGTCACAAAAGGGTGTGAAAATCTGGGATGCTAATGGCTCCAGGGAGTTTCTGGATAAAAATGGCTTTACTAATCGTGAGGAAGGAGACCTGGGCCCAGTGTATGGCTTTCAGTGGAGGCACTTTGGAGCTGAATACAATGACATGCACACTGGTAACACACACACACACACACACACACACACACACACACTCTCTCTCTCTCTCTCTCTGTATATATATATATATATAGACCGTTTACATATAGCAACAATGTGTTCTGAATTATTAACATTTTAACTGTAAACTATATTTTAAAGTGCCCCTATTATGCTATTTTGTAGTTTCCTAATTTTGTTTTGTAGTCTCCTACAATATGTTTACATGCATCTAAGGTCAAAATACACTTTAAAGGTGACATATTATGCCCCTTTTCACAAGATGTATTATAAATCTATGATGTCTCCAGAATGTGTCTGTGAAATTTTAGCGCAAAATACCCCCCAGATAATTTATTATTTCTTGTCAAAGTTGCCCCTTTTTGGGTGTGAGCAAAATTGCGCCGTTTTATTGATCATTATTTGCATGAAAATATTTCCTCAGACCATATCATGCGCTAAGCAATCCTCGCTGTAGTTAAAACATTAAAACACAGCATGCCACAGGAAAAGTGTTCAAAAGCATTGCATCCACTACAAATATTTATAGTTATTATAATATAAAAATGTTGTAACTTCTTGGTAATGATTTCATGTCATTTAAGTGCTTAACTCCATTAATGAGAATGGCATATTTAATATAAATGTGTATATCAGATGTAGCCTAAAGCACAGTTTAAATCATTATTTTATTTATGTAAACTGTTATTGTGAACATACACTGTATTTATGATTAGGACTCATAATAAAGATTTAAAGTGGTTTTCCTTCATCTGCCGTCAGTCACTCAGCTCACCATCGGTGTCGCCAAACTGCTCCGTCTCCAAAATGTTTGCACGCATGAGGTGGATGCAGGTGCGCAAATTTTCCCGTCGTTTGTTTTTATAAATCACAACTTATGCGTCGGAAGTGGCGTACGCCTCTTTCAGGGCCTGTTTTGTGCGTACGCAACGGTTATAAATGAGGCCCCTGATCAGCGGCTGCGCAAACTGCAAATCTGAATGTTGCAGAGTGATGATCGGACTTTCAGAGGTTAACTATCCTGGCCTTAGTTATAGTTTACTTTGTCAATACTGACACTTTGTGGTCACTTTAAGTAGTACGTCGCCTTTAATAATATATCAGCCATTTTGGATTTTAGAGCTCATCCATGAAAAATGCCTTTTATTTCTAAATTATTTAAAAAAATTATCTTAAAAACATACTAACATTATAAGGGCACCACAGGAAACATTATAAAATAATCCATGTCATGGGACCTTTAAATGTAGCCGAGGCTCATAATTGTGATGCTTGATTGTTCTTCTTAAAGGAACACTCCACCGTTTTTTGAAATAGGGCTTATTCACCTTCTTTCCCACATTTAGATAGGTGGGCAAATGCATTTTTGTCTCAGTGCATGCATTGTTTTAGTTTGACAGGGTCGGCGTGAGCTTGGCTTAGCATAATGAATGGAATCCTTTGTTGCCAGCTAGCATGTCCTGAATAAAAGTGATATAAAAAAAAACCCACCTAAATTACTTCTTGTGGCCTGCGTATTCACAACAAGTACAAATAGCGATGCAGATTAACACTAGGCGATTTCCTAGGCAGATATTGACTTATATATTAAGGACTATATTAGGGGGAAGCACAGGCGAAGCACTTCTACTTGGGCGTGATATCTCTGCGCCCCAGTAGCAGTGCTTCGCCTGTGCTTCCCCCTAATATAGTCCCAAGTCAAAATCTGCATAGGAAATCGCCTAGTGTTAATCTGCATCGCTATTTGTACTCGTTGTGAATACGCAGGCCACAAGAAGTAATTAGGTGTTTTTTTTTTGTTTTTTTATCACTTTTACTCAGGACATGCTAGCTGGCAACAAAGGATTCCATTCATTATGCTAAGCTAAGCTAGCGCCAACCCTGTCAAACTAAAACAATGCATGCACTGAGACAAAAATGCATTTGCCCACCTATCTAAATGTAGGAAAGAAGGTGAATAAGCCCTATTTCAAAAAACGGTGGAGTGTTCCTTTAACACAGCTATCTTCTAAGTTATGTAAGGGTGATTTATGTGCATCTTAAAAGTGGTCGACCGATATTGGTTTTTTGATGGCCGAGGCCGATATCTTAGAGAGCAGGATGGCCGATATAAAGCCGATATTTTTATTATATACTTTATATTTATTTTAATCAATATTTTATACATTTTAAATAAATTAGAAAACAAATCTTTAAAGTAAACATGCCTGTACTTTAGATGGCAACTTCTTGAATCTGCAATCCTATTACAGTATTTTTCACAAATAAAGTAATTGTTTAAAAATATATGAATAAGAATATGACACAGTGGGCAACTGGATATTAGGGTGGTCCTTATTTTTAAAGTTTCCAATTGTCATGCTCTTAACCCTTTAAATTGTTCCTTTATATAAGAAAATACAGCATGCCAATTTTTATGGCAGTAACCTAATAATTACTGGTAGCTCAATAGCTTTAAACTTTCTGAGATTTTGATGATTTTCGTAAAAACGGATAATTTGAATTGGTATTGTACCTGGCCAGTAAAATTCCCCCAAAAATCTCCATAAAAGCATCTAATGCACCATATATTCCTAAATATGTATTTTAGATACATATCTCAGTTTACTTATTGTAGAAACTAAATCCAAATTAATCCATCCATGACCCGGTTTAGCAGATTTACCTTTCCTGGTGGAATCAATACATATTTCTATTGATGACCTTGGTTATTGTTTGGGTTTAGAGCAAATTTTTTTGGTTTAAAAAATTACATTACGTTCCTTGAAATTGACCCGGAATTTTGGCCGAATCAAGCAGATTATCAGGAGGCACAGGCAACCATACATGCTATGAAAGTAGTCAATGATCACGCCGAGAGAGGAGTGGCTCTGATTCAAGAATACAATGGCTATCTCACACACTCTGAAGAACAATTGCAGTTTCTCCTTCATGTGGTGGAAGATCACCGACGGATCTATCCAGACTGCAAAAAGTCAACACTGGCTGCTGAGCATCAGAAATGAGGGATTGTTGAAAATGTTGTGCTTTTTTTGAGATTGTTGTCATTGTTGTCATGTCAGTGTTGCTCTGATTTCAATAAAATGTAGTTCATTTGCAGCAACTTTTAATATTACTTGCATATCACAATAACGCCACACAGCTTAACATAGGCAATCTTCCACATGATTGAGCTACCTCTAAATATAATTTTTTTGTCAATTTTTGCATATTTCTAATTTTGAAGTTAAAACGAACAGTTTAAGAGGTTAAGACACTAACATTTTGCAAAAAAAAAAAAATTGGACTTGATAAGGACCACCCTACTGGATATAGCACAGCATATAAAAAAAAATCAAAAAATCAATCGCATCTCCTGTAAAGCTGATCTTCTGTTTGCATTCACTCACTTCGTATGGACCGACCGTCACTCGCAGTAACACGTTACAAATACACACTTCACAAGATATCACAGCTGGATTCCATTAAATCTGCAAGGTTTGCGAAATTAAATGTGTATTAGATATTCAGAGATTTGTTTAAATGATGTAGATGCGCATTTGCTGAATGTTGACAGTAAATGAGAAAGTATTTTAGCCTAATTGTTTGCCTTTTCTGTAACAAATAATATAAAAGCAACACTTTACTTTTTCGCATACCATTTACTTTTTGTTTACCAGTTCTGTCTAACAAAGTATTAGATATGACTGACACAGATCGTAAACTAATGAAGATGGAGAATGGGAGTGAGTGCTGTGTGATCAGGCACTGGTGTTCTCAGCGCACCGCCTGTCACAAAAGTCTGGATCGCCGTCAAAATAAAAGTCCCGCTTCCAACACATCGGCCGATACGTTTTTCTGATTGGATGTGTTGGAAGCAGGACTTTTAATTGCCGATATTTTAAAATTGCCAAATATCGGCCTTGGCGATATATCGGTCGACCACTACACCTTAAATATTGTTTTGATTTATGTGAACTGCATGTAACATTGTAAGAGATTTTTTTTATATATATATCATTGTTCATTTGTGTTACAGTTTCACAAATTGGGCTTCAGTAAAGAAAGTTTGACCCTGAAAACTGTCTACGACTTTTACTAAGCCTTTGTTTAGCTCGCTGCAAAAGCAAACATAAGCTGAAGGCAAAAGATTAACCAAAGGCCCTAAAGTCTTTGTCTTGTCTCTTTTGTCTTTATTCTTTATTTTGAACAAATAAAAATATAGAAACACAATAAGTGTGTTGCAACATACCCTAGGAAAAAACTATATCTATAAATATGATAACATCGGAAGCGTGACGGCCGACACTCTCATTCATTAACATGGGCAGCGACAAAATATGCGCTGTTCATGCTCCGCTGAAGCTTGCGATGTGAAACAGGTGTAAAAATACATAGCAGAATCATCGTCATTTAGGCATAAGATCGCGTGGGTGTTTGAATCGAGGTCTTGGTCTTTTAAGGATTAATCGTGCAGCTCTACTTACAAGTGTGAATCTTGAAATGTTTTGTTCATTCAGGAGATTAAAGTTGCTGCTTGAGTATGTTGCAGAGAGTACATTTCGTAGTCTCGTAGCCTCGCAGTCACTGAAGCTCGTTTAAAACTGAATGCTGTGTGAACGCAGCCATATTAGACCCAAATTATGGGACTGACAACCATAGTCTAGAGCTGTATAAAAAAATCACCATAATTGTTCAAATACTTACACTCATCTCGTCGTCATTATTAGGGATGGACATACAGCGTCACATTCCACGCAAATCGACTAATTTACATAATCGATTACATCACCGCTTCGTTACAGCCCTAATTCTTAAGGCATATTCTCACCAAGAATGATAACTATAAAATAACTATAACAAGAACTATATTAGAGTCCACACCAGCAGACGATATCGTTCTGTTTATTCTAAACACGTGCTTGTCTGCTGCTTTAAAAGCTCAAGCTTGTTACAGCAGGATGGATTCTGATTGGCTGTCAATGTTTTTATCGTTCATCAGCTTGATAAAATCGTTCTGAAAGTGATTTCAACAATATCGGTTCTCTGTGCCGTTATCGTTTTAGCTGTGGTCTAAACGCTGCTATTCGTTTGGGGTGTAAATCAGACAGTTAATCACGATACGATACGATATCGATTCTCCCAGCCAGCGATACGATATTTGCCGATACCTCAAATTCTACGATTTCGATTCGATTCAGGGCTATATCTAGGCCTGTCACGATAACAAATTTTGCTGGACGATAAATTGTCCAAGAAATTATTGCGATAAACGATAATATTGTCGTTCGAGACCATTTTCATCTAATATAATGATAATGGCATAATAATGCAGGTAGGCTACACCTTTTCAAAGATCTATAAACTTTTATTTCTTAAAAATATTAAACATTGAAAACGGAAAACATTTTAAATATCCACAAAAAATGAACAAAACAACCAAAAACAATAAAAGCAATGGACTCTCAGTGTCTGTTAACAAAAAAATTCACTTGAATAAATACCAAAAACAATAAATAAAATGGTTGTAAACAAAATTGCACTTCAAAAAATATTAAACATTAGGCTCAGACATAAATAGTGATACATTCCATAACAGGCAAAACTGCCGGTAAACCTTTGTAAACAAATAAAAAAAAGCCTCAACAGGCCATATCACACCATTTTGCACTGTCCTGCTGTTACTTTGTCGACTAAACGCCCGAGTGATTGTGTAACTTACTGTAACACGCACTTTATTGCGTGTATGCTACGCACTGAAAATACTTGGTTAGGATTAGGGGTGAGGAGTGCGTACACGCCATAAAGTGCGTATCATATACACGCAAAAACTATTTTTGGCGTATAAATGGCACGAGAAATAACATTCGTGGTATAGATACGCATTTTCATGAGATCGGGCTCGCTGTCGCGTTTGGCTTTGAAACCAATTCCATCTTTTTCTTTTTTTTTTTCCTCCAACTTACAACTAGCTTCTCTCTCTCTCCCGGCAGTCGCCGCAAGCAGTCCCGCCGGCGCTTTCCCATACAAAGACCATGTGACTGACAAGCGCCGCGGCGCCGCCTCCCCACACAAAGACCATGCAACTGACAAGAGGGTTCACTCCTCCTATACGCTAAGGAACCGAGAGTGGGCATCCAGTCTCTTTGGTAGAGAGAGAGAGAGACGAGGAAAACAAACAAGCATGCAAATGGAATTATCGCGGCCGGAAAAATTATCAAGCTCATTTTTTTTATCGTGCAATTAATTGATTTATTGACAATCGCGACAGGCCTAGCTATATCGATTGATTAATCGATATTTAGATATTATGTGCCAAGTGTACACAATCACAGTTACGTTTATTAACTCACACTAATACATGCAAAAATATATAACATGAAAGTTTAATTAAACTCTTTGAAAATTGCACACCCTCTCCCAATTGGGACATTTACAAGTTGTTTGTTACAAGTTTAAAAAAACAAACATGATATCGAGGGCTTGGAGCCAGAGGGGCGTAAGTGGCTTTTGACAAACTTTACAGGAGAGACAAAACAAAATTTTGACCACACTTCAATCACCTGTATTAACAACCTTAAACCACAAATATTGTAACCACCGGCATACTTACATGAATGAGTATTTAAGTAATAAACTTAAGACATATTAACACAATGAACATGTTCTAAAACATAAAAAAAAAAAGAAAATGGCAAAAACGTCAGATACGCCTTTTTGGCACCAAACATTTCCAAGTCTTCTATGGACATATTAGGCGTATCTGGCTCCAAGCCCTCGATATATGAAAATTAACAAGAATGGAGTTATCTGTTTTTGCAAATGAACTCTATAACAAGAATTCATCTGCAAAAACAGAAAACGTCTCTGGTTACTCACGTAACCGTAGTTCCCTGAGAGGAGGGAACGAGACATTACGTATGGGGAAATCCATTTTCCTCGAATTATGAAGTCTGATTTGAATAACTCTTTTGCTTGCAAATAGCCAATGGCGACCCCCGCCCTCACCTGATTGGCTGACAACTCCCAATATAGGTGACGGCGGGCGCCAAAACCCTCAGAATCTCAGCTGAACGAGAGTAAGGAGACTGGAAGTTTTTCCACACGGCAGGTTACGTAATGTCTCGTTCCCTCCTCTCAGGGAACTACGGTTACGTGAGTAACCAGAGACGTTCCCTTATCGAGTCGGTCTCTCGACATTACGTATGGGGAACAATAAAACCCCCGCCGTGTGGGAAAAAGCTCGGCCCAGCTCGCAACGAGCCCAAGTAGAGCACAAGCACTAATCCCTACCTCACAACAGCTCAGGTTCAGGCACCGGACCTGGTTGAAACACCTATTGGCACAGAGCCAAGTCGGCGTCCGCACCAACGTAGCCCCGCTCACCTAGTTAAGCAACGCTGAACTGAAGTGAATGGGGGATTGCAGCAATGTGATTGGTGCTTAGGAATATACTGCCGGCTTATGAATGCGGGCATAATAAGGTGACACATAGATATAGTGAACATAATGCAGCTATTGCCAATAACTCGCACTGCCTACACAACCTTGTCGAAACCATGGCTAGAGCGCGCGCCAGACGGGGCGTGTCGTGTCTAGTCCAATGACAGCTCAGCTCCCTCTCCCTGCACTGACAGTACATGTGGTGCGAAGGAAGGAATATCCAAGTTATAGAATCTTGCAAACGTGTTGCGAGAGGACCAGCCTGCAGCAAAACAAATGTCCTGAATTGACATGCCTTTCGTCCATGCCCACGATGACGCCAAACTCCTCGTGGAGTGGGCGTGCACCCCTATAGGGCAAGCGGCTCCCCGGGAAGCATAAGCCAGTCGCACAGCCTCCACTATCCAGTGTGATAGCCTCTGTTTCGACAGCGCGTCGCCTTTCTTGGCACCCGCGTAGCAGACGAAGAGCTGCTCTGAAGTTCGAAACTGACTAGTTCTGTTCACATAAGCACGCAGGGCACGCACGGGGCACAAAGCGCACTTCTGAGACACTGAATCACCGTCCTCATCGGGGCAAAATGCTCGAATTGTACGCCTGCGCTCTGAACGGCGTTGAGAGCACTTTAGGCGAATAGCCGCGCTTGGGTAAAAGTCTGACCATGCAATCGTCCGGTCCAAACTGCATACATGCGCTGTTTACTGACAGGGCATGCAAGTCTCCCACCCGTTTCCCGCAGGCTAGCGCGAGCAGTAGCGCCGTCTTGAATGAGAGCACTTTAATGTCGCTAGACTCAGCTGGTTCAAAAGGTGGGTCGGACAGTGCACTAAGTACTAACGACAGGTCCCAGACCGGCATCTGACGAAGGCGGGGGGGATTAAGCCGCCTAGCTCCCCGGAGAAAACTCGTTATCAAAGGATGTTTCCCCACTGAATGGCCATCCAGCACATCACGAAAAACGGCAATAGCGGCCACGTAGACTTTCAGTGTAGATGGCGAGCTACCAACATCCAGACGTTCCTGTAGGAAGGTCAGAATAATGGAAATATCGCAATTCTTGGGGTCCTCCTTTTTGTCAACACACCAGTTAGCAAACACTTTCCACTTCAGAGCGTATAAGCGCCTCGTCGAAGGGGCTCTAGCCTCGGCTATTGTCTGCAGCACTCGCTGTGATACTCCGCGCTGACCTGCCACACATGCAGGTCCCATAGCTCCGGGTTGGGGTGCCATATGGTGCCCTTCGCCTGAGATAGGAGGTCTCTTCTCGGTGGTATCCGCCACGGGGGAAACCGCGACATGTTCACCAGCTCCGGGAACCACGGCTGGTTGGGCCATTTGGGCGCTACCAAAATCAACGCACATCTCTCCTCTCTGATCTTTTGCAGCACCAGCGGCATTAACTTGATCGGAGGAAAAGCATACTTCCGTCCCTTCGGCCAGCGGCTCGACAGTGCGTCTCCCTCCAGAGGGGCTGTTGTCAAAGCAAAGTACAGCGGGCAGTGAGCGTTCTCCTGCGATGCAAAGAGGTCGATCTCCGCTTTGCCAAACAGATTCCAGATCATGTTTATTGTCTGCGGGTGAAGCCTCCACTCCCCGTGCACGATGCCATTCCTGGACAGCATGTCCGCGCCGCAATTCAAACTGCCCGGCACGTGCACTGCTCGAATCGACAGGAGTACTCTGTCCGTCCATAATAGCAGCCGTCTCGCTAGACCCTGCAGGGATCGCGAACGCAAACCTCCCTGGCGATTGATGTACGCCACCACCGCCGTGCTGTCCGTTCTGATGAGAACATGACGGTCTTTCACAAACGGGAGGAAACTCCGCAGCGCTAGATGGACCGCTTCCATCTCCAAGCAGTTTATATGCCAGCGCGTCTGGTCCCGTCCACGTACCGAATGCCGGTCTGCCATCGCAGAGGGCTCCCCAGCCTGACAGTGACGCATCCGTAGTGACCACTACGCGTCTGCCCAAAGCAGCCCCCTGCTCGAACATGGTCGAATCGAACCAGGGCGCTAGAGTCTCCAGACATGAACGCGTTATAATAAGGCGTTCCGTTCCCGCTCTCCACGCCCGCGGCTGCACTCGGCTCTGTAACCAGTGTTGAAGCGGTCTCATGTGCAACAAGCCCAGTCTGCAGACGGAGGCTGCAGCTGCCATCAGGCCGAGTAGCCTCTGAAACGTTTTTAAGGGGATGGCTCTGCCTTGAACGAATAGGGCTAATGTATTGTGAATCGACTGGATTCTCGGTTCTGACAGCTTCGCGATCATAGCGCGCGAGTCCAGCACCATACCGAGGAATGTGATAGACTGGCACGGTTGAAGCGCGCTCTTCTGTATGTTCACAGACAGTCCCAAACCTGTCAGGTGGGTGAGGAGTCTGCGTTTGTGTTCCTCGAGAACACACTCCGACCGCGCGATGACTAACCAGTCGTCGAGATAGTTCAGAATGCACATTCCACTGAGCTTCAGGGGAGCAAGCGCTGTATTCATGCACATTGTAAATACACGGGGGGCCAGAGCCAGCCCGAACGGCAATACTTTGAACTGGTATGCCACACCTTCGAATGCAAAACGGAGGAAGCGTCTGTGATGCGGGGCTATCTGAATGTGGAAGTATGCATCCTTCAGATCCACTGCAATGAAGTAATCGTCGGGCTGAATGTGCGCGAGGATCTGCTTCACAGTTATCATTTTGAACGCGCGTTTCGCAAGCGCTTTGTTCAATAATCTCAGATCTAAGATGGGGCGCATGCCTCCGTCCTTCTTCGGTACTAGAAAATAACGGCTGTAGAAACCGGAATTTCTCCGCTCTTCGGGTACTATCTCTACTGCTTGTTTGGCCAGGAGAGAGGAGATTTCTGCCCGAAGTAGCGGGGCGCTCTGTTCTGACACCTCTGTCATAATCACACCGCCGAAGCGGGGTGGTCTGCGAGCGAATTGAAGTGTATAGCTGCGTTTTATTGTGTTTAACACCCAATATGATGCCGTCGGGAGCGTCGACCACGCGCTCAGGTGGCTCGATAAGGGGGGCTTTAATGCATGCTGCGGCGGGGGCTGAGCGCCAGCCACCGGGGAAGCACTGACCGCTACATGAATGACAGGTGACTCGTCCGCGGCTTTTCGCACGGGGACATAGATAGCCACCTCCTCGGGTTTCCCCGAGCTTCCGCTCTGCGAAACGTCCCCCGGGGGAGAGGTTTCGCTTATGACGCGGGTAATAGTGTAGGGAGGAAGAAAGCTCTTTTGCTGAGACATGTAATGCACTTTGTTTATTGAAACAGAACACAGCGGTTTCAACATCAACACATTCACGTCGAACTCTGGGCGGGAACACGCCCTCTTCGCAGCGGGTCCGACGAACACGTCCCGCGCTCTCTTCCCCCCGACACGCACATCAGGAACGCTGTTCTTTCTTGCCCGCCGGGCGCCCTTGGCTGCTAGAGGCCGGCTTCGCACCAAAGCGGGGCTTCCTGAACTGCCTCTGGCGGATGGGAGGCTCCGGCTCGCGACGCTCTGCCGCGCTCGGGGAAGCGCGCCTGGTGTGTCCCGCCGGGCGCTGCGCTGACGAAGACCTGGACCTCGCTGCAGGGGGGGCTTGAGACCGTTTCGGCAGGAGATGAGGCATCATCTTAGATTGCTTGACGGTCTCGGCGTACTTGTCAGACAGCGACTCCACCGCAACACCGAAAAGACCCGTAGGGCTCACCGGCGCGTCCAGGAACTGCCTCTTATCAGCATCGCGCATCCCTGACAGCGTCAGCCACAGATGGCGATGCAGGGCCACAAGACTGCCCATATTGCGGCTGATTCCCTGGGCGACCTTCTTAGACGCCGCCAGAGCGAGATCCGCCGCTGTGCGCAGTTTTCTGAGCAACTCCGGGTCCGGGTTTCCCTCATCCAGGGACCCTAGGAGTCGTGTTTGGAAAACCTGCAGGATTGCCATCGTGTGGAGGGCAGATGCTGCATGTCCAGCTGAAGTGTATGCTTTCTCAGCGATGTGGGCAGTAGCTCGACATGGCCTAGAAGGCAGTTGGGCGGTCCTCCAGCCGGGAGAAGACGCCAGATGGGCCGCGATGGCATCCTCGACGGGAGGCAATCGCGTGTATCCCAATTTCTCCGCCCCTTCTACTGTCGTGAGCAGCTGGGTACCTTGTGCATGGGCTCGGGCTGAGTAAGGGGAGCGCCATGACCTGGTGAGCTCCTCGTGGACCTCCGAGAAAAAGGGCGCGGGTCTCCTCGGGGCTTCAGCCTGACGGCCCGCGCCGAGGAAGGAACCGTCCATCCATCTCTTAGACGGCAGCTCCTTGGGAGCTGTCCACTCCAGCTCCATATCCGCCACAGCCTCGGTGAGAATGGCCATAAGCTCCGCATCCAA
This sequence comes from Leuciscus leuciscus, assembly GCF_965113295.1. Lineage (NCBI taxonomy): Eukaryota > Metazoa > Chordata > Actinopteri > Cypriniformes > Leuciscidae > Leuciscus > Leuciscus leuciscus. The sequence goes on along the minus strand of NC_138726.1, from coordinate 9,829,996 downwards.
AGAGGCGGGGGCGCCTTCAGACGGGGACTCGGACCACGCTCCCGGGTCGGAGGCACTGGTAGACATGGCGTCGTCACTGTCGTATCCAAACGAGACCATTTCCCGCGCTTCTTTAGGAGGGCGGTAACTGGCCTCAGTGTAAGTTAAGGGCTCTGCCACGTGAGGATGGCGTGGGTGTAGGGCCGACGTCAGCGCCTCGACAGAGTCCATAGATGGAGTTCTCTGCTGTCTCCCGGTCCGCGGCTCGAGGGCGGCAGACTGGGGAGAGGCAGGAGATACAGGGCCGTCGTTACGTGTAACGGCCAGCCTTGCACGAAGGATCTTGATGGGAAGCTCCTCACAGGCACGACATCCCGATCCTCCGAATGCCGCCTCCGCGTGGGCCCGACCCAGGCATTGGACGCACTGCTCGTGCGCGTCTGGGAATTCGATGGGTCCACCACACATGCGGCAAAGAGACATGATGAAATAATCCACCGGAACGCGAGAGGGGAAAACTCCTTACTATATTCCGCTCTAATGCGTATATCAACGGTAAACCAGACTCGAGTGAAGAAAAAAGATTCTGAGGGTTTTGGCGCCCGCCGTCACCTATATTGGGAGTTGTCAGCCAATCAGGTGAGGGCGGGGGTCGCCATTGGCTATTTGCAAGCAAAAGAGTTATTCAAATCAGACTTCATAATTCGAGGAAAATGGATTTCCCCATACGTAATGTCGAGAGACCGACTCGATAAGGGAACTTCATTTTCATATATCATGTTTTTTTATATATTGTGGCAAAAGCAGATAACTCCACATTTCATTTTTCAGAGTTAAACAAAGCCAAGTAATTGCTATGATACATAATAAAACGCTTGGTTAATCTTTGTAACGTTAATCTTCTCAGCTGACATAGACACCTGTCAAACTTTGTTGTTGTGATTAACGTACACGCAATATAGAGAGCTTTTCCCTCACCACTAACGTGCTGTTTTAGCAAGATTCCGTGAAAAGGTTTCAGCTTTTTTTTCTTTTTTTTTACGCCCCGCATGAATTTTCCTGCATTGAACTTGTTTTAGCGCCCGCCATAGTGAATTTTTGTCCCGCCAAAGTCTTATTTACACTTTCGCCTGGCTCCGAAGAGAGAGAGAGCGCGCGCGTCCGTCTCTCTCTCTCTCTCTCTGCTCGTTCTTTCAGTTATAAACATGTCCTGTCACAAGCGCAGCAGTTCATCTACATTACTCACTGATCAAAAATTCACTATGGCGGGCGGTAAAACAAGTTTAATGCAGGAAAATTCATGCGTGAATTTAACTGAGTAGTAGGCTACATGACCATGCACTCGCACAAATGCGAAAAAATCGGAATTGGGTCACTTGAACCCTGCAGTGTAAATGGGGCCTTAAAGTATATTTTCTTGTTTTAAATATCAATATTAAATATTGCAAAGATGAATTTGTTGATACTGATTTCATTTGATTGGTAACAGCCCTATTGTGTCTTATTTTTATAATTTAATTTGATTAAATTGATGAAATTGACACAAAAGATGATGCATGCATTTAATTAGGTTTAAAAAATGGCTTTTTATAAAGGTAAAAATGCCCATATTAGGTAAAAATCAATTATTTCTGTCACTGCTGTGAACTGACCACCACACAGAGTATGAAGAATATCAAAAACTTTAGGATTCGGCTGTCCACGACAGTCCTAAACCTGTCAAAGTACCAACACAATAAACACACTCAACAAAATATCGACTTATAATCGTTACAGAAAATCCCCGAAAATATTGAAATATAATCATTTGTCAATATCTCACACCCCTACCAGGCTGTAAAAAAATTAATAATAATAATAATTCTTAACATGCGGGGTATATGGAATTAACTCTCTTTTGGAGCCTGTCTCTAGCGGCCAGTTGATGAATGACAGTTTAAGTCACTTCCGTGATTCAAGAGAGAGACCGGGAAGGTTGCTGCTTGTTTCCAACATGTGCTGTAAGCAGTAGACCAATCAAAACAGACTGGGCCATCTGACCAATCAGAGCAGAGTAGGCTCTCAGAGAGGAGGGGTTAAGAGAGTAAAGGCCAGTTCACATCAAGGGCAATAATCTATCTATGAAGATATTAACGAATAGTAGGGGTGTAACAATACATCGATATGGGTCGATGCATCGATCAAACGTCTAACGATACGAAGCATCGATACCGCACATAAAATATCGATATACGGTACCTTTATTTTGACACACTCCACATCCTCACATAACTTTTCTACGCTGAAATAGACGCCTGACAAGATTGACTGAACCCTTTGTCACAAAAGCTGGTATTTTCCACTGTCAAGTGAGATCATGTTTTACAGCAGAAACGACAAGCCCCGAAAAGTCTGTTTTAGTGAATCAGTGCGCAGTATTCAGGTCAGGTGACAAGGCTGCTTGCTGCTTGTCACTTTGAAAAGACGCGCTAGCTGAGAGGAGTTTCGTCAAAGCTGACTAAAAGTGATCGAGGATGGATTTCAGCGAACTTGATGAACCAGTGATATCTTCTTCGGGGCGTAAAAAAAAAAAAAAAAAAAAGCTGAAACCTTTTCACGGAATCTTGCTAAAACAACACGTTAGTGGGGGAAAAGCTCTCTATATTGCGTGGACGTTAATCACAACAACAAAGTTTGACAGGTGTCTATGTCAGCTGAGAAGATTAACGTTACAAAGATTAACCAAGTGTTTTATGTATCATAGCAATTACTTGGCTTTGTTTAACTCTGAAAAATGAAATGTGGAGTTATCTGCTTTTGCCACAATAAAAAAAAAAAAACATGATATATGAAAATGAAGTTTTCTGTTTTTGCAAATGAATTCTTGTTATAGTTATTCACCGTCTCCAAACTAAGCGCTGTCTTGCTCTATCTCCCTCGCACATATTAATCAAAATAAATCGACACGGTGGTAAAAGGTCGGAAGACCAAAGTTTCATGTGGAGCATTCGGAGATTTTTTTTTTTTGAATTACCGCTGGGTGTGAATTGTGCTAAATAAGTTTCCTTATCTTCCCTGAAAAGCGTTCCGGACATTCAGCTGACATAAAACAACACTTTAATTAAACGAAAAAAACTATCCAGTGATGAAATGTTTTCTGTGTTGACAGAAATCTTGGATGTCCATGTCCTAACTGCTGGGAGAATCACACAACGCGCATGACACGTCCAATTCGCGAACTAATGACTCTTTTGAACCGATTCATTTTAATGAATGGTTAAAACAACTGATCTTTCCAACAGTGAACTCAGGAGACGTCTGAATCGGTGTATAACTAATCAGTAACACTTTACAATAAGGTTCTATACATAAATTACATAAATACAGTTTTAAGCTTTAAAATAAATAAAACCACATGTTTTTTTGAAAAGCATATGACTACATTTTTCCACACAGTGCTATCAAGAATCGATAAGAGAATCTTTAAAGAATCAGATCGATAAGCAGAATCGTCAGTGGCACTGATATTGATAAAATCTTATCAATTCCAATCCCTATGTGAAGACAGTAAAATTATAATCAAACATTAAAGAACATAGGCTACATGTTTTTTTAATAGTTTTTTTTTTAGAGTTAAAAGATTAAAAAAAAATTCTAACTAACGCTAACATGAGGTCTTGTCACTGTCAGTCTTTTTACATCAGTGCAAAACTAGGGTAGATTAAGACCACTCTTCATCAGCATTGATTAATCCCATGGCATGTAGCAAAAAAAAAAAGGAAAAAAAAGGTGCGACCAAATCATATGCTGGTGCGACCAACTGAGAAAGTTGGTTAGCACCAGTGCAACCAGTGGAAAAGTTAGTCTGGAGCCCTGCCATGTAAGCAGACAAATCGGATATTCCCCAGTAAATGCGAGTCGTACGTCATTAAAAAAGTGACGTCAACTCAGGTGGACACCACCAACTGAGAACACATGACTTATTATAGGCGCGATGGAGGTCGAAGGCTCAACACAGTGGAGTAATTTTTTCTACACCTTACGAGAGCAATGTTTTTCTGACCTTTGAAAATAGTGCGGAAAGCAAAACACTGCATAATTAGAGATGCGCGGATGAGCTCCAACTTCACCCGAATCTGCAGCCAAAAACAAATCATCCACCTGCCACTCACCTGCACCAATAATTTTCTCTGATTTAAGTATCCGCACCCGATGGTCAAGTTATTATTTGTATGTGTTGTTACGCGTGAGGATAAATGGATGATCATCACCTTCAACAGCGGAGTCGAGGCGCGCATCTAATAGGCTACAATGATGAACATTTCTTTAAAACAAAATTTATTTGACAGAATTACATTTTCTTAATGGCATAAACAGGCTTTTACTCCCTGGAAACTTAAACTGGAATGGAACATGCTCATATTTTAGAGAATGTAGTTAATATTTTCGTTAATAATGATTTATCTATCCACCCGCGACCCACCCGAAATTAATCAGAATGTTATTTTTATTAGCCTACTTGACCCGCCCGATCCGCGGATTATCCGCAGAGCCCCCGCGGATATAACCGCGATCCGCGCATCACTATAATAATTTTGTCTGCTTCTGCATCCATTGCATAGAGCTGTTTTACTTCATTTTCCAGGTCAGAACGTCTACATTTGGTTGTTTTGGCAGTGTATAGTGTAAATGCAAATATCGGATACGGGTCACTTTTAAAAGATGATGTAAGCGGGTCGTCAAAAAAATCGGATATAGTCAGCAAATCGGAATTGGGCATAAAGACCTGCAGTGTAAATGCAGCCTTAATGTGAGATTGAAACAGCCAGTAGGTGGTAGGGATGTCCCGATCCGATCCACGGCATCGGTATGGTGCCGATACTGGCCCAAAACGCTAGATCGGATATCGGAGGGGAGAAAAAAAAAGATCCGATACCTATGATCCGATACCCATTAGGGGTGGAACGGTACGTATTCGTACTGAACGTACGTTCGGTGCATGGATTTACACAGAGAATACACGGTATAAAAATAAATAAAACTCGCGTGCACATTAATTAATGTAATACGGAACTAACTGTTACATACGCGCATATGCGGGTTCTTATAGGGACATCTAATCTGTAGCCCCGCCTTAGCTCTGAACGCGCGTCTATATCGCTTCAAACGTTCACTTTATCATTACACGCACGCGGCGCGTCCTATTCGCTTTGGACGAGCGAATGGATTCAAACTGTTCAAGCATCGAACTAGACGCGATAGACACGAATTTGACGTTCTATTCGCGTTTGGTGTGAACGCAGCAAAATGAACAGGCTGCGATGTCAAGATTTCAATGCGTGTGTGTGTGTGTGTGTCAGAGAGAGAGAGGCACAGGCGCGATCGAACAGTGGAAACATAAAAACATACCCCGTCATTTTCATACAGGACATCATTAAAACTGCAAAAAGTGTTTAGCCTACTTATATTTGTGTAAAACACAACATTGTGCTTTTGTCAAACTGTAAACTCTTGTCAAACTGACTGTCACCCAAAAAACACACACACACACACACACACACACACACACACACACACACACACACACACACACACACACACACAGTTTAAAAGCAAAAATGATCTCATCTTTTGGACATTCATCATATTGCATTGGTTTTTATTTCTTGTCCTAAAACAGCACAACTCTGTTTATTTTTAAGTTACACATTCTACATTGAATAAAACAGAAAATCAAATCATGTTTTTAATGGTAGTATTATTTTATACAGAAATAAATTATTTATAATTCATATGAGAATAAAGTTAAAGTTAATTAAAATTTTAAGGAAACAAATATATTGATCTGAAATATAGCAAATTAATTTTAAATTCATTCAGGTTACCAAACATATCTCAAGGTCTTTTGAATAAAGGGTGGCAGTCTTTCATTATCAGCTGCTGTTGTGGATATACTGGAGAAGTATTTGTTCTCCATTTGAGTGAGATGTTTTTATGTGGCTAATTGTGCAAAGTGCTTCCATATATTTTATTATTAGTAGTATTAGTTCAAGAATAAAATAAAAATATCGGATTGATATCGGTATCGGCAAATAGCCAAAGCTGCGGCATCGGTATCGGTATCGGAAGTGAAAAAGTGGTATCGGGACATCCCTAGTAGGTGGCAGCAAGTCACTGTTAATGAGCGAACCATTGAGATTCATTCAAACGGCTGATTCGTTCAAGGAAAGAAGCATTTGACTATCTTAATCTATCCTAGTCAACTGATTCGTTCAAAAAGCTGATTCACTCAGTAAGGAAACAACGCTGTGTGTGGCTTTGTTTTGAACTATTTTTTGGGTGAAATAGAGCAAAAACTGCCAATATGGTGTCTAAAATGTAAGTCACTTAATATTAATTTCTTGTTTATTAAACTTATCAAATCAATATCACGATATTTGTAGAAAAACTGCACTCTTGTGATATTTATTGCTAAATAATATAAATAAAGACTAAATCAGGCAGTGAAAGCGTGCACTAGTCTAATCTACAAGACTAAATCACGTAGAGTATGCATGCACTCTCTGTGTGTGTGTGTGTGTGTGTGTGTGTGTGTGTGTGTGTGTGTGTGTGTGTGTGTGTGTGTGTGTGTGTGTGTGTGTGTGTGTGTGTGTGTGTGTGTGTGTGAGGGATAGGCTATACTCGACAATGTCAAATGCACATCGTTAAAACAACAATTGTGATATATATCGCATACCCCTACAGCCTGGTACAAAAAGTGGTTTGTTTCTTGAAGTGACAACTGTGAGGGGGGTGAATTTTTTTTTTTTACTCTGAAAAAGTTCTGCATAATTAAGTGCGTGGCCACTTGAGTGACAGGTGGATTGCCACTGCTGTCACTACTAGCCGTTTGTCTGCTGTCTGTTAGCTGTCACGTCACTTTAGCTAATCCCGCCTCTTTGCCCATTTTCGTTTATCCGGAAGTGACGCACAATGACGCGCTGCCAGGATGGCGACGGCAGGCTCTGCCCACTTTGGGCTTCAAAAATGCTCTTCAGAAACCTACAGGTGACGTCACAGACGGACGTAGTGTCCATTGTTTTATACAGTCTATGGTTGGAAACAAACCGCTCATTACCCTTCCTGAATTTCAGCTCTGGAGGCTTCCTCAACTTGATACACAGTGATACGAACAGTAACGATGGCGTCGGTTTTACTGTATTAATTCGAGCCGGTGTTCTCTTCCTTTGGAAGTACATGCAAATTGTATTTGCTCAAAACAGCGTCTTCTCAACAATACAATGTTTGAGAGCAGGTTCAAAGTAGACATTGTTCACGGGCAACCAAGGAATACCATTGATGGGCATTATGCTAAATTGTTACAAACTTACATAGGTTCATGCAGGAAGTAAGACTGGAATTACTGATGACTCGTTTCAGGCAGCTGTTCAGAATCGGTTCGTTCTTTTCGGAGACAATAACTCAATTTATCTGCACTTTAGTCTTTGAAACTTTGCAGACCTTTTACATTCACAAACAACTATATTGCAATGCACACTCCATGAAAGGTCATATATGAAAAAGCATAATAGGGGCACTTTAAAATTGTTGTATAATTGTTATCAGGGCAGGTCAAGCCATTAGGTTGCATAGTGTAGGTGACTGTAGACACCGATTATTATTCATGCAGTATTTAAGACCTCATTAACTGAGAGACTAGTGAAAATTTGAAATTTCTTTTAATGTATGTATGGTAAGAATTTGTGTCTAAGCTAGGCTATGATTTCATCTCTCTATGAAGATTACTCTGGGCAAGGTGTTGACCAGTTACAGAAAGTGATTGACACCATCAAGTCAAACCCAGAAGACAGGAGGATCATCATGTGTGCTTGGAACCCCAAAGGTCTGAATCAAATGTGTAACCTTCCAGCAGTGTTATTTTAATATAATTTATATATTTCTTTGGTATCTATTAATATTTTGAATTTGCTTTTATTTATGTTTTCATTTAATTAAAATTTTAGGATGGCAATTTTAAGTGCTTTTATCATTTTTATTTTTTTTTATATATATATATATATATATATATATATATATATATATATATATATAGCTTTCATTTATTTTTAAGTTGAAGTTTTATTTACCTTTTCATTTTTAAGTTAGTTGCTGTCAGGCAACATTTTTCATTTTCGTTTGTTGTTTATCTAATATTTTATTTCACTCTTTTTTTAGTTATCAAAATGTTTTGTAATAGTTTGTTTTAATTTTAGTTGGAAACTAGTATAGTAACTAAAGGTCAGTTAGTTGCCAAGGTTTAAGTTATTTTTCTTTTCTTTTTTTTCTTTTAAGTTAGTCAAATATTAAAGTTTAAGGTTTTTTTGTTTGTTTTTTTATAAGTCTTTTGGTGACACTTTACTATAAGGTCTTATTTGTTAACATTAGTTAATGTATTAATTAACATGAACTAACAGTCAACAATACACTTGTTACATATATAAAAATACAGTTTGTTCATTGTTTGTTCATGTTAGTTCACAGTGCATTAATGTTAACAAATTTTGGTTTTAATAATGTATTAGTAAATGCTGAAACATTAACTAAGATTAATAAATGCTGTAGAAGTATTGTTCATTATTAGTGAAATGAAACCTTATTGTAAAGTGTTACCAGTTTTTCATCTAATATTGTTTTATTTGACATGTATGCATGATGACAAAAGGATCCATTTTATTGACAGATCTCCCTATGATGGCATTGCCCCCCTGCCATGCGTTATGCCAGTTTTATGTGTCAGACGGTGAGTTGTCGTGCCAGCTGTACCAGCGCTCTGGTGACATGGGTCTGGGTGTGCCATTCAACATTGCCAGCTACGCTCTACTCACCTACATGATTGCCCACATCACTGGACTCAAGGTGAACATATTTCAAAATCTGATGATCTGTAAAAGGGCATCTTCCTGCATACTGTAAATGTAAGGGATAATGTACACTTATCTGGTATTCATCACATATCCATTATTATGCATGATTTGATGCAACGTATAATCATTAAAATAGCTACTCTTGTCAGTTAAGTATATGGACATTTAAAAGGTTATTTCACCCATCAATGAAAATTGTGTCATCATTTACTCACCTCATGTCGTTCCAGTCCCGTAAGACTGTAGTTCATCTTCAGATTACTAAGGAAGATATTTTTTTGATGACAGAATTTTCATTTTTGGGGGAACTAACCCTTTAATATTGTTTTGAGAAAACTAGAAACTTGGAACAGATATGTAGGTATACAGATGTATATTGGTTGAGTTATTTATTAGACCTCAGTATGGAAATTTTGGTTTGTGTACCAACCCTTGTAACACAAAAAGTGCACTGAAGCATACTTAAAGAGCACTTATTATGGAAAAAAATTAACTATAAGGGTGTGTTTACACTTGGCATGTTTGGTTCGATTAAAACAAACCCTGGTGCGTGCCATCCGAACCCTGATGCCACCAAACAAGCGGACCAAGACTGCTGAAAAGATGGGTCTCAGTCCGCTCCCAAACAAACTCTAGTGCGAACGCAACAAAGACATGAAAGCGAACCAAAAGCGGGACTTGATGTCACAAGATGTGACCCTAGAAAGGACAGAATGCTGAAGCATATCTGTTTTTTCTCGCCATAGTCGTGATGTTGCCCGTCACAGGCACAGGTACAGGCATCAGAACGCGTCTCTTCGCTGCAGATCTTCGTTTGTGTGTGTGACGCTGTTTTGACTCCTTTACACATTTTATAATGTCTTCACAAGATCTTAGCTGGTCAAAATACCATCATATGTAGGCTACGCACATACAACAAGGGCATTTTGCCTAGCACACAGCATTGTTTTGGATGCTTGGTAAGTTCCGTTGCGGAATATATGTAATTAAAGCTGACTAATCAGGTTGTAAACATATCCCTATGCCTTTAGGTTTGGTATCAAGCGAACCAAATTACAAGTGTGAACACACCCTTAAAGAATATTCTTAAGTGGGAACTGAATGTAATGTTTTCTGACAAATTTCAATTAAATGAATAAATATATATATATATATATATATATATATATATATATATATATAAATAATCTGATATTTTTTGTGGTAGTAAAAATCAACCTAAGCAAAGACCCTTAGCCTTTAAAATGTCTTAAAATACATGTATAATAAAAACTAGGAAACAATATTTGGTTCAAATAAAGTATCGAAAACAAGTAATCATGGTTTTATAGAACAACTCTGTTAAAAAACATTATTTACCATACACAATCATCAAATCTGATGAAATGGCCACACTACATTCCCAGATAAACGTTATAAGCAACCCAAACTCACAGCATATGCAGAGAGTTTGAGACATGCTCCACACATGTAAAAGATAAGAGTTCATGTGGAACAGCATTTACTGTGAACAGAGCCACTCCGAGACGCACGTAACCTACACGCATATAAATAGAGCGCATATAAATCTGCAGGGCATATATTTATTTAATTGAATCACAGCCATTGTGAATTCACAATAGCAAGCACTATGCTCTAGGTTTCTTTTTTTAAATGGTTATTATCATGTCGTGTAGCCTTAGAAAATGGTCTAATAATGCGGTTCATGGATTCTCGTCCGTGGAATGCGCCACTTCACTTACGGTATTTTGCGGGTTACTCGACAACATGAGAATTTCAATCGAGAATTTTTTTTTAATCGAGAACTCGAATTTAATTGAGGAATCGTGACAGCCCTAGTATTATAGTTTTAGTTTAGATGCAGTTAGCTTAACTTTAGAATAAGCATTTATTTGTAATTCTACATTTGTAATGATGAATTGGCAATTTAGTTTAATTTAGTGTACTTTAAGTACACTGATTGCCTTTTATTTCATTAATATTATATTATCTGCAAATGGGTATATCTTATGTACATATAAAAACTATTTAAAGTACACTTCAAATGCACATCAATCACAATTAAACACTAATTTTTCACAAAGGAAATATATATGTGTGTGTGTGTATATATGTATATATCCATTAATCCAACTAGTTTTATTTAATTTTATTTAACATTTGTGCCTTACAATTTCATGAAGATCATAGCTTGTGAAATCTGCATTCATACTATTTTATGGACAGACTAACCAAACTTGAACTAGCTGAATATATTTTGTACTCATTTTTATTTTCCCTAGCCTGGAGATTTTGTGCATACAATAGGTGATGCCCACATCTATACCAACCACATTGAGCCTTTGAAAGAGCAGGTATGTTTCATAAATTCCATAAAACTAATCTATCTACATTCCTCTACAGTGGTGTGAAAAAGCCAAAGTACACCCCATTAAAAAGTGTATTGTGTGTGTTTTTTTCCTCTCTCATTTCTCAAAACATTAGGGCATATAGATTCTTAGTCCATGTATGAGATTGATGATAAATAAGAAATAACTGTAGGAAGTTACTTCTGGGGATCTACTTATCTTTAGTATCTTTAATAGGCATTTGGATTTCTGTTGGTATTTTTTAATTAAACTTTCATTGTTAAATTATTTCACCTTCACCCATCAATAACTGTACAAATAAAATTCCAATATCAATATTCCTATATATTATGAACATATTTGTTACGGTTGTGTAGGGAAAAGGAGAGGTGAGGATCTGTTTGCAACAATAGTTTATTAAACAAACATTTAAACAAAGATAAGCCATAATAATCCAAATGGTGGAACAGAAACACAACAGCTTTATAAACATGTATGAAAAGACAACGACCAACAAAAGGCAACTGAAACACAGGGGTATATGTATACACCGGGTAACAAAAGCCTAACAAGGAACAGGTGTGGGTAATACATTGTCATGGAAACAAACAAGGGTAACTATAGAAACAAAGGCAAACAGGAACAAACAACAAGAAGAGAACAAAGGGAACATTGAAAACATAAAATAGACTTCATAATAAAAGTCCTAGAACACACAAGACACGGGAAATCGTGACATAATGGTGTGTGTACTTATCTACAGTTTAAAAAGTGTGTTTCTAACATGTCCTGTACCCACAGATTCAGCGAGAGCCACGTCCGTTCCCCAAACTCAAGATCAAACGCAAAGTTGAACAAATTAATGACTTCTCTGTGGAGGATTTTGAGATCTACGACTATAACCCCCATCCTTCAATCAAAATGCAAATGGCTGTTTAGACTTTATAATCATCTTTTACAAAATTTGTTAAATAAAAGAATGTGTTACTTTTTACATAGATTTGTCTTCATTCTATATTTATGCCGACATCCGATTGGTTGTAAATAGCAGACCCAGAGGTGAATCTGCCTAGTCAACCAACCTGCCTTTAATGATTTCGCTATTTGTCCAACTGATCTAGTTGATGCATGAGAAGGGTCATTGGGTTCCTACGCAGTTTGGAAAAGTATGGAAAAAAGCTGTCACTTTAAGAGCTAATGCACGGATCCAATACTTTTTACAAAACAAGCATTTTCTTTCTTTTGCTGAATACTCCTGAATACTCGCCGAGATGGGCATTTTACATAATGCGTCTCACAATTTGCCATCAGAGAGAAGAGAGCGAGAACGCACAGTTGGTATCGGAAGATGTTGAATATGGTCTGAAAATTCTAGAGAGGTTTGGACATTTTAGTCTGGAAAAGTAGCAATGGAATTTTGAGACTGAAAATGTGTAGGAACCCTGGCAGTGGCAAGTGCTGTCTTTCTACTTTGCAATGTTTGAAATAAACTTTAAATACCAATAAATCATAAAAGGGTTGCATATTTGTACTTTTGCAGAGTGAAAATTTGTGTTTTAACATACATATTTAATTGAGTTTGAGATTTCATGTAAAAATCTCCCCCCTGCACCATACATGAGGAATCCTGGGATTTAATTGCAACAACATTACATTTTTAACACAAAGTGGTTATATTATAAATATAGATTTAATGTGACATCTTAGAATTAATAAAAAAAATCATCTTTATTAGGCCTATATTTTGAGAACTTTTTGTCCCCCAAATTTTTTATCTGTGGTGTTTCAACAATGGATGTCAGATTGGACTATTTTCTGTGTGCAAAGGTCATTGTGTTGGTTGATCTGTGGGGCGCATGCTGAGTTACTTCATTCTTACTCATTTTCATATATTTTTTTAACTTTCTAACCATTTCATGTGTAGCACTTCATTAGTAAGCCTATTTCCCTAAAATTATTTCAAATAAAATTTTATTGAACAAAAATATTGCTTGTATAATTGCAAAATGTTAACTATTATCGCCCTGCTCTAATCTGATAAATGTGACTACTGTGTATTATGAAAAAGTGCTGTACAAAATTAAATTGACTTGATTTTACATAGCAATAATTGTCTCATTTCAATTGAAGAATAACCCATAACATTTTATTGGGATGAGGTGAATCCAAAGCCAGCCAAATTATTATGGGAATTACCTACCGTCAGTAGTTGTTTCTTCAGGGAAAGTTGCAACACTTTTCACCCTACAAATGAAATCATAATGGTTTTCCTGTTTTGAATCTTGAAACTATAAGTAAATGTACACTACCGTTCAAAAGTTTGGGGTAAGTAAGATTTTTTTGTTTTTAAAAGAAGTATCTCTTGCTCACCAAGGCTGCATTTATTTGATAAAAAAAAAAACAGTAATATTGTGAAATATTATGAAAATTTAAAATGACTTTTCTATTTTAATATATTTTAAACTAATTTATTCCTGTGATCAAAGCTGAATTTTCAGCATCATTACTCCAGTCTTCAGTGTCACATGATCCTTCAGAAATCATTCTAATATGATGATTTGATGCTCAAGAAACATTCATTATTATTATCAATGTTGAAAACAGTTGTGTACATTTTTTTTTTTTCAAAATTCTTTGATGAATAGAAAGTTCAAAAGAACAGCATTTATTTAAAATAGAATATTTTCTAACATTATACATTTCTTTACTGTAACTTTTGATCAGTTTAACTCATCCTTGATGAATAAAAGTATTGATTTATTTAATTTCTTTCCCCCAAAAAATAAAATTCTTACTGACCCCAAACTTTTGAACGGTAGTGTTTAATGTTACAAAAGCTTTAGATTTCAGATAAATGCTGTTCTTTTGAACTTTCAATTCATCATAGCATCATGAAATAAAAATGTAAATAACTGTTTTCAACATTGATAATAATCATAAATGTTTCTTGAGCATCAAATCATCATATTAGAATGATTTCTGAATGATCATGTGACACTGAAGACTGGAGTAATAATGCTGAAAATTCAGCTTTGATCACAGGAATAAATTACAGTTTAAAATATATTAAAATAGAAAAGTCATTTTAAATTGTCATAATATTTCACAATATTACTGTTTTTTGTTTTGTTTTTTTAAATCAAATAAATGCATATATTTATTTGTGATAAATATATGAGGATATATCACTGGCTGATATTTCTAAATAAGCTCTAACTTTAATAATGTTCAACCAAGGGAAAAAAGGCAAACCCTCCCTTTAAATCTAGTTCATCCTTGGACAAGCGCTTCAGAGCAGAGTTACACAAAACATGCTTAGCAAATTATAATTTTTGTACTTCTACTTTGCTGCCCCCTTTTGGCTTTTAACAATATATTTAAAAGAGCAATGGAGTTCTGCATTATTTGAATGCAATACCTTTCATAACTAATGTATACTCAAAGATAAACATAATGCTAAACATTCAACACATTTATAAGCTCATCTACAACACTGAGTACTGGTACTTCAGTACTTTCAAGACTTCATGTACATTGGAATAAATTAATTTACTGATAGATTGGCCCTGAAAAAGAGGTAAAATCCCCCAATTGGACCTTTAAGAGTGTATGGACAATAAAGATATTTTGTAGTATGTACTAAGCATCATGCCATGCATGACTTTCAATTAACTTTTTAGTTAAACAGGTGAGTGACAAAAATGACCAAATTCTGATATCCTGTTGTTTATACAGTGGGTACGGAAAGTATTCAGAACCCCTTACATTTTTCACTCTTTGTTATATTGCAGCCATTTGCTAAAATCATTTAAGTTAATTTTTTTCCTCATTATTGTACACACAGCACCCCATATTGACAGAAAAACACAGAATTGTTGACATTTTTGCACATTTATTAAAAAAGTAGGGCTGTAATCGCCTAGTCGATTAGTTGGTCGATACGTTCTGGCTCGACCAAAATTCTGATTGGTCGTTTTTTTGCCGCGTTCATTTTGATCAGTTTTGCCGCGTTCATTTCATCAGGTGGAAAGCACTAATTGCTAATGGGGGTGTTTTCAGAGCACCCCTGTTTCACAGTAACAGTCTGTCTTCAGAACGAACACCCCCCTTATTTTCACTTCTTTTGTGACACGAGGTTGCCCAACCCACTGGAGAAGAGAGACAGATTGAAGAAAGTAGGCTACTAGAAGGTTTGCTGAATATTATTTATTTAATTGTGAGAGCGTTTAATTCATAGTCAGTCAGTCCTCTTCTACCATGTCAACAAAGACATCGGCAGTGTGGCCGCATTTAAAAAAAAAAAAGTTAATAGTCTATTCGTGTCTCAGCCGCGAAGCTGAGCTCCACAGAGCGGCTGAAATGATAGTGTCTGTCAGTTATTATAATACACATGACAAAAACAATTGTTTAAATTATGTTGCATATTCTTCAAAAGTTCTTGTGATGATATCACTAGTTGACAACATAGTACTATTTTCGGAAATCGTAGGCTTACTAGGCTATGATATTGCGCAGGTGCACGTGATGCAACGCTGTCAGAGCCGACAGACTCGTGTGTCACTGTCAGACTCATTTCAGTGCAAAATAATTAGGTCAAAAACGATTTAATATACTGCAAATAGCCTACTAGTTTTTTATGTTTATTTATAATTATTTTAGGCGGACAACAAGGCTACCAAGTACTGCGTTTTTTTTCCTAACGTAATTTTTAGTCGAAAATTTCAGGACTTCAGTCGACCAAGATTTTCTTTGGTTGATTACAGCCCTATAAAAAAGAAAACCTGAAATATCACATGGTCCTAAGTATTCAGACCCTTTGCTCAGTATTTAGTAGAAGCACCCTTTTCATCTAATACAGCCATGAGTCTTTTTGGGAAAGATGCAACAAGATTTTCACACCTGGATTTGGGTATCCTCTGCCATTCCTCCTTGCAGATCCTCTCCAGTTCTGTCAGATTGGATGGTAAACGTTGGTGGACAGCCATTTTCAGGTCTTTCCAGAGATGCTCAATTGGGTTTAAGTCAGGGCTCTGGCTGGGCCATTCAAGAACAGTCACGGAGTTGTTGTGAAGCCACTCCTTCGTTATTTTAGCTGTGTGCTTAGGGTCATTGTCTTGTTGGAAGGTGAACCTGAGGTCCAGAGCACTCTGGAGAAGGTTTTCGTCCAGGATATCCCTACTTGGCCGCATTCATCTTTCCCTCGATTGCAACCAGTCGTCCTGTCCCTGCAGCTGAAAAACACCCCCACAGCATGATGCTGCCACCACCATGCTTCACTGTTGAGACTGTATTGGACAGGTGATGAGCAGTGCCTGGTTTTCTCCACACATACCGCTTAGAATTAAGGCCAAAAAGTTCTATCTTGGTCTCATCAGACCAGAGAATCTTATTTATCACCATCTTGGAGTCCTTCAGGTGTGCTTTCATGTGTCTTGCACTGAGGAGAGGCTTCCGTCTCTGCAGTGATGGTTGACTTACTACAACTTTCTCCCATCTCCTGACTGCATCTCTGGAGCTCAGCCACAGTGATCTTTGGGTTCTTCTTTACCTCTCTCACCAAGGCTCTTCTCCCCCGATAGCTCAGTTTGGCCGGATGGCCAGCTCTAGGAAGGGTTCTGGTCGTCCCAAACGTCTTCCATTTAAGGATTATGGAGGCCACTGTGCTCTTAGGAACCTTAAGTGAAGCAGAAATTTTTTTGTAACCTTGGCCAGATCTGTGCCTTGCCACAATTCTGTCTCTGAGCTCTTCAGGCAGTTCCTTTGACCTCTTGATTCTCATTTGCTCTGACATGCACTGTGAGCTGTAAGGTCTTATATAGACAGGTGTGTGGCTTTCCTAATCAAGTACAATCAGTATAATCAAACACAGCTGGACTCAAATGAAGGTGTAGAACCATAGACATGTATAGAAAGGCTAGATGGCTCAAGGCGGAGTCAGCTGTGTCGTCACTTGGCGGCCATCTTAGGTCAGGAGACTGCGCTGCTGCTCCCTGCTGCTGTGGACGGAAGGTGAGTGACATACGCCAACTAAAATGCTCGTAACTTGCTGAATTCTTGACGGATTTACAAACGGTTTGGTTTATTACAAACCTTATTAACGTGGCTATGATTTGTGCTGATGCCGTTTGTGGCTATAATTTTTCACAAGTATGCAGTTAAATAGCCGCATCCCTGACGTTTATGACACACCAAGCCGTTTGAAAATCGGTTGAAAATTGAGCAAAATATAGTTATTTCAGCACTACATGCACAATAGACTTTAATGTTATAACTGGACGAGCGGTCCTGTCCTAAGATGGCCGCCGTGTGACGTCGTCGGGTCCCATTGGCTCTCAGCGCCGGTAAGCTATCTAGCCTTTCTATACATGTCTATGTGTAGAACCATCTCAAGGATGATCAGAAGAAATGGACAGCACCTGAGTTAAATATATGAGTGTCACAGCAAAGGGTCTGAATACTTAGGACCATGTGATATTTCAGTTTTTCTTTTTTAATAAATGTGCAAAAATGTCAACAATTCTGTGTTTTTCTGTCAATATGGGGTGCTGTGTGTACAATAATGAGGACAAAAAATGAACTTAAATGATTTTAGCAAATGGCTGCAATATAACAAAGAGTGAAAAATTTAAGGGGGTCTGAATACTTTCCGTACCCACTGTATGCATCATTTAACAATGATAGTGATACACATCACCAAGTAGTCATTTGGCTTGTTAGTATACCAAGTTGTTATAAATTGTACAAAACCTTACAGATTTCATAATCCTCTATATTTCTGCATATCTATCTATAAATTACAGGAACGTGTGTCTATTATTCGCATATCTCTCGAACCGTTAGTCCGATGGATTTCAAACTTGACAGGTGTCTTTCTACAGGCACAAATAAGTGCAGTGCAAAGTTTGACGTTGTTTGGATTAGAAATGCAAAAGACATCGTTAAATATATCAGTAAAATAAGCACACATTGAAGATGTTTAGATGATGTTTAGAAGGTTGTGGTTTAAAAATAAACATTCTGACATAAACACTCTGTCAGCTACACTGTTTACTTCTGAATGTTATATTTTATTCACGGCCATCATTTGTAGTAGCCTATTCACAAACTGTTTGCTCAAGCGTAGCGCTTTCTCGGAGTTCACTGTGTAGCCTGCTCCCTGAATCGTCGCGCTTATTCATTTGTGGATGTTAACTGAATCTGTAAGTCAGCTACACCGTTTACTTCTGAATCTTATATTTTATTCTGGTGCGCTTAACGTTATCGCTACTGTGTAATAGTAGCCTATGCTATTCACCAACTAAACATAAAAGACGCTAACTGTCTTTCATTGTCTCTATAATTGTAATCTGCACAATGACAACAAAGTTGACACTAATGTAAATCTAATCTAATCTAAACTCCTGCTACCTGTACACAGACACCCAAATACATGTCACCCTAATATCACCATTATAAATATTTTGCAACCATGTAGTTTTCCATATTTATTGTATGTCATTATGTCATCTGTATTTGCTTTTTACCATGCACAAATAAAAAAATCACTGAACTTTTGCTGTGTAATTGTAACAATGAGCACTCAAACACACCAAACCAACAATTACTAAAAACACACATACAAACTTATTTTGCACGAGCACTTTGCACTAGTACAAATTAATTACCCAACTCACAACTAGTATATTCAGTTTCATCTGCATACAGCACACTCAAATAATCAGTTTTTAAACAGGATGAGATGTAAACATACTTTATGTGCGAGCACGTACCAATTCAATCCTTGGTCTTGAAATTTGCAGGTACTTTGTTGTTGCAGGATAGGATTGGAATTATGGGAGACAGGAATGTCAATAAATATGGGAGGGTATGTACGTCATCAGGTGGGCACCCCTTTCACTGATGTTTCGTGAATGAGCCCATCTCATCTCCAGAGGGCTCAACAGTGATAATGGTGTCACAGGAACCAACCAGGAGTCACTCACTGGTGGTAAAGAATTGATGGTAATACGTTTTTCCTCAAGGGTGGGGGCAAGGCTCTTATGACTAGCAGCCATATCACCCTGTAGCTCAAGACTGGTTGCCCACTGAACTAAGCAGAGTTGAGCCTGGTCAGTACCTGGATGGGAGACCTCCTGAGAAAACTAAGTTACTGCTGGTGGAGGTGTTAGTGAGGCCAGCAGGGGGTGCTCACCCTGTGGACTGTAACACCCCAGTATAGTAATGGGGACCCTATACTGTCAAAAAGCACCGTCCTTCGGATGAGACGTTAAACTGAGGTCCTGACTCTCTGTGGTCATTAAAAATCCCAGGATGTCCTTTAGAAAAAGAGTAGGGGTTTAACCCTGGTCAAATTTGCCCATTGGCCTCTGTCAAATCAAGTCACATTTATTTATATAGCGCTTTTTTACAATATAGATTGTTTCAAAGCAGCTTTACAGAGATAACAGGAAAATAATGCAACACAGTTTGTTTCCAGAAGAAAATAGCGTCACAGTCCAGCTTAAGTAAATTCAGTGATGTTTCATTTTTGTTGTAAAAAAGTTATTAATTTAGTTCATTTTTATATATATATATATATATGTATGTATGTATATAAAGCCGCTCTGGAGAAAACCTTGATGTCATCGTCCAACTCAGTTCAGTTCTCATGTAATGGTGTCAATGCAGGCAAATCAATAATATTGTTGAATATTAAATTAAATGTCCCCAACTAAGCAAGCCAAAAGCCAATGGCAACAGAGGTGAAAAAGGGCAAAAAAGGCGGCAGTGGCAAGGAATCAAAACTCCCATCAGGTGACAGAATGGAGAAAAAAGCCTTGGGAGAACCCAGGCTCAGTTGGGGGGGCCAGTTCTCCTCTGGCCAATGAACGAACAGTGTATGATTATGAGTCAAGCAGCATTATAGGTCAGAAGTCAGATTGGATTGGAACAATCAGCATATTATCCATTCCATCTGGTTTAAGATCTGGTTTATTATTAAGGACTTGGTCATGACGCCACGTGTAACGACCCCGGGTGAGGCTGACTTAACACCCTGTCAGTATGTGCTTGAGCGAAGCTGGGCTGGAGCAGAGAGCACACCCTGCATCTTCACCCAACCACTGATGGAGATTAGTTGGTGTTGGAATGATGTTTTCTCCACCCTATCCCACCGTGTCCACTGTCCTTGTTTACCACAGGAGACTGCCTTAGCCCACCTTTCTGTTTTCTCCTGTCTATGTGTTTCCTCCACCACCATCTTCCTCAGCTCTGTTGCTATGGATTTGTTCCACTCTGGACGTCTCGTTGTTAATCCAAGGCCTCCTCTCCCTTGCTGAACATGCCCCACAATGTCCACATGTTTGATTGCTGCTATCGCCTCCTCCACTGCACTAGCTGGCCTCCATTTACGACCTGCTGCCAAGACTGGTGTATTGTTACTCAGCACTATGTCTCATGATTCTTTCAGAGTCATCTGAAGTCTCACTTTAGCGAGAATGA
The DNA here is from genome assembly GCF_965113295.1 of Leuciscus leuciscus. NCBI lineage: Eukaryota > Metazoa > Chordata > Actinopteri > Cypriniformes > Leuciscidae > Leuciscus > Leuciscus leuciscus. The sequence goes on along the minus strand of NC_138726.1, from coordinate 9,809,307 downwards.
AGGATGAGATGAGAATCCTAATGCTAGGAAAGTGGTTATTTATTTTCATCTGTGATTGTCCCAGTAGAGAATGATATGTTTGTTCTGTACATTTCACTGTGGATTCTTTGGTAAATCAGTCACAGTATACAGTATGTATATACAGTATATAAACACATAAGAAAGAGATTAATGGTCTAATGAGCATGAAGAATCCAAATATCCTTTTAATTTGAACAATGATATTACCCCACTATTTGCTTAAGTTGCACTCAGGTTGAGTATGTTATGCACACTTCCTCATGGATATAATAAATGTCATATTTACCTCATAAAGGACAGACACAAGCATATGTTACTAATTAAGGTAAACAGAGACATATGTTCAAATGAGCCATAAAAGCAAACAGGTTATTGCACAGGACAAAACTGGATAGGTTATGACTGACACTTCTTGACGCAGTATACCAATCAACTCTAATTAAATATATATTAGTGTGTGTGCATAAGCATAATTCTTTTATGGGATTTCTCTGCAGTTTCCAGGATCTACCATCGTCAGACATTCGATTTCCTTTTCCCTTTTTCAATAGACTCGACAGTCTTACAAATATTAAAACCTGAATTAGTTTTAACAATATGCAACTATTGCATATCAACGTGAAACATTCACTCACAACCGACAATGCTTATTATAGCTGCATATTTATAGCCTAGAATGCTTTGACGCAATATCACAGTATTCATAAAAGTGGACCATCTGACAATTTTTCCAATTACATTAAAATGTCCAAGTTAGAATTAAAATGACTTTTAAAGGGGTCATGAATTGAGAAATAAATGTTTCTTTTATCTTTTGACGTGAAAATTTCATTGTACTATTAAAATATTCTTTAAGTTTCAGAACTCAAACCTTCCTCGTTAGTCCAAAACCAGCTTTTTCTTGAAACCATGCTCTGATAAATGGATCATTTTGGATTTTGTCACATTATGACATGATAGTGTGACGAAAGACAGCTTTTGCAGAACCAGATCCCCGCCTGCTTCTAGCTTCTTTGGCCTGGCCTATTTTCATCTATGAATGTATCAGTAGAGCATAATTTGTGTGTTCGGTACATTTAACTGTGGATTCAGTCACAATTTCGACACGGGTCTTGCAAACAGACGTTTACGTAAGGGATAATATATAGCGAGGCGGTTGTTATTCGCTATAACAACCGCTTCACTATACATTATCCCGATTATTACATGGCTACCTACAAAATAAATAAATAATTTGACACAAATTATTGATTTAAAAAGGAGTTTATTGATTTAAAAATTATTGTTTTGCTTCCGCTAAAGAAAATAGTCCGTTCCGCGTCCATAGTAACGCGCTGTTTTTCATGGCAACGGTGTGTTATACTTCGCAGCGGTCTGTTATCAAGAAATAACAGACCGCATTCTACTTTGGAATTCAGCAAAGCCATGTAATAATATAGGATATGGACCCGACAGTAATGCCACAACATGTAAGTTACCGTTTTAATTGTAATGCCTGTTAGAATTACTGTGGTCATTGATTTCTTATATCTAATGATTCATGTACAGTCAGACGTTCTTTGTCTCAAAATCTTTTCAAATTCAATCTGTTCATCATATAAAGAGATTGAGTCTCTTTAGAAGATTTGGACTAAAGCGCTTAATTCATATGGATTAGTTTTATGATCTTTTTATTAACTTTTTGAAGTGTCAAAGTTTCAGTTGCATAGCTGTCAATAGAGGGACAGAAAGCTCTCAGATTTCATCAAAAAATATCTTAATTTGTGTTCCGAAGATGAATGAAAGTCTTATGACAGAATTTTCATTTTTGGCCTAACTAACCCTTTTATACCTCCCTATATACAAGTACAGTACACAATTATAAATTACTGTAATTCACATACTATTTCAGTGAAAGAAACTGCTTCAAATGGTTCAGTGTGTGGATGAGCTGTCCTAATGAAACAGAATCGTAAACAATTTTACAAACAGATTAGATGAGAGTGATTCCTTCGCAAATCTGACCAGTTTATAAAAAACTCATTACATGATTGCTGAAAGACACATAAGGATTTATCAGTGGTATTTCACTGGGACTCGTCCCCCAGTAAAAATGGTCTAGTGACAGAAGCCCCTGGATGGAGCTGGTTAACAATGACATATTTAATTGTCCATCAGAAGTGTGTCCCTGCTCTCTATGAAGGGTTCATGAAAATGGGAGGGAAAGAGGTTTTGAATCTTGACTCACTCGCACATTTTGGCACAAGTCTGTCTTATTGCTCACACCTGCCCTGGCCTCGGTTCTGAAGTGACGGTGTTGCAGCTCTTGCAAACAAAAAAGCAAATAAAAGTCCAAAATAAACCTAAATATATCAGAATGCTTTGTACTTGAAATAAACCTAATCAAAATATAACAACCCGCAACTATGTTGCTTTTTAGAAAGAAATGATATCTGCGAGGATATTCAGTCAGGATTTAGACCGTACCATAGTACTGAGACTGCTCTCATTAGTTACAAATGATTTGCTCTTATCATCCAATCGTGGTTGTATCTCGCTATTAGTGTTTCTCAATCTTAGTGCTGCATTTGATACTATTGACCACAACATTCTTTTAAATAGCCTCGAAAATTATGTTGGCATTAGTGTAATTGCATTAGCATGGTTTAAATCATACTTATCTGACTGTTATCAGTTTGTAGCAGTAAATGAAGAGATGTCTCATCGATCACAAGTTCAGTATGGCGTACCACAAGGCTCAGTACTAGGACCGTTGCTTTTCACTCTGTACATGCTACCCTTGGGAGATATCATTAGGAAGCATGGAATAAGTTTTCACTGTTATGCTGATGATACGCAGCTCTATATTTCTTCACGCCCTGGCGAAACTTACCAATTCACAAAATTGATGGAATGCACCGCTGATATAAAAAATTGGATGACTAGTAATTTCCTACTGCTTAATTCTGAAAAAACAGAGATTCTAATTATTGGACAAAAAAACTTCCTCACGTAATAACCAAGAATACTGTCTAACACTTGATGGCTGCTCTGTAAAGTCTTCGTCGTCGGTTAGGAACCTCTGTGTGCTCTTTGATACCAATCTCTCATTTGAAAGTCACGTGTCTAGAATCTAAAACCGCATTTTTCCATCTTAAAAATATATCTAAATTACGTCATACTCTCATTGACAAATGCGGAACAATTAGTTCATGCATTCATGACATCAAGGCTAGATTATTGTAATGCTCTACTGGGTGGTTGCCCTGCACGCTTAATAAACAAATTACAGTTGGTCCAAAACGCAGCAGCTCGAGTTCTTACCAGAACCAGGAAGTATGACCATATTAGCCCTGTTCTGTCAACACTGCACTGGCTCCCTATTAAACATCATATACATTTTAAAATATTGCTGACTACTTACAAAGCACTAAATGGTTTAGCTCTGCAGTACTTGAGCGAGCTCTTAACGCATTATAGTCCTTCACGTCTATTGCGATCTCAAAATTCCGGCCAGTTGATAATACCTAGAATATATAAATCGACTGCTGGCGGTCTATCCTTTTCCTATTTAGCACCAAAACTTTGGAACAATCTTCCTAACATTGTCCGGGAAGCACACACACTCTGTCAGTTCAAAGCTAGACTAAAAACACATCTATTTGACCTAGCATACACATAACACATCATAGACTTCTATAATTCAATGTTAGGCTGCATAGATTAGGTCAGCCGGAACCGGGAACACTTCCCATAAATCCTGATGTACTCGTTACATCAAAGAAGAAGAATGGCGTCTATGCTAATATAAGTCTCTCTGTTTATCCCGAGGTTTACCGCAGTCCGCCGGATCCAGGGCGTATCCAGATCTGATGAAGGACCTGCGCCTGGACGCGACGACAACACAGTCCTGAAGTGTCAACTAGTCTCTCCCTTGTGAAGGCCTCCTTCCCTTCCCTTTACCTCTGTACAGATAAAACGTTGTTGGGATAATTCCGGTTTGCGTGGCTATGCGGAAGCAATACAAATTCTGTATTATAAATTTTAAGGCCAGACAAGTAGTTTGTTGTGAGTTGGTTTGTAGGGAAGGACTACACGCCTGCGCACATATATTCAAACGCACATACCTATAGACTGAACTTGTAATATGCATGTGCAGTTGTGCACGCCATCAGCGTTCTCACGGGTTCGCGTTTTTGAAGTATGCGCAGTAATTTATTATAAAAGGGCTTGAAACAGCTCTGCGGGGGTTGACGCACAACGTAATGACGAACACGGTTACCCAGTCCTCTTTGTTTGAACCGCGAGAGGCGTCAATTGCCGTCATTACGTTGTGCGTCAAGTTCAAGGGTTACTCTTGTGGCGTAAATCGATGCGTACGGCCGTCTGCCAGAAGCTATTATTTTAGTCAATAAAGTTTTAAACATGGATATTTTTCTTACACAAACGCTTCACTTCAGAAGGCCTTTATTAACCCCCGCAGAGCCGTTTCAAACACTTTAATCATGAATAGATGCGCTTTAATGGACTTCTAAAGTCAAACAGCCATTCACTCCCATTATCAGGCTTAGAGCCAGGAAATTTTTTAATATAACTCCGATTGAATTTGTCTGAAAGAAGAATGTCATATACACCTAGGATTGCTTCAGGGTGAGTAAATAATGGGCTAATTTTCATTTTTGGGTGAACTATCCCTTTAAGTTAAGATGCTTTTGCAAAACAGATTCTTCGATCTAAAGTCACCATGAAATCTTCCCTATTGTTATTTTTCTCTATTGTGACATATATATCAAAAACGGCTGCACAAACAACAACAAATGTAGGATGGGATTTGATTTTGTCTATGGGGAATTGGATGGATGGTTGTGGTTTGCTATTAGTCAATCTCATGTGAGTGACAGGTTGCCCCACCCTCGTGCCAGTAGAGAGAAGAGATGTCAATGCAAGAGGGAGAGGAAGTTATTTGTAATTAAAGACTATGAGGACACATGTATTAAAAAACAATAATAATGATGTACACGGATAAATCATTTATAATACAAAATTACAGCAGTTTTCCATAAAAAATAAATAAATAAATCATGAATAAATCATAATCGTGACTTTAAATCATGAAGCCTATATGATTTTTAACACCTTTTGAATCAAATGTTTAATGTGCACTAAAATGAAAATTTTTATTAAAATTAAACTAAATGGAATTAAAAATAAACCTATAAATGTTTGATTATTATTAAATTATTGTTATTTGTTTGAAGAAATAATTTGTATGTACTACATACAGTATGTCTTGAATATGCTAATTAAGAAAGACGGAAAAAGCTATACGGAAATATTTACTAACTCAAATGAAATGAATTTACTAACTCAGATTTACTATTGTAAATATTTTTTTATAATTTCATAAAATGGGTCCTGTGTGGAGATCACTGTACTTTCCCTTCCTCCATATATGGAGAAAGGAAAAGTACAGTGATCTTTCCATCTCTCCATAGTAAGGGAGGATGACGTCGACAAGATCTCTAAAGTGAGGAGTGAAAAGGGTCCAGAAGAAAGGGCAGGGGGAATAAAACTCGCGATAATATAATGAGAGATGAAGACAAATGATAGCTCGTTTCAGATCCGTTCGACTGACATTATATGGAGATCTGAGGGGGAAAAAAATAGGATCTACGCTGTGCTCATAAGGATAACAGAGTGACGCGTATAAAAGTTTAAAGAGCAGCCTAGGAGAGAGTCTTAGAGCGAGCTTGAGATTTTCATCTCATTCTTGGTTGCAGCCTCCACTGGACAGCAGCCGTAGGTATGTGAACCACTTCTGAAAGGAACGTGAACTTGTGGGATTCTATAGGCTATTCTGTGTGAAATAATTCAGTTTGAGATAAAAGTGGGTTGTTTTGAGCTTGCATCTGTTGGAACATTTGAAGCATTATCTTATAAAAAAGTAAGTCAGCGAGCTATCAGAGCCACCTGATACTGTAACAGAAGAAGAGAATGGAGCGAGAACATTTTGACCTTCAAAGACTGAAAGTTTTAAAGACCTCTCTGTTTGCGGTTAGAGACGATGGTTCTAATCGATTAAGATCTAGCCTATTACTACTAATTTATATCTTTATTCTACAGAATGATGACGAGCAGCAAAACGACTCTTGCCCTCCTTATCTACGGGCTCCTCGTACAATGCAACGTGTGTTCGCCTCTGAACCATCCGAACATCAGGTACGGAAACTGCACATCTGTCTCAGCGAACGCGCGGAGATCTCGATGATCTTGTGGATTTCGGATAGTGCAGCTGGACGGCGAAACAGGATTTTTGGCTACTAAGGCTGTTTAAAAAAAACGTAGATTCACGTTTTATTGACAAGTGTCACACATTTTCAACAGATCTTGTTTTGTTGGCTATACACTCTTGAAAATAAACGTTCTTTATTGACATTGTTCCACGAAGAACCTTTAACGTCCATGGAACCATTTCAATGCACAAAAGTTCCTTTATAGTCTAAAAAGGTTCTTCAGATTATTAAAATGTTCTACACAAAATGAAAAAATGAAATGAAAGGCTCTTTGCATGGGGAACCCAAAGGCATGATTTGGAACCTTTATTTTTAAGAGTGTATGCTACCTAATAAGAAAGGATTACGAACCATTTTAAATAAGTAGCCTAGGCTTGTACAAGTTTCATCATTTGCATGTGCATTCTTTTTTCACGGACGATGTAATAAAAGGCAAAAGTGTGACGCGCTTAGAATGTATTAGGCTATACTCAGTTTTCCTTTTATCGATTTGTATATGATTGCAAATAATTCTAAAAGACACGACTATAATCTTTTGATCTTTTCCGACTTATGGCGGATTTCACAATACAAGCAAGAAAAAAAATATAGCACTGATAGCCTATTAATTAGCAGTTTTACAGAAATATCTCCTATCTTGTTATTAAAGGTTATAGACTATATAGGCTAGTATTAATTTAAATAGCTATAGGCTACTTAAATATTTAAAGCATAAGTCTTGAAAGTGCAGAGTGGCCTTATACTTCACAATAATTACTTGAGAATGAAATTACTTCATGTCTTACAGAATGGAGACTGCAGGATTTGACGAGGAGGGCAAGGGATTAACGGATCTAACCTTTGACAGTGACCAGATCACTATTCGAAGCTCTCCTTCAGTCACTGAAGACGCATACACGTTATATAGTCCTCCCTCGATGAGGTGATTATACTTTTCCATAACCCGGACTCCATTCTTTTTTCTAGACATTCCCAAAACGGGATATTTTGGCTAGTTATGTTTGTTTATTACTGTGATTGTTCTAGTTGCAAAGACATTCGAGGCTTTTGCTTGTTTGAGTTGTGTCGAGTTGAATTGCGAAATAGAATAGCCTAATAAAAAATGTTTCTCAGCGGCCGGCCTGAGGATGTTACGAGTGCTATAATTTGGGAATATTGAAGCTATAAGCCTGACCTGTTTTTAAACCTTCACTGAAACGTCGTTGTACAATCATATTTTGTCACGCAGATTGGAAAGGCATGCTGACGGGATGTTTAATAAAGCCTACAGGAAAGCGCTTGCTCATTTATCAGCGCGGAAATACCTGCATACACTGATGGAAAAACGCGTGGGGTAAGAACAGTTCCTTTCTCTCCACCTATCTTGCTCTCTCTAAAAATAAATATCACTAATTTGGTTTAGGGTTAGTTGCTATGCCTAATTTATAGTTATTACTATGTATCCAGTTATCAACATTCATTAGATTTGTGGAAGAATAAGAGGGCGTTCCCACAGGACGCGTTCCGTTCGTTCTTCAGTAACAGTAACGTTTCAGTAAAGTTTTCTGGACTTAAATAATGTTCTTAAAACATTAGAACTAAAATTATACACTGTTTATACAACTTTTTTCCCCCATGAAACATTTTAGTTGGATGTTCGTGTAACATTTTTTTAAATGTTAGCCTACTAATTGTTTCAGAATGTTCAGAGAACATTCAAAAGTAGCTTACGATACCAAAATATTTGTAAAATGATAAAATGGAATGTTCCCTTAAATGATTCCACAGAAAAATAAGTTCTTAGAACATATTTTGTGTTAGCTAGGATAACGAACCCTGTGTGAACTGCCCATTGTCACTTTTTTTAAAACAAAACTATTTTTTATATATATTATAAAAGTTTTTATATACAAAAGCATATACAACTTATTTACTAAATGAAACAAAGTTTTTGCAACAAATAGATTATGATTTATGTATTTATTTATTTATTTAAATGAATATTTGCACACTTAAAGGGATAGTTCACCCAAAAATGAACATTGTGTCATCATTTACTCACCCTCAAGTTGTTCCAAACCTGTATGAATTTCTTTCTTCTGCTGAACACAAAAGAAGATATTTTGAAGAATGTTTGCAACTAAACTATTATGGAGCACCATTTAGTATGGAAAAAATACTATGGAAGTTAAACTGTTTACTTACCGTCACTCTTCAAAATATCTTCTTTTGTGTTCAGCAAAAGAAAGAAGTTCATACAGGTTTGAAACAACGTAAGGGTGAGTAGGCCTAAATGATGACAGAATTTTCATTTTTGGGTGATCTATCCCTTTAAATCCAAACAAATGTGACTTTTTTTCACTAAGTCGGTGTCAAGTGTTAATGTAATATCCTGGGTTCTAGAACGCTTTGTTCTTTTTCTCTTATACAGAGGAAGGACCACAATAGATGACGACAATGAGCCACTCTCAAAGCGTCACGCGGACGGGGTTTTCACGGACAGCTACAGTCGCTACCGGAAGCAAATGGCCGTAAAGAAGTATCTGGCCACGGTCCTGGGCAAAAGGTATAGACAGAGATATAGAAGCAAAGGACGGCGGCTCGCCTATTTGTAGCCTTTTTCAAATTCGTCTCTAACTATCATGTACATGTACAGCTCTTGTAGCAAGTTAGTCATCACTAAGACTACTATGATGATCATTTGATCGCACCTGTGTCCTTTATAAACATGTATTTATGTATGAAGTAAAGACATTAAAACGAATATTTTGATAATAATATTGTTTTTCTTTTGTACTGAAGCACCTGATAATGCCTTGTGGACCAGTCGTTTAGTTTGTTTGTTTATTAATTCATGCTTGCTTCGATACTTTGTCTATTAAATACATCAGCCTGAATATGAGTAAATAAATAGTCTCAAAGACAATCATTACATTGAATGATACCTTCCTTCTTTCACTCCTGAAATTAAGAAAGAAGTTTTTTTTATTTACAACAGCCCTGACGATATAGATTTGCTACAAGACATATACTTTGGTGAGCTCCCGGATGGGGATGAGATTGAGGCATTTTTGTTGGATTGGCTGAGACAGTTTCCTCCTGAATTCCCGGTGAGTTTCTACGGCTCGGTGAGGAATGCCTCTCGTCCCTTCCACGCTCTTTTACTCACGTCAAGTTCTTCCCACTGTCATCTATGGCTAAAAATCTCACAAGCCGTTCAACACGGTTTCCTTTCTTGCACACACCTTTCAAATATTATTAATACCTTAACTTCTATATATGTATCTGAAAAAAATGAGCTCTTTCCTGTGCTTATAAACTTAAATTAAATCTGCATCTTCAAACACTCTTTTTTAAACACTGTCCAGTCCTTCCTGCTTTTCACTGAGCATGCATCTGTTCCCTTTTGAAATCTCACAAAAGGAACTGAAGTCCCTGTCTATGAATGTGTGTGTCATGTGCGTTAGAATAGATTCCAGTGGTTCAGACCTTCACTACCTTCAAAAGTCTGGGTTCGGTAAGATTTGTTCATGTTTTTGAAAGAAGTCTTCTATGCTCACAAAGGCTGCATTTATGTGATTAAAAATACAGAAAATAAACAGTAATATTGTGAAATATTATTACAAATTAATATAACTGTTTTCTATAAGAACATATTTTAAAATATAATTTATTCCTGTGATGCAAAGCAGAATTTTCAGCATCCTTACTCCAGTCTTCAGTGTCACATGATCCTTCAGAAATGATATGATGATTTGCTGCTCAAGAAATCTTTCTTATTATTATCAATGTTGAAACAATGTTGTGCTGCTTCATATTTTTGAGGAATCCTTTTTCCATAGCATTTATTTGAAATATAAATCTTTTGACAATATAAATGTCTTAATGTTGTATAAACTACTGACCCCAAACTTTTGAAAGGTAGTGTATATATGGCATTTAAAAATTTCATAGAATTTCATTCTTTTCTTTGTTCTGTTTTCTCAGTTTTCGATCTTTCTCATATTGCACTCTTCTCATATCAGTGTCAAATGTCTGTTATTTGTCCATAAAGCTGTTAATCAATGGAGATATGCGTCTCTGCATTTTGAAGTTCAGAGTTACCATTTTCTGTCACATCTACTGTATGTGGTTATAAATATCAGTAATTGCACAGCTGTATAGGAGCTTGTTGGGTATGACATAAAGAGGTATTCTGTAATGATCCCTCTATGCATGCAAGACAAAGAATTTTCCCAAAGGTCAAATGAATGGTGCAACGGTTTGAGGTAAAACCAACTTGCATAATTTACTCTGATTCTGCAAGTTTTTTGACAACGTTATATATGCTTAAGCTTGTCAGTGATATGTACATGTTTGTTTGCATATGCATGTTAGTATGTGCAAACATGTGAAACCAATCTGTGTTTAATTCTGCATTCTCCTGCAGGCTTTGTGACACAGGAGACAGCTAAGCGGCTTGGGTGCCTTTGCTTCATCTTTATAATGGCCACCAATTTCAGATGGCATATTAGTGGCCCTCCAAATGCTGCAATCATCTGCTCACACACCTCCTATTTCTCACATAACATAATTTGTTAAAATGCCACCTGGCCCTGCCTTTCCATTTTTTTCGATTGAACTTCTTTATGCATAGTGTGTTGTAGTTATCTGTACAGCATTCATTAAACATTCTCAACCTTGAAACGCATTTTGTGTGCAGAGACTGATAGTGCCCAAAGCCTTACTTAAATGTTAAGATAAATCTCTGTGTCTTGTGTTGATCATTAGTACAATATAACACATGGGAGCCACACAAGGTCACCATTATATATGTAAGAAACAAAAAAAACTAAACAAAAAAAAAACTGTGTTGTAAGATTTGTATGAATAAATTTTTGTAAACAATACAATTTCGTCTAATCTTTGAAACTCTTCCTAAGCTATGGAGAATGACATGTACTCAATAACACAAGAATTTGTGTTATTGTGTTACAATACAATAACTATAATTGTGTTATTGTATAATACAATAATTGTGTTACAGTAAAGGACCTGTTGCTCGCCATGTTAAAAGTTCGCTCTTCTCTCAGACACACTGCGTGAGCGCAGCAGCGGGAAAGCGTAGTGGGCGTGGTTAACCTGTCACTTCGATCCAGGGTGACCAATAGAAAAGGGCCTTTCATCGTGGTTGGTAGAGACCGCCCATTGAGACACAGCTTCATTTCGCAAGCAAAACTTTTCGACTTGCAAGCAAAAGATTTAGACATGCACTGCAGATAATTTTGTTATCAACTTCTTTATTTTTGAGCCTTAAGAAGACTTTTTTGCAATCTTTCAATTTTTTTAATTACAAAATAATTAGTTTTACTCTCAAATGTTTGATTGAATAAAAAAGACACAAAGGAAACCCCATAGGAGTGGACCATAAATACATGTACAGTACAGTAAATATAACACACTTGCAAGATCCCATATCTTCACAATCAAAATGTAACATGCCATCAACAAAAATTCCAGAAACTATATGATGCATCAGATAATAAAAAAAAAAAGCTGAAATATTATACGATTAGCAAAAATAAAATGGTGACAGTGCCGCCCTTTATTTTGTGATGAAAATGAGTTTCATACTAATGCTGTATAATACAAATACACATTTAATTGTTTAGAAGAAAAGGTTGTAGAACCTTAAAGGATTCTTTTTCATTTTTCATTATCATTTATCATTATGGATTTAGTTTTAATCAAGTGTGAGTTCATATAAAATTGAAAATTCTGTCATTAATTACTCACCCTCATTTCATTCCAAACCTGTAAGACATTCGTTCATCTTCGGAACACAAATAAAGATCTTTTTAATGAAATCTGAGAGCTTTCTGTCCCTCCACATTGACAGTCTATATGCAACTACCACTTTCAAGCCCCCCAGCAAGGTAGTCAAGAGATCATTAAAGTAATCCATCTGACTCCAGTGGTTTAACCTGTTTTATGTTGGAGTTTAATATTTTGTTAATAAAGTGGTAAATTGTGCTTATTTTGCGCAAAGCAATTGTGTCGCTTCATAAAATTGAGGTTAAACCACTGGATTCATTTGGATTACTTTTATGATGTCTTTACTACTGTACCTTTCTGGGGCTTGAGAGTGGTAGTTGTGTATTAGACTATCAATGGAGGGACATATATATATAAACCCACTGAACCTTTTTTCTAAGAGTGGGAGCCGAAAGTATGGCTGACAAAGAAAGGCGAAAGAGAAAGTACATGTCGAATGTGTATGTATTTGTGTGTATTCTCAGGCTGTGACTGGTGTTATACAGAGACACCTGGATAAGGAGAACCTTTTAGTTCCCGTCAGAACAGATCAGAGCTAATAATCTCACATTGGACCCCTACAAAGTTGTAGCACAGCAGGCAAAAACACTGACCTTTACAATCTCTATTACATGTCCGTTTAGCTAGTTGACTGATCGCATGTAAACATGTATTGTACACAACGCCAGAATTTTGTAATGTGGGTTAAACAGGATGATTAGTATTAATTTTATTTAAAGGTTCATAATCGCTGAGCAGGTGTTTAGTGGCTCGCCAATGTGATTGAATTCTTCTAATAAATAAAATAAGTAAAGAAGAATTTATATATTTATATAGACAAATGGGCCAAAATCAATAGCTGTTTTTCCAATGAGCCCAACGAGTCCAAGAGAAGAGTGTGATATCACAAACTGGGTGTGACACTAATGAACGCTCAACATTCAACATTCAAAATTCATCCTCATGCGTTCTTGTCAAATGAGTCATGCATTTCTCTCTCTCTCTCTCTGTGTAATCATTATTGCATATACACAAATACTTTAAATGTGGTGCTCCTCCAAGCCTCCATTGTTAATATCAACCAAGGCTCATTGGGAAACAAGACTGTGGCGACATTTTTGCATTATGATTTTGCATTGCTTCTTGCATTTTCAAAGCGAAATGTCTATTGCTTGGTGCTAAAAGCACGTTCAGTTTTATCCAAAACAGATAAACATAGGCCCTGTGCCAAATGGCACACTTCATGTGCACTTGCGGGTGTCCCATTTGTCATTTTAGGTTTCAGAAGGGTGCTCCTAAGCGCCCACTTTGCGGCCGATAACATCCTTGGAAGGCCCCCTTCGTTTCGCGTCCTTCATTCAGCTCATTTTGAAGGATGCACCAAGTGTAGTCTCAGCCTCAGATGTCACACCCATGGACTGTTGGCTGAATGTCTGATGCATTATGTACCCCACACACTTTGAGAACCACTGCCCTAATGAAAGAAGAACTCAGTTGAATTAATAATTTATTAGATGCATGCCTGTCCGTTATCGAATGGACATTTTCATGCCCCTAAACATGACGTGGAACAAAACAAACTGTGATTGGTTGCTTTACATGTCGGTCCTTGACCAATGAAAGCTGCAATGGAGTCCAGCCCCTCTGCCGTCAGTCTGAAGGACTGAATGACGCTGCAGGCACCGTTTGCGCACGAAGGTACCTCATGAAATTGATTTCGGACAGACTTCTGACGCAGCATAACGGTTTAATGATCTACAGCAAAATAGAGGGAGCTTTGGTGATAACAAATATTTAAATTCCCCATGTAGTTAATAATTTCATCCCTTGAAATTCATCTTTGATCACCAAAATTACATATTTAAAAGTTTTTTCCTCAAATTTTTTATTCATGCCTTAAAATAGCTTGAATGTATCTACACCCTTGCTTTATTTCGTATATTTGGATCCATGAAGATGCAAATAAGGCCCGCCTCCACTCACTGCACATTGATGTTATTGGTTTCTAGTTTGTGACGTCAGAAACACTGGCGAAAACCGCAGTCTTTTTTCACTGCAGTTTTAAGGAGAAAATACTCAGCAATGGTGTTGACTTATGAATTTGCACATGGTTTGTCTTAACGCATATTAAAAACACCACATAAACATATAAACAACATTAAAAACTTGATTTTCACCTCGGGGTCTTTAATTACTGCAATGGTAATTTCATTTGAAAATCCATTACACCATGCATGATGAAAAAAAGTGGATGATAAAAGTGTTAAGAAACCAGAAATTATCCAATACTACAATGTGCTACGGCTATTTATCAAGGAGCTGCATGGTCAAGGAGCTTGTCATGCCCCATATGAAGAGGCGCTTGGAGGGCACGCCCCACCTTCAAAACCATATAACAGAGGCAATGGGAAGATGTGGGATCCTTCGGATGAGACGTTAAACCAAGGTCCTGACTCCCTGTGGTCATTAAACATCCCAGGATGTCCTTTAAAAAAAGAGTAGTGGTTTAACCTCGGCATCCTGGCCAAATTTGGCCATTGGCCTCTATCCATCAATGCCTCCTAATCATCCCCATATACTGATTGGCTTCATCACCACCAATCCTCTCCACCAATAAGCTGGTGTGTGCTGGGCGTTCTGGTGCAATATGGCTGCCATCGCATCATCCAGATGGATGCTGCACACTGGTGGTGGTTGAGGAGATTTCCCCCTTCCATGTAAAGCGTTTTGAGTTCAGAGAAAAGCGCTATATAAATGTAACAAATTATTAAAAAACAAAACGCAGCCACCACCCGGCCACAGGAGGACAACAGGAGGACATCAGCAGGATGGCCAATCGAAGAGTGCACCAGGACCGTGTGCAAGGAGCACTAACGTGTAGTTTTCATTTGTGAGACATGTAAGCACTGAGATGGCAATTTAAGATGGCGCTGTACTCACGTGATTTTATTTTGTCAGTTGTTTTTTCATTCGGTCACATTCACCACAATTCACTATAGTTGCACAACACTACAGTTCAATTTCAGTATTATTGGTTATATGTGTATGTTATATGTGACAAAGTGGCAAATAAAACATATTTCAAGTGTTACAGTAAATGTGTTGATCTAAGTAACTGCTAAAATGGTTATTTTAACAAATTGTTGTCTTTATTCTTTTATTTTATCACGCTTGCATAGATGGGTCATTTTTGACCCATGTGTGTAAACTTGATGTAGTAACACAAAATCTAGAAAATATTAAAATATTAATTTGTGATCATTGAAAACAAGATATTTAGATTATTCATAGATCATGGAATTCATAGATCATGGAATATTAAATGCTGAAATAAAGTGATTTCAAAAGATGAAACTAAAAAAAATGCCCAGCCATTCATGAAATAACATATAAAAAATGAATATGGGTCTGTGGCGAGCAGGACGAGCCCGAGGGCCGTGAGAGAACGGCGCGAGGCTGGTGGCGTGATTGATAAGGAGCGACGACAGTGAAGATCGAGAGAGGACCAGGCCTGGACTTATGTTGTGTTTTATGTGACAACAGTCATCCGTGAGGGGCTGCTGTCTTTTACTTTCATTTTGTATTTATTAATTTATTTATTTATTAAAGTCTTTGAATGTTTGCCGGTTCCCGCCTCCTTCTTCCTACAACATCTAACTGCGTTACAGGGTCTTTTTAGACCTATGTTGTGCACTAGAAGGGGTTTGCATAGCTTGTGCATCAAAGGGTTAATGCTTCGCTAACCAGCAGAAGACACTAGCAGGGTTTAAATCAGTTGTGCAGGTGAGGAATGTTGTAACACTGCGTTACAGTGTGCCCCTATTAGAACTATGCAATTCTGTTCTATACTTTTATGAATTCTAATGAGAAACCATGGTGAGTCCATGGTCAGAATTAATTAATTATTATACATTTTTGAACTATGCTGTATAACTGTGTTTTCCAATGTCTTCATTGTCAAACTCCAAAAAATATGTTTAATTATTTTAAAAAATGCCATTATTTTATATAAAAAAGTTAATAATTGTATTTTATTGATAAAATATTTTAGTGTGTCTTGTATATATATTTTTTGATTAGATCAGATAACATTTTAAGCTGTCATATGGTCATGTTACAATATGTCCCTCACATGTTACAATGTATGGGGCATGTTGTCACATTTCACTTCACATTCACATTATTCACATTATTTTGGGGTAAATCAAGAAAAAAAGGATACATTCTATTAACTACTAGACTGTCTCATTCTAGCATTTTATCTGAGGAGGACAACACGCCTAGGACTGGACTAGTAAGGACACAGTCTCAGGAAGCAGCCTTCCATTTGAGAAGCAACCATTAACATTTTATTACGTTGGTTGTTGTTTGTTTTTTAGATACAAATTTGGTATTTTACTGCTACTAGTGTCCATGTCAGAAAACTGTGTATAAGTGTTTTTTGAGTTTTGCAAAAATATAGCCACATAGACTGTTCTAGAATTATGTTACTTCCCTGAAAAGTGGTTGCTTATAAAATGAAGCAGAGTACTACAGTGGATACAACAACAACAGCAAATAAATAGTGGCACCATTTCCAAATCTTAAATAATAAATAAAGATGGTGCCACAAAAATGAGGCTCTTTCTGAAAATGAAAGTGCATGTGATTGAATTAAAGTGCCTTAAGGGAAAACAAGCTCTTTCTACTTCCTTTCTCCTCTTTCTACCTTCCTTCTCCCCCTCTTCAAACATTGGCTGTTCAAGTATAAACCAGTCTACTGGAACAGAAATATTTATTTGCGCATGATAAATTGCCTTTGTCTCTTTCTTATCCTTCACTTCTTCTTTTCCCGCTCTCATATTCCATTATCTACTCGTTTTAATCACCAGCTTAATGAGCATTTTAATTATTAATTTCCACAGCCAGTGTGTGTGTTTGTGGGCTGTGCAAATGCAGCTAAGTGGGTGGATTTGTGTTGGGCTCTATGCTCTAATATTGATCAATGGGGTACATGCATAAGGTGTCACTGTCAAACTCTTCCATTTTTATTTACAAGAGTTGGCACATCCTTATGAAATATTCATATGAGGGCATCCTCTCTGCACTCATCATGCAGAGAGCCGGTCTCATTTAATACCTCTTGTACTTTAGAGCTGTGGCTCTTCAATGCCATTGTGATCTCACTTGTCCAGCAGGACCAATTAGCTATAGTTATTTCCAGCTGAAATGAACACTAGTGGCAATAAACACACACATTTGATTACAGGGGCAGATGAGATACGAGACCGGTGCGGCACACAGGTGATGCTCATCGATCACGCCACCGGCCTCGCTACGTTCTCACGGCACTCAGCCTCATCTCGCCATACTCTTCTTTTCACAGCTTACACAATAATACAACCTCAATACACTTTTACCATTGCAAAGACCGCATTGCAAAGACCGCTCGGTCATCCAGGTTGCACTACACAACATCAAGAAGATCAGGCCTTTCCTAACTGAGCATGCAACACAACTTCTCGTCCAGGCCCTGGTAATTTCTAGGCTTGATTACTGCAATGCTCTTCTGGCTGGACTTCCATCATGTGCAATTAAACCTCTACAAATGATCCAGAACGCTGAAGCACGTCTTGTCTCCAACAAGCCCAAGAGGGCCCACGTCACTCCTCTGTTCATCTCTCTGCACTGGCTACCTCTCGCTGCTCGCATCAAGTTCAAGGCATTGACGCTTGCTTACAGATCTATCACAGGCTCAGCTCCCTCCTACTTTCACTCACTCCTACGAGTCTACATCCCTACCAGAAGCCTACGGTCGGTCAATGAGCGACGGCTCGTGGTACCATCACAGAGAGCCACAAAATCACTCTCCAGAACATTCTCATTCACGGTTCCTTGCTGGTGGAATGATCTCCACACCCTCATATGGGATGCAGAATCCCTGTCAACTTTCAAAACACAGCTGAAAACTCATCTCTTCCGCGAGCACTTAACCTCATTATTGTTATTATTTCCATTTCCTTGATTTCCTCCCTTGTCTGGTTTATGCTATAGTTGTCTGAAACTTGGGTTTCTCAGGTGAAGAATACTCCACAGCAAATCCCAATGGACATCAAAGGCCTTCTTAAAGTCAATAAAATTAATGGAAAGGGACCGCTGGAACTTGATGGACTGCTCAATGATATTAAGGAGGGTGAATATCTGTTCACTGCATGACCGTCCTCCACGAAATCCAGCCTGGTTGTCACGCAGGCGTCGATCAACAGCCATCTGCAGGCGTTTGCAGGCGTCTTAAAGTGACAGCATCCTAATAATCCTGCCACTGTCTGCGTTTTAAATGTTAACCAAACAACAAAGGACAATAAAAAAATAAGTTCACTCACTGCTCTTGAACTTTAAAAAGGATATGAAGCCTATGCAGTGTTATTTATTTGATCAGCCTATATACTTTATTAAATTCCGGTACCTGAAAACTATTAGAACTGGCTGAAGAGCACTTCATTTGAATGTATTGTATTGTATTGTGCTTTTGCTTTTAATTTGATTGTTTGTTCTTATTTTATTACTGACTGTTTACTTGTCTTTAAAAATGTAGGCTATTGAATTTATTAGTTAAGCTAGTAGTTTTAGGTGTCAAATTGGAATAGAGGAATGTACATTTTCACTGGTATCAAAAATGTTGGTGTCATAACTGCCTGTTTTTGTATCATGGCTGGTATAAAATATTTCTGGCCGGTAAATTTTGGCACCGGCCATTGGCAGAAATTAAGCCCTTCATACATATTTCATCAAAATTAGCTACATCTGTATCTCTTTCTGTCTTTGTTTCTATTTCTCTTATACACCCACATCTCTTAAATAAAAAAGAGATGCCTTATTTCAGATATTAAAAACAGTTAGGTGCTTTTAACGTGTCCTGTAGTATTATAGTGAATCCCATCATATTGAAAGTAATAGAGCATTTTAATCAACTGACATAGTTCTGCGCCACATCAGTTGGGTCATACCGTGTGTGTGTGTAAAAATACTGTATGTGGGTGTATGCATTAACCTTCGTGCGTAGAGATTTCCAATTCTATTATTGGAAAGTTGTGAATGACGCAAGATTTTAAAAGATTACTTTACCAAAGGCTATTACAATTAACATGGACAACATTCAACAATAAAACATTAATTGTGGGTTAAGGACTGAAAGAGCTTCGTTTGGTATTTACATTTACAACACAATATTACAATACTGCAATACTAAGTTTTCAATAAGCACTTTATAACATCTGTGATTGGCTATATATATATTTACTCAGCAAAGTTACATTAAATCTAGTGTACACACAACTACAAAACCATTTTTGAATATATCTAAATGTAATATCCTGTTATGGTAGAGACAATATTTTTATGACCACAGAAGTCCACTTCAATAAAATCCTTGCAGTGATGTAATAAAACGACTCCCAATGAAAAGCAAACAAACTTATATCAGTGTTAATAGACTAAGAGAGAAATACCTCTTTGAGAAGTTTAGTACTTTTCAGTATCAGTGTTTACGTGGTGATCTGAGAAGCAATATGCTTCTCAATTGATTTTTATAATTTATCCGACAGGTACTTGCGTTAAGACTTACATTTATTTAAAGGTTTGCAGAGGGCTGTCAACAAAGCTTTGTTATAAAAGATAGCTGACTCAGGACAGTAAAGGGCGAGGGTTTGAGATTAAACAGGATAATTAACCTTTAGGAGGTCATTATAGAGGAATAAAAGACTCATCTTGCTGGAAATGTCAATGGTATAACATTTGCGGGAAAGAAAGAAGCCCTAATGACCGAGACCTTATCCAAAGAGAAGTACTCTTTCTTCTGCTACACTTTCACCCCCTCTAATTGTCAGCCCCTTAACTTCTTTCTTTCCTTTATATTTTTCACCATGATTTACTTTTTCTCACTGAGGTTTTGTTTTAACATACGGTCACATCTCAGGATATTCTTTTTGATTCTTTTCCTCTCCTTGTGTCATGTCAGTGTCTTGTCAGTGACATGAAATGAAATAGCAATTACATACTATTTTACTTACATGATTGAAAAGTGTTCAATACCGTAATGGGCTGGCCATTTGATGTCCAATTTAAATATGGAATAATATGAATCTGAAAATATGAGGTTTCTTAGAACCACATTAAAGCTCATTATTGTAAATTAACCGTCACCGTATTGCAACAATCATGCACCATTTATTTATATGGAACACAAATATTAGGGAAAAAAACTTTATATTATAATTTTAAAGTCTGCATAAAACGGAAGTTGATATGGGCCCTGTCCCAAATGGTAGACTCCGGACTTGTGGACTTCCTCAGAGTCCACACTTTGGTGACCTCATGTAGTGCAGACCTATAGGGCCCTTGGCGCAAGTCCACGAGGGCGCATTGAGTGGTATTTTTGGAACAGACTCGATCGGCATGCCGGAAATAACGGTCTGGTTGTTGTTGGACAGGAGAAATCACATTTTTGCGCTCCGACATCTTATCTGCATGTCAACTACACAGCCTAATTTTACAGTTCTATATTTTGATATTGTGCATATCACCTGGGCATTAGACAATAGATATATCATGCTTATTTAAATGATGTATACAGTTGTACATAATAATGTTCCATTTGGACTAAGATTACAATTAAAAAAAATATTAAAAACATATTTTTTTCAATTTAAAGGTTTCAATATTCATACTATGTTTACATATGACTCAGTAAAGCCCTGCCATTCGGTTCTATTTATTTAATGAATCATAATGCGATCGTATTATTAAACGCGCTATTATGTTTGAGACATCAACCACTGCTCGATGACCATAATGTTTTTATAAACTGTAGGTAACAACTGGTAAAACGTACATTTAGGTCATAAAAACCGTAATATTTTCTTCTCAGCCATGTCAACCATAGACATAATAAATACATAGACGCCCTATTGGCCGCTTTGGAACGTTGCTGCGATACGTCAACGCGTCCGCCATTTTGCGGAGGGCAAGACAGCGCTGTAATCAAATGCTAGTAAACAGGTGAGCTGCGGTTTTTCTGGATAAAAAAAACAAACAAAAAAACAAAAAAACATTTATCAACCGATTTCAGTGGTTTGTATGTGGTGTACAAAAAAGTTCCATCTCTAGTTATTTAAAATCTCGATAGTTAGACTTATATAAAAAAAATTTTTTAATAAGGAATGGCCAAAGCTCAGGCTTGTCATGTATTTGGCTTTTTATTCTTGGATAAGAATTGTAAACTACTGAGATATAATTTAATTTTCACATTAAATTAAATAAAGTTTTCTTATTGTGGAAAAAGCATATTCTGTCAATATGCTGACCCGATTTTAGCAATAACAAAGATAACTGATGGATCCTTTATGGTAATACATATGATGTAGTACAACTACAGTGCAATGCAAATAGTAAATATAAGATAAAGTGAGAAGTAGGCTAATAGTAAATAGTTTAGTCAATAAAATAAACAAACAATATACAGCAAATAAAATAGTAATGAAAAGTATAATTATATAGTATCATAAGTACTATAATATAATAATAATAATAATATATTGATAATAGCATATAGTTTATGTATAATACTATAATAATAGCAATAGAATATGAAATATCAAATACAGAATATAGACAATAAAAAATAATAAGTTAAATAGTACAATAATTTAACAGCATAACTATAATAGATTGATAATCGCAAGTGGTATATTATTAAAATAACAATAATAAATAATGTAAATTTATATATTTTGAAATATTCTTACATGGCTATATAAAATAAAATGACGCAACCCTGTCTCTTTTTGTTAAAGTTCAGTTTTTAAAAGGTATAAGAAGCTATACAAGTCAAGAAATAAAGTAAACGATTCAGTCAAACATACAGCAGGCTACAACGTTAAAGTTAAATAGCTTAAATATATAAAGTTATGAAACTTCACTTTGCCCTCAGCCAAAACGATTTGCCAAGGAACAAATGATAGATTAATGAGACCAAAGATCGCCCGTTAGATATACACAAGACGAATTATTCTCATGTTTAACCACTAGACTAAAGACATCAGATCCAGCGGCGAACGTCAGAAGCACTAGCCGAGGTAAGGCTGTTCTCGGCGGGGTATATATGAGCGCTGAGCGCCCGGTGATCGCTGGATCTCACAACTCCGAAACCGGCAGATAACATTTTTAAATAGGCGCTATCTTTATAAATAAACCACAGATTTGAACTTTAAATAACTACATTGTCGACTGAAAAACTCTTAAAACTACATTTCGTGACACAATAACAGTAGTATTTTAAAATTTCTTGGCCTTTCTCCTCTGAAAAATGAAAGTAAATGAAATACAACCAAAAACAAATTTTCAGTTTTGATTGTGAAAGGTAATTCCTTGAGACCTGTTTTCAATTGTGTGGCGATTTGTAAAGCCCCAAGCAGCGCACGAAATAGGCATTTTTCTCAATTCTCGTTATGAGAGGTATGGGAAAGTTGCCCTCCGCAGTATGGCGCCGTTGACGTACGATCCAGCGGCCAATGGGGCGTGTATGTATTTATTATGTCTATGATGTCAACAATTATCCGTGAGTGAAATCTCCTCCCATCTGTTGTCTGATTGGCCTTTCGCAAGGATTCCTGGTTAAGGTCAGGGGGGTAATCGAGCTCTCGATTTCCGTACCACCCCCGGCGGCCGCCATTGGCTATCAAGCCTTCACCTGCTGTTAGCATCCCATTGACTCCCATTCATTTTGGTGTCACTTTGACAGCGAATAACTTTACATCTGAGGCGTTTAAAGACTCCATTTGTCCATTATTTATTTCTAAAGAAACACGACAATGTATAAAATGCTCCATTACCTTGAATCTTACGTTATGACCCCCTAGAAGCAGTTTTTGTAAAAGTAGGCTAACGATTGCGTCATAACCACGCGACTCTCTGGAAATTACCGTAGAGACAGGAGGAGAAGCTCGCAGTCAATCGGGGGGACGTGGAGGCATAAAGTCCGATAAAGTCAAGGGAGAAGCCCATAGAGAATCATAAAGTTGCTCCTGCTCCTAGCTTATGGACAGATCCTACTCACACTCTCCGTCTCTGCAAGTTTCGGAAGGGAATGATTCAGATTTTTCTTGGCACAGCTCCTAGAAGACTTACAACTGTCAGTCAGGCTGCTCACGTCACATCCACGTCGTCAAGCTCAGTTTGAGTCTGCGCAGTACGCTCGGCAATCAGGAAATGAGTGCTTCTAATTTGCTTCACTTTTCTCCGTTGAAACCTATGGGGTCGCTGTGTCCAGTTTATATACTGTCTATGGTTAAAGTGCGTGGAGCCAGAGCCCGTCTACGGAGAGCCTTGGCACTTCCTATTAGCCCCATTGTATCGATCTTGTTTGCAGTTCCATTAGAATTCCACTGGAGGTGATCGCGGGCGAGTGCAGACTGAATGGGAGTCTATGGGGCTAGACGGCTAAATGTGTCTCTTTCACCCGATTGCCGTTGAGAAATCTCAAATTTTATTGTAGGTTTTGCAAGTTCAACATGGGTTATAGGTCGAAAATTGAATGAACGAGTACTTATGTCCTTTCGATTTCTTACAGGCTGAGTTGTTGTTGCCCGTAACACGCTAGCATTCTGCTAATGAACGCTGATTGGTCAGTGAAGGACTGATTACGACCAGAGATACCGCTTGATGGCATCGTCGCATCCGAAGCGGGACCAGAAACAAACAAAACAAAAACTCTTCTAGCACGTGTATTTACCTGTGTCAGCTGTGTTATCGATGCCTCGAGAGAAAAGAAAGTGCAGAGCACGAAAGCACCAAAGTGACTGAAGGATTGCCGTAAAGCAGTATCTCTGGTCGTACGATGTGAATGACGTCATTGACATTTTAAAAGACTTTTTAAAGCAAATAAGTGACTCTAAAAAATCTAACACCCAGCAATGTGTAATTTCTTTGCATCTCCTTTCGAATACAACATTCAAATTACTAGACAAAAAATTATATCCTGTGAAAAGTGGATTTTGATGGGTATAGCGCCATAGACCTCCATTCATTCTGCACTCGCCTGCGAGCGCCCCCGCATGGACAGAGACGTGTTACTGCAGCCAGTCCAGAAACCGGAAGTAAGCAGAGAGTGCCAATTCTCTTCCTATTAGACATTCTCTGGTGGAGCCTGCTTCTATGCGGGCTTCGTGGAAGACCGCTTCAAGGGTACAAAGGGGGCGCTGCTGAGCACACTTCAGAGCGGTAAAATGCTGAATGGGACGGCCAACGGACTCGTAGACTCAGCGAGCACGCGCAGTTCAAGTCCACGAGACCGAAAGTCCGCATGAAGTGCGCCATTTGGAACAGGTTCTTCCCTGTTGTGATGTATCCTCACTGGCTTCTCGAACAAGATAAAATGGGGCGGGGCTTGATTTTGTTCATGAGGAATTGATTGGATGGTTGTGGTTGTCGTAAATCTTGATTGCTAAATCTAGAGGTTTAAAGAGATGGTTCGGACTTCGGAGTAATTTACAAACTAGGGTCCTTTGCACCATGGCTGCGTCCCAGTCCACTTTTAGACTGGCACTTGCCAACTTCCCTAAGCACTTCCCCTCGGGGGAATCCCTGCCGTCATTTTGAAGTGCGTTCTTCGTGAATTGGACGAGGGAAATTTATGAACAGACCCTCGTTCCCTCGATTTTGACCGAGAGCGAGTCTACTTGTAGACTTCTGGCACCTATCTTTGATGTCGCCGCTATGGCTGTCACGTGGTTCATGTAAGCCCCAATAGTTCCAAAACGTACGCTGGCTGTCATGTTCTTCTATGGGACAGACAGCAGCGATTGCATTATTGAACGGTAAATATAAAATAAAACACACACCCAAGTACTTTTTCAGCTGTTATTGCATTATTGCATTATGTTAATGTCAGTTTTGCATTTGGAGATAAGTTTTAGGCTATATTTTTGGAGGGAAAAGCTTAGTGTTCATGTTCGCATGGGTAGTAGCACTGGCTTTAGCGGCTCTAACTTAACTTTTCCATATCATTCATCTGATGATGGACGTCTCATGATATTTATTTTAGCACAACTGGGCTGTATTAGGCTATTGATTCCCGTGATTTTGCTTATAAATTTTGATTCAGCCATTAGCCTACCTTCGTGATCACGCAAAGAGGTCTGCCGTGGCGGTCCGTTCAGAATTCGCTTAGAAGCTAGCTCACTTCTTCTGATGAAAGTGGCCACCCCCAGGACCACAACGTGAAACATGATCATGTTAAGACTAAGAATATTATTTTAAGATTAAGGCCATACACATTATCAAAACTATAACAGATTAAAAACGAATTTAAGCATGGCTGATACAAATGAAGGTTTTCAAATAAAATATTTTTTATTAAACAATGACAGACAACAAAAATGTGTGCTTGTGTGTGTGAACAAGAAAAACAAAAACCAGGGGCAGGTGATCCATGAAACAGACAGGACTGGTGATGGCCATAACAATCCTAAAGGTCCAGCATTGTTCTCACAAGCCGCTTCACTCAAGACAATAATAACATAATGAAAAGTTAGTAGCAGCTATATCCCAAAAAAATTAAATTAAATAAAAGTTGCTATAAAGGTGGTAGCGATTCATTACCGAACTCTTAGCTGACGAAGTCGCGCTAACTAACGTTAGCTAGCAGGCAGTGCTTGAAAATTGGTTGAAACAACCAACATAAAATATAAATAATTACGCTGTGCATGTACAAATGAAGACCAGTATAAGCATCGCAAAGGGCCTCTGATACAATATAGACAGTTGACAATTCAAAAGAGGTCGATATTTCGGCAACTTAACTCTGGAACAACTCGACGCGCAGCAATGTAAGTGAATGGTGTCCAACGCCCAAATGACAGTGTTTGGAACTATTCCGATCTTCATATCCCGGAAGTAGGCGGTTAAAAGCGCCGCCATTATTTACAACGGAGGTCTATGGGAGTGTCGCAACTCTCTCTCTCTATGGCTCTGGCACCTATATGTCCCACAATGATGATTGTGACGTCACCACATATCTCGTCTAATCACCTCTACAACAAACAACTCTATGATATATGAATTCAATTTTTTTTTACATTTAAAACAACCCAAACACACCTATATAAATTTGGATACTGCATTAAACTAATTCTTAAAGGGAAAAAAATTTAAAATAAATCAACTCCATAGCGGATTCTGATCATGTGCTTAGGCATTGGAAAGTTTGTACATCAGGAGTTTATTTAAATAACACTTGCCTGATTGCTTACCGCTAACCCTGACGTCGAGGTCACTTCTGTGATTTGGGAAAAGCCCGTAAAAGTCCTGGCAGAAAGCGATGCATTTTTTAATATTTTTTCCAAAGTGTTGACAACTTAGTGTTAACTAATAATTGTGCAAACTGGTACTACCAACAAAATATTAGTGCATTCCTGGAACTGGACACAACTGTGTTGTGTTTGGCTCGAGGTCATGGACATGGTGCAAAGGACAATAGGTTGAAATTACTCCGAACCATCCCTTTAAGTTTGATCTCTTTTCAAAGACGACACTTGGCAAATTACTTCTGAAGTGAAAAAGTTTTTAAAAAGTGAACTTAAAAAAAGTTGCAGAATTTTACATTTATTGTTGTGAAAAATGCACAAAAAACTATTTTCAATTTTTATATAAAATATATATTTTAAAAAACACGTTTTACGCTAAAACTGCAAGACAACCAAAGCCATAAAGATAAACAAGTTGTGTTCCAAATTTGAGTTTGATATCTCAAAAAAAAAAAAAGAAAAAAAAAAAGCTTTCAGTAAGTTTGGCTGCAGTACCAAAAGTTTTCACCAGATGAAATTCGTCTCCCATTCATTTCCAATGAGGTAATTTGGAGCACAAGTGTGACTGTTGTTTTCAGGACCATTTAACCTTTTCGAATCATGTCCATGATTTTAATTATTATTCTTTTTTTTAAGTTTCGTACCATTCCGATGAAGTAAAAAAATAAAAATAAAAATAAAAATAAAAATTATAGAAGAGCACCAGAGAGTTAAAAAATAATAATAATGTGCATGTATAAATCATTTATAATAAATACTGCAATATTCCTTTAAAAAGTGAGAATTGACCATTTTTATTTCACGGTGAGTAAACCCTCATACTGTGTTTGTGTGACATTTCAGGCTATAGGAGGCTAATTGGCTAATGGCATTTAACACACTGTTCAGAATGAGCAGATGATTGCACTGTGGGATACTGAAACACAAAAATAGGATCAGCAGCTGCATGCTGGGAGAAATACTTACCGGTCTGATTTACACTCTACCACCAATCAACAAAGAAGGACATCTTCATGGCATACCAGTTAACCAGGTAATAGTATACCTTGTAACTTTCATTTTTTGAGAGATGTTCTTAATTACTGTATATAAATTATTTATAAAACATATTATTATTATTATTATAAATGATGAATAAAGTATAAATAAGAAAGACTTTCTGCAGAATGACTGCTGCAGTTACCACTTATTGCTGCAGGGATGATGCATTTTTGTAAGCCAAAAGCCAGAAACGAGTTAGCATTTTAGCACTTACGCTTCCATCGTCCTGAGGTCAATGGTTTTTTTTATTTTAAATGCTTGAAATTAGGTTTATGGTGACCACAAGCTCAATATATGTCCATGTTTTATTCTACAACATAAAAATACATCAGTAATACCCCTCTTGTGATTTTTTTTTTAGTCTTTTTCTTGATTTGAATAACAAGTGGCTAAATGGGACGTCAGAGGTTGATTAAACGTCATCACAGCGTTCTCATTAAACTCATCTCACTAGTCCACTTTTACAGCCTCGTTACGTGTTTATAATCACGCTCTTGCAAACTATTATGATTTACACTTTCAGGGAAAATGTTGAGTTGGAAGCTTAAGTGATGGTGATGTTGAAATGTGACCGTAGTGTAGTTCGTTTATAGCCAGTTAGCTTTTTACATCTGTCTTTGTATTCAGGCACATAATTATGCTTCATATGTGAAGATTATCATAATGTACAAAACATGTAAGAATCACAGAGCTTGTTTTCTGCAATAATCCAAAAGCCAATGGAAAAATCCTACTAATCTCGCATAGGTCACATCATTTTGTTATCTTGTGTGCTGTTGCTTTTCCTGGTCGTCTTGTAGAAAGAGCTGGAACATATTCATAATTTACTCAAAACGCATGGTTGGCACTAAAACAAAGACGCTTCCTCTTTTACAGGATCCTGGAGGTGTTGTGAATTGTGATGGCTTACATGGAGGACGTGCTGTAAAAGGAAGAGCTTTTCACATGGAAGTATGTGGAAGTAAGTTACACGTAGTTCAACTTTATAAGATGCCTGTCCTTTCTTATTCATGCGTTGAGCAACACTTGAGCACAAGAACAAGTCCAATTTGACAGGCTCCCAATTATTCTTTATCTGCAGTTAGAGGAAACTTCTTTACATGAGCTGCCCTTGTGAAAAAGAAGTGCGCTTAATTGTATTGAATTTGCAACTTGCAAATAAGTGAACTTGCAGACAATATAATATTAATGAAATAATCTAATACTTAAAGAGCACACGTTTATGACTAAGTCACCTAAGTACAGTGTCAAATTAAAAGTTTTACTTTATCCATAGGACAAGAGGTTTGAAGAATGGATGGATGGTCTTTTAAATCATTAGATTTTAATCATCTTTAAAGTTACAATTAATAACATTTAAAGTTAATATATTTTAGATGCACTAAACTGCAACTTGCAACAAATTACATTTAATCATTCTTTAGTTTACCATAAATACTTGACAGTTCACATTAACCATATTTCAAACACAAAAGAAGGTATTATGAAATAACGTATACAAATTTACTTAAGTTCTACTTAAGTGGGTCAAAAAAAGAACTTTAAATTTCAGCTTATTGCATTTATAAATGTATTATATAAATGTTTATTCTTTTAAAGAACATCATTTCTATAAGTACTCTTTTTTTATGCTTAAGTGTATTGCTTTTTCACCATGGTGTGCAGCAGTGAAAGTGAATGGACTGTGAAGTCTAGTGTGACCATGATATAGAAAGATATATAGTTCACCAAAATGAAAATTCTGTCATAATTTACTCACCCTCATTTTGTTCCAAACCCATAACTTTCCCTCATATTTGGAACTAAAATAAAGATATTTCTAATATTCCCCCATTATTTTTGTCCATCCATTAAAAAAAGTCCACACTAAAATGTTCACGCTTCAAAAAGTGCAAAAATGTATTGTAAAAGTAATCCACATGAATTGAGTGCTTTAGTCTTCTGAAGAGTATATGATTGCTTTATATACATATAAACAAATTTATTTTCAAATATGGTAAACACAGAAACTCCTTTTGCTCTTCACAGACATATTTGTTTTTGTATATGATCACATTCTTGCACATAAATGACCTATACACAAATATCCACAAAACTGGTTATACCAGGGTACTTTTTCCAGTCTAACACACAATATAGACGTAACAATATGACTTTCTATAAAACTGTTTTGAAATGCAGACAATATCATATTTGCGGTGTTGTGAATGAGTTTGGTATTTCAAGTATTGTGAAAAGACTTGATTTTGTATGCGTGTTTACATATATTTGAGCAACAAACTTCCTCTGTATTTCCTTTCACCGTAATATGTGAATTAAAACAGGAAAGAAACATTAAACATTAAGAACAAACCCTGGCTTATATATGCGTGTACGCAAATGTTTTGGCAGACAGATGCAGATAAAATATTGACTTCTTTCCTCACTCTGAGGCATCTGGTACTCCAGTGGGAAGCACATGTCCTGATCAACACGCATAACCACAAGGTTTGCTGTGTTTTGTAACTGAATTATTGAATTTGTGTTGGAATGTAACATCAAAGCAGATTTTTCTTCTCTGTGCGTGCTTGAAATTATATTTGACATGAGTTTTATGAGTGATTTTTATTAGGACTGTATGGTTTCGTATGATATCAACAAGCAACACCTTTTACATTATGATCTGGACTAAAACATGCATGGACAGAAAAGATATTGGTTGAAAATGTTCTGATTCTTTATTATTGTTATTTATAGTTGTGCTCTTTAATGTCAAACTAAAAGTGATCGTTAACGAGTGGATCTCTGAGCTGGTGTGAGTGAGTGGAGGCGGGGCTAATTTGCATTAATGAGGCAAGGGTGTAGAGTTACATTCAAGCTATTTTAAGGAATGACGAGGATGATCAAAGATGACTACAGGGGGGCTTTATTTTTGTCATGCATTCAATACTGAAAAAAAAAGTTGCTTGAACAAAGATTTAGTAGAATGAGTCACAAGAATACTCTAAACATGTTGATTTGATGACCTTATTTAGATCCAAAATGTATCCAAATGTTGTCCTTAACTTTGAAACTATTATTTAAAAAATGATCATTGCTTTGCATTTCCTGGCTAAATGCAGCTGTCATTGTCACTTGCTGTCATATGTTTCAGAGTTCATATTTTTATTGAATTAACATTTGTTGATCATCTCCATTGAGATTTGTGTTGAGTTGAGGTATATGTGCATCTCACTGCAACGTTTGTATGCAATTTATTTGCCTATCAGGGTAAAATGTTTGCCTCTTGTTTTAAGAGGCAAATAATGTTCATATCATGTAGCTTTGAAAATCAAACAGAATGAAAGAAGAGGAAAGAACAATGATTGTAACCGCCTGCATTGCTAATGCCAAACAATCTTTAATTGCTCTTGACATTAATTTTCAAGTTCAAAAGACTTCTCATTAGATGGGGAAAAAAAGTATTTGAGTTGACTTTAATTGGAGCAAATTAGTTGAGTTAACTTAAGTTGAATGTGATATTTTGATGCATTGACTAACATACTAATATTATTCAGTAATACATTTAAAGTTCACTTAGGCCTATTTAAAATTTATTACATTTAGGGATGCACGATATATCGGCCACCTTATCGGTATCGGCCCATATTATGTTAATTTTTTATTTGATCATTATTGGCCCAATAAGAAAATGTGGCTGGTATATTAAAGCCGATAAATAATGGATTATGTCCTTCAGCTGAGACATTTCAGATTCACACTACTCGCCATGATGGTTTTGAATTGCTTAAAATATGATTGATTGATTGTAATGACTTCAAAAAAAGTGCAACATGTGCTGTCATATCGGCTCCATAACATTATAATTGTGTGCTTGGGACATGTCTTTTAATGGTGAGACTTTTGTTTATGTAATAGGGCTCTCAAAAATTGTATAAAAATTTGGATTTAGATTTATGGGCCAATATATCGGTTATGGGCTTTCAAATATAAAGAATTATCGGTATCGGCCGAAATGTTTATATCGGTGCATCCCTAATTAAATTGCAACTTCGTAATTAGAAAATAGCCTAAAGTTTCAATAGAATTGACAATAAAGCACATTTTTAGTTTGCCATCAAAGTTTGTCTGTATTTAACAGTTCACTTTAACCATATTTCACCATAAGAGAATAGAAGTGATTCTGAAAGTATAGACACAAGATGTACTTAAGTAACTGGGTCCTCATAATGCATTTTCTTTTAATTGCACTTAACATGCTGTTCGAAAACATTACATTCAGTTTGCACTGAAATATATCCTTGTGAAGTATATTATTAACAAGTACATATACTCATCATACTCATTTTAAAAGTATATTAAAGTGCACTTCTTTTCACAAGGGATCACTAAAGCTCATCTTTTTAACCTGTTTTTGTAATGTAAATCAGTACTATGTAACCATGATATTTTTTCACTCTAGCCCGGATGGTGGACACTCAGAGACTATTCTAAATACGAGGCACACTCGTGTCTTTTGCATCATAAAAATGTGATCGGCATGTGAGAGACCTTGTATCGAGTTAAAGGATGTGATGATCAGCTAGTTTTGATAAGTGTTCAATCATTTGAAGTATTCCTATGACACTACCTATGACAAGGTGTGACCTCAAACAGGGGTCCACCACCCTATATAGGTGAACATTTTCACAAACAAGGACTTTTTTTTCTTTGTGTGTCATGTATTCTCTTCATGTGCTCACTGCAAGTATTTTGCTTCTAAGTGACTGAGACATTCTGAGAGAAAATGTATTCTTGACCTCCATAGGGGCACGTCAAATAGTGTTTGGAACCAAGAGGCGTCTGATGTGTTGGATTCTGTCAGCTGAAAGAGCTCCATGGGGTTGGAGGTCAACCGGAGTGACAAGCCTGTCTCGCTGAGAGGCATTCTGGGACATTTGCCCTTCTGCATAGTGAGAAAGAACCCCTGTTGCCACTGTGGGTAGATGCACACTCACAAGTCACACTCATCTCAGTCGCAATACAAATTTAATAAAGGTCTCCTTGTCATCTTCATTTCTCCAAAAACTGCACACATATAGACGATGTACACTTTATTTCTGTGACACACCACCCAATGCAGGCGTTTAAAACATTTACAGTTTACACTCGGAATCCGCAAAATACAGACAATTAAAAAATAATAAGAGGGATCAGAAATTTCATATTGTTTTTTTATTTAGGACTTCCCGAAAAAAAGCTATTTCACATAACAATTAACATTTAACCCATAAGACCAAAAATAACTGAGTGTACAAAAATGTAAAAATTTGCCCAGAAAAGATAGATATTGGTTGAAAATTTTTTTTTTTTTGTGTTCTTTTGCTCTTTAATCTGTTTGATATCTGTTATATTGTGTATTGTTTTATTGTATTTAAATGTTCATGGTTATTTGAAAAATGTTTTTGAAAAAGAAGTTGAATGTGCACTTGTAGTGCACTTCAAATCCTAAATGTACTTAATAATATTAATAAAATAAAAGACACAACAAGTGTATCGGTGAGAACACTCGCTTAAACAACACACATTTGACTGCACATCACATTTTTGACATTATTGATACCATATATACAGTATATATATACTGTATGTATGATTTATACTGCTTTTAATCATAATGCAAGGGAACGGTCTACAGGATATTAATATTGCTTGTTGATATTGCAGGAGTTAATTGTTTTATGGTATTATTTTATTCACATTGTGCTATCTTACAACCCTAACTGACATCGAAATGGAAAATATTATCAATTCTTTTAATGAAAAGGGGAAGCAGACACAAAAAGCCTGTTCTCATTAATAAGGGTTATTTCAGGTGGAAGTGTCAAGCAGTGGATTTCAGTCATGCATCAATGATTGTGAAGTCGGCGTGTATTTTCTTCTCCTGTCAATCATGTCGACAGCATATTTATTTATTTGTTTATTTCAATTAAACTTGCAATTCCATGTCCACCTGTCTCCACATCAATTGACAGAATGTCAGGTCTTAGAAACACAAACATTTACCTTTCACTTTCGCATTGCTTTTTTAAAATTGTTTTTGAGAATGTGGGCATGACGGCTTATGCCAACTTACAGGATCCTGCCCTAAAACAATAATTCCACTCTTCTGGATTTATTTAGGTTCATAGAAAAAAAAGGAAATGTATAGTGACTATAGATAACATTAAGTTACAAATAATTTATTAGCCTAGTGAATTTCTGAAGATGATTTAAAAATATTTTAATAATGGAAGAGATGCTTGTTAAATATATCATCATGCACGGCTCATAAGGAATGTGGATGAACCTTATGAATGGGCTTTGGTCACAATTCAAAAATGCCCAAAAACAAAATAGGAAAGATAGCTAATGCATTTGTTCCCCTAGCCTAGTACTTTTGTTTCCCCAATATCAAATAAATGATTAGAAAACAATTTAATAAAAAGGTCATTCTCAAAATATGGCGACAAACCTGTACCTTGACTTTTGAGTCATGACAAACCTAAAAAAAATCAAGAAACGTCATAATTTTATAATATGAAATAGACTGAACTGATTTAAAAAACACTTCAACTGCTTGAAACAAAAACCTTGTCTCTTTCATTATGTATTGCCTCTATATTTCCATTTAGTTTTACAGTTCTTTAATCGTTTTATTATCATACAAGGAAAAGGCCTTTCATATTTCCTGCCTCTTTTTGGAACACTTCAATAAAAATGTTGACTAGTGTCGGTGTAATGTGTACTTAGTAAATTTACCCAGTTTATTTCGTTCTCGAGTTCAACATAATTTGCTCTTTTCACACTTGCCCATTTGTTTTATGCTTATTTTTCTAATATTTAATACCATTTATTTAGGCTATGTTTAAAAAAACGAGAGATTGTAATCTCAAAGAACCTGCTCAAATAAAAGTGAATTCATTTATCAAAAATATTTATGATTCAATCAAATTTAAGGCATCCTTTACTCTAAAATGTCACAGCCTGTATAACTTAACCAAGACTGGTGTAATGAGACTAAGTATACAAACAAAATGATAAAACACAGAATAGAACTAAATAATGGAAACAATATTGAAACAACCACAGCACAAAAATAATTACATGGTGTTTTCATATAAAGTTTAATGGCAAATATTAGTTAAAGAAGTTTTACTGTTAACATTTTGATCCATAATTTCTGCAACCATCATGGAAGTCAAACAGTT
The DNA here is from genome assembly GCF_965113295.1 of Leuciscus leuciscus. Classification (NCBI taxonomy): domain Eukaryota; kingdom Metazoa; phylum Chordata; class Actinopteri; order Cypriniformes; family Leuciscidae; genus Leuciscus; species Leuciscus leuciscus. The sequence continues at coordinate 9,774,654 of NC_138726.1, read as the reverse complement.
AGCGCACAAAGGGCAGGTCCATTTGTTAAACTCAAAAAACACACATTTATTTCTGAAAATACCATAACATTTCTGACACACATACTTAAAAATGTTTCTAAAAACAAGACAAATTATTGGAAGGCCAAGTCCAATCCCAACCACTGGCCAGACCAGGCTCGCAGAAAGGAAAAATCCTTATTGTGGAGCCCCATAACAAATTGCTAAAATGTATGTAGTAAAATACTGACAGTACTCTTTGCATACATTTTTATACAAAAATATAGTTATTTCTGCTTGGTATAAAATACACTATTCAGATGAAAACACAATTGTACTGCATTTTACATGGTGAACTGAAAGTTCATATCCATGTATATAATACAAACATTCTTATACTAGTTTCTTGTATTCTTGTAAAAAAGTCCATGAGCTACTGTGTAAGTGTTGCGGATGTCCTGGCCGGATCCTCGACCCTCTCTCTGGTAAAATAGCTGCTGTGCTGGAACTTGATGACTTCGTTTCCCCAGCTGGTCCAGTCACACTGGAGACTTCGGGCAAACAACTCTAAACACTTGGGCTTGTTGCTAATGTACGGCTTTAGCACAGCTGTAGAACAAAAGAGAAAGAATTAGCCCGAAAGCTAGAAATCAAGGAAGTTTGCAGACCCGGACCCTCAACATCAGCAGGACAAAACATACCATAGTGACCAGTAACAAAACAACTGGGTTTTTTCCACGCAGAAGATACACTTATGTGAAAAAGAAGTGCGCTTAACTGTATTGAATGTGCAATTGTACTTCAAATCTTAAAAGAATATTGTTAAGAAACTGTACTTAGAGATAATATAACAGTAATGAAATAAAAGGCCACTTAAGAGTATTTAAAGAGAGTACACTTTCATCACTGATTCACTATGTTTCTTAACAAACTTAAGTACACTGAAAAAATTTAGTTTGTAAGAATGTCAAATTAAAAGTTAGGTCATGTTTTGATAATTGTGTTTGTCACGCATGTTATTGTCATGCTTTAAAAAAAGAAGTGTTGTCTTACATAGCCTACTAAAGCACATGTAAAGTAGGCATACCTTATTATAATTTCAACTGTAGTGTGTTATTCAATATTACATTTAAAGATAATATAATTATTAATAAATGTTAATAAATATTATTTTAACCCCAGTTTCACAGACAAGGGTTAAGCCTAGTTTTGTAAGTGAAAGCAACTTGCACTGACAGATCTTAAAATATGTTAGTGTCATTGTTTTGTCTCAAGATGCACGTTTATAAAAGCATTTTACTTGTCCCAACTGAACTAAAGCCTAATCCTGGCTTAATCTAAGCCCTGTCTGTGAAACAAGGCCTATATGTAATAAAATGCAAGTTCATTACAAATGTGTAATTACAATTATATTTAAATACACAACATGTAGGCTATTTGTACATTCATCAGTATACATATTTAAATAACAATAACAATCAAAATGTACTAAAGTCCTACTTCAGGTCAAAAAGCACTTCGAAGTTCAGATAACATTTGATTAATTTAAAGTATAATTCATTTCCATTTGATTGCAATTAACATGCAGATCAATTGAGTCTCTAAAAACATTAAGTTTGAAAATAAGTTTGAGTAAAAAAAAGTGCTACCTTTTCAAAAGGATAGGCAGGCAGAGACCAAAATGAAGTATAATCTGATATATGAACCACAAATGAGCTTATATTGCAGAAGCACAGATTTGTTTTAAGCGTGTGCACCTGACAACGAAGGCTTATGAGAGTGCAGTACTGAGGGGACGCTGATCAGAAGCCGTTGCTCTGGAAGCTCATCCACTGCTAAAGATCTGGAACACACAATTTGGGAAGCTTTGGAGATTACAATACAAAAAGATGGAAGGAAAGAAGACTTGAATGTGAAACATACACACATTACCTGACTGTGTGGTCAGTACGAGAGCGATACCTGCCAAGCACCAGCACTTCATAAGGCTTCTTGTGCTCCGAATCCAGAGGAAACACAAACTCCCCTGTTCGGGTCACCTGGAGATTCAGACAAAACGTCACAAGCTGAGCAGTGTTGGGGACTTTTACTTTCAAAAGTAACAAGTTACATTATTGCAGTCCTCCTTAAATCAAGTAATTAATTATTATGTTTTGTTGTTACTTCATGAAGACCCATTAGTTACTTCAGAAGCCTCAGATTAAAACGCTCAATCGCTTTATGAACCTTTTTGAAGCGTCAACATTTTGAATGAACTTTCAATAGATGGATAGAAATCTCTCAGGTTTTATTAAAAATAACCTGATTTGTGTTTCGAAGATGAACAAATGTGATACAGGTTTGGAACAACATGAGAATGAGTAAATGATGAAAGAATTTTGGGTGAACTGTCCCTTTAACCATCTGGTGGTCATGTTAGTTGAACAACTTCAACTTTTTTTTTTTTTTTTTACTTCATTAGATTGGTTTGAAACTTGCTGACTTTTTTGGCAATTGCAATATGAACGCGTGCATGTGTGTGGAAATGATTAGAAAAGGTGAAATGGTATGCAAAATCTAATAAAAGTAATTATGTCTGAAAATACTATTATAAGCAACAAAGGAATACACATCCCTATATATATATATATATATATATATATATATAATATATTAAATATCTATGTTTTAATTTGAATTTAATCACTGAATTAATTGAAAATATTGGACATTTTTTCTAATATTTGTAACATTTATTTCATATAAATATACATTGTGCATCATTTTGGGGTGAATGTTGTCTAGTACAACAAAATTCCCTTCAAAATACAAAATAATTAAAGAAAAAATATTATTGAAACATTCATTTAATTAAAAAAAAATATTTTTTCCTAAATATTATTATTGTCTTCAGTCTATTTTGACCTCAGGGTATCATAAGTGTGACCCCTAAGTGAGGAATACCAGAGGGTTAATGGTGTTTCTTCCTCCTAATTCGTTTTTTTAGGGTACTTTTCCTCTTCTTGTGCAGTTGTGTTCTGTGTGTACCTTGACCCAGAGCCACTCTGCTAGCACTTCAACTGCCCAGTATGGGTAGAGCTCTTCTTTGACGAAACGCAGATGCTTTGCCCGGTTAGTTACCCACGTAACCACCAAACATTCTGGAGCAGCCAGTGCTGGCACAGGAAGCTGCTTGAGCTGAGAAGACGGCAGAGAACTGTATCTGTCAATCATACCATGATATGATTTCAGGCCAGAGCAGTTTCTTATTGCAGGCAGAGAATGAATCATTTCATAGCCACATGACCAGGTATGCATGCATGTCTAAGTGTAGTCACGTTACCTGTTGCTTCTTTTGACAGATTTGTTTTCCCATGGCGGATCAAGGATGATAAGGTCAAACTTGTCTCCACCTGTAGTCAAAATGTAGCAATAAGCAAAACTGGACGCAAAATTGGAAGCATCTAAAGTAGTATAACAAAATGACTAATGACCAATAAAATTGGTAACACTTTGCAATAAGTTCCAATTAGTTACTTTGGTTAATGCATTAAGTAAGGGATAATGTACATTCATCCGGTGGTTCTCTCAAAATAACCCCCGACAGGGTGATGAGGACCCCGACGCGAAGCGGAGGTAAGCAGGTACTTGCCATGAAATATTGATCTGAGTTGAAATATTTTATTAGGTGTTTAAACGCAAAGCTTCCGTGGAGAGCAGTTGCTAGCACGGAAAGTTCAAACTAGACGGACATTTAAGGGATACGGTATACAGTCATACCACTTATTACACAGCATTTCACCACATAAATAATTATGGAGATAAGATATATTGATTTCAGATTAAACTGTTTTAAATTCGTACCCGTTTGTATCTCATAATCCAACAGTGTACAGAACAATAGTCACAAAATGGCAGCAGCTGCGTTTGTATGAACTGAGAGAGTGAGTCCACGATACTGGATGGCATAATTAAATAACTGTACACAAAATATTGATTCGACTGAGTTTTAATACTTTACTAGTTCACCAAATACAAAACTTCCACGAAGAAAAAAAGGTTCCTAGGAAGCGTATAGCGCTGCTGACTTCAGTAACCCGGATGAGCCGGTGGTATCTGCTTTGAGCGGTTGTTATCTGGGGATATTGACCAATCAGAATCAAGTATTCCACAGAGCCATGTAATAACTAAGAATAAGCAACAAATATGTTACAGTGTTTAATAATCGTTTATAAAAATACAACTGTTTGTTAATTCATGTTAGCTCAGGTCCATTAAATACTAACAACAGATACTTTTGATTCTAATAATATACTGTATTAGTAAATGTTAAATTTAATTTTACCTAAGATTAGAAATATTTTTTTATTTTTAGCTAATGTTAACTAATGTAATGAACTAATGTAATGAACTAATGTTAACCAATGGAACCTTATTTTTACCCTGAAATTATTCAAATTAAACCGTAACATATAAAAATAAAAAAACAAATTCAAAATATTAATAAATACTATAATAGTTTATAAATAATACTAAAATAACACCGGTCTTGAAAGCTTTCAGCCATTTAGCTGCTCTACATAACATAGACAATACTCTATTATGTAATAGAATAGTAAATAAAACTCACTGTTGACAAGTGGATGCATACGTGTGATGTCAGACAACAGGAATCGGCTGCGGGGGGGCAATAGATACTTCTCCCTCATCAACGTGACCTCATAAGCACAGTCGAATGGGTTTTCTGTGATGTATGAGAATAGGTCAAGGTGTGGATCCAGGCCATCTCCGTTCAGCGTCTGCACTGGTGCCACAGACTCGTCTGTTAATGGGAGCTGTTTGGCCATGTCACATAAGGCAGCAAGCTGGCACTCGTGTGTTGGCAGGGATTCAGAGGGTGGTGTGTTCAAAGCTTCGGTCAAGTATCCACACTGACGTCCAGCTTCCAGAAGAGCCTGAGAGCCCTCCAGAACCACTGACCTGACCTGAGAAGAAAAAAATCAAAACAACACATGCACAAAAAGAGAGTGTGTGAGAGGAAATCTGTATGCTAGAACGGCAAGCAAAAACCAAATCCTAAAGGATCCATTTTAGTATGCACTGAGTACATGAAAGATTTACAACATTTATAAAACAAGACAGCAATATGGCGAAGATGAAATAATGAGGACCTGATGAGGTGGTTAATATGAGCAAGGAAAACTGAGCAAGGAATCAAATGTCATTTAAATGTTAGTTTCAAAAAGTCACATTTTTAGGTCATTAATGCAGTTGGTTATGAAAGTAAGTGAGGTAGAATGAAATTCTGAAAGCTCACAAAAAAAAAAAAAAAATCTGTCATTAATTACTCACCCTAATGTCATTCCAAACCCATGACTTTCGTTCATCTTTGATCTCATAATTTATCACTTTATTTACAAAATATTAATCTCCAACACGCAAATCACCCGCGTCACTTCATAAAACTGAGGTTAAACCACTTTGGTCACATGGATTACTTTAATGATGCATTTACTACCTTTCTGGGGCTTGGAAGTGGTAGTTGCATAGTTGTCAATGGAGAAACAAAAAGCCCTCAGATTTCATTAAAAAGATCTTCGTACAGTTTTTTTATTTTTTTATTGTCAACTATATTTATTTGCTAGGTGAGTGTCGTTGTGGGTTTTGGTTATTTTGCTGTTGTTTTAGTCTGGAAGGACCTATGAAAAAACTGAAATCATTAAGCGAAGTGATATGGAACTGTAATGCGGTCACGACCTGCCTGCAAACTACTTTAGCTGTGCGTTTAACTGAAAATAATGGCACACAAATCCAACATCCAAAAGAACTCGTAAAAATATAATAATGAAACAAGATTGCCAAATTTGATCTAATTTGTTCCCATTAGGATTAGTTCCAAATGATGACATTGTTATGAAAATACAATAGAAATCTGTACAGATTCCTTTTAAGTTGTGTTGACACGGGGTATTTAAGAAATAAAATAAAGCATGTCACCTTTCCATGATAAATATGGGCATCTAACTCCCCTGCATTGAGATCACGTTGCTTTCTTTTTCGTTTCTGCAAATAAAAAATAAAAAAACTGTTAAGAGTCATACAGCAATATCCAAAGACCCTATAATCGAGCACAGTATATCAACTAAAATAATAACAGCAAATAAATAAATATGCGGCAATGTCGCTTTTTTCCGTTGTATACCTTTCGTGTTTGAAGATCAATCTTTGCAAGTTCATCACCAGTGCTATTTTTTGCCGTGTGTAACGGAATACTGTCTGTCAAGATACCTGTGTTTTGTCGAATTTGAACGTGGGGCTTCAAAATATTAAAATATTCCCTCTTGAAACAGTTTTTGAAGTATATCGGCTTTTCAAGCCCAGCACTATTATAACAAACACAGCGCTGCAAACCCTCATCTATGTGAGTGCAAGAGTCCAACAGCCAGCCCCAGGAGTTACCACACACAACAGACATTTACACCATACAAGAATAATGACTGTCAAATTATTCCAACGGTTTCATTCATATACTATAAATATAAAAAAGGTTTCATCTCAGTTCAGCATACATAAATGCTGCTGCTGCTTCCTCTTCTTTTAATGTTTAATAGCGGTTGGCAAGCTTGCTTTTGGCGCATTACTGCCACCGACTGGACTAGTGTGGAGAATCAACGTCAAGCCACAACGGGGAAAATCATGTAAAGTATGTAAAAGTATGACATATTGAGTCATAATTATGAGATTAAAAAGTCTAAATTACGCCATGACGAAATTATGAGTCATGACAGACATTTTATAGTAAAATTATTAGAGTCAAAATTATGATCATAATTTTGACTTTGCATGTCATAATTTCGACTTTTTAAGACATAATTACAATTTTAATGCCATAATTATGACTTTTAAATTTCAACTTTTCATCTCATAATTATGACTTAGTGTCTTAAAAGTCACTTTAAAGTCATAATTATGACTTTTATATTTTATATTAATTTTATATGTCATAATTATATCTTTAAAAAGCATGATTTTAGGCAACTCCCCAAGTGAACTCGTGGTCAATCCTCAAAGACGAGCAGAAGTCCACAAACTGTGATCAAGGAATGGAAAGTCACCTTCAGTAGCCTACATTTGGCTATTATATTTAATATTTGAAACAAATTCATTAAATATCTTACCTTTACACTTAAGACACATTGGATGCTATATTCTAACTATAAGAGGTCATTTACAATGATTGTTTAGAGCATTTAAAAAAAGAAAAAAAAGAAAAAAAAAAGAACTTTCTTAAAAAATGAACTTTATTCTTAAGTTATAGCATTTGAAGAAAATAGCAATTAAGAATAATTTTATTCGTTATAAATGTTTGCATATGTATTATTATTATTGTATAAATGTATATATAAAATAATTGTATAATAATAACATCAACATTCTTCTTCACACTCCATCCCGGTAGGAGGCGGTAATGCGTCAAAAGCTTTTTGCTAATCGCCATAAAATACTATAGAAGAAGTAACGAAGGATGCTGCACACGAACTAGAGGAATTTGGGTGATGTTCCTGGCGCGAAATCTTTAAGTTTATATCCTCCATCAAAATACCTCGTTACACGTGAATATTATCATACATATTAGCCTGGTGAACGACAGAACAAATCTAAACCTCAAGATAAACATGTCAGTGAGGAAGCGATGAGTTTCTGTTAGTTTCTGTATCAGAGGTTTCTGGCTACGCAGTAACGTGTGACGAAAACGAACATGACCGAGGCCGGAGCGGATAGAGACCGGGGGGAAAAGACCTCGAAATCGGTTTGTGTTTATGACTGTCGCCCGGACAGCAGCGCAGCGCCGGAGAGGACGCTAGACGTCGCGAACATCGATTACAATGGCTTTCTTCAGGCTCTGAGACAGGTAAAACAGATGCTCTGTTTACAAGGGTAAATTACCCGCTCGCTGTACCATGACATCTGTCATACATCTTGTTAACAGGTACATTTAGCAGTGACTGGGTTTTCTTTTCATTTTAGGAGTTTTCACTGTCGACAAACGAGACTTTCGTTATTAGCACGACGGACCGAAAAGAGATTGACGAGGAACTTTACAGTAAGAGCTCTGAAAGCTATCATTTTATTGGTTGCATTTTTAAAATGTATATATTTTTGCGTGTCAAAACGGTAAATAGTATTGTATTTACATATGTTAACATTAAGAGCTTTCGACGTTTTTAAATAAATATTATGTTTATTTATTTTCATTTTCGTATAATTTTTATTTTATTTCAAAACTGTAAAACAGTAAAGAAAATATCTGATGTAAGTCAACAAAATATTTGAAGTTTTTAAGTTAATTGAAAGTTTTTCATTTTGTTTAGTTTTTCAGTGTAGTTTTGTTTTAAAACATGTAAAAGTAAATAAAGTGTTTTTTATTTACATATGTAATTTTTTTATGTTCATTTTGTTTTAAATATACAGTATATTTTTCAAAGATGTATTACAAAAATGAAAATGTTTTTTAAATGTATATTTAAAATTATTATTGACGTATGTTAAATTAGTTGTTTCACATTAAAAAAAATAGTTGTTTTTTAAAAATGACTTTCTTATGTACTGATATGGATTTGTTTGTGTTTTGATGTAACAGAGAAGCTGGTTGATGGGCAAACCTTGCAACTGTTGAAATCTGTGAATCAGGAGCTGCCTATGGCGATTCAAGAGCGGATTGAGTTTCTGCCGCACTACCATACTCTAGTGCAATGTGGCATGTATGAGTACTACGCTAGTGAAGGACAGAAAGCGTTGCGTAAGTTTGCACATTCACCTCTGCCATGCCTGGCATACATATACACATATACATCCTCATAGTCATATCATCCTATCGTTAGTGTGTGAGATCGCTGAAACACAATATTATCGTGCAGTGTGTGTGGGGGGCTTTTTTACTTTTCTGCTATCCTTAATTTACTTTTTTATTTATTAATATATTTGATTATTTATTTGCTTTTATTATCACAGGAAATGACACACAAAATGTGAATAATTTCCATCAATTTGCGAACTAAAAAGATAAAGTTGATGATAAAGAAAAATGTCATGTCACAATATTGGAAACATTTCAGTTTTAAACCATGAAGCGAGCCAGTGGATATCACACAAGCAATGTGCAAATCTATGTAAGAGTTATGCCGGTAAAGAAGTCTCAAACCACAGTAAATTATTCATTACAGAAAGTAAAAGTAAAAAATGACTAAGTGTTCGGCTGCTCATGCCACATTAACAGCGCATATTCTCTCAGAGACGACGAGAGATGAATCGACTTAAAGGGATACTCCACCGAAAAATGAAAATTCTGTCATCATATACTCACCCTCATGTTGTTTCAAACCTGTATGAATTTCTTTCTTCTGCTGAACAGAAAGGAAGATATCTAGAAGAATGTGAGTAACCAGACAGTTTTAGATACCATTGACTTCCATAGTAGGAAAAAAATATACTATGGAAGTCAATGAGACCAGAAACTGTCTGGTTACTGACATTCTTCTAAATATCTTCCTTTATCTTCCTTTCTGTTCAGCAAGAGAAAGAAATTCATACAGGTTTGAAACAACATGAGGGTGAGTAAATGATGACAGAATTTTCATTTTAAAGTGAACTATACCTTTAAACATACGCTGATAACGGTAGGCTATATAATTGTCTTAATTAATTTTGTTAAAATTTCTCTTGTGGCCCTTACGTACTGAAAAAATTAGAAGAGAAGTATATTGTGTTAAACAAGTTGTTTTTAAAGGTCAGTGTTTGAAATAAAGCTTGCTTATAACCTTGGAGCTGAAATGCTCGACCCCCACATAGACTTTAATTTAAATGAGGGCTGCTGAAGAGTACAAGAATTAGAGTGAAGAAACCGAGTTGGAGTATAAGGAATAGCTAGGTTACAGAGATATGTCAAAATGTTTTAAAATCGATAGATGCCTTTATGGGAATATATTGCAGTTTCTTAATGGATCTATCAGGAAGACCAGAGTGAAGTGCATTGCAATAATCAAGCCTTGACATAATAAAGGCATGAACAAGCCTTCCCACCATGGGCAAGGCGAGAGAAGGTCTTAAGTCTGGCAATATTTCCAGTTTTTCAGATTATTTTAACATGGGCATTTAATGTCAACTGTGCATCAAAAATAATGCCTAGATTGCGCACTTGAAACAATGGAGATTTGTTTTCCCCCAAACTGGAAACTGTCATGGAGATTGGATTTAAACCAAACACAACACCAGAGATGCCTATCCACCCACGCATCCTTTTAAGGAGGATGGCATGACATACAGTCAAACAAATCTAAAATTCTGCAAGCACCCGTATCAGGTCAGATAAGGTGAGAAGGTCATTCGGACAAGAGCGGTTCTGTGTCCTGATCTAAATCCAGACTGAAATTGTTCTAAAAGATTATTTGTGGACCGATATTTCTGTAACTGACCAACCACAGTCTGTTCGAAGACCTTTGGCAGAAGAGGTAGATTCGCTTTAGGCCTATAGTTGCGTAAGTATCAGCATCACACCCAGGCTTTTTAGGAACTGGTGTGATTGGCGCTGTCTTAAGGGTCAATGGATCCTGCCCAGTCATTAGAGAATTAATTATGATTACAGTAATAGAAGCTAATCTATCTAAGCTTTTATTATCCTTGCAGAGCGTGTATGCGGTGATTTCCTATGAAATTATGGCACGACAAATGAATTCTAATATTCATTTTGATAATAATAGCAGCTTAATAATAATAATTGAATACATTAATAGGGATGTCCCGATACCACTTTTTCACTTCCGATACGATACCGATGCCGCAGCTTTGGCTATTTGCCGATACCGATATCAATCCGATATTTTTATTTTATTCTTGAACTAATACTACTAATAATAAAATATATGGAAGCACTTTGCTCAATTAGCCACATAAAAACATCTCACTCAAATGGAGAACAAATACTTCTCCAGTATATAGTCCACAACAACAGTTGATAATGAAAGACTGCCACCCTTTATTCAAAAGACCTGGAGATATGTTTGGTAACCTGAATGAATTTAAAATTAATTTGCTATATTTTAGATCAATATATTTGTTTCCTTAAAATTTTAATTAACTTTAGCTTTATTCTCATCTGAATTATAAATCATTTATTTCTGTATAAAATACTACTTTTAAAAACACATTTGATTTTCTTTTTTAATCAATGTAGAATGTGTAAATTAAAAATAAACAGATTAGTCTGTTTTAGGACAAGGAATGAAAACCAATGCAATATGATGAATGTCCAAAAGATGAGATAATTTTTGCTTTTAAACAGCGTGTGTCTGTGTGTGTGTCTGTGTCTGTGTGTGTGTGTGTGTGTGTGTGTGTGATATTTTGGTTGGGTGGCAGTTACAGTTTGACAAAACCACAATGTTGTGTTTTACACAAATATAAGTAGGCTAAACACTTTTGGCAGTTTTAACGATGTCCTGTTTGAAAATGACGGAGTATGTTTTTATGTTTCCACTGTTCGATCGCGCCCGTGCCTCTCTCTCTCTGACACATACACACACACTCCAGCATTGCAATCTTGACATCGCAGCCTGTTCATTTTGCTGCATTCACACCAAACGCGAATAGAGCGTCTATCATGTCTAGTTCGATGATTGAACAGTTTGAATCCATTCGTGCGTCCAAAGCGAATAGGACGCGCTGCGCGCGTATAATGATAAAGCGAGCATTTGAAGCGATATAGACGCGGGGCTGGGTAGATGACAAATAAGGGTGAAACAGCATTTTTTAAAACAAAGTTCTAAATTGCTTAAGAATTGTATGAATTTGTAAAGTACAAATACTGTTGTTTTTGAAACTGTTAGAGGTTAGCAGATTTTTTTTCTCATTATGTAATTTATTAAGCTTTTCTCACAGCTCCAGGCAAAATATGTCCTGCGGTGTGACGACATTACTATAAAATTCAAATATTGAAATATTATTAATTTCAAATACAAATCAGGTATGTTTTATGTTTAACAAGTACTCTTAAAGAATGATCATTAAAATTCTGCATATATTTTTTTTTCACAGCTGTTTTTCGATTATATTCTTTGCTTGTGCCATCTTTTACCACTCACTCCAGTGGAAATATTATTTAAAATGAGAAAAAATATTTGAAAATGTTTATTATTTTTTTATATAGTTATATTATGCAATGTTTTCAAATGCATATAATTATTTAAGCTAGTTAACATAGTAAAAGTCGTTTAATTGTGTTTGAAGTGATGTCACACCACAGGACATCCCGTCACACCACAGGACAAAATGAGACACTGCATGAACATTTATGGTGAAATTTATTGAATACTTTTGTAACAAACAAATTCATTTGCATCTCTATTTGAACATTAATGAAAATCCACCATATCAGTACAATCTTATTGCTTAGTGTATGAATTTGAACTAAAAACATAGTGAACAAGACATACTGAATAATTAACATTTTGGAGGTGTCAGATCAGACCCAGTCATAAAGACCATTCATTTCTATTTTTAACTTAAAAGACTAAACAAATATCTTGTTTCTCAGGGGAAAGTCATTAAAATCATGCTAAAATAATTAAAAGCATGTTAAAATCATCAATTCAGCTCTTTGAACAAAGATTCCAGTGAACAAGAGAAATCTGACTTCATCATTTCCCTGTACCTCCTTGTCCTTTCTTTACTCATGCCTAAAAACTGACAAATCACTTTAAAAACAATGATCAGTGACTGTTAACATACACATACAACAAACAAATGAAGACAGATATATATATTTATGCTTAATATATGTATAATATAGGTATATTATGTATAATGAAGACAGATATATATTTATGTTTAATATATGTATAATATAGGTATATTATATATAATATTTACAATATTTGTTTAATATATATATAGAGACAGAGATATATTTATATTTATGTTTAATATTGCAAACATAACAGACGAGAATCTAGCTAGACATCTGATTTAATTATGTCACACTACAGGACGGGCTGTCACACCACAGGACTTTTTCACCTTTGCAGCCATTTTGAGTAATTGCTATACAAGACTGACCTTGGGCATTACAGTAACTGAATAAGTTCATTGTTTTAAACCTGAATATGATTCTTTTTTTAAAATATTTAAATTTTTTCTCGAACTAGATCAGTCTAGATCAGTCACACCACAGGACTATCAAAAATGGACACGTTCATGGTCTGACAGAAATGATAAAATATATCAAATTAATAAGAGATTAACACTCACATTTTAACCTCCTTAGCACATCCAAACATCTGGGGGACTTCCTGGTAGGGGGCTTGACTAAAGGACCCCTATGGCTGTCCATGTAACTGCCAGTACAAAAATCTAATATCCTATGTCACACTGCAGGACAGCATTTGTGTTTCAAAACTAAATGTACTGTAAATATTATTTTAGTACTTTTTAGCATTTTGAAAACTTAAGTTAAGTAAGTAAATGCATACAAAAAAATGCCAAGGCATTTATTAGCTGCTCCAAGCATACCTGCTTTATTTTACTAATATTTACATTTGATGAGTCATCAATGTTACAGTCACACCGCAGGACATTTTGCTATTCACCTTGAAATATGAACAACACCAAATAAATTTTACGTCCCAAAATCATAATATTTAAATAAAATGATGTTCTATGCCCCACTGGCATGTGTTGTTTTAATAGAGAAATGCAGTTCAATAAACATTTACACTTGATTACAGAAAAAACATGCGTCACGTCATCTGCCCGGCTACAGATTAGGTGTCCCTAAAGAACCCGCATGTCTATGCGCGTATCTAACAGTAACGTTAGTTCCGTATTACATTAATTAATGTGCACGCAAGTTTTATTTATTTTTATACCGTGTATTCTCTGTGCAAATCCATGCACCGAACTTACGTTCAGTACGAATACATGTACCGTTCCACCCCTAATAGGGATGGGACGATTACCGGTTTCACTATAAACCACGATAAAATGTACTGACGGTTAGTATTATCGTTTAAAATGTAATTATCATTAAATCCGTGTTTGATTATCGCGATTTTAATAACTCACTGTAAATCCTGTCCAGCCAGCAACAGGCTGGCGCAGGCGCAGCGTGCAATGTTGTTGTTTTTGCATTGGAGAAGGAATGGCGGAAGGCAGATTAATAATGTTTTGAATCTTATATGATCACAGAAATATGATCAAACTCTGTAAATAATAAATCAACTCTGATTTAATTTTCAATCCAATCGAAAACGGAGACACAAGACGGCAAGTTGTATTTGAATGAAACGAGAGAGCGCGTGCGTGATGTGCGCTGTGTTATAATGCGTTGTTATTTACGACGGTCATTTTAACCCTCTGAGGTCTGAGCTGTTTTCTGGCTCTGGAGGTGTTCTGACATGCTCTGACATTTGTGTTTTTTTTCTGTTACTAGTGACATTTTCATGGCTAAAGTCTAATTACACTGTATTCAGCACAAACTCTGCTACAATAATATATCAGCAGCATGTATGTAAAAGTTTGTAGTTTTGAGATAATGACATTTATGCGTGGTTTGTGAAAATACAAAAAAAAATTGTCACTGAAATAAGGCCATGAAACCCATACTGATTATTTCTTCACAAGACTTTTGAAAATTGTATGACGTAGCCTAGAATATTTGCTCCAAAACTATGTGAAAATCACCCTGACTGCTCATTCAGATAAGACAATATATTGATTTAAAATTTCTAAGACGTGTTTTGTGTGACAAAGCCATATTCGAAGAGGCGTGATCATCTCATGAATATGTAAGCTTTTAACACCTGAGAAAGACAAAGACACTCCCCTAACTGCCCTATTAGGAGCGATCAGGCCCTGTCATTCAGAGCAACCTTGCACAAAGAATGAGGAGATTTAAAAAAGAATGGCTTTTAGATTGTTTGGATTTATTTACAACACAACATAATCCAAAAATACACAACAAATGACAAAAGAGCACATTGAAAACAATGATCCAAAGACAGAGACCTTTGTGCCATTCCTAAAAACATTGTACATACCATTTCCAAGGTGTTTGATTTTCACTTTACCATGTTCATGTACAGAGACTCATGTGAATGTTGAAGTCAGCAGGACTCAGTTGCATCTGGTCCCTGAAAGAAAAGAAAAAAGTGAACATACTGGTATCAAGAGAAACTAGGCCTGCACGATTTTGGGAATACATTTTAGATTTTTCTGGTTAAAATTGCTTTTTAAAATTCACAGAATACACACACACACACACACACACACACACACACACACACACACACACACACACACACACACAAATGTTTCCAACAATATATAATATAAAGAACACCATATTTGTTGTGCCTTGTAGGCATAAGCTATGTGCAGTACTGCATAAAATAATTTTATTTTACAAAGCAGCCTATAAATCTTCCAAAAGATTTCAGTAACAATGCTAGAGAAAAATATATTGATTATCTTATGTTACTTCAAATGTTTCCATTCGTTATGATGATATGAAATGAGATAATAGTAAAAACATAAAGCCTAATGTTTGGTGCATTTTTCCTTTCAAACGCAATCGCGCTCCAAAATATGATACATTCAAACCCACAGCGCGCTCCAAAATATTAAACATTATGGTTATACATATCTATGTTTGAGCAGATATCCACAAACAGTATTTAACAGTAAACACGGGTCTAAATAGTATAATATTCACCATATATCTAGCAACAGTTCAACTGCAATGTGAAGTTTATGCAACAATACCATAAACTAATAAGTAAGAATTTCTTACCTTACATCTTTCTTGTCTTCAAATCGCGTTCTTCTTCTTCTGATGTAAATCCAATGTAAGCTCACAGCGCGTCTTCCAAACTCGACGAAAAGCAGAGACTTGTGAAGTTTTTTGGTGTTTTGTGTTTGAGGTAACGAGGGCGTTCGCGTCCCATGTGGAGATTTGCATGTGAATCTCTTTTGCGCGAGTGGGCGTGGCCGAATTAAAAGTAATTAGCAAGCGTTTGAGATACTGGACATCCTGTTGGTTTTATACAAATTACTTAAACAGAGAATATTTGTTTTCAGTTTGAATCCGATCATTTAAAAGTACACACTTAAATGTGTATAAAGGTATATGGCTCATAAATGTGTGAGAAGTATTCGCTGAGTTTTGTTTGTTTATAGACGTGCTCAAGAAAAAAAAGTTCACCGCGACGGAGAGGCAGAACGCACACCCTATTTATTTTCTTTATTTTACAAAAGCACAATGTTTTGATTTGATTGTAAGTGGCAGGGATGGAAATTAACTTTTTTGTCCACCGGCCACTGTGGCTGGTGGATTTCAAAATCTACCAGCCACTCAATGTTTTTACCAGCCACTTTCTTGTTTTTAACCGACAATGTGTAACTGCATGTGAAAATTAATACTACAAGATCTACAATACTTAAGCAGTTTATTTAATCTCAAGTCTCAATGAAATACTGACATTTTCTCTTTCTCTCTTATATATATTTCTCTTTTTTACCTGGATGTGGCATTTGAATGATTCGTGGTCTTTTATGGCTTCCAGTTTTAGGTTTTTAGTCCCAACAATGAAACTAGGGCTGGGCGATATGGACCAAAAGTCATATCCCGATTATTTAGGCTGAATATCGATATACGATATATATCCCGATATTTTTTCCGCAAAGTGAGAGCAAATGTTCAGTCAAAGTCAAAGCCAAATATGACATGTCACAAGTAGTTTTATTGAAACCGGCTATTTCCACACACACAAGTACTGTCCCCCTTTACTTAACATAAATTGTAAGAATATGACTAATAGTAAAGACTAGTACTAATAAATAAACATTAGGCCTATGCTAAAGCTATTAAATAGCAGTCCCAAACTAGTTTTTGTTAATACAATGTTGGTATGAGCCACTAGAGTCATTTAAAAATATTAAAAATAACACAAAGAAAAATAAAGTGGCATTTTTGGGGTTAATATGGAAACGACAGTTGCCATGGTGAATACACAATATTAACAATAACTGTTAATGAACCATGGAAACTGCTCCTGGTGAACAGAATGAAAATCATACCTGCATTACTTTTATTTTGTGTAATTTACAACGTAACGGCGTTGCATGCTCGTAGTTTCTTGTGCACTTTATATGCAGTGAGGCGATACACAGCGCGCGCCGCCACATTTGCGCGTGCAATTGAAGAGTGTGCGCTCCGAGCACAGGATAACGGCTGACGTGACAGGACAAGAAAGTCCGTTTTTCTGAGGTGAAAGACTTTATTTCAGCGTACACTTATGTCCTCTAAAAGTGTCCGCCGTCTGTGTGAAACAGTATATTTTTATTTACCCGCCACGGTGGCCGGTAGGTGAAGCGAGTTTACCCGCCACAACACAAAATCACCCGCATTTGGCTGGTGGCGGGTGCTAATTTCCATCCCTGGTAAGTGGACACATACAAAAGTAGAAATATCACAGATTCTTTTTTTATATTTCTTTTTTCTGTATAACCATAAATGACGGAGTAATTTAAGTTTATTGTACTACAATGTGAAGAAAATCCAGCAAAACGCGGGGGCGCGTTTTCCGACCTCAGAGGGTTAAGGAAGGAAATGCCACAGAATATAATCTTGCTTAAAAAAAAAGTGCATAGAGCTGCTCGTTTTATTGGTTGTTTGTTGATTGTCAAATATAAAACGTGTTGAAATGTTTTCAGTGTGAGCATCATTTCTTTTTGAACACTTTCATCTCGTTTTAACAAAACTGTGATAATATTGATAATCACGATTATTTTGGTCACTATTATCGTGATATGAAATTTTCATACCGTCCCATCCCATACCGATGCTGTGGATCGGATCGGGACATCCCTATACATTAATTGGAAATGCCAAATCCTCTCGATATTGCCTATAGCTGATGCTTTTGATGATATCTCTGGCTATCGTCAATACACAATATTATTGTCTATATCGGCATGACCCCAATGTACACGGTGCCAGTTTAATGTGTGCTGTGTTTCTCTTTTTGTTGTGTTGCAGCCTATGCTTTTGCTGAGCTCATTGATAACGCGCTGTCAGCCACAGGAAAAAACACGGGAATCAGGAGAATTGAAATCAGATTGGTGAGAATTCAACACTGACCCTCACTCTTTATTACAAACCCTAGTGAACTGTCTCAGTGTCAGTTGCATACGTTATAAAGGTGTGACTGGAAGTCATTCATTTTCAGTCATTTTCATTTTCAGTCAGACATTTCTGAAAAAAACTAAACAAATCAAACACACCCGTAACCAACAGAAACACACCCTTCCCTTCATTTTTCCGCTCCCAAAATAATGAACAAAATGCAACACAGGCAACAACTAAAGCTGCCGCATCAGACAGCTCGCTCAAGTATTGATGAATCCGCTGTTATTCAACAACAACAGCATATCTTGGTTCTGTGAAACTAGCAAAACCAATGTTACTCGCATATCGAACAGAAACAAAGCAACCTCGGCATCCATTTTCAGACCTTACTGCTCTTAATAATATCTTATTAATATTTATTTATTTTTTGGGTGTAACTTTTCTGCCTGTTGTTTAGAAAAACATTATTGAGCTATTTATTTTATAACAGTCATGCTAATGCATTTGCGTGCATTTTCTCTGCAGTACCACATTCAAATATCAGATATTTCACATTTTATTGTTATCTGAGAAAAATAGTATTCAGTTCATTCAGTGAATTATGCAGTAATCTACTTTTTGTTGCACTTATTGCACATTGACCTACTATTAGTTTCCATGATCCAGATGTTTTGTTCTCTGTGTGTTTTTCAGCTTTTCGATGAGTCTCAGGGAGGACCTGCTGTTGTGGTGATGGATAATGGATGTGGAATGACATCTAAACAGCTGAACAACTGGGCTGTTTACCGTCTGTCAAAGTTTATACGAGAAAATGATATGTGAGCTACTCCAAAACTACTCATAATTCTATTCATGCTGGTACTTATAATGTTAAAACAAGGATATTTGCATCCAAAATGCCCTCTTCATATTTGAAATAATATCCAGCTGACCTGTGCTCATTGTATGATGCCTATTATAGGCCGCATTTACACTGCAGGTCTTGATGCTCAATTCCGATTTGTTGACTAAATCCGATTTTTTTGGATTACCAGCTTACATGTTCTTTTAAAAGTGACCCAAATTCGATATCTGCATTTACATTATTCACTTGGCTAATCAACCAAAGATAGACGTACTTACCTGGAAAAGCTTAGGCCGTATAGGAAGTAAAAATTACGCAATGGACGCATACGAAATGATAATACAAGCTTTTGCTTTCCACACCATCTTTAAAGGTCAGCAAAATATTGGTCTCTTAAGGCGGTGAAAACATAGGAGAGCCCTTGTTGCAGCCTGGGCTAATGAAGCAATGATCACTGGTGTAACCGCTATGGTTTGTGTCCATCTGAATTGATGTCATTCGCCACCATTGGTTATCCGATCTGTCCACTTACATGGCAGACGCAAATGCGTGTATCCTATTCAGATCAGATTTATTTCCCCATATGAATTAAGGCCTGAAACCAATCTGAGAATATCGGAATCCATGTGCTTTTTTTCCTGCTTACACGTTCATGGGTCATATATCCTATCTATGCCACATTGGAGGAAAAAATCGGAATTGGGTCACTTGAGCCATGTAATGTAAATGCGGACATAGATTCAAATACTAATTGTCTTATAAAGCTTGCCTTGATAACCATCAGCTTTTTTTCTCTTTGTTGTGGACATAGCGAAAAACCTGATTATGTGCGACCAAGTCCAGTTCCACGCAGTCTGAACAGTGACATCTCATATTTTGGAGTCGGAGGCAAACAGGCTGTGTTTTACATCGGCCAGTCTGTCAGAGTATGTTTGCATGCATTTTTTCAACAAGTATCATACTTGCAAATTAATACAGTAGATTTGTTACATCCCATTTCAATAAAGCAGAACAGATATGTCCATTAAGGAATGGCAAATTAAAGACTTTTGTTAAAATGATCCATAAACCAGGTTGGATTAAGCGGTCTGATCCACATATATGTGTCATGTTTTCAAGTTTTGTTCAGCTCAAGCCCACTGACTGTCCACGCTTGAGGTTTGCATTATCGTGAATGCTTCAGTTAAAATCAACCAGGCAAAGTTACAGTGAAAAATACGAGTTTTATTTTGCAGTGTAGATGCAAAGTTTTATAAATTGTTTGTGAGAGTTTGCATGGACTGTCAGTAAGCTCACGCTGAACTTGAACAAACCATGGGGTGTTTAAAACAGGTAGTGATTTTGCAAATGGATGGTTAATTGTTTTTTTTTATAGTTTACATGGTTTATTTAAGGAATAGTTGACCTCATTATTTATTCACCCTCATGTTAGTCTCTAGTCTAAACACTTATGCATCTCTTACTTTACATACATTTTTTTTTCCACATTGCCTCCTATGGCTGTCAACCTCCAAAAAGGGGAGAAACACCAAAAAAGGGCACTATAAGAGTTGCATAGTAGTTTTAAGTAGACTCGTCATTGATTTCCAGGCCTTCGGAAACCATACAATGGCTTTGTGGCAGAGGTAAAGATTTTGAGTTAAATGTACATTTTTTTTTATGAAATATTCTTGTAATGTGTGTTTCAGATGATCAGTAAACCTGCAGGCTCTCCAGACGTTCATGAATTTGTCATGTCTAAAGACGACTTTGAGCGCAAGGAGTTAAAAAAGGAAGATATTTACTCTGGCTTCATTAGAAACAGGAAGGTGAGGGAAATACAAGTCATCTCATGTCATTGTTGGCTCCTGGATTTTGTTTTTAAATGTATGTGTGTGTGTGTGTGTGTGTGTGTGTGTGTTTTGTTTTGTTTTGCAGCCTGGGGATTGCTCGCATGTGAATGTCAGCAATGAGCAGTTTCTGCAGTCTATTGTGATTGAAGAAGATGGAAGGGAGAGTTTCACTGCAGTTGTCATCACTGGAATCCTTCCAGAACACGTCACCTACCTCAAACAGTATTTCACTCTGTGGACCAGAGAGTTAGCGTACGTCCCAAAAACACATACACAAACTCCTCCTTTAGGGGGCATTTAAACCATATCATTAGCAATTAAAAACGTTAAACTTTTTATCCGTTCTGGCCATTCATTTACATGAGAGTGGTGTTTCGGGGGCCTGAAAACACAAGTTTTTAAAAATGACTCTCTTGGAATCTGCAAACAAATATCTGTTACGAGCCAATTATTTTTAATGAATTAGTCTCAAACTCATTCAGTTGTGTGCAAAAAACTAACGACTACTATATTAATAATAATAGTACATAGTTGATGTGTCCTTAAGAACTGTGAGATGTGCATCAGTTCTGTATTAAAAGTGATGCACACATAACAGTATGCACTACTCAGTCGTCTGCAGATGGCAATACATGGTGCTTCTATAGCTAGCATTTATTTTTATTTATTTGGTAACACTTTACAACAAGGTCCAATTAGTTAACATTAGTTAATGCATTAATTAACGTTATCTAGCAATGAGCAATGCATTTGTTACAATTTTTATTAATCTTAGTTAAGATTAGTTAATTAAAATACAGCTGTTCATGTTAGTTAAAGATACAACTTTTGATTTTATTAATGTATTAGTAAATGTTGAAATTGAAATAATATTCAATTGAAATTTAATTAATATTAATACAGCATTTTCATTGTTAGTTCATGTAATTTATGTAGTTAACTAATGTCAACAAATGTAACCATTTTGTAAATTAAAAAATTTTTTGTTTGTTGATTTTGTGCTTTGAGATTTCTGTGTCTGTTGTTGTTTGATTAACATTAAAACAGACTGTAGCTGATTTATTAGGCAGCTGTCACTTTAAGAGCTGCACGGATCCAGTATACTGTTTCTCAACTGTTTACGTTCATTTAGGACATACATTTACAAGGATACTTGGCAATATGGCTATTTTGACATTATTTTGTGTGAAAATGTCCTTTTAAGTGCAACAAGATTTGAAAGAGAACTCGAGTCATCTTGCTCTTGAGAAACACATGCAAATGATTAACTTTCGTGACGATGCACAGCACTGGCCTGATTGGGCAAGTGAAAATTCCGTCAACTGTCCCTAGCGTCGTTTATGCGGGCCCCTGGGCTTCAGGCAGTCATTATTGTCGAGCCCTGATAAAAGCTATAATTTATTTTGAAGGCAAGCCATGGGCCATTTAATACTGTTTGTTTTATTTCAGGCATACTTACCATTATTATATACACGGAGCTGATGGAAATGACACGAGATTAAAGAGAAAAACTGACCATTCCTCCAACATTGACATTCAGGTATAGATGCTTATGTATTTCTGGCACCAAATGCATTGATCATTCAGTTTTTGAGTTCCTTTTATGCATCAGAATGACCCTGTTTTGTTTAGTTTTTTCTGAAGCTCTCTCTTTCTGTTTTCTCAGATCAGTTTGTTTGAGCGTTACACTCGAGTTCCCCGTGTTGTGAATCTGAGGGAGGTTGATAATGACATGCAGACTCTGTATGTCAGCTCCAGTGCTTCTACTTTTGAGTTTAAAGCCACCGGCGCTAGAGATTCCTTAGTGGAGGGATTGATCCGATATCACCCGTTCCTCTACGATCAAGAAACATACCCAGTGGATCCATATGCTGCCTCAGCAGGTATTGTAAATCAGTGACATTAATTTAATGTGAAGGGTTAGTTCACCAATTTTTTTATTTCAGTCAATAAATACTCACCCTCAGGTCGTTCCAAACCCGAAAGACCTTTGTTCATCTTCGGACCACAAATTAAGATATTTTTAATGAAATCCTAGAGCTTTCTGATCCCTCCATAGACAATAATTAAATTATCACTTTCAAGGCCCAGAAAGGTACTAAAGACATCGTTAAAATAGTCCATGTTACTCCAGTGGTTCAACCTTAATTTGATTAAATTAATTATATTTTATTATAAATACATTTTATAATAAATTAAATTAAGTAATAAATTATAAACTGTCTATTCCACACTAATGGCAGTGACGAAAGAGATGCTATAATAATAGCTGATTCCAGTTTGACTGCTAAGATAGTGTGCATACCAAGATATTTCTTTCTATATCGGTCTGTGTGGTTGTGTTTTAGGTCCTTCAGAGGATGAAGATGAAGATTGTGTAGTTTTGAATCCCGAAGGCCGTGGCAAACGACCAATCTTTGAGTGCTTTTGGAATGGACGGCTCATTCCCTACACTTCTGTCTCGGAGTAAGTTTTTTTTCTTTCTTTCTTATCCTTTATTCTTAAATTCAATGGTCACATTTTAACTTAAATTTCTGGATTGCTAAATACTTCTTATGGCCGTTTCATAATTTTTGTGTCAGTTTAATCTCTCTTTTTTTTGGCCCATTTTACTTGTAGAAAAACCCCGAATAATTATGCACATCTGACTAAAAGGCAT
This sequence comes from Leuciscus leuciscus, assembly GCF_965113295.1. NCBI lineage: Eukaryota > Metazoa > Chordata > Actinopteri > Cypriniformes > Leuciscidae > Leuciscus > Leuciscus leuciscus. Next base: position 9,751,186 of record NC_138726.1, on the reverse strand, counting down.
TTTTCACTTTGGTTTGGAATTGGTCAAATGTGCATGGAAAAATATATATAAAATTAAGGATCATGTAATAAAAAAAGATTTGCCATGACAAGAATAAAATTTTTTTTTAATAATATATTCATTCAAATAGAAAAGTTATTTAATATTGCACAATATTACTGTTTTTACTGTGGTTTTGATCAAATAAATGCAGCCTGGGTGAGCATAAGAGATTTATGGATGGAAGGGGCACTTATTGATGGGGCTTTTGGAGTGATTGGGAAATGCTGCTTTATGGTACCGTACATTCACACAGGACATGTTCTTATGTTCAAAAACAGTTAGATGGGGTGGAACAGAGCAGAGCATTTAACTTGAAATGCAAATTCTTTTAACATATAGACCAATAATAAAAAAATTGTGCTAAAGGCAAACAAGAACACGTTCTTTACAGAAATATCTGACATCGAAATGCTAGAAAAAAGCTATCAGAAAGATAACAATATTTTGAACAATTATCCTTTTTTATGTTCAATTTCACCTAACATGAATAACAATTTGTATGTGTGTTAGGTTTGAGTGGTGTAAAAGGCCTAAGAAAGCAGGTGCGGTGCCTTTTGAGTGTTATAACCGGATTTCAGGAGTTCTCTTCGCCAACGACCGATTCCAAGTCAGCACCAACAAACTTACCTTTATGGACCTGGAGCTTCAACTCCGTGACAAAGAGACCATTTTTACCAGAGTGAACAATGGCCAGGTACAGAAACACACTCCTGAACTCTGGAAGACACATGGTTTAACACTGCTTGCATGCACATGATTCAAAGCCCAGTATACACATTCTGATCTGTTTTATCCAGGAGCAGCGAGTGAAGATTGAGAGGGAGTTTACTGTCTGGTTAAAAGAATGTCATGAGCGTTTTGATAAGCAGGTATGTGTCTGCTAGTGTGAGGCCAAGTATGAGAAGTATGCAAAGAAAAAGCAGATGTAACTACTCGATCAGTGCTTTATGTATGGTTCCATTGAACATGCTTAATGTGCTTTTGCATTATAAATATTAAATATTTGGTGAGAAAATCACCCAAATCAAAGGCATTATATTTGTGACAGATGAAATCTTTAAATACAAGACATTTAAAAAAAGTGGTTTTAGAAGTCATGTTATATTGTTTTTTATTGTTGTTATTATCATATGGAACATAAGCCTATGTTCTCAGTAAATACAGATACACATTTTTTTTGAAGCTTCCATAGTTGTAACAAAAATGAATTATATTCACTTACTCCCTTCATGTATTTAATTTAACTTTAGTAATTATAATAATATTCTGTATGAAAATATAAAATTTAAGCCCAAATACAAGGTTTGTGTCACTGTTTTGTTTTGTCCTCACATTTAGATGGCAACAATTGATTGTCTCTTTGTGTGTCTTTGTGTGTGTGTGTGTGTGTGTGTGTGTGTGTGTGTGTGTGTGTGTGTGTGTGTGTGCAGGTGATGTTTCAAGGATTTCAGGGTGTGATGACACGTGAGGATGTCCCGAAACGGCTTCAGTCACCCTGGGCTCAATTCAAAGCCATTAAGTGGGACGGCAAGACTTACAAAAAAGGACAATTAGTGAGATCTAGTGGTTTTTACATTTTCACACAGTCATATACAACACCAGTGTAGGGGAGTGACACTTTTAAAAAGTAATATGTTACAATGTTACATTACTCCCTAAAAAGTAAAGTTATGTCACGTTACTTTTAGGGCTGGGGTGAAAATATTGATTTCTAGAAATCGATTCTCATTTTGATTCTTAAATCCCAAAAATCGATGTGTGAATAAATGTCTTTGGTGATTCCATGTTGTGTGTTAATTTAATTTAAAGTCCCCCTGTGGTGAAAATCACTTTTAAATGTTGTTTATATGTCTATGTGGTGTTTTTAATATGATTTAAGACAAACCATGTGCAAATTCATAAGTCAACACCATTGCTCAGTATTTTCTCCTTAAAACTAGTGAATCAAAGACAGTCTCAAAAATCACAGTTTGAAATTGCTGGTGTTTCTGACATAACAAAATACTTTTTAGCCAACCAATCACGTCTTGATTGGTTGATTTGGGCTTTAGCATATCATTAACTATGTTACGAAGCAGGCGAGTCGCAAAGGTTATCCCGGTATATTATTGATATGAAAAATCAGGTAGGCTACATTTAGCAATATAGCGGGTGAATTATGTATATGATGTATATTTGAGTGTTATGACGAACTATATTCCTTTCTCCACTGACGTTCTGAGTTGTTCAAAGCGTTTCTAAGGATGCTGATTTTTTGAAGGCAGCTGTCTGACTCTGAGATGGAGAACGGGAACATGGCTTGTGTAACATTAGCAATACATTATTAGCTGTTTGATAACATGGTCAAGTCAAAGGCTAATCATATTAATAACCGGTATGTGTCCGACGTTGTAGAAAGCGATAGATAAAACGTCGATAGATACATTTTTTTTTTTTTTTATATGTAACTTTGGTGATCAAAGATGAGTTTTAAGGGATAAAATTATTGACCACAGGGGGACTTAAATTTTTTTGAGGTGTTTCACAAAGCCAGATTGTTCAGCTACTTAAAGCGTTTTGTGTCATTTCTGTTATGTTTATTCGCTATTAAGTAAAAAAGCTGAATGAACACCCTTTAAGAGTCAGGGCTTGTAAGACATCATACTGTTTATAAGTGTGTAGTTACTATCTTTGGTAACACTTTACAATTAGGTTTCATTAGTTAACAACATTAGTTAACTACTTTAGTTAACATGAACTATCAATGAACAACACTTCTACGGCATTTATTAATCTTAATTTCAACTTTTACTGATACATTATTAAAATCAAAAATTGTATTTGTTAACATTAGTTAATGCACTGTGTACTAAAATGAACAAACAATGAAGTACTGTATTTTTATTAACTAACATTAACAAAGATTGATAAAAACTGTAACAAATGTTTTGCTCATTATTACTACATGTTCGTTAATACATGAACTAATGTTAACAAATGAGACCTTATTGTAAAGTGTTACCGCATCTTTAGTAGTATCAGTAAACAATAAATAACATAAAAATATATGTATTATTCAGGCCATTTTTTTTATTTTTTTTATGAATCAGGTTGTATTTCTAGTGTTCTCAAATGTGTTTCTTTCTCATTTTCAGGTGAAATCAGTGAAAACTCAGCCCATCTTCTTTGGCTCTATAGTTCAGTTCTTGCTTCACGGACACGTTGACGGTGATGTGCACGCCACTGGAGGACATGCCCAAATTGCACTGGTGAGGAAGGATATTAATTAATTTATTCACTTTTAGGAAGATTTTGTTCATTCATCCATTCACCCTCATGTCCATCCAAACCTGTATTTCTTTTTTTCCTTGGACCACAAAAGCAGATGTTAGGCAGAATCTCTCATTTGTAAAGGAGAATTGTAACCCCAACATTAACAAAGTGCCATTTATTAATCTTCAGGAGTGAACTGAGTAAAACAGATTTCATAGGCCATCGTTTTGTTTCGTCTGTCCAATGGATGTCTCATCCAGAGCTTCACTTGCTTGGATTGGTCACAGGAACGTCAAGCAATTTGGAGATGGTCTTGTAAATGTTTGACGGTGCTTTGGTAACCTTCATTCTTAGATCCTGCGATCAGCATTTTAATAATAATTTTTGTAGTTAAAGGGATACTTCAGGATTTAGCATTAAGCTTTGTATTAGTAGAAAACCTGTAGTATTTTCGAATTACCATGCTTTCCACCCTCATATCCCCCTGAGACAAGAGATTTATGTATTTTTTGTCTGGAAAAAATCCTCCGATGACGCAAAAATCGTCATTTTGCGTCATCGGAGGATTTTCTGGCCAGAGGCTAAAGACTACAGCCAGTAGAAGGCGTTGTTCCGCATGTTTTCAACCCGCCCATAGAGGGTGGGGGATCTCACTCACAGAATGTACACAGTGTCAGCCGTCTTTCTTTGGAAGCTAAGCTAACATCCTAAAATGGCCTAGACAATATTATTGCAGTTCTTGTCAATTTAGATTTTTGTTTCCGATTCCAAATGAATGTATGACAAAAGAGTTATAGTCGTGACTCGTGACTAAACACTGCAGGACAGAGTTGCTCTCATATGGTGTATACTGTATGCATCCGTTTCTCCAGTTGGACAATTATTCAAAGCTGCACATAGCCAGCAAAGTTTAAACCCTTGTTTTAGCGCAGTGGTTAATTGACAGGTGAGTAGGAGGTCCTTCACTACTGTTCAAACTCATCCGTCCACATGAATGTTTGTACTATGTGTTTTGTACTTGTAAACAAGCTCAGAACATTTTGGATCTTTTGTGGCTTTTTTGCTTTTGTATAAGTCTCTGTGATGTGTTTCTGTAGGAACCGAAGGAGTTGTATGATGAGCAAAGAATCATTCCCATCTTTAAGATCGACAGACAGGCCACAGCAGCAGCCATTAAGGAACACATTGATAATGAGCTCACAAAGTAAGACTCGCCATTTATTCTGTATTTCACCTTAACAGTAAAGAACAATCAAGGAGGATTGTTGAATAAATGATAATAATATTTTTACCATACATTTTAACAAAACATAAACAATTAATTGGACAGGTTTTTACAGAAAAATTACATATAATGCAATGTTAAAAACATTTTTTTTTTAAATTCCACCACATATGGTAAGGTAACAGGAAACGCTTAACACTTGAAAAGCGTGGACACTGTTATTTTTGCGGCTGACCTTTTTGCATATGCATTTGTAGGAGTTTCCCTTTCAGATGCAAAATTCACGAGAGAGTATTTAAATAAATCACACAACATGATTTACTAAGGTTTGCGCTAGTCAATTTACTGGTATTTGCACCATTATTTAACGGCCCAAAAAAGCATGTCTTAACCGATTTTGCGCTTGTCATGCTGCGATAGTTGCTGTCAGAGGAATCGCAGAGAACAGAGAGCGTGTGAGAGAAGGGAGATAATTTCTCCTCTTGTGTTCGTTTATTTGGAATGCTAGAGGAAGACGTTATTTGGACATATCATTCGCCAAGCCACGTTATTTTTAATTTGCTGCGCCTGTGGTGTTTGTAGATCACCCGCATTTTCATCGGCTCTGCTTGTTTGCGACCCTACGCTAATTTGCGCTGCTCTTGATAGATTGCCCTGTTTAGTAAATCTGGCTCTTGTTTGTGATTTTAATTACTTTTTCTTATCATCAGACTTCCAGACCAGTTGAGGGTTATATGGCCTGAGGGAAACGCTTGGGCTGAGAAAGATGCTCGTCCAGCTGGGACACCCATGGGTAAACAAACTCACACACATACAAACACTTTGCAGTGCTAAACTTACATTATATACTTCATAAAACTCAAAATATACTCTCACAAGCCCATGCCCTTATCTTTTACCAACAGCACAAAGTTTTTAGTATAAATCTGTTCTTGTCCAGGTCCGATTAAAGTGGAGATATTGAACAAAAATGGAGAATCGATGTCTCGACTGCCTGTGGCCGGCAATTCTAAGAAACTGAAAGTTGAACTGAAAGTCATCTGGCACTGTGAGTCACATTTATTATTTTTTATTATTGTTAGGAAACTGCAGGAAAAGTAATAGAGTGCCGATATATGATCTCCATCTGCTGTTAGTCGGCTGACCAGCAGGTGGAGCAAGCGCATGTTGATGAAGACTAGAGTAATGGGTAGAGATTAATTAATTAATTCATAAAAATGGATTTACTGAAATGGAGCAAGCAATAAGTATTTGTGATGATTATCAGGGCCTGTATATATGGAAAAGCTGATAAAGACACAAAAGCTGTGTTTAAATTTAAAGGTGCTCTAAGCGATGTCACACGTTTTTTTAGGCCGAAACATTTTTGTCACATACAGTAAACATCTCCTCACTTTCTGCTAGCTGCCTGTCCCCTGAACACACTATAAAAAAATGTGGTCTCTGTAGACAGCCCAGTCTCTACAAACGGCAGCAAAAACAAACTGGCCCAGCCTGGACCACGAAACATAACAAACAGTGTTCCAGCCAATAACCGCCAAGAATGATTTGGGGGTGGGGGTTGGGGGGTTAGTGCGCGTGCACATGAAGGGGGGTGTGGGGATTGGAAGAGAGAGAAGCATGAAGAGGGAAGTTAGCTAGAGGAGAGATGTCCTAGACAACGACTAACCAGTGGCGGCTGGTGATAATTATTTTTTGGGGGGGGTTCAAAATTCACTTTATAAAAGACCCATATTTCTAACTTTCATTCATGGGGATAACATGGATAATGTTACATGGTTTAGTGTAAACTTTTTGCCCATATTTTGTAAAATGTAGTTTTAAAAGTAAAAAATTATCATTTTAGCTACTAGATGGCTATAGAGCTCCACTATATGCTATTTGACGAACTGAAAGATATCTTTTCACAAGATTTTCCAGTTGGATTCATATCTAAATATTATGAAATCACAATTCTAACAATAAAAACGTTTTTTTTTTGTACTGAAATTTTGTTTTTTCAAATAATGTTACATTATGATTAGAATCAAACCTGAAAAAGATCAAAGTTGAAATTTTAGAGTTTATCATTTATTTCAATCATCTTTTTTTCATATAATTTTACAAAATGTGATCTACAACCCACTTTATGAAAAAACAATCCAGCCTTGAATAAGAATTGTGGGGATGAGAGTAAAAAGTATAAACTCTGCTAATAGGGTGCAGCTCCCTCCAAATATTCACCAGACAATGATTCGTACAAATACTATGTAAAGTGTACAAGGATTTACAGCCTGTTGAAACCTAGGGTGAGGATTTATCCCAATTAACATCCAGTACGCAATTGAAATCACCCCCTAAAAATCCCATACTCTTACAAAGTTGTTTAAACTTTAAGACCACATGTGACAAAATTAGGACAGTCTATATTTGGAGCATATACACTCACCTAAAGGATTATTAGGAACACCATACTAATACTGTGTTTGACCCCCTTTCACCTTCAGAACTGCCTTAATTCTACGTGGCATTGATTCAACAAGGTGCTGAAAGCATTCTTTAGAAATGTTGGCCCGTATTGATAGGATAGCATCTTGCAGTTGATGGAGATTTGTGGGATGCACATCCAGGGCACGAAGCTCCCGTTCCACCACATCCCAAAGATGCTCTATTGGGTTGAGATCTGGTGCCATTTTAGTACAGTGAACTCATTGTCATGTTCAAGAAACCAATTTGAAATGATTCGAGCTTTGTGACATGGTGCATTATCCTGCTGGAAGTAGCCATCAGAGGATGGGTACATGGTGGTCATAAAGGGATGGACATGGTCAGAAACAATGCTCAGGTAGGCCGTGGCATTTAAACGATGCCCAATTGGCACTAAGGGGCCTAAAGTGTGCCAAGAAAACATCCCCCACACCATTACACCACCACCACCAGATTGTAGCCTCTTTTTCCTATTTGTAGTGGAGATGAGTGGTACCCGGTGGGGTCTTCTGCTGTTGTAGCCCATCCGCCTCAAGGTTGTGCGTGTTGTGGCTTCACAAATGCTTTGCTGCATACCTCGGTTGTAACGAGTGGTTATTTCAGTCAAAGTTGCTCTTCTATCAGCTTGAATCAGTCGGCCCATTCTCCTCTGACCTCTAGCATCAACAAGGCATTTTCGACCACAGGACTGACGCATACTGGATGTTTTTCCCTTTTCACACCATTCTTTGTAAACCCTAGAAATGGTTGTGCGTGAAAATCCCAGTAACTGAGCAGATTGTGAAATACTCAGACCGGCCCATCTGGCACCAACAACCATGCCACGCTCAAAATTGCTTAAATCACCTTTCTTTCCCATTCTGACATTCAGTTTGGAGTTCAGGAGATTGTGTTGACCAGGACCACACCCCTAAATGCATTGAAGCAACTGCCATGTGATTGGTTGATTAGATAATTGCATTAATGAGACATTGAACAGGTGTTCCTAATAATCCTTTAGGTGAGTGTACATTCCCAATAGTAATGTGTCTACCAAGGATGAAGCCAGAGATCAGCACAAATCTTCCTTCAGAATCATACACTGCATGCTCGAGAATAAATGGGGTGTTTTTATTAATAAGAATTGCAGTGCCCCTACTATTTGACATAAAAGAAGAAAAGTAAATTGGTCAGACACAGTCTCTTTTCAGCTTATTGTGTTCTGTATTGGACAGATGAGCTGCTTGTAATAGTGCTATAGATATACGCTCTTTTTTGAGAAATGTTAGAATTTTCTTTGTCTTAATTACGAGACCCATGCCCTTCACATTCCAACTTATTAATTTAAGAGCATTATGCACACAAGAAATCAAGATGAAGTCAAATCAAAAGAATAAAAGCATAAAAAAAAGTTGTCAATATTAGATACCAAATACAAACCACAAAAAACATTCAACAAACCTAAAATACAGACCACGAGATGCTAGAGCTTTGCTCACTGCCCCGAACTCACAACGTTTCTGCAACAAGCCAGCTGACAAATCCGAATAGAAACGAAGCTCCGAACTGTTATGAGTAATCATCGTCTTCAGGGCCGCTTTCAGGATTGCTTTTTTGTCAGTGAACCATAGAAAACGAACTAAAATGCTTCTCGGGGAGTCGGGGCTGAATTCGGATTGTTCGATGCAGAAGTCGGGGATCTATGAGCCAGAGCAGGAAAGTGCAGAACAGATCTGTGAGTGAGCTGAAGCATTCGGCTTTCTCTGGAAATCCCAGTATCTTTAGATTCTTACGGCAACCTCTGATTTCGAGATCGTCTACCTTTGAGTGCAGTTGGTCCAACATTATCCTCAAGTTGGCCAGCTGCCCGTCAGTCGATTCTGCAGAGTCTTTGACCGACGCGATCCTCCATTCAGCTTCTTCTAGGCAAGTTTTGGTGCCCCTAACTCGCTCAGTGAGGGCAGTGAACAAATTCTGAAGACAAGATACCAAGTTAGCAATCCCATCTAGATGGATAGTAATACCATTGATGCACGATCCATTGGCCTTTATTTTTGATAAAATTAGCAACATATCCGTGGGCGAAACGGCTGAGTTAGCGTTAGCATCAGCCAATGGCGCATAATGTGTAACCTTGTCCTTATCTTGTCCCTTGTCCAGTGCTGCTGCATTTGACACTGTCGATCATAACATACTTCTTGACAGGCTGGAAAACTGGGTGGGGCTTTCTGGGATAGTCCTAAAATGGTTCAGGTCATACTTAGATGGGAGAGGTTATTATGTGAGTATAGGAGACCATAAGTCTGAGTGGACATCCATGACATGCGGAGTCCCTCAAGGCTCAATTCTTGCGCCACTCCTGTTCAACCTGTATATGCTCCCAATGAGCCAAATAATGAGAAATAACCAAATTGCTTACCACAGCTATGCAGACGACACACAGCTGTACTTAGCCCTATCGCCTAACGATTACAGCCCCATTGACTCCCTGTGCCGATGCATTGACGAAGTCAACAGTTGGATGTGTCAAAACTTTCTTCAATTAAACAAAGACAAAACTGAAGTTATTGCGTTTGGAAACAAAGATGAAGTTCTCAAAGTGAACGCATACCTTCACTCTAGGGGTCAAACAACTAAACATCAAGTCAGGAATCTTGGTGTGACACTAGAGTCAGACCTTAGTTTCAGTAGTCATGTCAAAGCAATAACTAAATCAGCATACTATCATCTGAAAAATATTGCAAGAATTAGATGCTTTGTTTCCAGACAAGACTTAGAGAAACTTGTGCATGCTTTCATCACCAGCAGGGTGGATTATTGTAATGGACTCCTCACTGGCCTTCCCAAAAAGACCATAAGACAGTTGCAGCTCATACAGAACGCTGCCGCTAGGATTCTGAGCAGAACCAGAAAATATGAACATATCACACCAGTCCTCAGGTCTTTACACTGGCTCCCAGTTAGATTTAGGATTGATTTTAAAGTATTATTACTGGTATATAAATCATTCAATGGCCTAGGACCTCAATACATTGCAGATATGCTCACTGAATATAAACCCAACAGATCACTCAGATCATTAGGATCATATCAGCTAGAAATACCAAGGGTTCACTCTAAACATGGTGAGTCTGCTTTTAGCTATTATGCCAGCCACAGCTGGAACCAGCTTCCAGAAGAGATCAGAGGTGCTCCTACAGTGGTCACATTCAAATCCAGACTCAAAACACTTCTGTTTAGCTGTGCATTTACTGAATGAGCACTGTGCCGCTGTTCGTCCGACTGTTTGTACTGTACTGTATTTTACACTATTTTTCTAAACTGTTTTAATTATTCTTATTTCTTTTAATTATTTTAATTTCTCCTATGTCAGCAGGGCATTTAGCCCGAAACTGTAAATGCCCACTCAGAAGGTGATAATGTGAAAGTGATTAATGTGGGTTTGAAAGTAGAACAGTATTTAAATGACGATATTAAAGTTTTCGTCTGAGAAAGAATGTGAACGCAGTGCTAAAGTGCTAAAGAAAGTGAAAAGAACGTGTGAGTAAATGAGGGAGAAAAGAAAGTTAAAGGAAAGTTGATAGATGGAAGTCGTAAGAAGATTGAAGGTTAAAAGAAGGTTGAAAGATTTAAGTCTAAAGGGAATCCTTTGAAAGAAAGATCTATAATAAATATTCTTTTTTATTTTTTAAAAGTACTGTATTTTATTTTATTTTTCTAAACTGTTTTAATTATTCTTATTTCTTTTCATTATTTTAATTTCTTCTATGTAAAGCACTTTGAATTGCCATTGTGTATGAAATGTGCTATATAAATAAACTTGCTTTGCCTTGCCTATCTTTAGCCTTTTGCGAATGAGTCGAGCCAAAAATAGGAAAATCTTTGTCAGAAGGTGTATCTGACATAATTATAAGTCTGTTCAACAGCACGAAGTGAGAATTCGGGTGGAAGAGAATGTAAATTTCCCTCTGGGTCACCTGATATCTTAGAGTGAGAGTAATTTCTTAATTTTTGTCACAAGGTATGCAAAATCAAAAATGGAGTCCATGCATTTAATATTAAATATGAGCCTCTTATGCATCCACTGAGAAGAAAACTCATGCATCATAGAAGTCATCAAACTTATGACATTCCAGGAAATCCCTTGCATGGACTAAGGCATCCAGCTTTTGCTACTGCTGAATGAAAAATGCATAGAAACATTTGGAATATATAAACATGAAGACAATAAACACATGATTGCGACAATATATAGTTATCTGATCAGATAACATTCCGATCAGAGGCGCGTTTACACTTGTCTTTTCAATGCGTATGTGGACAACATCAGGATACAGGTCGCATGTTAATGCCAAGTGTAAACGCAGCCATAGTCTCATTGCGCACCTGCAGAATGCCGCTTAAAGGTGAACTAAGTACCTTTTTTTACCTTAACTGAACAGCTTCGGAGTCATTGGAATGGTTATATTACTTATTTCGGGTTGAATGGTGGTCGTTTCGCACCCCCCTGGTGCCCGTGAGCGGAAAATACGCACTTGCAACTTTGAGCCGGCGGGCCGCCGGCCGCTGCGTCAGGAAGTCTCGCGTGATATCAGGTCTCGCGATGTAAACAATTGCTTTACGGCCAAAAGAAATCTGCTAAAATGCTGTCATTATTGCGCTCCCTCACGCTGTCCGAACCCGAATGAAGAAGACGTTTTAAAGAACGTCCCATCTGCTTTGATGTCGTTGATCTATAGCCTCTGGTGTCTGAGAATCACCAACGAGTTTTTACGACAGTGTTGTCAAATATCTATTCCGAAGCTGTGGGGGGAGCTCTAGAGAGAAACCTGCGAGCAAAAAGCGAGAATACAGCGAAGAAGTCCCGAAGCTACTGAGTGCTGCTTTAATTGATCACATAAAAGCACATAATTTTTTTTTTTTAAAGACTGCATCATTATATTTTATATAACTATAAATCCAATGAAATGTAAATTGTTGTTATTCTTTTGTATTGTTCATGTAAAATATGCTACTGAAATACATTTTTTAATGGGCTTGCATCCTTTTCTTCCTTTAGCTTCTAAAGGAGATGTCGAGACTAACACGTACACTGGTGTGCATTCATCCAAATGGGAATACTGGTTCAAGACCATGGGTAAAAATCAATGAATCATCACATATGTTCAGTCACGTGACCTTTTCCACTCCTCTAAATTTATGACCATGTGCATATTGTATTTTTACTAAGAAAGATTAATAAATATGGCAACAAATGAATTCCTCATTGTCAGTTAATATTAGTTAATGCATTAAGGGAGTGTTTTTTTCTTCCAGAGAATCTCAGTAAGCTTGGGATGTACACACTGCATCTGCAGACTATTCTGAGTGACAGCCAATCCGAAGAATGGGCTGGAAAAAGACTACCCAATTACACCCTCAATTTCTCGATTAAAGGTAAAACACACATTGGCCCTGTTTACACTTGGTTTTAAGATCGGTCCTGGGTTATAAGAGGGATTATTTTTTGTTGTTAGCAGAAATTTATATAAAGTAAATTTTTCCGATAATTTTTTTGTTTATCATGGTGACTATGAACTGTTGTTTTATGGAAAATAGCTGTTTTAAAAAATTGTAGTGAAAAAAAGACAATTTCTTTTTTTGAAAAAGAAAAGTTGTTAATGATGTGATTTAATGATTAATTAATTTTCATTTTTGATCATCATTTAAATAGCTAAATTATAAAATATACTGTTATATGAGTGAAGCATGGTTATTGTAGTTAACTACAACATAAAATCATAAAAACATTTTTGTTTCTAGTAGTGTTGTCACGATACCAAAATTATTGTTTCGATACCGATACCAAGTCAAGTATTGCGATTTCGATACTTTTTCGATACTTTTCCTGAAAAGGGAGAAACACTCTCAAATATCACTGCTGTGCTTTATTTTAAAACCGGGACAACATTCTAATCATATAACACACTAATAAATGAACATATGAACAGCAGATATATTAAACATTTGAACAAAATATGAAATATAAAAAATAAAAAATAAATTAGAGCAATGACATTCAAGGAAAAAAAAAAAGATAAATTTAGCAGCATTATCTCATTTATCATAAGAAACATAAGAGCTTTATCTTGATTATGAACTTTGAATAAAAATATGAACAGCGATTATATTAAACAATGTTTAATATTGGTAACATTTGATAAGCCTCATTGGTGATATATTTGACATGTGGGGAGAGAGTTGTGGAAGGCCTATACTTCATGTTAAACATAAATATATAGCAGCAAAGACAACAATAGGCTACAGAATAATTCGTTCTGTATTGAGAGGTGCAATATTTGAAAATCGATAATATTTTTTTAAATTACATTTATATTGTATTTATGTCAAAACTTTCAAACATCAAAATGTCATTTATTAATATGTATTCGTGTCAAAATGACATAGAAACATCTTTTCCTATTCTATTTTGCCTGGAAACGCTTCCAACAGGCTTGCGTGTCGCGTGAAAAATAGGCGTCGGTTCTATTTATAGCATACACGCGTTTTCCGCGCGTCTCGAGCTGCGCCCAGACGCGTGTGTCACGCAGGCAGTTAACATGGGAGCCGAAATAAAAACGGACACGACACGCAGCCAGTGTGTCGCCGGCCTTACAAATCTGGAACGTGGTCATTCTTAGAAGTATGATACTAATAAATTAAGGAATTGTGACGTTTTTCATTTCCTATTTACTTTTGAAGTATCGGTGCACCGTGCAACAGAGCAAGGTAGGCAACGTACTTCCATATGTCACTCCTCGCGTCATCTTTTTCTACGAGTCGTGGACCACTTGTGCTCGCACATGCAGCCATCTCGCTGTAGTGTTTTGTCACATGACACTGACAGCGGCAGGTTCTTTGCTGCGTGCGTCAGGAAAAAAACACAGACGTCCATAGGGAGGCGTTTTTTCAAAAAACAAATTTAAGTATCGATACTGATAAATTTAGGTATCGTGACGTTTTTAATTTCCGAGTATCGCGATACTTTTGAAGTATCGGTACACCGTGCAACACTAGTTTCTAGTAATAAAATAAGCATGAACTGAAACAAATAAAATGTAAAAATACTTTTTTTCAGTTACTTATCAAGGAAACATTTCTCATTTTCATTTGAACTTGATGTACTAAGGAAAATTTTATAAAAACTATATAGACATTTTTTTATTTTTATATATTTTGAATGAAAATACAATAGTATCCAAATTATAATTAAAATAACACTGGAATGAAGTAAAAGTAATAATAATTCCTGTCAGATTCCATGTTTAATTTTTGTCTCTTGTCTCTGTGTTTCTCCAACAGAAGGTGAAGCAGTATCTTTTAATCTAGGCATTGTTTCTTCTCCTGTCCACGTAGGAGTTCCCTTCAGTATTCCTCTAGACTTTAAGGATGAGTTTGAATATCCCACTCAGCCACCCTGTAACATTAAACCCCAGCTGGAATGTAGGTAGGTCAAAGTAGATACACACGTGCTAGAGTACATACTTTAGAAATGTCCTTGTAACAATGTTCATAGTTCAGGAAAAGAGGAGGCGGGAACCGGCAGATGATCAATGGAACTTTAATTCACAAAATAATAGAGGTGTAGCGATACATACTCGTGATACAGAGTTAGTTTTATCCAAGAATCAGCTTATTGTATTTATAAAGTATACTTCACCCAAAAATGTAAATTGTCATCATGTACTCACCCTCATGTCATTTCAAACCTATACAATTTTCGTTTATCTTTCAAACACAAGTGAAGGCATGGGCTTATGAAAGAGATTTCTGTCCCTCTATTTTAAGTCAATTCTCCTAAATCTTAAAAGATCTAAAACAAGGTCATAAAGGCATCGTAAAAATAATCAATCGAGTTGTCTAATCTAAATCCATGTCTCCTGAAGAGAAGCTATGGCTTTATATTATGAACAGATTTACAACGCGCACACTGTAGTAAACATGGATGTTCAAATGCCTGCATAATGCGCAAAAACAGCATGAGAGGGTGTAAATGAAGAGAGAATTGTAATTTTTGGATGAACTAACCATTTACAGTTTGGGAATAGTTATTTTGACATGCTTTCTTGCGATTAGAACAGTCATTGATCATCTGAAGCAAATACGCGCTGGAGCGGAGTGAAAGCTAAATTTAACTCACCACATCGCGTTTTTAGTTTTGATAAAATGATGATTCAAAGCTTTTTAGATTGTTTATTCTTATCATATAAGTAAGTGCATTAATCTGCGCGGGTGGCTTTTCTGTGTAAAAGAGATTCAACAAGTGCCTGCATTGAAAGCGCAAGTACTGCGTTAGAAATGTTTTAAAGTTTACAGAGTTTCAGTAACAGTACTACATTAAATTACTTTATTTAATGTCAAATATAATTTATAATAATGCAGTGGGGCAATATTTGTGGATCCTGATAATGCCAAATGTCTGATTTTACCAGGAAAAAAGGGCTTACATTATTTATAGTCCATGGATAGAATTCTGTATTTTCAGGTTCAGAATCATGAATACTTCTATTTTGGTGTCTCCATTGTTTTACTGCTTTACCTGTTCTCTTTTAGGTTTCAGCTATCCTAATTCTAATTTCATAATACAATTCAGTTTTATTGTTCAGTGACACACCTAGTCAATTGTTAATTACATACAGAAGGTTCAATTACATTTTGAATATTGTAAATTCTTTATTAAGTTGTATGTACAACAAAGTTATTGAAAATTATTAATTTCAGTTTCATTTTTTTAAATTTTGTTCAAAATATTGTGTATGTATCGAATAGTGAATCCAGTATCGTGATGCGTATAGAATCGTGAGCTGAGTGTATCGATACACTCCTACAAAATAAACAAACAACAAAACGAAAGTAAAGCGGCAGCCTCTCCTGGACGACTGCCGCATAAACTAAAACAAAACAGCAACATACAGTCCAGGCCTGGTCCTCTCTCGTCCTTCACTGTTGTCACTCCTCCTTTTATCCTTCCAGAGCTCCTCAATGGGACTCGAGACGCTCATTAGCAGTCGCTCCACTGACCTCACTCCGCTTTCACGACTCTCTGCCCCGCCTTGCTCATCACAGTTCTAACATGGTCTGACCATTGATTTACCCTTTACCAAGCCTTTACCAAGCCTTTCCTATTACTCTTCATTGCTTTTTACTGCTATTAACCAATGTAAGTCCACAGGTCATTAAAAGGTATTGAAAAGTAGAAAAAAAAATATTTGTTGAAAATTAAGGCAAAATGAAAGGCCCAGTACTCTCAGCAGAGTACTCTTATAGTTTAAACCAGACCGGTCCACGGCATTACGCGAGTTCACCTATAATGGGGTTTATGTTTGCATTATGTTTGTTGATGCAAACATAGCGCCAGCAGGGGTCAATCATACTTGAATAAAAACGGAACTATCCTTTTTATAAATATACATACTGTATGGTCGTCAAGGCCGCATTAATGCACGGGCTTACCTGGGCTGAAGCCCAGGGGCCTCCCAAGTTCAGGGGCCTCCCATGTTCAGGTTCATGATGAGCTGAAAAGGTCATATTGTTTTAACTTGTCAGATTTTGTCGCTGTATGTCGCTAGTCGCTTGTGGGCGTTGGTAGTGCTGTCGCTCTAATGTTATTGTTAAGGTGCGTTCACACCAAACGCGAATAGAGCGTCTGGCGCGAGTGATTTCAGTGTTGTAAAGACGCGTTTACGCGCGTCTAGAGGTCCCGCGGCGCGAATGAGGCGAGACTGCTCGTCTGGCCACATCTATACAAAACACCACCACAAGTGATATTATACAACTATATCATTTTAATTTGACTAGGAATTAGGCTCAAAAGAAACAGTATGCTGTTGGGAGAGTGTTTTTATATTACCACACAGCAGTGTTCAGGGATTAAATCATTTACTAGATTAACGATCGATCAATCTACAAATTAAACTCACTCATACTGTCATAAATTACTAAAACGTCATCCGAATTTGACAAATAGGCTAATACATTTTCTTGTCCCTAATAGTCAACATAATGCACTGTAAAATGAACTGCAGCAGTGCTAAACTTGCATCATAAAACTACAACACTCGAACTATAAATGTATGAATTAAACTCACTGAGACTGTCGACAGTTTCTTGCATGCATCATTTTATTATATCCATGTTTGTGGTTAGTTACAGTCAAATCATATAAAACAGTGAAATCGCCCTTGAACTCTTCTGTCTTGCCTGCACTGCACTCGAGACGGTGACGGGAGCTGAGCTCCACTGAAAGGCTTCTTTCCTATTGGTCGTCGCTCGCGAAAATCGCTTCTCATTTGCATAAAGTTGAAATTTAGTTGCTGTGTGTGGTTGTTAAATAAAGTGTCTTGTGTTTATGTGCTCAGTGATATGTTAATAACAATATTAAAATGAAAAACAATATTTAAAAAAATCACTGTTGTAGGTCTCGAAAGAAATTAATGCATTTTGTGATGTAGATTACCTATTCATGGGTTTCATCAGGTCCCTTTCCACAGGTGTATAAAATCAAGCACCTAGATTATGAATGCAGACTGCATTGTGCTTCATTAATACACCTGTGGAAAGGGACCGGATGAAATCCATGAATAGATAGGCTATTACACTTTTTTTAAATGAGACTCTTTAAATTGAGGGGATGGGGGGCCTACAAAACCTCTCAGCCCCGGGGCCTAACATTAGGTTAAGGCGGCTCTGATGGTCGTCTTATGCCGAGTTCACACTGAACGATTTTAGGCCAGATTTTCACTCTCAGACCGGTTTTGAGAGATCGCGTCAAATGCCAAAATCATTGGCAAATCGGTGCTCGTTCACGCGAGTGACAATCAAGCAGTGTGAATGATCAAAGACGCGATCTGAGAGAATCGCCAATGAGTCGCCGACGCCTGTGAGATATCTGAATATGAATATCTGAATATCATGCTGATTATCTGGACCTGTCGGCGATTCAAAATCCTGCTGTGTGAAAGTGTTCTGACTGAAAACTATATCGGTGAAGACCTACAGCCAATGAGAGAGCTATACAGGACAGCGGGATGTCAGGGAGAAGTTATTGACCAGAATATCAGTATTTAAATAAATATATTTACAATTATATCAAACAGAAACAAAGCACAAACATTTTCTTGACCAGCAGCAAGATCAGCACATTGCAAAATTATTTATTTACACACAACTCTCTTTGCAGAACACACAATCCTTGCTCCCCTCGTCTCCCCAAAAATGTCCTCCTGCATAATCTGTTTTTCTTTTTCTCCTTTTTGCTGCAAATCAGCGCACAGACAATATGGATCAAAATCATTTTTAATGACAATTCAGTCTCGCGCGAGAACTCCTGTCTCATGCACGCGTGATTTTGCCTTATTTCCTTATCTCTTCTCGCGTGTGTTTGGTTGTGAAACGTAGTTTGTGGACCAGACAGAAGTTGTCGGCGATTCTTCTTATTGTAAAGTCATGCAATGTGAAAGCTCCTGTCGCCGATCCATCGTGCAGTGAGCACACACCAGCAACTGAATGTTACCCCAGATAGTCGTGCAGTGTGAAAATATCTGTGACTTGACTACTTTGAAAATCGTGCAGTGTGAACTCGGCATTAGGAGAAGTCACACTGCAGGAATGTGAGTCAAATCTTATGACACTGACAGAATTTCGTCGGATCGCACCGGTCAGTAATCGGCTGTCTGTGAACATGTCAAACTAACGTTCAAAAACTTTAGATTTTAGGATCAGAGGATTCTTTTAGGATTTGCTCAATTTGTCTCAGACGGCCAAATCGCGGCCAAAATCGCACAGTGTGCACCTGGCTTAAATGTGTGTTTGTAGGTGGCTACAGATAGTTTTCTATCTTGAAATGGACATTTCCCTGTGTTTTTCTGATGATAAAATGTCTCTTTCTGTTTAGTTCACTAAACTTGAGTTATGAAGGGATCGCATTCGGGACCACTTCTGTCATAAAAAATGTGAGGGTCATGGGAAAGATCAGTCGTCAAAGCAAGGTAAGCAGTGTTTTACATAATTTTATCATTCGGGGTAAAGTTTACTCTGTTAGAGATTCACGACGAATTCGGCATTGAAACATTGACTCAACCAATATTATCTGTTTGTATGAAGTGTTTTAGTTCAAGTGAGTTTGATAATTTTAGCCTGCATTGTAACATTTGCAATGTTGGTAGTATATGTAAATGAACAATGTTTACTCTTTCTTTGTGTTACCTGGACAGAGAAATTCAAGTTTAAGTGCACATGTGCACGCATAGGTGGTCGACGCATGACGTCGTTCTGGCAGCTTGGTTTCAATAAATACTGTTGTACTAACCAGGGTTTCCGTTGTCCGGTAATTGCCGGACATTGGCCGGAAAAAAAATGAAATGTCCGACAAAATTAAATCTCTCCGGTCAAATTGTCCGATTAAAATTGCCTAATAATCCCGCCCCCCTAACACAATCTGAATTTGAGAATACGCCTAAAATGTATAAAACAAAAATACACCGACCTTTGGCTATGTTATAAAGGAACAGGCTCTACCGTTTGAAAGTTATTAAACAACATCGCATGCTGCATTTCAAATAAAGCGCACGCCTAAAACGGCTGTAATATAGACCTAAACAACGAACGAATGAGTGAGAAAATACTCTATCATTTCTGGTCATACAGAAAATAATAATACATTATTCTCAACTACTTTTATTTGTGTAAACTCACAATAACAAGAAACGTTGTGCTTTTGTAAAATAAAATAAAACAATCAGACGCACTTTCATGATCTCCATAAACTGGAGCGCGAGAACTGAAACAAAATATAGCCTATGTAGGCTAAAGCTTGAAATGTCCACTTTAAAACGAACAAATTCGAATCGAAAGCTAATACCTTCTGATTATGTAATCCGAAAAATGCATTTCTCTCTA
Source organism: Leuciscus leuciscus (assembly GCF_965113295.1). NCBI lineage: Eukaryota > Metazoa > Chordata > Actinopteri > Cypriniformes > Leuciscidae > Leuciscus > Leuciscus leuciscus. The sequence continues at coordinate 9,731,286 of NC_138726.1, read as the reverse complement.
AAAGCACATCTGCTTAACAGCGGAGATGGAGATATGATTTTAGCTGACACTTAGAAAACAATAGTTTATTAATAATATTAATGGCTCTTCTCATTCAGCACTGCGGGAAAAACATCAATTCCAGGTTCTAATTTGGCCTTAGAAAACCAGTAAAATCGACATATGTTTTCCATATTAATTTGTGAATATTTTAAATGTTTAATAAAGGGGCAAAAAGTCATAAACAAAAATCTGAAAATGCGTCGGTATTTACTTTTTTGCGCAGCAGTTTGTGTAGCCAGTTCAAATTAAAATTTTGGTGTTCAACTTTGCGTTTTAAAAAGACAACAACCGTTCATTTTTCGTTTTTCAATTACGGGTTAAAAAAGGAAAAACGAATGGACAAAAGTAGCCTACGTGGATCGTTTGGACAGAATACGAGACAGAGTTCTTTATTAAATTCGTAAAAGGAACAATAATTAGCCTATACTGGATTCTAAATCTCAAAGAAATGCCACAATCAAAACCTCGGAGCAGAAATGAGGGCGAAACACCCAGAAGCTCCTTAAATGTGTCGTTCGCAGAATAAGGGTCTTTCCCTGCCATTAATGCTTGGATAACACGCCACGTCTCCTTCCTTTAATAATAATAATAATGTCTAATGCGGTGGCTGTGATATTATATAAACCAACGTCCGTTGCCGTGATTTTTGAAATGACTTATCTTGAGAGAAAAAAGGACGTTTTAGTCGCATAACATCGGTTAATGGAAACGCCGTCATTTCGCAATAGTTTTTCATAGATATTTAGATAATAGCGCAAAACATTTGCGCAAATCTGTAATGGAAACGCGGCTACAGGGAAGTTTTGATTTTAAGTCGGCAGCTGCACAATTCAGCACTGCAAAACAGCGTAAAAAGTAGCCTAAAATGACGCAAGACAATGTTATAGGCCTAGTCATTTGTTTGTTCCAGTTCATTTGACAAGGAGTCATTTCACGGTGGCCAATTTAAATGTTACCAGCTGTCAGGTGTACACCAGAGTGTATAATTAAGTTCGCTTGAATAAAAACAATAGGCTACAATTCAGATATTTTATGTGGGGAAGGGGGATTTGTTTGTTAAACTATGAATGTGAAACCATAGTAAAAACAATTGCCGTTGATTGACGCCAATCGGACGTTCATGTTTTTTTCCGTCTATTTGAAAGTTCTAAACATGTTGCGTTCTATACGGCCTGATTATGTCATTTTTTAAGTTACATAGCCTGCCTCCAGTTTTCCTCAACTTGACTAATTAAGAGGCGATATTTGACCGGCAAATCATCAAAATGTCCGGAAAACGAAACCTCTGCCGGTCACTTTGACCGGCACCATTTTTTTCTAGCGGAAACTCTGGTACTAACTAGGAAGTTCTAAGTTTTGAAACTTACAGGATATTTTTTTCTCAGAGAGTAGCCCTTCTCTGAGTCCAGAAAGATCGGTTTCAGCTTAACACTTAACACGCTGTCTCTGTCAAGTAAGCCATAAGTGACTGTGTTTATGAAGATACTTGCCAAGATGTGACATTTTGACTTAATTTTGCATGTGTCCATTCAAGGACAAATAGTTGAAAGAGAACAGAATTCGGTGTTTGTGTGCTGTCTGTGCTGCTCTCTTTGTGTGCACAGAAAACAGCGTACAAGTTCAGAATCTTCATATGCTCAAATGGTTTAAAATTGCTTGAATGTTTAAACTAACAGGACCTAAAACACGTGCAAATGATCAAATTAATCAAGCATAGTCAATGTGTATGTAGCCATTTATGCTAAGTTATTCTACTATTGTGTCATGTAATTGACTGTGTGTTTGAAGAGGCTTGTAAGAGAAAGGAATGTGCTCACATATGGTGACCTGCTAAAACGTATGGTGAGCTGAGGCCTTTATTATAAATAGGTTGAGGACGATTACTAAACAGACTAAAAAGTAGTGGCATGTATGAAATTTACTGGTGCGCCTTGGGGGAGAGCTTATGGAAAACCATATGAAAAAGAAGACAGACTTTATAATTGCTCTGCAGACCAAGGTTGGCTTTGTATGTTTGATAATGAAATCTGTCCTCTGGCATCAAATCCGCAGCAGACGCCACAACAAAAGAAGGTATCTATGTTTGTTAATCAAGAAGAAAGGCGTCAATCTACTGTTATTACTGTTAAGTCTCAAGAATGTATTTTATGTACATATAATGAGCATATTATTGCTAAACCGATGCATGAAGGGGTTTTGGAGAATGAGGAATGATGAGTGTACATTACTGGTCAAAAGTTTGGACAGTAGACTCTTATGTGCACCAAGACTGCATTTATTTGATAAAAAATACAATCATATTTTGAAATGACTACAAATAAAAAAATAACTATTTCATATATTTAATATATTTTTAAATGTAATTTATTCTTGTGATGGAAAAGCTGAATTTGTAGCATCATTACTGCAGTCTTCAGTGCCAGTGGCACATGATCCTTCAGAAAAAAATCAGTCTAATGTGCCACATTTGTTGCTCAAGAAACGGTTCTTATTATCAATGTTAAATATTAAGCAACAAAAATGTTTTTCAATATAGAAAATATGAAATTTGTACTGAGTACTGTACCACTGCTACCACAGGGTTCTTTTAGGCTTTGTACAAGAGACCTTCCATACATTTGACTTGACAAAACACCTGAATCCCATCAGTAACAGCATTATATTCAGCAAACGGCTGAAATTCAAACAATGCACATCCCCCATAATGCAATAAATAAAGATTAAATGGATACACTAGACAAATTATGTGGGATAAAATGAGTCCCTGTTGAATAGTCTATCTATCGATCGATCGTCCAAAAAGCAATAATCCCAGCAAAAAGAAAAAACTACACTCTCAACCACATTGGCTTTTGGACTCCGGGGTTTATGCAATTCAACAGCCAGTGTCACTTAAAAACAAGAAGTAATCCACAAGATCTCCCGAAAGAAATATATTAAAATCGAAAACTTCTTTTAAATTGTAATATTTCACAATATTACTGTTTTTATTGTATTTTTTATCAAATAAATGCAGCCTTACGGGACTTCTTTCATTCAAAAATCAATATGGGCTGCATAAAAGAATGTTACACCAGACTATTTCCACTTTAGAACTTAAAAAAATGTTTTTTAGCCTCAAAAGCCAGAGACTGACATGGTTTGATCACACAAAGATGATGGATGAGTGTTCGGAAAACCTCTTTAATAACTAATTATTTTTGCAGTGACACTATAAGTACAGAACTTGGATTTGCATGTGATATCTGTGTGTTTGTGCATGTGTGTTGTTAACAGATGTACACAGTGAAGGTGCACATCCCAGGACTGAAGGAGAACAACCAGTCCCTTCAAATTCTTCTGCAACCCGGTATGACCAAAAACAGAAACAACAAGAGAAAGAAGACCTGTAAATCAGAATGTAAAATCAAGATGAAATTTATCTTCCAGGCCCGCCGCACACTCTGGTAGTGTTTCCGGATGAAGATGTGCTCTCCGTTGAGAATCGGACTCCAGCAAACTTAAGAGTGGAAGTTCACGACGAGTACCAAAATATCACCACTCATCCTAAACTCGTGGTCCGCTGCCAGGTAGAACTCATGAACAAACATAAAATAAATGATACTATCAAATTAATACAGACTCACTAAAAATCAACCCTCCAACTCTAAACCTAACCCTAAACAAACCCTTTTCATAAAATTGTATTGTTAAAATTCTTTAAAAAAACGGAGGAAAACAAACAGGATGACTCTGGTGAGCTGTATGCATTATCACTAGGTGGAGATAGTGAAGCTTAAAAGGAAAGTGAAGTAGAAGAAGAGCAGTACTGGTGTGACATCATCGCTGATATCACACCAGTACTGTTCTTCTCCTACTTTCAGAGGGAGGGGATCTGATGACATCCCGAATGGCTGTTTCATTGTAGGGGGTGTAATTAGTAGGGGCGTGGTTTGTAGTACTGCGGGAGGCAGTCTGACACTCTTGGAAAGTTATGTCAATGGTGGGGAAGAGTTAATATAAACTTCCTGTTTATTGAACATTTATAAAAAAATCAATATCACATTTGCAATCAAGTCAGTCTCCTTCATTTTTATAGCGCTATCATGCTTATATTTATGAAAACAGATCTCTTGCTCATATATGTTATTATAAAAAACAAGATCTCATAAAAGTACTTTTTTTCAATCATATCTTGAATTTTTGGGGCATTTGTATTAATTTTGGTGACTTTTTGACACAATCCCCCTTTAATTTCTGACCATTTTGGAACAAGATCGCATGAGTGTTTGAATAGAGATTGTGATCTTTTAACAATAAATCGAGCAGCTTTAATGATTGTATAATTAAACTTTTTAAAAATGTTATTAAAAATGATTAAATTACATCGAATCAGAGTTAATTTGGCACAGGATTAAAGTTCATCTTCTGATTGGTGCAATGTGTGTTTGTAGTTGCTGGGAGCCCCTGATCTGCCCGCGGATTTGGTGGACTGCAGTAACACTGGCTCTGGACTCATGCTGACCAAACCACTATTGCTGAAGACCGTAAACACTGAACAAATCCTTACTGCTAAGTTCAACATTCCTGTAAGTTGCTGCCCCCCCCCCCATGTTATAAACATCATGTGATAATGATGCTTGCCCCTTTTTGTGTCAGTTTCAAAAAAAAATCGACAATGTCAATAAATTGTTTTTGGGTGAATAGTGTATATTGTTCAAAATAAGTTTTCAATTAATTCTTATAATTGCTCCTTTGCTCATAGTAAAGTATATTAACTGTTTAATCTGCTTAAACTGTTTAACTTGATATCCACATGATTATATTTATGTGCACATAGAACCATAGAACAGTGGTGTGTGTGGAACGTCAACTGCGCATCTTGCCCAGCACACAAATATCTCGTTTGGAGGTCTATAGACAGGAAGAGGGCTCTGATGATGTCATGGTGCTGCAAAATTCAGAGCGCATTGATTGGGCAGCAGGAGACACACTAGGAAACCTGCATTTCAGACTGTACGATGAGGGCAATAGACTGGTTCCTCTTCTGCCAAAACTTACCAGCAAGATTAAGGTGTGTGTTTGATTATATATGTGATTTGTTTTTGTATTTTGTTTCATTCAGGTTTATTTCTAGAGACTGGATCTGTTTGCACTTACATACTATTGTACTCAGTTGTGTGTGTCTTTGTGCTTGTCTTGCAGGTGAATTGGACCGCAAAGTTAAATGCGGAAGAACTTTCTCAGGGAAAACTGCCACAGTTATGTGTCCCAAATCAAGCACAGAGAGAGCATTACTACAGTGTGTCTTTCCAGGACCAGCACTTGGTCAACATGTCATTCTTTATTGTGTAAGCTACACACATGTGCTGTTTATGTCTGTTTTTCATTATATACCTAAATATTCTTGCAGAAGCATATCTCTATACTGTATTTGTGTCTCTCCAAAGGCCTCGTCCAGATGAGCCTGATCGTTTGCGGGTCAACCTCAGTGAGTCGTCTGTCAAAATGGGCGAAATTCTGTCAGGAAACATATGTAAGTACCATCTATAGGTTTCGTCATAATTAATAATAATAATAATTTGATTTGTACTGACCGCCACAAGAACCTCCATTGCCTGATAGAAACATGTAATATAAAAGACTACTTTCAAATACATTAACAAATCTTACTGACCTCAATCTTTTGAACGGTTGTGCAAGTTTGTCACACAAATCTATTGAATGACTTCAGGAAATTTGTGATATAGCACTCAAGTTGTATGGTCTACTGTTATGAAACTCTCCTGATACTTTGTTGCTTTTGCTAAAGCATCAGACTTGGTTAATTGTAATTGAATGGAGAAGAGTACATTGGTCAAAACTGCTTCTTCTATGATCCACAGATGAAAGAAATGCATGTGTTTGGAAAGCCTTGTAAAAAAGTAAACTTTAGCATACTTTAAAAAAAGAGTGCATATCACGAAAATAATATATTTTACATTCAGTTCACACTTAAGTATATTCTTAATTAAAAAACTGTTTGTTCTAGTCCTTGATTCTGATTGGTCAATAGCCAGTATGTCAATAATGTTTTCAGACACTTGATTGCATGTTAATTGCACTTCAATGAAAATGTATTATAGTTTAAATTTATATTTAATACAATAAGTTGAACTTTAGAGTGCCTTTTGACCCACTTAAGTTGTTAAATACATCTTTATTTTATGTATTTCTATTGTCTTGTTTACTGCCGAATGTACTGACATGCATTTATGATAAAATAAAGTGTACTTTAATGTAATTTCTATTAAAACTAAATGTGTGTCGCTTAACAAGACACTTCATGTGTAGATCACTCAGCAGTTTTGTGATTGTTAAAGAAGATTAAACTTCTATTTCCCTCTCAGATGTAGAAGTGATTGATCAGTACGGGAATAAAACAGACTGTCTAAATGCTGAAACTGTGAAGACTTTGAGTGTGTCTGCGGATGACCTGGATAAAGAAGCTCTGGTTGTAAAATGGCAGGTAAACAACCACAGGCACAAACAAATGGACATTTTTATCACTAAAAATGACATTAAAACAAATCAGACTACTTCAAATGCGAAATTATTGTTTGTATGTGTAATACAGGGTTTGAAATTTGCACCAACCAAATGCGGGTTAATTTTATATTTGTCCAGTGAATTTCGCAGTGCCATGAGTCACTTTGCCTGATGATTGTTTTATTACATCTTAATTATTTTAATTATTATTATTTTTGAATTGTAATATTGTATTAATTATTTGTGTTTGTATCCTGTGGCACAGAGAACCTCTGAGTTACGCCACGTACAGTAATGAAACTGTAAACACTTTTTGGCAGAGGTCACCTTTGTTTATAGTTTTAAAATTAATTATATATTTGACTTGTAGTTTAGTCATAGAAACTTCTATATGACATAAATTGTTCTTGATTTGCATTCTGCCAGCCAATCAATCACTTTGTGTACCACATGGCATGAGATTAAATATTTTTTAAATAGTTCTATGCATTTATTTGATTGGCACCATTTGTGACAATACATTTGTAGAAACGTAGAAACAACAACAGAATTTTAGAAAAAATTTAAACAGACCATTATTGTAAAAAAAAAAAAAATACAGGTACATACTTTTTGATTATTAAAATTGAGTTAAATCATTAAAACATGGAAGTTGGGGGAAAAAATAAAACTCAATTTATGAAACGTACATGAAATTTATTTTTTGTACAATTTTTAATACATTAATCCAGAACAAACAAAGTTCCTTTTAAGGAAAGTCTGTTCACTCGGCGGCTTTATTTGCAACTCCTCCGGGCAACTATTTCAGGCATCCAAGACCAAGTACTATTTGAATAGAGGAATCCTGAAATTTCAAAAACTGTTTGCTGAACTCACAATTAAAGGGGAAATTGGTAACTATTTAAACTTAATAAAACCGTTTAGAAATCATTTTGATGGGTAAATAACCTGTTCTGGTGAAAATGGTGACTTTCCCCACTCCCCCCAGCGTTCCCAGGCGGAAAACCAACCTTGCAACATGGGGACTAACGTCCCGGTAAGTTGGAAATGGGAAGTCTCGAGAGAGAGAGCGAGAAACACAAACTGCTTTACAGCAATTCGACATAAACACACACGCCATATGATACTGTGTATGATATATTACCCGCCTCAGTAAACATAGCTCCACACGATAAAGTTGGCCGTCTCCGATAATAACAAATGCACATGAGCAGCGGTAGAAAGGGGGAGGAGGGTGCCGCAAGTGAGTTTTTTTTACAACAGTGTTGTGAAATATATACCCCACAGCTGTAGGGGGAGCTCGTTGAGAAAACATGCGACAATAAAAGTGAAAATCAGCGAAGAAATGGCTAGAGTTGCCAAGTTTATGGAAGTAAAATAATGACAAATGTTTTTGAAACAAAAAAGCTTGTTGAATTGCACTACTTGAGGGGCTTGCATTTTTATGGGCTGAAATTCAACATGGTTGTATATTTAAGCTGTGAATATTTCAATTCAAAACATTTCACACACGTTTTCATTATTCAAAATTCAATAATCCATATTCACCTTTCAGATTTCACTTCCAAAATGTTCATTCTGTTTAAAAATACAGCCTATAATATTTGACCGGCTATTTTCGGTCCATTTTATTTCGCTTTACAAATTCGCTTCCACAAATTCGGTGGTTCAAATTCGACAGAAAATTCAACATTTGACACCCGGGAACGGCAGGAATATCAGTAGATTGCCGATTGATGATCTCCATAGCTGTTAGTCCATCTCACCAGCAGGGGGTGCAAACGGCTGTTGACGAAGAAAACTATAGAGCAATGGGTGAGAGACTCATTAATTCGCTGAATTATAGAAATGGAGCAAGCAGTAGGCTATTTGTGATTATTATCAGGGTGATGAATTGTGATGATTATCATATGGAAAAGCTGATAAAGACACAAAAGCTGTGTTTACATTGAAGTCTTCACTGTTACTTTTGTACATGTAAGTTTTGCACAGCTTTCTCTGTTGTGACCGAGATTATGTTATTACCCGATGCTGATGTACAGATCAAACGTTAAATTTGAGGTAGTAGACATATATTTCTCTTGGTTGTTTAGTTTTCTACATTCGAAAACATTTGTCATTATTTTACTTCCATACAAGTTCCCCTTTAAATAACATATTTCAAATCAGCAATTGAATCTAACATGAATCTGTCCCATTATGGGGCAGATTATATTTCTATATCCGGTTGCTATAGAAATAGTCAGTGTTTTGAAACTTGTGTTTAGGACTGCACGTGCGTACTGGCTGCTCCAGCCTGAAAAAATAAGCTTTTTAACACTACCTGAGCATAAGAAACAACATTTATGGGACTCCCACACAAGTTTCAAAACACTGACTATTTCTATAGTAACCGGAAGCTTCTAACGGCAGCTGCAGTGACCAGTCGGCGATTGGCTCTTTTATTTAGAAAGCGAGACTTATTCCTCCATGTTGTCTGCTGCACTTTCTCCCATTCATAAGTAATATGAGTGCACTGTATTTCTATCTTTTAAGTCTTAAAAAATCAATACAAACAAACTGATTTTTCTTGCAAAAATGTACGTCTTTATTTTTTTTATTTTAGAATTTCATCTTTTATTATTTTATTTTAGCATTTCATTTGTATGCCTTTTTTTCAGGCCGGTATTGGAAAATGGTCCGTATGCGGTGTCCGGTTCAGGACAGGATCTCTTGGCCCAAAAGAGTTGTGCTTTAAATATCAGGACATGCAGCAATTTGTGAGAATTGAAGTTACTGCGGGACATCCGGCAAAGATCATTCTACTGGAGAAGCCAGAGATAGTATGTCACACATTTGAAATGCAATCAAATAAATTCATGAATTCAGAATATTTATATAATATAAAACTTGTCTCTTTAGCCTTTCCAGGTCATGAATGGCCATGGCTTGGACACACCATTGGTCATGCAGCTGTGTGATAAATGGGGAAATCCTTCACCAGATCAGCGGGTTGAGATTGAGATGAAGACTCTGTACTCAGAGTTAAAGGTACAGTTGAGGGAAGGGAGGCTGGTGGATTTGTGTTGACAAACATTTATTTTTGACTGTTCTTGGAAAGTACTTTTTTTCTGAACATACAGTATACAACAGTGGTGAGTAAACCCCTGTGCAATATCACTAAAATGCCAAAAGATACAAAATTGTATCACCTCTGTTGACAACTAGAGTATTTTCTCTAATTAACAATAAAAATAAAAAAATGCTTTGGAAAGACTATGTTGAAAATACAGGCCCCAAAGTAAAAACTCAATGCAAAAAAAAATAAAAAAATGTGTGTGATCTGTGATCACTGACATATACACTTCACTATGTCTGATCACTGAAACCTTTGATTTCCTCATTGTATGAATGTGAAACATAAAATTACCATCACTTTCTCATTTTTGGACTTCTGTTTGCATTTCTGCATCATGGCTTCACATGAGAAAAACTATTCAAAACAAAAGTTCCTACAGAGTAGGACCTGAAAATCTAAACTGTGAGTTTGTATCTTAACATAAGAGCTCATTCTCTACTGATCAACTTGGATGTAATGCAATTACTGTATTTAGGTGATACAATTTTTTAATCATTTTTATTTTTCTCTTTCAGATAAAATCCTCAGTGACGTCTCAGCCTGTAGATTCAGAAGGGAAAGCTTGTTTCATATTAGAAAGCATAAGTGGTCCAAAGTAAGTACATATTTAGCTCTATGAATTCTACTTTACAAATTTCTACAGCTTCTAACTGATCAACATGATGATAACCTGAAAAGCCAGTTCAACACATCATTTACTGAACACAAGCAACTTTTACTTTATTATTATTATTAATATTTTTTTAAATCATGAGTATTAAATATACATCAGGCTTTTGAGAAATATTTGTTCATCTCTTGATCATTGTATTGCATTGGATTATATGTTTTAAATATAAAATATAAAAGAGTTTTGATCATAAAACTAAGCATTTAAATATATTACTAAGGCATTATTGGGAGATATAATGGCAACTGATATTTATGTACATTTTATGTAAGTAGTCTGCTATACTAATCTCATTGCTATTCTGATCTCACTGATTTTCATTACAAACTATAAGGATTTCATCTTACTTTTTGGCCATATAAATATCAGCATCTGCACCAAATGGCATAGTTTTGTTCAGTTTGGGCCTCAGAATGAAATTGAAGTTTTTTTCCTATGAGTATGAGCTCCCTTTTCTCCTTTATCAGTATTCCGACTTTTGGGTTGCGACCCACCGGTTGAGAAACATTATCCTATATTGTACTCCATGAGCCGTAAAAGCCTGATGTATCAAAAGTTAAAAAAAAAACACACATGCAAACTTTTCGTTTTTTTAACAGTTTGTCTGAAGGCTCAATAAACTATTCCATTTTATTTATTTATTTTTACATGCTATTTTAAATACTGCAAATGCTAAAAAAAAAAAAAATACACTGTTGTCCTTCTCTCTTTCACTGTCTCCTTCTCTCACTCTCTTTTTCTTTTATAGAGGGGAGCATCATTTGGATTTCAGAGGACGATTTGGCAGGAAAGAGATTCCAGGGCCAGTAATAAAACTAAATGTGATTCCTGATCCCAACAAACCTGTTGAACTCCGTATTGAATATGACGGCGCTGCCACCTTATGTGCAGGAGACGTCTTTCCTGGTGTGTGTGGATGCATAGTAAAGCCTTTATTGTAAAATTAGTATCTAGGGTACTATGTGAATCACAATTTTTCTACTGTCTGAAGTATTTACAGTGGTTGTGATGCCTGAAGAGGGTGGGCCAGTGAGAAACATCTGCCCAGCAAACCTCTCAATGCTGCTCTGGAAAGGCATAGCATCAGGGTCATGTCCACCCGCTACAGTGAGTGACTCGGTTTTGTCTTTATTTTGACACTTTACTGAAACTATAAGGTTGAATTTAAAACAAAAACAAATTCACAATATTTTTCATAACCCTTCAACGCTTTTTGAAAATTGGTCGCACCTTGGCTGCTTGCGGGTTTAGACCAGGACATTAAGTTTGTAAAATGAGAAATTATACAATCAGATATATATTTAGACATATTCTAATTGTTTTGTCATTGTTAAGTGTCTTAATCATTTTGAAGTGTCATTTTTGCAATAATGCAATGCAGTATAACATCTGTAATAGTGTGTAAATCTTTTCCACTCTGGATGTTTTATAGACTCACTATTTCATTCCTATGATGTTTGGTGATACATAGATTTTATTCAGCACATATTTAAAAACAATTGCTCTGAGTTAAGAGACTTGCCCATTAATTTCCTATGGTCAGTCAGTTTTGACAGTGAACCACAAAGGTCTGATTGTTTTTTTGTTTTTTTTAAACCTTTCAGGGAAGTAAAACAATTCATTATTACATGTTTCTCTAATACACATTGGCCACAATAATGGCCCCCTTTTATTCAATACTTTTTGCAACCTCATTTTGCCAAAGTAACAGCTCTGAGTTTTCTCCTATAATGCCTAATGAGTTTGGAGAATACCTGACAAGAGATCAGAAACCATTCCTCCTTACAGAATCTCTCTAGATCCTTCAAATTCAAAGTCCATGTTGATACACTCTCCTCCTCAGTTTTCTATAGGATCCAGGTCAGAGGACTGGGATGCCCATGGCAGAACCTAATTTTGTGCTCAGTAATTTTGAATTTTGTGTTTGTGTTGGATCATTGTCCTGATGGAAGATCCAACCACAGCCCATTATAAGATTTCTAGCAGATTATTTGTCTGTTGATTTGATAGAATCCATGATGCCATGAATCTGAACAAGATGTCCAGGACCTCCAGCAGAAATATAGAAATACAATGTTTATTTTGTGAAGCTCAACAATCTTTTAAATTGCATATCTTAGTCACCAAGGTCTGAACCATTTAGATTGAGGAAACCATTTTTATTAAAGGTTATAAAGATGCTACATTATATTCAGTCAAGTATACAAACTATATTAAATATACTATTATCAACATTGAAGTACTGTTTACATGCCTGACAGGATAAAGTCACTGGCATTTTTGATCAGGCATTATAGTTAGGATGCACTGAAATTGTGGCTTCCAAATAAACTACAACGGTTAAACGTGTCAGCTGTGTGGACTGGGTTGACAATATTGATTACTTAATTTTAATCAATACTGATATGGATTCTTAAATCTCAAGATTTATCTTCTAGTTAACTTTACTAAACATTGGTAGCATGCCTGCCATCCAATAATCGCAATAAGCTTTGTTACTTTTGAAGTCTCAACTTTCACATTTTGTTGGTTTTATCAACAAATTCAAACAGACTAAATTGTACTAGAAGGAGAATTTTTGAAAGTTTGAGTAAATCGAAGTGTTTTATGTTTTAACGTAGGCCTCTGCTCTGAAGTGTAGTAAACGCAAGGACACTGAAAAGGATGAGTGCTTCTGCTTCAGGTAATATATACAACTGAGCACATTACATCTCATTAAAAGCCTGAAATAAGAACTTCAAAGTATTGTATGTCTTTTATTTCTTAAAAACAGTGAAAAAGGTTTGTTTTTAATCATTAGTAATAATATTTGAAAAACCTTTAGATAGATAGACATGATGGATGGATGATTGGAGAGATATAGATGATTGATAGAGTGACGGTGAGACGGATTGATACGATAGATGGATGATGGATGGATGGATGGATGGATAGATAGATAGATGGATAGATAGATGAGTGTATACAATATTGTAAAGTACATAATTTGTTTTGTCTTTGACCCATGTGTTTTTATTTCCTTTTTTTTTTTCAGGGATAAGCTGATTCCAGAACTTGCAGGAAAGTATGTCATCCAATTTGTTTTGGCTTTCGACAAAACCAAACATCTTTGGAGCAAACAGGTGGGAACATAACATTTATTTCATCCAGTTTGTTGTAAACGCTACTTAACTGTTTCTTGCCGTAGGATGCTCATTTGTGTTTCTGTCTTAGATTGAACTAAACGTTGTTCCCAATAAAGCAATGAAATTAGCCCCTGAGACTCCACCTTCAACTCCTGTTGTCTCCAATAGTAACATTCGGGCCAATCGCACATTGGTGGACAGCTTGAATCTAAAGATCATGGTGAGTTTCAGACTGTTCTAGAGCTAGTGTTTGTTAACAGATGATGTTGAACTTCATGTTATTTGATAGAACTGTTATACATAGAAAGTAGACAGTTTATAAAAAGGTATTAGCATATGCTGTGTGGTTGATGTCCAGCATTGCTAGCTGAGCAGAGATACATAATCATGTTTCGCTTGGTCCCTTCAAAGTTGCGTTGGATTTTCTCCTCAACATAACCATCTATCACTATTTTCCATGTTCGTAGAGTTAGTTTCTGGAGTAAATATATAGGCTATAATCTGTTCACACGGCTTTTTAAAAATGGTGTTTCGCATGTGTTTCGGCCAATCAGTGTACGCTTACATCGGTAGTTGTAGTTCCTATAGTGCTGGGTTAGACCCTACTCTGAAGTAGGAGCTAAATTAGTTCCTCCAAAAGGAGTTCCTAGAACTAAAATCATTCCTAGTTCCTGCGGTGCGAACACGCCAAAATCCGGGTACTTCACCAATAGTTCTAGGAACTATGAAAATGTTCCTCCGGTACGAAAGCCCCTTTTGCCATATAACCACAATTTCACCAGATGATTTGAATAGCTCTGTTTGTAAAGAATCAATCATTCTAGGATGATTGGGGTAATTTTGTTGCGGAGGGTATCTGTAAAAAAATTAATAAACAAATTACAAGCATAGACGATAATAATAAACTGAGCAATTCCATAAGGGTCCTTGCACCATCGGTGCTCAGGCCCTAATAAATGCAATAGAACAAAATATACAACTGAAATACGCAGTGCTTCATATTTTTCAGGTAAATCTAACAGTATTCAGGTACAGAAATTGAATAATCAAATGTAAAATAACATAGCATAGTCTTCACTGTATAAATTAGATTTAATTAATTAATTAATTAATACAATGTATCTTTGTTAATGCTACAAAAGTAATTTTCTCTTTTGTTGTTTGATTAACATTGGTGACACACAGCTGCGGGTATTATGAGGCTGCTGCCACTTTTAAGACGAATGCATGGATCCAATATGATGATACTCATCCGTTTTCTTTCTCAGTGTTTACAACACATAACAGACTGTGTTTATGAGGATACTCGCCAAGATGGGACTTTTGATTTAATTTTGCATGCACGTAGGGGTGTGCGATATGACGATTTTTTATCGTGGACGATTAAAATGTCTCCACAATGTGCTTTTGAAGAAATATCGTAGAATCGTGCATTATATCTGTTCTGGTGCCTCTGTCCCAACGGTCCCAACATACTGAACAACGCGACGTATATTCACATAAAATGTTAACGCAGCGGAACGGGACTGCAGTTCACAAAAGTTCACAATTTGCATGTGCTTTAATGCCTTGTCGGTTAAACATTTAATTCGCGTGCTGATGCGCTGTTCTAACGTGTGCGTTTCTCAGCGCGTACATGTGAAGCTCACATGCACTAAAAGCCTGTCTACCAGTGCCTTGATACTGGACTAATAAGTTATCTTTCGAGTCTTATTGTGCTTATACTGTTAAATACACACAAGGTTTATATAAACAAAGTCGGTTATGTCTAAAGTGAAAGCAAACTTGAGAAAATTGAGAGAAAATCTGCTTGTCAAATGCATGTATATTAGATGCGTCGCGTGCAGCTCTTAAAGAGACAGTAGCTATAATAGTAAACACGCTGCCGCTTGTCCTTAAAGGGATAGTTCACCCAAAAAAATAAATAATATCTCATCATTTACGCACTCTAATGTTGTTCCAAACCTGTTTTAATTTCCTTCTAATAGTTTCTAATATTTTTCTAATATTAATATTTTGAAGAATGTGGCTATCAAAACAGTATAGCTGGTACCCATTGACTTCCATAGGAGAAAAATATACTATGGTAGTCACTGGGGTATATCAACTGTTTGGTTACCCACATTCTTCCAAATAACTTTTATTTTCAACAGAAGAAAGAAACTTATTCGAGTTTAAAACAACTTGAGAGAGTAAATTATGATAATTTGAATTCATGATAATTTGAATAAAACAACAAAATGCAAAGAGAAAAATCACTCACTGCTCTTGACTGATAACTTTAATAGTAGCTTTAATATGTATCAATGTATAATTTATACAGTGAAGTCTGTTTTGTTTTATTTTCATATTTGTTCATTTAATTACTTTCTTCAATGCTACTGTTAAATACACCTACTGTAGCTGAAAACGTAAAGCACTGTTTAGCCTATTTAATTTGTATATTAAGTTGTGTATGTGTAATGTGTATCTTTGATCTTAATATTTAATAACAAAGAAAATAATGACAAATATTTTTATCTTCGCCCCTGTCTGCCATTTTTTTTTTTTTTTTTTTTTTTTTTTTACCTAAGGACATTAGATTGGCTGTAATGCTAAGTCACAAAATAGTAATATTTTGACATCGCACATCCTGCAATGTGATTATCGCATACATCGCAATATTGATGCTAAAACTATATATTGTGTAGCCCTAATCTTATTTTCTCTTTACTCTTTACGTTCATTTAACACTTAAAACTCATTTAAGTCTGTGCTTACAAGGATACTCGACAAAGCGGGAATTTTGACATGATTTCGTATGTTTTTGTTTTGTTTTTGAGAACTCAATGTGGCGCTCCCGTGCTATCTGATGCATTCTGTGCTTACCTTTCGGGTCTTTGTTCACAGAGAGCTGCTTCACAGACAACACTTCAGTACAGACTTGAGTTCTTTTTTTTTTTTTCATCTTATCGCACTCAAATGGTTTCATAGCACTTTACTCTGTAGTAATTGTTATATTGGAATTAGTCCGTACTGATAAATGCCCCTTTTTTATATGTTACCCCCAAAGAATCTCTCTACACATCCCTGTATACATTGGATTGATTTTAATAACTTTTTTGTACTTAAAGTGTGCACAAAGCACTAGTAAAAAATAGTGTATCGGGACTCTGTATTGGCAGATACTCAGTATTCAATGACTTGGATCGGATAGGGGCACAAAAACCTTGATCGGGACATCCCTAAAATTTGCAACAGGTCTACAATTGTGTGTTTTCTTCTTACTTTGCAGGACCAATATGATAACGCTGCTGGTGAAGGTATAGATGGAAAAGTGGTGGTTACAGTTAATGGCACTGGAGACATGGTGATTCCTTTGTTTGAGAATGGAGAAAAAAGTTTGTCATACAGCCTTACTAACGGGGAGACTCTCATTACTGTGAGTGTTTATTGTTTATACTGTATTGAATTAGCTTTTTTAGTTTATACAAATTTAGTTTTTTTCAGTTCATTTCCAGGGCAATATTTCAAATGTTTGTTCTATGTTTGGTAAGCAAGTTTTTTTTTTAAATCCAAAATGTTTTTTTTGTTTTTTTTTTGCTTTATTTTAATGAACTAAAACACTCAAAGTTTTCGTTAACCTTGTATCAGTGGTGATAAATTCACCTTGATTTGACTTGATTTGAGGGGGAAAAAAAGAAAGAAAAAAATATATATATGGTTATTTTTTGTTCAAAACATTTCGAAAGAACGAATTTATTATTGTGATTTTATTGTAACATTTAATTTTTAAATACAGCAGGACAGATAAAGTATTTAAATTTTATTTTGCATGTTATAGCTCACATCCTAAAGTGATAGACCCTTTTAAATAATGTTTGCACAATGCACTTACACACAAATTTATACTTATCAGATTTCTTCTTTTTCCTAAAACTGGTTATTAAAGCAGCCTAAAGATGATTATGGACATGAACTCTGGTTTGAAAGAAAAACCTATCCTGTTCACTGGTCATTGTTGGTAAATGGGTGTTATTGTTTGTGTCCTGTAGGATTTGGTTCTTTTGGAGAACAGTCCTGGTGAGGATGGAGCTGAGTACATTCTCCAGTTCCATCCTGAGTTTCAGCAGACTAGCGTTACCATCACTCCATACAGCCTGCCTTTCAGATTCTGCAATGGTTAGTCAGCAGACAAAGAGCCCAATATTCGTTACATTTCTAATGAGTATGACAGTTAAGAGCTAGACATTATAATTGTAATATTTCTGTAACCGATCAAATTTAGTCCATATCATAATAAAATCAATATTACAATATATATATATATTTTTAAGGCGAGACACTACAGGTGAATAGGGTAAAATTTTTAACTAGCAGATATCACCATGAAACTTTCCCAGTTGATTACCTACATTAAGATGAGAAAAAAAAATTATTACAAGTTTTCTATAATTTAATGTTTAAATATGCAAATTAGGCAATATCTAATTAAATATGCGCTAATTTGTATATATTTTAAAAAACGAAATCTGAGTATTGGATAAAACCAGGTTAAACAAATTTTTTTCATTGTGTTCACATATTAGATGGGAAAAAAATTACAGAGGGATTTATGGATATCTACTTTTGTTGTCCTGTAAATCAGAATATACTGTCAATAGTGATTTTCGCCATGTTTTTTGGAATAAAATGTTATATAAATCAGGCTAGGAATAATATATTTACAAATCCCTCAGTAAATGTCTTCATAATATAACTAGGTACAAGACTGGAAAGTTTGGTGTATATAGATGCTACTGAAGTGGAGATTTCGGACTTGAGAAAATGGGCTTTAAAGATTTATCATCAGCCAATGAGATTGCGCATTCAGCCCTTTTACTTTCACGATTGGTTGCTGATAAAAAGGAAATGACCATATTTGGATCCGACAGCATTGTACAGTGAAGAGAGAGCTTTCCAGCTGTGCCTGTGATGACAGAGAGCAGACGAGATCGCGGATCGGCGGGATGATTTACAACGACAACTTTTGTTGAATTTATGCGAAATCTACTGACGCAAACAGACAAAGTGTAGTAAAATAAAGACCTAAATGTGTATTTCGGACTTTTTTTCACCACAGTCTGAAAGAAGACATGTTATTGAAGACAAATATCCAAAAATCTCAAAATTGACCAGTAAAAAACCCCAGATGTTTTTGCCTGCCGTGTCTCGCCTTAATGAACTAAATCCATAATCAAAGAGTGTGACAGGTTTCTTACGACAAGTAACATTTCTGTTTAATATGTAGCTGTGTAGAATTAATATTAATATTTTTGCACTGCTTTATATGTAGAGTTGGATATAAAAGTAAGTATATCTAATTGTATTTGCATACATTCAATATATTCGATTATATTATATTATATTATATTATATTATATTATATTATATTATAATATATTATATTATATTATATTATATACACACATATAGCAGGGGTGTCCAATCCTGCTCCTGGAGGGCCACTGTCCTGCAGAGTTTAGCACCAACACCAATTAAACACCTGAGCCCGATGATCAAGATCTTACTAGGCATACTAGAAACTTCCAGGCAGGAGTGTTGAGGCAAGCTGGAGCCAAACTCTGCAGGACAGTGGCCCTCCAGGAGCAGGTTTGGACACTCCAGCTTTATTGCAAATCTCAACGTCTTGATTGTTTATCATTGCAAAATGTGAATTGTATAATTGTAGTTACCTGCTAAATGCGAAGGCAGGAAGATATTACGATTTTATACACGCAAACTTCATGATTTTCTGTAAAGCTGCTTTGAAACAATGTGTATTGTTAAAAGCGGTGTACAAATAAATTGGACTTGACTTGAATTTCATACCATAATGCGGTGCTACCCATTATGATGTGAAGTCTTGTTGGAGTGATTGGATTTACGAGTTGAAAGCCTATAAATGCCACCATAAAGTCACAATTTTGGGAAACTACAACTGTTAAATTCTTACTACAAATTATATTTTGATCTATTCCAGATGCAGAATATCAGGAAGTCATTGCGAATCTCAGTAAGAAGAAAGATCATCTTTCCAAAACCGTTTTGATGTACCGGGACATCTTTGAGACCAATGAACAACTGAAATCTGAACTTGAGTGTAGGCAATTCATTCATTCATGCATTCATTCATGCTGTTATGCATTTATTTTATTCATATTCTCATTTTTTATTATTTTTATTTATATATATATATTAGGGCTGGGAATCGATTAAAAAAAATTAACTAATTAATTGCACAATTTCTGTAATTAATTGCAATTAATTGCGCTTCCCCCAAGCTTGTAATCATCAATATTTAAACTTAGAATCACCTAATTAAACAACACAGGAAAAAAAGGGAACAGAAAATAGCCCTATATTAAAATATTAAACATCAATATATCAATATATTATTCTTTTTCAATAATCAATCAACATAATCAATTTAACAGATTATTATTATTATTTTATTAATTATTAAAACAAAATATAGTCCTACAAAGCTATTATTACCAGAGCATGTGATCAGAGCAGGTCATTTTACCATTGTTGCCCAGCATGGCTATACCAGCTCAGCAAACAGAAGTCAACAGAGAAATTTCACGTTACTTGAGTGGACTTTACTTTTCCAGTGCTTAGTACATGATTGAAGCCTTTGGGCCGTTAACGACAGAGCCGCCGACACACACACACACACACACACACACGGAACGGAGAGCTCGCCGCTGCTGGGCCATTAACGACAGAGCGAGCCGACACACACACACACGCGCGCGCGCCGACCGACCGACACACACACACACACACACACACACACACACACACACACTCACTCACGCGCGTGCGGAGCACAGAGCGCGACGCACATACCGAGCGGAAAAGACCCGCTCATGAAAGCTGCCCGAGAATGAAACCTGACCGCCGAACATGGAGGGGCGGGACGGCATATTTCGGCCTTTTTAATAGCAGACGCAACAGGAAATCATTAAAACGAGGCAAAAAAAAAAAGTGCTGCGTCAATTGCGTTATTTTTTTTTTACGCGTTAAACATTTCAAATGAATCGCAAAGATTAACGCGTTAATTCCCCCAGCCCTAATATATATATATATATATATATATATTAAAAAACATGTAAAAAATATGTATGTGTGTATATATATATATATATATATATATATATATATATATATATATATATATACATACATAAAAACATACATATATGTGTGTATGTGGTTTTTTTATGTATTAATGCATTTATTTATTAATTTATGCATTAATAAATACTTTTTTTTATTAATTCATTAATTTAGGATCAAGATCATGTGTGGCTCTCATATATATATATATATATATATATATATATATATTTTTTTTTTTTTCTACAGGTCAGGTGCGAGATGCATCCCACAAACTAAATGAACTTAAACCAGAGCTCATTAAAAGTGGCTTAGACATCTCAGAACTAACCACTGTGAGTCTGGACATGCACACACATGAACACTAACATAAATACTGTTTCATTGTTGTTTGGTCTGTGTAGAAGCATGCATTTTATTCCAATCATCATAGATGCTTGTTTGTCTTTTTGTTTACGTATCTGTCTAGGTATCAGCAATAAAGAATGTAATAAATGCCAAGAAAGCAATTTTGATCGAGATGGCGAATCAACCTAGACGGAAATGTAGCATTCCTGACCCTTTCAAAGGCAGTCCGCACGTTCTGGGAAAGGTATGTGTTTGATTTTTGTATCATGTGATCCCATCACAAGTGCATATCCAGGAGTCAGCAGGGTGAAATGAGTCTTGGAAAAGTTTCATGCTTATTGAAACATCAACACTGGCCTGTTAACATATGTTATGCATAATTATAACATACATTTTTGACATACTAAGGGCCAATCCCAATTCACCCCATGGCCCTACCCCTCCGTTTTGCGTCTGCACGTGAAGGGGTAGGGCTGTCTCAATTCTCTTTTGGTTGGAGGGGTAGGGGGAAGGGGAAGGGCCAGATAGCCCTTGAAACGAAGATTTTTCGGGACCACACTTCAAACGAAGGGGTATGAGAAATGTACCTGCATACACCGGCTACAGAGGCAACATGACTGCCAATAATCATTTTCTTTGTCACATTCAATCTTGTGTTCATATTTACGGTCATGTTCTTCAAAGAAACGGTTGCAAAAAAATCGTTAAAGTTCGTTAACAATATGACGCGTGTAAAAAGCAAAAGTTTGAAGCGAAGTGGACGCGTGAATGAGGCGAATTCGTGTCCACCGCGCCGCACTAAACGCCTCATTCGCGCCGCAAGACCTCCAGACGCGCATAAACGCGTCTTAACATTGAAATCACTCGCGCCAGACGCTCTATTCGCGTTTGGTGTGAACGCAGCTTTTAGGCGTTGAAGATATCGTCATCTCCGTTTTTTTCTGCAAACTTCAGAAGAAAAATACAAAAAATAGCTGTAACTCACGCAAGACTACAGCTGACGATGGCATCTTGGAAGTTTGTGATAAACATTGGCGCATCTCCTGTGACGTAGGCGCTAGCGACGATGTATAATGACATGTAACAGTGTAGTAGTGGTGTCCCATTTCTTAGGGGAATATTTTCACCCCTACGCCTTGACACTCTGTTTCAAGGGGCAAGGGTTAGGGGTAGGCGAAGGGGTATAAAATAGAATTGGGATTGGGCCTAAGTCATCACTGACATAAAAAGTTGAAATAAGACATAAGTCATAATTATAAAAAAGTCAAAATTATGACAAAACATCAATCTATATGTGGTGGAAATGAGCTTCCATACTTACGTGTAGCAATGACACATGTTTCTCAAGCACTTTATTCCGTTGTCCGTTCTCTTGGTTACTGGCGATTATTCTCTATTTATTTATTTATACACCTCTCCCTGATATGAGGGTTTTTATCTTATTTTCACTTTAAATAAAATGCTACCATTTCTTTTTTTTAAAGGGTTAGTTCACCCAAAAAATAAAAATTCTGTCAGTAATTACTCATCCTCATGTTGTTCCAACCCCGTAAGACCTTCGTTCATCTTCAGAACACAAATTAAGATATTTTTGATTAAATCTGAGAGCTGTCTCACTCCTCCATAGGCTTCTAAGACACTATAACTTGCTGGCCCAGAAAATGTATTAAAGACATCGTTAATATAGTCCAAGTGACTACAGTGGCTCAATCTTAAGTTTATAAAGCGACGAGAATACTTTTTGTGCGCAAAAACAAACAAAAATAACGACTTTATTCCACTTTTCATTTCCTTCTCTCTGGGCCTCGAGTCTTTTCACGTAGTGTTTAAGCGTAGCGCGTCTGTGTTGCACGTCACACGTAGGCTCACTATTGGCCGACGCTGGTCATGTGAGTGGTACGTCGTTATTTTTGTTTGTTTTTGCGCACAAAAAGTATTCTCGTCGCTTTATAAACTTAAGATTGAGCCACTGTAGTCACTTGGACTATATTAACGATGTCTTTAATACATTTTCTGGGCCAGCAAGTTATAGTGTCTTAGAAGCCTATGGAGAAGTGAGCCAGCACTCAGATTTAATCAAAAATATCTTAATTTGTGTTCCGAAGATGAACGAAGGTCTTACGGGGTTGGAACAACATGAGGGTGAGTAATTACTGACAGAATTTTTATTTTTGGGTGAACTAACCCTTTAATATAGTTTTATAGTATCAAAACCATGGTACAGGTATCTCATAGTGGCATATACAATCATTCATCAACTGGTAGTTCAAGGATTGAGTGAAGGGTAATAGCAAAAAAAAAAAAAAAAAAGACATTCAAGATACATTTTCAAGAAAATTCCAAAGAGGGGACCAAATACGCTAGAAATCATTAGACCCCCGATAGGAAAAAAGCAATTTGCTTCAACCACATATTAACAGAAGGGAAATGGAGAGTGGACCACAACAGAAGTATAAATTTTCTCGCTAAGTAGGTCCTCTGAACAATTGTATGTATCTCTTTCCAGTACACCTTGATCATGTCACAGCTCCAGAACATATGCATCACAGTACCAATATTAGACTTACGCTTATTAGAGAAACACAATCTTATGGAGACGAACCGGTTTTAAAGTCCTGTAAATTAACTTTTTTTTTCTTTCTTTCTTTTAAGTTTTGCTCGTGACTCGATATTGAAATTGCTACCATTTCTAAGTAAATATGAAGATACATATTCATGAAGATACATTAAGCTCCCTGTAATTCATACCTTGATAGCACGCAAATATTTCTGCCCATTTTTGCTCTTGTGATTGTCAGCCTCTGCTTTTCCGCTGCAGAATGAAGCCGTTGTGAGTGTATAACACGTCGAGCCGTTACTTGTAGCTAATACAAGTAAAATACTTCAATTTTCTGATGTTAGTTTTTGACTTGTTGGTGCATTTTACAGCCCTTCATCAACACACAGCCCACCTCAGATTTTAATAAAATCACAAATCGTAAAAAACAGAAGAACATATCTGTCCCTAAATTCTAAATTCACCCCTGCCCAAGCCTAAATCTGGCCCCAGACATTCATCCAAAAAAAGTTGAGAACCACTGGATCAACCTGTCAAAGACATTTTAGTTCATGTGATGATGTTTGTGTAATGATTTGTAGGTAGCTCATCTGGCAGAGGTGGAGGATGATGATGCAGCGAAGGTGATCTCTTGGCATATCCTTGGTGACATGGACTGTGTGGTTACTGAAACAACATCTGCTGCCAAGAAAATCTATGATGATACACAAGGACGACAACAAGTCTTACCCCTCGAGACCGTCTTCTGGAGACCAAATGATAGGTACACATACATACATTCTCAAATATCCAAATATTTCCAGATACTTAGTGTTTTTAGTAGGGCTCAGAAGAAATTTTAGTGCACCGACAAAAGTAATGATTATGAATGTGTTGGAAGGCGCTATGGAGCGGAAAAGAGAGTAGACGTGTATAACCAATTTTTTTCATTAATACTAGCCATTTTTTTAGATAAAAATGAATATGTTGGAGAGAACAGCTAGGAAACTGACTGAATATTTTATCAGTTTATTAATAAACTTGTGTTTTCTGAGTAAATGTCGGCTGCAAAAATGAAGTTGACGATGCCGACTCGTCATCTCCACAGTATAGTGGATGTGCCTTTATAGAGGAAGGCTCATTAAGTTAGGCATGAAGTAAGCGCAGTAGTAATATAAATGCCTCATTCATTAATTCAAACAACCAATGCTAGGGCTGGATTAACAATATCAATTTGCTTTTTTTTCATGTGTCTTAGGCAATTGCCTCACATCAGGAATGGCTCGTCTCTCTTCCGTCCAATTGGAAATCCTGTGTTTGTCAAAGATCTGCTCATTTTTCCTCAGCATGTAGAAAGCTGCAATAAAGGCAAGTCATTCACACTCACTGACAACAGCATACAACACAATGGTAGATTTAGAGTCAAAAATGAACTTTCCATTCCTGCCAGATTCAGACATAAAATGGCAGATTATACGCGGCTGCTGATATATGAATGAATAAAAAATAACAAAGTCAAGTACCTTATGATTCTACAATAAAAGCAGTTTGTTTAAAAAAAAAACATAAAATGAATAAATACACCAATAAAAAACTGCACAATGTCTTTGATCCCCTATGAGTTTGTTTTTTTACTCGAGTTTTTAATGTTGTTCTAAAGCCATATGACCTTCTGTCTTTTTCAGAAAACAAAAGACATTTTGAAAAATGCGCTGCTCGTCCATTTAATGGCAGTGAATGGTGACCTTCAAGCTTAAAAATAGAATGCCAAAAAATAATGTCATGCAACTCATGCTGTATATGGCAAATGTTTTGAATGCACACTATAGGGTTTGTTCAGAAACGCACCGTAAAGTGTTATTTAGCAAAAATCTTGACCTTAGCCTCTGATCTCCTGTGTACATTCCTGTAGAGTTCGTGTGCGGAAGAGAGCACAAAAAGTACACATGAGAAAATAAGATTAATAAACACACAACACAAGGCCTTTAAATTCTCCAGAAAGTATTTGTGTACTATTATCTGTGTTGTGCCACGGTTGATAGTTGACAGCCAGAATGACAGTTCACACGTGAACTAGTTATTAATAGTTTTTATTTACTTCTGTTAATAATTAAAATGATTTAATTCACAACTAATGTAATCATTTAAAACATAATTCTCTTTTTTTATAAAAAATATTTTGGCATTTACTAGGCAACCAAAGTATGGCAACTGTCATACCCTGACACCCCTGCTGCACTTCCAAAACAATTCCATCTGTCTCATTTACTAACCAAAGCCAATTTTCACTCTCATTTAGTGCTCACTGGGTATTAATCTGGGATCCTGGTTATACTGATGAAAAATAGCATGATGAATTTTCACTACAGGGATGCAAAACAGATTTTCCAGAAAATAACCCATGATTAACTAAATTAATAGATTCATTCACATTTGAGGGAAAATAATGAGAGCATGAATGAATGACCTGTTTGAATGGGTATTTGGAGTTTGAGGGCATTAATTTGAGTTTGAATATGAAAATATACTCTTAACACCTCCCTCTCCCTGCATGCATTCTATTTGGTGTCTTAACTTAGTTTGTATAGTTTTGTATGCATGAACATTGCACTTTCTTAAATCTTTCCAGAATACTGCCATATTAATGTCATAGAATGATGTAATGGAATTTTCTTATTTGCAATCTTTCTTCACAGCTAAGTGTCTTGGCATAGAGGCTATATTGGCAGTATCAAATGATCGCATGTGTGTGTATTGTGGATTGAGCAATCATATTTGCCTAAAATATTTGGCAGCCTGTAAATGTTGGCATGCATTATTTTTAAAACTTGTAAATATGATCAGGGCAAACATAATCAAATAATGAAGCTATTGATGTGTTCTGACTCTTTTCAGTTTTTGCAACCTTTCTTGGAGACACCATATTGATTGATGATTTGGATTCTGCTAATCACTATCGTCGGGGGGTAAGAGACTGAGTGTATGTGTTTGTGTTGAAGAATCTTCAGATACTTGCCACAGTGTGTATAAACGTGAATATTTGGTATAGGTGGTTCAAAATAAGATGCAGTGCCCCACGCTCCTAACGCGTCAAGGGGAGCGGATACGCAGCAACGGGAAGTTTGGTGGTGTGCAGAACAAGGCTCCACCCATCGAGAAACTTCGAGGGCAAGTCTTCGGAGCACCATTTCCCAAAGAGTACAACCATACATGCCTTCAGATAGGTAACTAACATACTTTCTCTTTTGGTGCAGTGGAAGAAATTTGATTTTTTTTTTTTTTACTGTACTTAGTATGTTTCTCTCTCATATTAAATGTAACAGTTAACCAAAAACAAAAGTTGTGTTAATCATTATTGTATTGCTTCAGTATAATGTTGGAATGCATATATTATTCTTATGGTACTTAAGGCAAGACACTATTGGCAAAACCACTGTTTTTTCATTAACTGGTCAGTTTAGAGATTTGGGGCTATTTTCCTTCCATAATACATCTTATTTCAGACTATTGGAAAGAAAACATCCGAAATGCATATTTAAAAGAATAGTTCACTTAAAAATGAAAATTCAGTCATCATTTACTCACCCTCAAGTTGTTTGAAACCTGTATGAATTTCTTTCTTCTGCTGAACACAAAGGAAGATATTTTGAAGAATGTCTGTAACCAAACAGTTGATGGACCCCATTGACTTCCATAGTATTCTTTTTTTCCTACTATGGAAGTCAATGGGGTCTATCAACTTTCTGGTTACTGACTTTCTTCAAAATATCTTCCTTTGTGTTCAGCAGAAGAAAGAAATTCATACAGGTTTGAAACATCTTGAGGTTGAGTAAATGATGACAGAATTTTCATTCATAAGTGAACTCTTCCTTTGTGTTTATTTTATTAAACTTTATCTACAGTATTTCTGACCGATTTCAATTACATTACATATCTTTAAAGGCTTTTTTCTCAATATTAGATTTTTTTTCTGCACTGAACCAGAAATATCCACTTCAGTAGCACTTACATGCGCTAAAATTTCCATAATTGATAAAGATTGATAAAGAGAGATATTCAAAATCCCCTCTGTGAAAAACTTTATCTCTAATATGACAAGAAAATGAAAATAATTATTCAATGTTCAGATTTTAGTTCTGGAAATATATGCAAATCGGTGCATATTTAATTAGATGATGCATACTTTACACATTTAAACATAAAATTTTAGAAAATAATAATAGCCTATTCACCTGTGGTGTCTTGTCATAAAAAATACTAATGTGAGAGAAGATGATGTGTCTCCTCCTCATATAAATGGATGAAAACTGTATGTAATCTCTGTCTCTTATATTTGAATGTTCATTTACAGAGTTATTACAGCAGTACAGTGGTGCAATGCAGAAGGCCTCGGATGTCGAATACGAATATAACAATCATTTTAAGTACCTGCAGAGTCCTCAGATGAAACAGAAACAACAAGCACTCAAGCAGCAAGAGGAAGAGTTAAGAGAACTTGAGCAAACCCTTGGTATGTGTTTTTACCATTGTAGATTGGTATTTCTCATGCACAGCATGCTTGTAATGCAGTACTGTATACTTAAGTATTGAGAGTTTACATGAAGAAACTACAGCCTTAGTACAACAGTCTATTATTACAGTATATGACATAATTTAATTCAGGTTTAAGAAAAAGTCTGACTCTGCAAACTTGGGGTTAAGTTTATTGGCCAATATCACAGTGATTTGGAAGGGGATCTCAACATTAGCCCAGACCCTTAACTGGATGTGGCTGGATGGACATTTCTACTTTTGTTGACTAGATAAGGCTGCAACATGCCAACATTTAAAAACAAATGAAGGGATCTGAATACTTTACTGAACGCAAAACCAGACTTTTGATGATTTGCTTTTATTTAGTCATTGTGTGGTATACAATAGATTAAAAGTGTAAAAAATGTGTTGTTCATGTGTATTTTAGCAAAAGGCTGCAAATTATCAACTTGTGAAAAAATGGAGGGGTCTGAATACTTTCTGAATGCAATGTATTTGCAAGTGTGTGAACTTTCAGCTAATTTGATTCTTTTTGTGCCTTAGCAATGTTAATACATATTCCTTCAAATGGGGATAGGAATGATTCCTTTAACTTCTACGTACTCAATACTTTTTGTAATTGGTGAATTCTGACAAATGTTGACTGAAATGTGGCTGTATGTGTGTTTGCAGCCAGAACTCCTCAAAAAAGAGGGAAACGAAGCCTTGAGCCTGAAACGGCTGAGCCCTTAGTCCCTCCTAAACGGACCCGTCGCAAACCTTGCAAGCTGGGTAAATCAATGGTCATCTGAAATGTTTGCTCTATAACTCCTATTTCACACATGATGTGTTTGCAGTACTATGTGGTGCAGAAGCTGCACGCTCATTGTGCTTTTACATAAGATGCGTTTGCAGTGTGCAGTTGATCCACGGCTTCTATATAATGTTTTTTTTTCCCGCATGAAATACAATACACTATTTATTACTTAAGAAACAAGGCGACATGAATGACATTAGTCTGAATGTGGAAGTGGAATTTTTTATTTATTTATGACCTGCAGTAAGAGAAGTACCACGTTTGAATGTTTTGCCACTTGCCTGAGCAACTTAATATTTAAATCTATATAAAAGTAATGAATGGAAAATTTTATAAAGTTTATATTTATTGTTTAAACATGAATATGTCTATGAAAGTCTATTGTAATGTTGCTGTTTGAGCATAAACAACATCTGCAAAGTAACTACGCTTCAAGTTCAAAGCAAAGGGAGTTATTTTCTTTTAAAGAAATAGCTTTTTAAGGACTACAACAAATGGCTGGTTGGGACTACAACAAGCTTCTTCCCGGGTTAGTTACATCACAAACCCTAAAATTGACAATTTAGGCTTATGACAATGTTCCTAGGGGTGTTTTGTTTTGTGTGGGACACTATTGGTTTATGGGGTACCGGTGCTGCTTATGCATGTCATTCCAGTCCCTATACAACCAGTGCAAGAGCTGTATCAGCATTCTCGGTAGAAAGTTAAGCATGTTCCCAGTGAGTGTTGGACTCTACCATGGCTGTCCCTTGTCTGTGATATTCCAGATGTAGGTGTTCTGGGCAAGTCCATCTAGCAAGAGACCCAGAGGCAGATTTAGGATGTGCTGGAGGGATTATATCTCTCGGCTGGCTTGGGAACTCCTTGGGATCCTTCAGGGGGATCTGGGGGAAGTTGCCAGGGAAAAGGGCATGTGGGGGGTACTTAGCCTGCTGACACCACAACCCAGTCCTGGAAGTGGCAGGGGAATGGAAGAAAGATACAACAAGTAATTCAGTGATTCAATTAGGCTGTGTTTATTCTCTCTGTAAAATTTACCACAGATATTTTTTTATTTTTTTTTCACAACGAAGCAAAGCTATTTACAATGAAAAAAGTCCTGTAGATTCAACATTGTTTTATGGTAGTTGGTAGTAAGTAGTATAGTAGGTTGGTAGTAAGTCTTAGACCATGTGGTCTTGTCTAGACACTCGCCCTTCAGGGGAGCTGAAAATGTGCAAAGCATCTTTCGCACATCATACATTAGGCTTCTTTGCATCCCCTAAACCAAAATTTCTCACATGTGGTAGGATTCTTCCTCTTTCTTTCTTCCATCTCATCCAGCCACTTTTGGTTCTCAGAAGGATTTAGGATGTAATTGTGATTATAGGATGCATACTGCAGTGATCACAAAGACAGCATTCAGTACTCAACAGCACTCTCCATCTGGATGGTTTAATGCCAAAGGTCCACTCGACAACCATCTTTGCCTAAGACAAGTCTATGATCAAAAAAATGTAATCTCTATTGTGAAATAAAAAAATTAAACCAGTGGCCATGAGAACGACTCGGGAGGATGTGGAACCAGAATTATGCCATTTAAGTTGACCATACAGTCCCCTTACTGTAGGGGACTGTATGGTCAACTTAAATGGCATAATTCTGGTTCCACATCCTCCCGAGTCGTTCTCATGGCCACTGGTTTAATTTTTTAATTTTTTATTCCACAATAGAGATTACATTTTTTTGATCATAGACTTGTCTTAGGCAAAGACAGAAGCATGCAATACCAACACCTGAAGGTCAAATATCTTCTACTCCCACACCACCTCTGGCCTCCTCCATTCCTCCATTATCTGCACAAATAGCAGATACCCCCATCAAACATCCCAGAACGCCGGCACTAATGTCTAAAGGTTGACAGAGACAGAATAGGAGAAAAGTTATATCACCAAGTCCAGCAGACAAACAGCTACTATAACCCACGCCACAACCGCATCTCAACCACATGTACCATGACAGGACGATGGGATTTACTATTTTGCCTTCAGTTTAGTGCCTAAAGTTAACAGGCTTAGGAACCAGAACTGGGCACACATTTATATCCTCAGCTACCTTTCAGATCTGGAGTTAGAGGATGCAAATCAGCGACATCAAGGCACACGCACCCAGCCCCCATAAACAACAGGATTTCTGGCATTCCACCCCATCACCTCCTCCCATGAAGTCCAGAGCCATCATCCTCACCATCTAACACCTCCTCTAATTACATCCTACCATCAGCATGGATCAGAACAGGATTCCTCTCCTGTGCACCGCTAATTACTATAGTTTTACATGGTTCTATAACACTAAATGCTATTAATTAATTTATTCTTTTTTTTTTCTTTTTTTTTTTGAAAATAGTTAAGTAGTTTAAAGTTATTCTGTAGGTCTTAAGTTTTTCTTTTATCTTAATGTAACCTACATCTTCTATTTGGTCCCACTTTTTGTGTGTGTGTGTGTGTATTTAGGTACTATTGTTACAAAAAAAGGGGTTTAAAAAAACACATCCACACTGCTATAATGTAAATATGTGCTGCATGCTTTTCTCTCAAAAACAAAATAAAAACACCACAAAAATGTCAGCGGTAAGAAAATGGTAGTTAAGAAGCATCTGATCATAGTGATGTGGATATCAAGTCATGTCACATTTATTTATATAGCACTTTATACAATGGATTGTTTAAAGCAAGCAGCTTTACAGTGTTAAACATGAAAAAAAAATGTCAGTGTCACTTTCAATAAGAATTACAGCTTTATTTTCTACTACAATGCAGCTCTCCAGTGTGTTCATGTTTTTGCTTCTGTCTAAACCTTGACAGAACAGAAGAAATTAACCAGAGATTTCCACGTCAAAGAAGGCGGAGCTTCAGAGCCACACCTACCTATTACGTTATTATCATGAGCAAACTGTAGTTTGTGTGTGTTTTTACCAGCCAAACTTTTTCACAAAGTTTGCTTTGTCAAGCTGTTTCTAACTCCAACCGAATTTTGTTTTGGCCCAATTTTGTTAGAAATTGTCACAACAGTTCTTCGATTTCACCTGTAAGTATATCATTATATAAATATATATCGGTATAAGTATATATTGTTTACTTTTTTTATTTTTTGTGCCATGAAACAATTTTATTTTGTTGCAGTTCTTTTTATTGATTCAGAAGCCGCAGATTAGTTACCCACTGCAAACGCATCTTGTGTGAAAGCACAATGGCTGCTTCCGTACCGCATATGTACTGCATACGAATTATGTGAAATTGGCGTAATCGTTTTTTTTCTGCCTTGTCTGTTGCTTTTTCACTGAAGTTAATAGTTTGTTGTTGTTTTTCCCCCCACAGATTCATGATGCAACAAACTGACAGCTGAAGCAGTGCTTTTTGAGTTTATTCAGAGTATCAAAGATTATTTTGTGTTCTTTGTAAATCCTTTTTTTTTTACTTTACACTCTTTACACATTGTTTTAAATTTCAGGATTTAAGCAGAAAGCAAAAAAAAGTTAATATATTTTGTATCGTTCTTTCAAAAAAAAAAAAGTTTTTTCAGTAACATCAGGTCCTGTCATCCTTTTTTTATTCAACAAACCTTCCAGCAATCACATTTTTACTAAAGCCATCTTTTTCCTGTGACGGTAAAGCCCAATATATACTTTTGTTTTTGCACACACACACACACACACGCATGAATACAGTGTACATTAGCATTTCAATGTATGCTCCATTCACAAATTGTTTAGAATTTTTTTATGACATGGACATTACAATTACATTGGACAAACCATATGTATTTGCTTGGGTGTTTTAGCACAAATGATAATTTTTAACACCTGTCCACAGGAGGCTTTTAGAAAGAAAATACAATAATAATACTGATAACAAAAGTAATAATAGCAATACTAACAAAAAAGGATAAAGAAAATATACCATATGATTACAGATGCAAAAAAACCCCATATATTCAAATTGTTTACATAAGTTATAAAGCAAAAGCATCATAATCAGAAAGGATTTCAGTAGTAGGTTATTCATGCGAGCACTGTTGTTTTGTTTTTAGCCATTGTTTAAGTCCTCCGTTAAAAGCATTGCCATCGGTCTCTAGTTTTAAATTAGTAGGTAAAACATTCCAGAGTTTTGGCCTCTTTGCAGAGAAAGCAGACTGACTAAAAGAGGTCTTGTACTTTGGGACAAGACAGTCACCTCTGATAGTGGCTCGTGTGTTCGTCCTATGAGAACTTTGACGCCTACTGACTAATTTAGAAAACGGTGAAACATGATTATTTAGACATTTAAAAACCAGTTTGAGGTATTTAAATCAATAAAACTGTCAAAGCCAAGAAGCTTATGCTTTCTTAAAACATCACAATGATGCCATCTCATAGGTTTCCGGTCCATAATTTGTATTGCCTGTTTGTAAATTTGAGAAAATAGGTTTTAATTTAGTTGGAGAGGCTTGTGACCATGATGTGACGCAATATGATATATGTGAAAATATCATTGCATGCATGTATAGTTTTGCAGTGTGACATGACAAATCCCGAAAACAATTTATGTTTGGTTTGACCTTCTTGCAGATGTACTTAAGATGATTTTCAAATTTGAAATTTGTTTACAGAATAATCCCAAGGTACTTGACTTCATTCACTGCTTCTATTACTTCATTTTCGATCTGCACCTCAAATATATACAGGCCTATTTCGTATGGAGAAACACATGGAACATTAAGAGATAAATGAGATAACTCGAGCCATTTAGAGATATTCTGTAATGCCTTTGCCAGGTTGTTTTAGTGGAAACCTGGACCACAGTGTCATTAGCATACATCTGACAGTTGACGCCCAGACAGCATTTTGATAGGTCATGTAAGCTCGCGCTCGATCGGCCCAAAACCGGCATCCGACCAGCGCGGAAGGTCTTTACATGTTACTGTCCTTTTCTCGAAGCAAAGTATTTTTTTATTAAATGCAATACTTTTGAAAATGTATTCTCTCGTTATTTCATCTGACTCCATAACTGAAAAGGTTTTAATGATATCTGTGGATCATTAATTGTGAGCGAATGTTTGACTATTCCTTTTAACTCTTTAATGAAAATAATGTCAAAGTCAGTTAAAATAATCAAATGTAACAATTTATTATGTCAGGTAAATGTATCATGCCATAATCAATTCAAAGAAAATCGATACAAAACTTAAAATGCTCTGGAATAAAGAGAAAAGATGCAACCCAACATTAAGAAATGCATGAGGCTGAGAGGTCTCACTCTCAGCCTCACGGGCTAATCTGAAATACAGAAAGGGCCCCGAATCCTCTGCTGCATTTCATTATATAGGCAGGACCTTTTTCACTTGGAAACATGTACTAACAAAAGACCATTTGCTAGGAGATTATCTTTTATCTTTAAAAAATCAGTTATCTTTAAAGGGTAACTAAACCCCTGGTCAGAGCCTGACTCCACCCACTGGCAATATTTGAAAAATGCTGGAAAAGTAGGCAGAGCCCAGTGGAGAGGGGGCGTGTATCTGAGACATATCTCTCTGTAGGCAAGGGCGTGGTTAGCTGGTTCTCTCTGATGTCAGAGGGTACCACAACTTCCAATAGGAAAATTCAACTGCAGTAGCCACTGTTCAACCTGAAGAGGGCAGCACTCAGACGTTTTTACACCATATTTTGTAAAATTAAAACACTTTAAACACAAATGTCAAAAAAATTACTTTAATCAATGAACAGCACTAATAAAGCCCCATTCTTACAGATCATTAACTAAAAAAAGTTGGTTTGGGGTTTAGTTACCCTTTAAACTCTTAAAAACCTTATTACCTTGTGTTTATTTATTTGGAAATGAGACATTTGTACCAGTCGCAATGAGACATTTCAAATGATACTAAATACGTACAATACTTGATGTCAATCATTCACATCAAACTACATTTTCTTGGGTGAATTCAGATGATCTGAGCATGAGAGAGAGGGGGTGAGTGAAGGGGGAAAGAGATGTAGATTAGGATGACTCGAAGGTGAGACTTTTCGTCTCGATAGTGCACGAGGGCTTTAATTTCCAGAGAGGTCCTTTTGTCCTCTCAGGGTCTGGTCGCTCTTCAACCAGACTGTCCGGCATCTCCTAATTTCTCAATTCTTACAGTCATTTATGTACATTGTAAACAACAATGGGCCAAGTACAGACCCTTGACTTCACCCCACTGACCCTGACACATTGCTGTCTCCTGCCCAAATAAGACCTAAACCACTGCAAAGCTTCTGATTTAATTTATGTAACAAGATTCTGTGATTAACAGTGTCAAAGGCCTTTTTTTATATCCAGGAACACTGCCCCGACAACATTTCCTTTATCCAGTGATTCTTTAATTTTGTCAAGCAAATAACAGTTAGCTGTTTCTGTGGAATATTTGTCTCTAAATCCAAACTGCTGTGGATAAAGCAACTGGTTAGACTCTAAATCTTCCGCTAATTGCTCGGACACAATCTTTTCCAGAACTTTTGAGACTAAAGGAAGGATAGAAATAGGCCTATAATTACTTGCCTATAATATCTCCCGATTTATAGACCGGTGCAATTATTGCTGTTTTCCAGCTCTCTGGGAATATTTTTGCTTGTACAAATTTACTAAATAAGTAATTGGCTCCAACAGACAGCTTTCATATCTCTTAATTAATGCAGCATGAATGTTGTGAATGGAGTTACTCATGTTTATAATCACCTTTTTAACTTTATCACAAGATAACTCTTTAATACAGAAGGAGCCTGTGTGAGCATCGTCAAATTATTCAGGAATATTGACTCGATATATTTAAAATTACTTGCTAATTCTTGTACGGACTTGATTTAAAAAAAAAACGATTAAAAACATTTGCAATACCCTCATTACTATAAATCAGATTATTACAAATTTTAAGACCATTTATTTTTAAGTGTTTTGTCTACTTGAATTGGTTAGTCTATTTATATGTTGCCACAATTTAGAACTGTTGCCACTGGCTTCTTTAATTAGTCTTAGCCTTTCGCAGCTCTGATACTACTTTGTTCCTCAAGCCAGTATAAGGTGGTCAGTATTAGTTTTTGTTATTAAGGACCTTTTAAGAGCAATATCTCGCCTTTTAATGATCTGAAGGATGTCACTGTTAAACCATGGAGTATTTATATTTCTAAGGTATACTTTTCCAGGTTTACTTATTAGATCACTTAAAACAGAAGTAAAATTGCTTGTGCTAAAGTTTCCCTTTCCCAGTTAACTTCCTTCAAATCTTGTTCAAAATTGGCTTCTTTAGACTTGGGAATTCCTGTTGTTAAAATTGGATTTTCTGTTTTATTATGGTGAAGTAGACGTTTATAGTTAACTTTCTCACAATCAGTGTCATGTTATGATCTGAAAGGCCAATAATGAGATTATACGTTTTTGTTACTCTCTCTGGCCTGTTAGTAAAAGTAAAAAAAAGAGTCTTTCTAGTGATTCGTGGGTCTATCAATCAGCTGTTTGAATTGAAATTTCTCCATAGTTGATTTTAATTTTGATTTACCACTTTTAACCATCCAGTTAATATTAAAGTCCCCAAACATCATACATTCACAACGGTTGTCAACAAGAAAAAGATTCTTCAGTTCATTGTAGAAATTTACATCGTGACATGGAGGATTATAAAGCACAACTATGTTAAATTTCATGTTTGGAGAAAGAATTACATTCAATCCCAAGCACTCCATGTTCATGTTCAATTCAAGTTCTAAACATTTAAAATGCTCCCTAATATAAAGTAAAACACCCCCTCCCCTTCCTTTGGCCCTATCTCTCCAGCAAGTGTATTCTGGTATGTTAATTAAGTCAGTAGGAACATTATGATTCAACCAAGTCTCAGATATGCACAAAAAAATCCAAATTAGAATCAATAAGTAAATTCTGTATCTGACCTATTTTTGGCAATATGCTACTTATATTTATATGTCCTCCCAATATTCCTTTGGGTTTAGTTTCAGAGTTCCAGATGATTCTAGCATGATTAACAGTTTGAAAGAGTCTTGACTTCCTCTGTTTCAACATTGCGCGATTTATTGCAAGTCTTGGCCGTCGCGGTACTCTGTCTTTGTTGACTTTCATCCGCTATCACTGACGGGCCACCATGAAAACGACAGTTTATAGCTGGTATACTAACGTTACATGGATCAATATGAGGCACAGAACTCACCCCAGTGTCCATGCCAGTGGTCCCAGACTGATCAAACCCTACTGCCGCTGTTGCTACTCCTGCTAGACACTCGCAAGACAGCCCGGAGTCTGTAACCTTAACCGCTGTTCGAGTCCATCCTGTTCTCCCAGAGCTCCTGTGGATTCCCAGCCATGTCTATAATGTCTATAGAGTATTGTAGGGATGGTGAGTTCTTATAAGCCAACCCGGAAGTTAGCTTTACGGTGGTTCCCTTGGGAAAAAAAAACAATAGGATTTTTTATTTGCTTCTGTAGCTTTTTCTATTGGCTTTGATCAACAGAAGTTTGATTCAAAGAAGCTAAATGTAGGCTATACTGCAGTCGCATGACTTCAACATCACCACCATTAAGCTTCCGACAACTCTTTCAGTATTTAAAAAACATTTTCCCTGGAAGCATGAGTTAGTACGGTATTAAGAGCCCAGCAATCACAAACACAATGAGGCTGTGAAAGTGAACTAGTAAGTAAACGAGTTTACTTGTTCAGAGTGATGTTTAATGTCCCCGACAACATCTTTAGTCCCATTTAGCCACTTATTAGCAACTGCCTTATTCTGTACTAGTAAAATTGGACTGATGCTGTGTCCGAATATGCCTACTTCCATACTATATGACCCTGGACCACAAAACCAGTCAAATGGGTAAATTGAGATGTATATATCATTTGAAAGCTGAATAAATAAACTTTCCATTGATGAATGGTTTGTTAGGATAGGACAATATTTGGCCGAGATGCAACTATTTGAAAATCTGGAATCTGAGGGTGCAAAAAAAATAAAATATTGAGAAAATGCTACTTGTGACTGGTTTGTGATCCAGGGTCACATATGACCTATTACTTCCGGTGAGATTCTGAAATGTGCCTTCGATGGACACTTTACTATCCCATGAGGCCACGGGAGAGGGTTTGTGAATGGAAGTGAAGCAACGCAACTGATGCTGTAGGTCACATGACAATGACAAAATGGCGGATGTAGTATGTCTGAATTTCATGCATACTACACACATTTATACTAGGTAGAACATACTTTTTTAATGGTCGCAAAGTAGAAACCACATTTGAATTAAACCTACTATACAGTATGCAATTTTGGACGCAGCATAAGAACAGTATCTCACGAAAGGGAGTACACCCCTCACATTTCATCAAACATTTTAGTATATCTTCTCAAGTGACAATAGGCTATAGAAATGAAACTTGGGATATATTTTAGAGTAGTCAATGTGCTGCTTGTATAGCAGTATATATTAACTGTTCTCTGAAAATAACTCAACATACAGCCATTACTGTCAAAATAGCTGGCAACAAAAGTGAGTTGGCCTAAGTGATAATAGCTGTACATCGTTTAACCATGCAAAGCTACATTTCCTATTCATCATTTTCATGTTTTTGTCTGCTTGACAGGACCATACAAATGTGTGTATCTTGTATTAGAGCAGTTTAAATTTGAGCTTTGAGTACAATTCTCTCATACTGACCACCGGATGTTCAACATGCACCTCATAGCAAACTATCTAAGGATTTGAGAATTAGAATTGTTGCTCTCCACAAAGTTGACCTAGGCTATAAGGAGATTGGTAACACCCTGAAACTGAGTTACAGTACAGGCCAGGGTCATACAGATGTTTTCGAAGACGAGTTCCACTCGGAACAGGCCTCGCAAGGGTCAATCAAAGACCAGTCAATCTCTCAGACCATACGCTGCACACTGCAACAAGTTGGTTTGCATGGCTGTTGTCCCAGAAGGATGCTTGTCTGAAGCTGGCTCACAAGAAAGCCTGCAAACAGTTTGCTGAAAGCAACCTGTCCAAGAGCATGAATCACTGGAACCATGTCCTGTGGTCTGATGAGACTAAGATGAACTTGCTTGGCTCAGATGGTGTCCAGAATGTGTGGCAACGCCCTGGTAAGGAGTACCAAGAAAATTGTGTCTTGCCTACAGTCAAGCTTGGTGATGGGGCTGCATGAGGTACTGGGGAGCTGCGCTTCATTGAGGGAAACATGGATTCCAGTATTGTACTGTGACATTCTGAAGCAGAACATGATGCCA
Source organism: Leuciscus leuciscus (assembly GCF_965113295.1). NCBI lineage: Eukaryota > Metazoa > Chordata > Actinopteri > Cypriniformes > Leuciscidae > Leuciscus > Leuciscus leuciscus. The sequence continues at coordinate 9,692,189 of NC_138726.1, read as the reverse complement.
TCTTATTGACACTTTCGACTTAGTTTTGACATGTTCACTTAGGGTGTACTCACTTTTGTTGCCAGCTATTTTGACAGTAATGGCTGTATGTTGAGTTATTTTCAGAGGACAGTAAATATATACACTACTATCTCAGCACATTGACTACTCTAAAATCTATCCAAGTTTAAATTCTATATTGTTCCTTGAGAAGATATACTAAAATGTTTGCTGAAATGTGAGGGGTGTACTCACTTTTGTGAGATAGCCTTCTGTATGTGTGTGCGTGTGTATATATGTGTATATATATATATATATATATATACTGATATATGTATATAATGAATGAAGGGGGCCAAACTTATCAACACGTCAGCCATCAATGACCTACTTCAATTTTTTGTTTTACTTGTTTGTCCAAACACCCCCTATCTACACAATTGTAGATAGAGTAAACTGCGTGTCATGTCAGCAACCCAAATATCAACTGTTTTCACGGCTAAGATGTTTTGACTAGGGTTTCCTGATAGATAGGCCTACGTTTTAAAGAAATGGCATAAACAAAATAACCACGTAAAAAGCAGCATCTAATAAGTATGCTTTGTACATTTTATTGGGAGAACAGTAATGAAGTTGGGAACCTGATACCGCGCTTTGTAGCATCCAGTAGAAAGCTGCGCGCGCTCTGCGGGGCGGGAGGAAGCTCGAGCGAACTCGCAACACTGTCACATTTCACTGCCATCCTTCTGTCAAGAAACTTTAAAAATATTTTTAGTTGAGCTTATTTTAAATACTCGATTAAGGTGGATGCTGACTCTGGTTGAGTGATTTGAAATGAAGTGCGTCCTTGGGTGTTACGTGCACTTCTGTGCAGGGGTTATTATTAGTCTTATTACCTTTCCTTTGGCGCACGGAACTCCGTCGAGGTATAGTCTGTTCCAGGGCAGTGCTTATTCCAGCTCTGTTTCAAGACAACGAAACAAGTAAGTAACCCTTCTGTTCTCGAGCTGGCATTGGGAGGAAAACCCCGGGGTTTAGTTATCTCAGATTAAATGTTTTGAGAATAAATATATATAGGCCTATACAGGATTCAAACTTTAAAACAGCATCTAGTCATGCAACTGAACTTGGTTGTAAATGTCAGCATATTTATGCAAAAATATGTGATTAATTAATAAATGCAGTACAGTATTACCATTTTTTAACTGGCAAGATTAACGAACTAGGAACAGCACGCCTCTGGAGAACTAGTAAGAAACTTGATACAGTTTCGCAATTTATGTGAAACTAATGCAGGACAAATGACTAGCGCTACATTAACATTTTAACCTGTTAACGAATAGCTTACACAAGACTGTTTAAGTCATCAACAGGTAGCAGACCTTTGGTTTGGGTAAACTGTTAATAATTAGTTTATTTCCTATATAGAACTAGCTATGGATAATTTCAAAATGAGTTGTTTTTTTCCCCCTCTGAACTTCATCCTTATTTGTCGGCCTATCCATTTTCCCCTCACATTATTATTATGCTACTATTTGCCCCACTTAAAAAGAAGACAGCTTAGGTCCCTTTCTCACTGAATCCCTAGTCATAGAGACTGCTCTGTAACATTTCGAGTCATCAGCCATAACCTTAAATGCCCCAAAAATGGTAACCTGTGCAGTGATTTATTGATTTAAGGGGAGACCTGGTATAGTTGTAACATTGGGAGAGTTGTAACACCACCAAATCAGGATTACTCACTTCCTCACAGATCCCATATGAATGCTTGTAAATGCTATAAATAGGCACATGCAGATTTTATTAAAAAAAAAACACACTATATTTTGTGTACTTAAACTTTTGCAGATAAAATAATTTAACTTGCATTAGAGTTTATTAGGCAATATGATGCATTTTAGCCTGCTAATTTCCAACCATTATGCTAATATGGCTAGCTAGACACTGGCTGACAAGGGTGGGGTGGGGTGTAACACATCTTTAAAGTGTTACAACCACCCCCTTATATATACAACTAAGAACAGTTTCTTATATAAATAATTGTACAGAATGCCAAGTCAGTGGAAAAGAAAGATAGATAGAGGTGTGCCTGCCAGTGTTATAAAAAAACAAAACAAAAAACTGATGAGGTTTCAAAGAAGGGCAGGTCAGTCAGATCAGTTGCAAAGACAAAGTTGAAAGCCAGTGTTGATGATTCTGAGACCTTGGACGACAAAAACTTTTGTGTTATCTATGGAAGTGTGGGTAAATGTGCCTTATGCAGTCTCTGGGCCCACCACATACACTTCAGGGTTAACAACATACATTTTTCACCTTTGAATGAGAATATTCACAGTCACACACTGACACACAAACTCAAAACACTTTTTAGTCGAGCCGAGTGTTCATTAAGCATAAAGTAAATACTGTTAAGGAAGTTTGTTCTAGTAGACTAAATAACACACACATGCACACACTCTTGAGTCAAACAGTAAGTGTATTTGAGCTGTGATAAATCACAGAAACAAAGGCATTGTTTTGGATCGTTTCACTAAACCTGTTTTTGAAGGATGTTGCATGGTGTGGCCACTTCTTTTGCTTAATTGTTACTTGCCCCGATCGTGAGGTAGATTGTAACAAAGGCACACCATAAATGTGATATTCTTGCAGAGGTTTGAATTGGTGATTTGAGGGTATTTTGTATAAAAGTTTGAGTAGAGCACTCTAGCTCAAAATCTGTGAGTTACAGAGCCTAAAGCAAGAAGTGTTACGACCATACCTGGTTTCCCCTATTCCTCACAGACATATGTTTTCTTCAGTCTTGCTTCAGTTATGCTTTTCACTTCACTTCTGTTCCAAATAATTAGTAATTTCTTCTAAAGGATTTGGTAATGGGTGCTACCCAGCTAATAAAATATGGTCTAAGAACATTAACATTCCCATTAAGCTGTGAAGTTTTTTCTGAATGCTATCTGAACATTCAAAAAGTTTTTAAAAGGTTTTAAAAGCTTTTTTTTTCTTGGTTCTACAAACATTAAATGAGCATTACATTTGATCATTGTGCGAACATTATGGGAATGTTACTTTTGAATGTTCTCTGAATGTTCTGAAACAAGTATGTTCTGCAGCATTTTTAAAAAGTTAGACGAATATCCAACTAAAGAAAAAAGTGGAACGATTTAATGTTTTTGCCTTATGTTTTGAGAACATTATTAAAAACCAGATAACTTTGAACAAATGTATTAGTGTTTGTTCATAACTTTAAGAGAATGTTCCCGGTTAGCTGGGTATTTTCTTGGGTGTACAGTATTTGTTTTGATTGTTCTTTACTCTTTTGCAGAAACTGGTGTGCATTTGTAGTGCATAAAAACGTGACATGCACTGTGTTGGCGGCGAACGAAAACGTCATGGAGCCGCAGCTCTTGCCCTGTCCGCCGCATCATCCTGACTGCACGCAAGGGGTGATGTAAGTGTCTCTGGAGAGCGTGCAGTAGGCGGGGGGTTTGCATAGACACTTTTATTGCTGGAAGTGACCAGAGATCAGATTAGATGAGATCAGAATGGATTGAAGTGGAATTGCTCCTAGTAGAAGAAGCAATGCAGTTAAATTGGACCCGTCGACTGGCAGGTCATTACTGTTTTATCAGTATCCAAATTATTTATGACCACTGAAGTGCTAGGGGCCGCACTAAACAGTTTTAGCTTGTGTACATTTTCGTGAGAACCTTTAAGAAATGTTGCAATTAGAATGTCCCGCATGTTCATGCACATCTTGCTTTTAAAGCTGCACTCCAGATGTGTGTCACTGTTGGAGTAAATCATAATAAATTATGTACGTAATTCTGCACTTTGTTTATGTTTGCATGGCTCATGAAAAAAAAGGAATGCCTCCTTTTGTGCACAGAGTGGTTAGACAGCGAATTAGTACGATTTTTCAAATCTCACCGGACTAATGTTGTCACTTTGCTCTCTCTGAAACATGCAGCACACATTCAGGAGATGTGCTGCTTAGTGGTCGGTCGTAGTATAGTAGTATAACTGTCAATTGTGAATTTTTTGTAAAGGTATTCAAGGTGTAAGGAAAATGCCATTACTTGATCATTACACCATAAGGCAGGAAATTTCTTGAAAATGGTATAAAGGTTTTTCAAAACAATATGAAACCAAGATGACCCTTGTGAAGAAGTACTACTTAGCACACTTTTAAAAAGAGTACTTAAGGAAATGATATACTTTAAAACAATATACTTAAGTATGAACTGAATGTTATGTTTTCAGACACTTAATTGCATGTTAATAGCAATTAAATGAAAATATATTATAGTTTAAATTTATATTAAATGCCATTAGCTGAACTTTAGAATGTTTTTGACCCGCTTAAGAACATCTTTATGTACTTTCATAATTGCTCTGTATTAAAGTGTATTGCCAAATGTACTGACAAGCATTTATGATGAACAGAAATATACGTTATATGTAATTTCTATTGAAACTGGTATGTTAGTAAATTTAAAATATATTAACTTTAAATGTAATATCAAATAACACACTACAGTTAAAATTATAATCAAGAACTTTACATGTGCTTTAGTATGTTAGTCAACACGTCAAAATAAGTGCAATTTACTTCTTTAAAGGGGACATATCATTAAAAATATGACTTTTTCCATGTTTAAGTGCTATAATCGGGTCCCCGGTGCATCTACCAACCCTTTGTTTTCGTAAGCCTTTCTATGCAAACATGTAAAAAAATAAGCCGATCAGATTTCGCTCCCCTTCTGACGTGGAAAGGGATCTTATTATAATATCACCGCCTCCTTAATCTGCACGTTTACGCCCACGGCGCCACCATTTGGTTTTGCAAGCGACAGTGTAACCAGTTCTAATGCAATGGCAAAAGTTTGAGCAAAGCATTCTGCAAACTGTTCTGTCGTTGCTGCACAAAAGAGCACTGAACACTATTCAGAGTCCAAGCCTCAGATGAGACCAGAGAGCAGTGGATTAATTTGATTTCCAAATCCCCCAGAAACAGATGAATCAGTGTAACTCCACAACAACTACATAAATGTATCCACTAACCATTCAGAAACGTCCAGGTGCGTCTAAAAGTTACAACCTCTTCCTGAGTCTCTCTGTAAGGCTGCACTCCACTTCTGGTTATTTCTGAGATTTTGGATGAGCGAGATTATTAGCGTGTTTTGTTATTGTATCCGAAGCTCGTGTAAAGGATCGTCCGTCTTCTGAACGGGGGCGGGGAACAGCAGCTCATTTGCATTTAAAGGGACACACAAAAACAGAGCATTTTTCTCACACCCAAAAAGGGGCAACTTTGACAAGCTATAATAAATGATCTGGGGGGTATTTTGAGCTGAAATTTCACAGACACATTCTGGGGGCACCATAGATTTATAATACATCTTGTGAAAAGGGGCATAATATGTCACCTTTAAAGCACGACATAAGATTATTAAATCATAATGATGTAAAATGTACATTTTAATTTGACATTATTACAAAGTGCACTTTTTAAAGTGTACATAAGTGTGTTAAAAACAGTCAGGAAAGTGTACTGTTGCTTTTTTTCATTAATATCTGCAAGTACATTTTTACAGATTTGTTTGAAGTGAACACATTGTAAAGTGCACATTCAATATAATTAAGTACACTTCTTTTTCACAATAAGAATACAAAATGTGCATTTCTTAAAACTTTAAACATGTGTAACTAGATTTTAAAAGAATATTTTCTCAACCTGGACACTTACAGTATATGTAAATGTTTGGCATGACTTTAGGATAGGACTAGTGTCCCTCAATGTGGTATGTTGAAAATAATGAGCAAAAGGTGCCCAGTTGGTATACGTTCAAAGTGTGCATCTGTGAATGCTTTTTGGCTAATGTTCCCCTCAACCCTTGTGCAGTGGGAGAGATTTTTTTAATGTTAATGTAGTTACAGAAAAGTGTCTAAGACTCTGAGGCCAAAACAGTGTATTGTATTACAGGTAACTGTGAAGTGCATACTTTTAGTTCATAGTTCAAATTGAATTGTATATCTGCTTTTAACATCACAATTCATAACTGTCTTTCTAGGTATCATACTCCCCTGAGACCCATGTACAAAATAGGCTACAAACAAGTGACTGAACTGGAATGGAGGTGTTGCCCAGGATATCAAGGTCATGACTGTACAGAGCTGAAAGTTACCCCAGAGAAACCCAAAGTTGTTGAGGAACCACGTCCAGATGCTCCTTCCGCCAACAGTCAACAACAAAGTATACTGGGTACGCATTTTTTATTACTTTGGATTTGGAAAAAATTAAATGAGCAATATCTAAAGCTGCAGTCCATAACTTTTGGCACTGTAGCGGTTAATAAACAGAACTGCATGCATCTTGCGGAAGAACATTGTAGCCCGAGCTACTTCTCTCTGTTTATTTCTATGACGAGTCACGCAGGTACTGGGCTACTCCTCAGTGGGACGACCCGTCCCAGTCTAAAATAGTCCCAATATTTATATTATATTCTGTTTATTAACCGCATAAGACATATAGATTAAAGCTGCAGTCTGTTTATAAACACTTGTTATAGGTGTACCGTTTTGATTCAGGATAAGACAAAAACACGGTTTGGAATATGGATTCATGATGTACTCGCTTATATAAATTTAGTAAATGTTTTATACAAAAAAAGTTACGGACTGCAGCTTTAATCCACATTAGTAATTCAGGTGACCAATTACCACAACTTTAATTAATCCATGGTTGCAAGCAATTTAATTAGACCTTTTTAGTTTTTTTAAACTAAACGTTATTTTGATGAGTTCTGTTGACATAATAATGTTGATTATTACATAGGGTTGGGTATAATTTGAATAATAATGATTTCGATCCTGCTTATCGATTCCTATTCTTATTGATTCATAATTTCGATTCCATTAAGGTAGAAAATTACTTAGATATCATTCACATTTATTCTAAATCTTACTGCAATACATTTCATTGTTGCTGAATACCATGAACAAAAATCAACAGGCTAAATAACACTTACACAAGGAACTTTTACCTGGTTTAAAAATACAATAGCAAAAACAACTAGCCTAACTAATATGATTTTTTAAGCATTAATAAAGACAAGAAAACACTCAGTTATTAAAAAAGAACAAATAAATTAGCAATCGCACAAATAAATACAACTAAACAAAGATATGATTGAAATAAACAGTGTTTTTAAGATTTTCAGGTATTTTAGATACATAAAATGTAATAAAATGTAAAATAACACTGCACTACATAAGTAAAATATACATTACAAATATAGTTACAAAAGTTTGTGTGTATTTGTCCGTTCAAGTGCAAAAAGACGTGGAAGTGAACTCAGTTCTGTATCGCGCACTATTGAGTATGAGAGGCCGTTTTCCGCCCAGCAAAGAAAACAGCGGGCAAGTCACTATGTTAAAATCACATTTTCTTTTCCAAATAACTTTTTCTGTGCTGCGCACACATCCAAAGCATATGCACAGAGGAAGTTATTAACAGTGCGCTGGTGGTCTTGTCATATTAGAATGCACACAAAGGAATTGGTAATTAATTGGTAATTTTATAACAAGTATTCGATTCCTGACCTTAAGTAATTCTGGAATCAATTTTCAATTCCCAGCCCTATTATTACATCAACATATTGTGTCATATAAACAGAAATTTCTCTGCTAATTGGTTCAGACTGAATTTTACAAACAGCACATCTCTCTCTCTCTCTCTCTCTCTCTCTCTCTCTCTCTCTCTCTCTCTCTCTCTTTCTCAGGCGCACAGTGAGTTGAGTGTAAAGGAAGCGCAATCTCGCATGTTTCTGAACATGGACTGCTTGGTCTATGCTTGGATGCAACTAAACTCGAATGCAACTAAACTTTCGCTTGTGATTAGAAAAAAAAAACGGTCTATATAATGCCATATCTACACTACCAGCGCACTCGTTCATAATACAACATGATTGACAAAAAAAAGACAGCGAGATATATCTAACTGCAGAACCACAGAACAAAACGTCACAGCAGTCTGAGGACAGCAGTGCCAGGGCAGCAGCATCAGACCCAAAGTAAGGCTGGCACTGACGATCGCGTATCCCTCCCCAACCACTAACCCAACCCTTCACTATAACCACTATAACCATCTAATTAAAAGGTATAGCTCTACCTTAACGAATGCCCGAATCTCGTGGCTTAGCTTAAGTGTCGTGATAATATTGTATCATGGGGCCTCAGGTGATTTCCACCCCTAATAAGTGCATGTAATTTTGGTTTGTTCTAGGACCAGAAGTGTTCTCTGAGGCACAACCATGGTCTCAACCTGGGAGGAGAGAGCATCACAACACTCAACTGGGAGGTTATGGAGATCGCCAACAGGAGAGTCGCAGAGTTCAGGTATTAGAAGAAGAGGTGGAGCGTCTTTCTCAGACATTACTTGACCTGCAAGCTATGACGTCAGCCAATGCAAACTTACGGTTAGATTTACAGGAAGATGTTACCAAATTCATTTTAAACACGTTGGGGAATTTGCAACAGCCACAGGGTGTCAAGGCGGGTGAAATTGAGACCATTGTGTTGCCATCAGACCTCCGTTTATCATCAGATACTGATGAACTGCAAAACCATATTACCCAGCTCTCCAACACAATCAGTTCCAATACTGATAGTATCCAAGATCTGCAGATTAGGATCCAGAACATAGATGGACAGATGCACCGACTAACAGAATCAGCCAGTACTGGACCACTTCAACCCTCCTCAACCGCTGCAACCAATGAGTGTCCATGTCAGGCATACATCAATGAGAAGCTTTCTGCCCTTCGTGAGGAGCTTCTTCAAGGAATGGACATCAAAATAGCAGACATGAAGAATGCATGTGACTACAAAGTGCTGTCTGTTCAGGAGCAGTGTGAGGAACAAGAAACCTCTTACTTGAGCTTGGCCGAGCTCCTTGATTCTAAAGAGACTGAACTCCGCAAAGAGATCCAAGACTTGCGTCTCCAACTTCCCACTGGAAAAGACCCAGGGGTGGACAGTCATGAGGTCCAGAATCTCAAGGACACCCAGCAGATATTGAAAGATGCCATTAGGCAACAGAATGCCACCCTTGCACAGATTGATGCTCAAGGGCATATTCTGGAGGCAAGGGTTAGTCTTGCGGAAAAGAGTGCAGAGGTACATTGCCTCTATCTTGAGGAGAAACTAAGAAGGGAAAGACTTAAGGAAAATGAAGATCAAAGCATAGCCTTGGAAGAGAAAATAAATGCTGTTCAACATGAAAACATCACTTCACAGCTACTGACCACAGTTTTAGGTCATGATCAACGCCTAGATGCCTTGGAGAAGCATACACAGCAACTGCAGGACAAGGTTGGCTCTCTTGCACAGCAGATTAAGAACGAGATCTCTGTACCAGACCTCAATCAATCCATAACTTTTGAAATTCTGCTGCATCGGGTGGAAAATCTAGACGTGGATTTTGGGCGAAGCCAAGAGCAAGTGAGGACAATGAATGGCTTGCTTAATGGTCTTGATGGACGGGTGGCTGGCATTGAAGGCATTTGCGGACGGTTTGAGCCAATGTCTGATAGTCTCAAACGAATTAAAGACGGACTGAACAAACACGTTACCGGCTTGTGGACTTGCGTCCGTCAACTGAACAATACAGTTCTAACACATACAAGAGACATCAATGTGTTTAAAGTAAATTCACACCTTTCAAAAGACAGGCAGGATGGGATCACTAATTCACCTACAGGTAAGCAATGCTCCTCTGGGGACAACATCTATATTTATACATTTGGCAGATGATTTTGTCGAAAGTGACTTACATTGCATTCAAGGTACACATTTGATCAGCTCTTGCTTTCCCTGGGAATTGAACCCATGACCTTGACATTGCTAGCGCCATGTTCTGCTTAGTGAGCTCCAGGAAGAAAATTACAAAATTGTAATTTTGCAGTCTAGTTTATCCAAAGAAGCAGTGCAGTATTTGCATGGGCAATCATACTTGAATGACTTGGAGTTTAAGGAGCCTATTTCTATTGGAAAATTGATGGAGGGTGTTTATTTAAAATGAGACAAAGACATCAATAGATAATTGAGATTGTCCTTCTCAACCATAATATTATGCAAGACCGAAGGGCTGAACAGCTAGTTTACATGATCAATTCAGATGCAGCAGTTCACAAGACAAGTTAACGTAGACCTTGTACAAAATTATTGAAAAAGGCTGCAGGTGAAAAAAGAAAGTTCTTAATGAAATGGACAGTACAAAAAGCCACACAAAGCACATTTTTGGAACCACAACTAACAAAAGATTGTAAATCCTAAAACTATAAGTCTTCAATCATGGAGAAAAGCAAAGACAGTGGTGAGATGCAACAGACAGACACAGGAGTATCAAGTCGGAAGTCACTCCTACTTGTGTGATCAAGTCAAAGGTTAAGGAAGTATTAGAAATTGATGTGAATTTTTGTAACCATTAAAAATTAAACCAACCATTTTTATTTATTTTTTTTAAATGAAGAGAGGACTGTTTTTGTTTTTATGTACCATTTTCCATCATCTGTTATACACAATATTCCTAATTCTTAATGTTATACTCACTTTTTCAGGTAAATCTTTCTAACATATTCAAGAAAACCTGTCTTTATGCATCTGATTGTCTTGCATTAAACTTGCTTGTTGATGCATTGGCAATGGTTAGCAACAAATGATAACTTGAAAAAAAGCATTTTTTATAGCATTTTAACTGTCCCTTGATTATAAATAATTTGGTCTTTCAGGGCTGTGGTGCAGTGCATTGTATATTTGCTCTTGACATGCTACAGCCAAAATCCGATTTGACTCAAATCATAGTAAATTAGTGTAAAATTTCCAGATTTACTTTTTCGGTAACTACACCACATCTATTGTTCACGCAAGCAACAGCATTCAGACTTTTTGCTGTTAAGATCTCATTCACACATAATCAGCACCAAAATATCAGTAAACTGTGTTGTCAATCATTGGAAATGACCTTTAAACACACTGCACTCATTTCTTCATCTGCACAAATGAGAAGCACTTTTGTTTCACTATCTGTCCAATTTAACAACTTTTGTTGACTTTCGAGTGACAGATGTTACTGTAAACAGTGTAAAGTAATCACATCATCTCCATCAGATCTTTATGATTGGCCAAAGCAGACTTCTTATACACCAACGCATCCTGACCTCGGACTTGCTTATACTGGTAATCTTGTGTTTTGTTCACACATAGCATCAAAACAGTAATTTTTGTAAAAAAGAATAGATTGATCTATTTTGATTTCCTCTTGGATAACAGCTAGTTGTTCAGACTAGTTCTTAAAACACAAAAAAGTAACTATGTTGATGCAGCTGGCCCCTGGTCTGTTTTTGTCAGTACTACTAGTCAAAACGATATATCTCGCTGGTCTCCTTTTGGTCTTTGGAAGCTTCTGCTGTTTGAACTCCACACTACAAATGTAGGCTAAAGTGTACATAAGGTAGTGTTTTAGAGGGATTTCCTTTAAATGCAGAAGAATGTTTATGTATTGTGAGCAGGTAACTCCCAGGGGAAGTAGTATTTCCCCTTTACGTTTTAATTGTACACACATGTTTCAACTGGACAGGCTTCAGAGCAATGTCTGGACTTTTATGAGATTATATTGTGTGTCTGTGCTTGTGTGAGCATGAATGTGGGCATCTGCTTCTCATTTGGTGATTTTGTGTTCGTAATTTACAAGATGTTCTGGACACATTATCTTGCTGTTTTACCTAGAAGCGTTCAGAATAATGTAGAAAAATCCAATGGCATAAGACATACTAAGTGATTTTTTAAACTTAGCTTTGTTTGAAGTAAATCCAAAGGACAAACCCAAGTGCTCTATAAAGAAATCCAATGCATCATGAGCCTGAGTATAAGGCAATTTGTAGTACACTGTTACTGAAAAAAAAAAAAAAAAAAAAAGAGTACTAAAAAAAAGCTAAAGTTTATTTTTTAAGTGGATCAAAATGATTCAGTCCCTGTTGTTGAGTGAATAATATTGTCTGCTGCTTATTATCTTATGTTTAATTATGGAACAGACCCTACATTTTATCCTGTGTGAGCAGCTGTGCTAGTTATAGTAGTGCACTCTTCCTTTTCAGTCACTTATTCTTCTTGACCTGTGACATTTGACCTGTGAGATGGTAGTTTCCTTTCAGCATCTCTCAAAGCTCACACATGTATTTATATAGATTTTATCTGGAGGTCTATTTGTGGGACTCCATTCTGGGAGAGTGGACGTTGATATAACCACTGCATAATTTGGTGTCCCATAATGTTTTACGTTCTCTCCCTGTATTTTTCCTTTTTGTTAAGATGATTTCTATTATATTCTGATATCAAAGGGTGTTGTTTGGCAGTTTGAAAAAATCTCTCTCTCTCTCTCTCTCTCTCTCTCTCTCTCTCTCTCTTTACATTTAAAATTTTAATTCAAATGTTGCTTTATTGGCAGATTATTAGCAGTAGTTTATGATAAACATTTTGTAAGTTTTATATTCTAATCCCTGAACACATGCAGACACACTTTTGGCAGACATTGCGTTATTAAGTCTGAGGGTGCCGTTTTAATGTTCACCCGCATAGAATGCTATCTTAAAATTGCCTTCATGTATTAATTGCCTCCGAATGTTGTTTTAGAACATTACAAGTTGCCGAGAAATTCCAGTGAGGAAAAGAAACAACAGAACTATATAAAGGCTATTCATATGAGCATGTTTCAATTAAAGGATTTATACTTTAATTAATTTGATACTTTACTCCACATTGGAAGAACAGACATGCCAACTAGTTACTAACCTGATGCAGACACAGCTGATGCGGATTGATATTGTTATTAGGTTTACGTAAGGTAACGTGAAAATAAGTGGGCAGTCTAAAAATCTGCCCCAATGGCTCTCAATTAGAGCGCGCTGCAGTTCCATTTTTCACCACAGATTTACATTGGATAGAAGTGGGGCGCTGTAGAGCTGGGGAGGGCTGTCCCACTCAGTATCATAATACATCCATGCAGAAGTCATGCATTATATTTTAACACATCCTGCTCACTTTATGACTATTTATTTTCTATGTAATAGTCTAGAAAATCCGAAAAATATTTATTTCAGAATGCTGAACACATTTAAAATGTATTATTGATTCAGTTTATATGGAGGTCTTTGTTTTGGGTGAATATTTTGGTGAGGCACAGCCCCAAGTGCCCTTACATATGGGACATTCACATTTAATTATTTAGCAGACACTTTTATCCAAAGCAGCTTATACATGTGGAGAACAATAGAAGCAATTAAACCAACAACAATGTAACAATATGGAAGTGCTGTGTGACTAGTTCCAGTTAGTCTACCACAGAGTGTTTTTTTAAATAGATATAAAGAGTAGTAAGTGTTCGTATTAATGGGTCAAGTGTTGATGAAAAAGATGCGTCTTCAGTCGTTTCTTGAAAATGGCTCAAGACTCCGCAGCTCGGAGTTTAGTTCGGCAGGTCATTACATCTGCATGAAACAGTCCATCTCAAGGGATTTTGTGCCTTTTTGGGTTGGCACTACAAGTCGACCTTCACTTGCATAATGCAAGCTTCTGGAGGACGCATAGGTCTGAAGTAGTGAGTTTAGGTATAGGGGTGCAGAGCCAGTGGTTGTTCTGTAGGCTAACACCAGTGCCTTGAATTTGAAGCAGCCGGCAATTGGCAACCAGTGCAATTTTATGAGGAGAGGTGTGCCGTGGTTTCTTACATTTTCTTTGAGGGTTATGTTTAGGGGTGTTGTTATGGAACAGAAAATATGATTAGCTCAGTATAAAAACCATTACGCATATGGAAAGTCCTTGAAATAAAAGGAGTACCAACGTGTGTGTGTGTGTGTGTGTGTTTCAGCACAGAGGTTTTTTTTGTGTATAAGTCACTGCTATGAAGTTGATGTGTCAGAGATCTGTCACTGGATGAGATCATGTGAACAAGCGGGTGTGACATGTAAAGCTTCTCCCTCTCTATTTCTCTCATTGTTAGGGAGCAACTAACTGGAAGTAGTGTATAGCTTTACACTGCAACTTATTGGAAACAACATGGAAGAATTACATCAAAATTACTGTATTTAAATCACGCTGCTTTACGTACAAGCAAGCTACTTCAAGGCAGCACTTCAGTGGTTCAATAAAGCTTACCTTCCAGAGTAGCTTTCCACATGAGCTGTAAAATAACCAAAAATGACAACAGGTATAACATTTGAGTTGCAGCATTCATACCAATTTAATTCATAGTAATTCACAGTATCAGTGCAGCAACTCCCAAAATGTCTTGTGCGTCATAATATAAATTTTTGTTCACTGTTAACCAGTTAGCTCTCAGCTGAACTTATATCAGGGCTTCTAACAATGCGGTCTAGTGGCCGAACGTTGATACTATTAGTTCATTCTTAGCCAAAAGATATGTTGTTTCATACATTTCCATTCTTATGATGATTGTTGCCCCAGCACCTTATCTTTAGAAAAAAAAAACACCTTTTTTTTAAACTGTGCCCTTCAAGACTTTTCTACGTTAAACATCTGTGTAAAGGTACACAAGCAGTAGCTGAAGAAACCTTAACTAGACACAATGAGCACACTGTTGGACTAATTACGGGTTTTTGAACATAAAGTATTTGGTGAGAAATTCACAAAAAAACACCTGGACTCTGAGGCAGTTACTCCAAAGTACCTTTAAGGTAAATCAGTTTACTTAACAGCTATCTTGGTAACACCTCCACCAGCTGTTTTTAAAGTAGGCTAAATAACAGACATACAGCTCCTATCTTCTTAAATGGGGAAAGATATAAATCTCCAAAACTATTTGTCAGAAATTCAGTAGGGCCTTTCGATACAGTGGTGTCATTTTGTTTCTTTCACTCAAATCAAATATTAATAACAATGAGCAGTCCTCACCACCATACAAACCATCATATTGACATTTGTAATTATTTTATTATTAAGATTACACAGAACTGTTTAAGTTTATGTAGATGTAAAACATTTTTTAAATGGGTAGAAGCATTTTTGATTTGATATATGACAGTCACACCTGCTTTACTTGTTATTCTGTCCTCTCATAAGCATTCTTCTACCTTTATCCAGGTGTTCATAAGGATATTTTTTTCCAACCCTCCAAGTTCAGAATATGACTAAATTTGCCGTACATCTTCAGGTTTCAAGTTTTTTTTAAGATACAGCATTGAATGGCCACACCTTTTCACCAATGCATTGTAATTCTTTCTCAAACAATTCTGGGAACCAATTTATTTGAGCTGTTTTTAAGGTTGCACTTTATTTTACAGTACTGTAACGTACGTACGCACATACTTGCAGTGTTCTTACCTAAGAAAGTACTGGGTGATATAAGGTAACTACATGGGTTAAGATTATGTTCAGGGATAGGTTCAGGATTAGTACCTATAGTTATTACCCAGTTATTGTAATTGCTATAATAAGTACATAATAATTATGTACATGGGGAACAGAACTGTAAAATAAAGTGCTACCATTTTTAACTACTATACTTGCATCAGACATACAATGTACTTATTTTGTTCATGTTGCATTGCAAAACACTTGTGCTTCTATTGAGGCGGGATATGGGTAAGGTTAGATTAGGGACAGGTTTAAGGGAGGGTCAACAGAAAAAATATTAACGTAATTACTGAAATTATTTACAGCGGTAATTATATGCAGGTATTTTTTTTCTGATTTGTACTTTGATTTTCTCATTTGCAAACAAGAAATTATATAAACAATCATGTACTTGTCATATACATAAATATGCAGGTATTTTTTAAATCAGGGGACGACAACCTATTGCATGTGAGGAGGGATAATCATTGGCTAAAGAGGTGTATGCATTTCATTTAAATAAAGATCATTTAACTTGCATATGGACATACATTTTTTATTTTAGGTGCTATAAATACAGTACAATTGAAGTGTGAGATTTTAACCTGATCTGACAATCCATTCGCATGAATGGAGGAGCGTGCTTCTGTGATTTATTAAATTTAAGATTTCTCTGATGCATTTCTATTACCGGTAGTTTTTATGCAAATCTTAGCACATAATTTAACATCAAGTCACTTTTACTTTCCTAGTTCATTTGTGTCTTTACACAGCTGAGATGCATTGAGAATCATTTTGGAGTCAGATTGTTTCACTGAATTAAAAAGAATTCTAAAGAGAACCAGATGTTGATTACACTGGTCTACACCCAAAATGCTTCTGAAATAAATGTAGTCAAACTGTACTAATTCTGGGTCGCTGAGAACGAAAATGATGCTTAAAATTGTGATTGGTTTTCGAGATATGCAATTGGTCAAGGCCTCAAGAGATCTCAATTTAAACCAGAAATGACTAAAATACATCTTTGACTGGATCTATGAATTTTTCATTCAAAACGCTCTCCGTCCACACTAGCGTTTTCAAGTGTTTTCCAAAGGATTCTCATCCACCCGAAATGTCGGGAAAAGAATTGATCTAGCTAAATTGACCGTACAGCGCATGCATAAAACCTTATAAAAGCTCACTGAGATGATACAGACAGAACAAACATCATAAAGTTTTCACGCTATTCTTCTGGCAGGATCATTTTATTTAGCAAAATATTAGATTAGATTAGATTAGAAAAACTTTATTAATCCCTGTAAGGGGAAACTCGTTCGCCACCATTGCACATTACAGACACCACAGATAGATAAATAAACATAAAAAAAAAAAACAACAATCAATACATACAAAAAATTTCACAACTTCATTGAAAAACCTAACTGCATTCGGAGTAAAAGACCTTCTAAATCGCTCTGTAGAACACCGAGGCAATACTAATCCTCCACTAAATGAACTTTTAAGTCCACTAAAAATACAATGTAGTGGATGACCTTTGTAACACATAATTATTTTTAATTTTGCCCTTGTTCTCTTCTCCACAGTAACTTCAAGTGAATCAGGATTAAGGCCAGCCTTTCTAATCAATTTATTAATCCTGTTTTTATCATCTACAGTGATACTACATCCCCAACAGAGCACTGCATAAAACAAAACACTAGCCATGATTCCCTGATAAAAAACATAAAGAAGCTTCCTACTTACACCAATAGAACTCAACTTCCTCAAAAAGAATAGTCTTGATTGCGCCTTCTTAAAAACAGCCTCACTATTCTTCTTCCAGTTCAGTTTACTGTCCAAATGGACACCAAGATATTTATAAGACTGAACAACCTCTACTTTCTGACCGTTAATTATCACTGGTACTATAACTTCTCTTTTTCTTCTAAAATCAGTAATCAACTCCTTAGTCTTCTCCACATTCAAATTTAGGACATTTTCATCACACCATCTAACAAATAACTCAACCTCTCTTCTATAGTCCACGTCATTGCCTTGATTAATTAAACCCACAAGGGCAGTATCGTCTGAGAACTTTTGTATACAACATGAAGTCTGAGTGTGCCTGTAGTCAGCTGTATACAATGAAAAAAGAAAAGGTGATAAAACTGTGCCTTGAGGGGCTCCTGTTTTAGTTAAAATAATGTCAGACATTTTATCACCCAGCCTAACAAACTGGGGTCGACATATAAGATAATTCAATACCCACATAATAGTTTTACTATGTAGGTTACAACGCAGCAATTTATCAGCTAAAACATGTGGTTGAATTGAATTGAATTGAATTAAAAGCACTAGAAAAATCAAAAAACATAATCCTAACAGAGCTGGAAGTTGTTTCCAAATGATTATAAATATTATGCAACATAAAGAGTATGGCATCATCTACTCCCACTCCTTTTCGATATGCAAACTGTGACGGATCTTGAAACTGACTACCCAGATAACCAAGGATAATCCTCTCAAAACATTTCATTTTTTGTGATGTCAAAGCAATGGGTATCAAATTATTTAAACTACAACCCACATTACCATGTTTTGGAATTGGAACAAGACACGATGTTTTCCACATATCAGGTATTTTCGATGAAGACAAGGACAAAGAACATTTTTTGTGAAAAACTGAGCACAACTGATCAGCACAGACTTTCAAAGTACGTGGGTGAATACCATCAGGGTGTGCTGCTTTGTTGGTCTTAAGACACTATAACTTTCGACGAACATCATGTTTAAATTTGAAATGTTTAAATCGAAAATCATGTAAATTTCATGTTTGCAGGACTGTGATATGAAGAGTGTAAAAAGTAACATATCTTTAGCAACAGTGTGAAAGTAAAAGTGAATAGCACATAACAGGAACAAAACGTGTATAAACATATATCTATTGGTTCAATATGCGTCACATGACTAAACAAGCGTCATCGCTTTCAAATACATCCGTTTTTACAGTCCACACTGCAATGCAAAAACACAGTTTTCAAATTTATCCACTTTGGAGAGCGTTTTCACGGACAAAAACGCAGTCTCAGTGTGGACGGAAGGCCAAAATGGAGAGAAAAAGATGCGTTTTCAAACGAAAATGTATTAGTGTGGACAAGGCCTAAGCCTTAAGGACTTGATGAGCTGGATCAGGAGTGTTTAGTTAGGGTTGAAGCTCTGTAGAGCTGTGGCCAGAGATGGTTTTATTACTGGGACAGCCACAGACAAGGGTCTGTGGCTCTACCATTGGAGAAAGCGTAATGGCTAATTTGGATCACATGTGCCTTGAAAAGCAATCACATTACAGCCTGGACGTCATTGAATTTCTGGCAGCAGTTTTTGGGATACCACAGAAATGAATGAGAAGTGCCGTTAGCTGAATCATACCTGTCACACAATTGTCCGTGACTTCTCTTATAAAACAATTTTTTTCATTTCTTTTGTTTTTGCTAACCTTGCAGGCTTGCCTCCTAATGGCTTTGCTGTGGCCCTTCAGGACCCGAGTTTTGCACCCCTGTCATACAGTGTCGTGCCCTCTCATTTGTCAGTGTTTGATTTTGTAAAGGGACACCCAAAGTGAGCAGAGATGTTTCTTACTTGTGTGAAGAGTGTAGATAACTTCAAATGGAGCCCATCTATGCTTGCAGACTAATGCTGGACAGTGACAAGAGATGCTCCATTTAATGAATACAAGAGACAGACCAAGAAGTGCAGAGTAGACACTGAATAGGACTTAAAGGAGCTGTATGTAAGAAATGTATTTCAATTAATCATAAAATGGCCCTGATATGTCACTAGACATTAAGAAATCATGTTCATTTCAAATACTTATATCACTGACAACAGTAGTCCGGCCAGGATATTGTCATTTAAAAAGTGAAGTTGCAGCCCTCAACTGATGTTGATGTTGTCATGTTGTGTTTTGGCCTGATGCCCCACCCTCTACCTATCTACCAATCACGAAGTCAGTAGTGTTTCGGCATCGGGGTTGCCAGCTCTGCTCTAGTTACCACAGCTACGTAGCAGCCGACGTTCCTGCTGGATCCTGCAGCCTATCTGGCAACCTCGAGTCAGGGGGGAGGGGGAGGGGATACACCGCTCTACAGTAATTTGAAAGTGATTGCAGTACCAGTTTTGGCCACAATCTTACATACGGCTCCTTTAACTATGTACATAACAGTTTTTTGCCTTTTGTTTACAAGGGCAGGCGACAGGTACTATCTGCACAATAAACATAGACGTAAAATGTAAAAATGTTTGAATTCAGAGCTTCAAAGTACATAATAAATTGCACATTTTATCTCTAAAGCAGACGAAAAAAACTAAAACAATTTGAATGTCCAGTCACACCTGTTAACTGTCAGGCCATCACTCTTCTACCTCTCTCCAGGTGTTTCTGAAGGTACAGCAGCTGTAAAAGTTTCCATGGAGGGATCTCAACCACTCCCATCACTGTCTGCCATGGCGTCTGGGGAAGAAGGGCCTCGAGTGACCAAAATCTCATCTCGCACCCCTCAGGGGATCAATGGGAGCGGGACATCCATTACTGGCTATGCAGGAGCACCAGGTAATTGTGTTCAGATATGTGTGTGTTTATGTTTTGCAAATGTTTGAGTTCGATTACAAAGCTGTTAACAGAAAACTGCTGTCTCACAGTATTTGTTGTATTGTTCTTGACAGGTTATCCTCCGATTCCCGCTGCTGCCCTCAGTCCTGATTCTGTTTCTGGTATTCAACACTCTATTATAGCTTAACACAGTGTTGGGGAATTACGAAATAAATGAAACTAAATGAAACAGCTGCAATTGCCAATTATCAGAGTTTGAGCTTTTTGATACACGGGTAACACTTTACATTAAGGTTTCATTTGTTATCATTTGTTTACTACGCTAGTAAACTAACAAGGAACAATACTTCTGCAGCATCTATTAAGCTTAGTTAATGCTAATTTCTATATTTACTAATAATTTTTTGTAAATTAAAAGTTGTATCTGTCAACATTAGTTAATTGCACTCGGAAATAACATGACGAGACAATGGACAATTTTAATTTTACTACCTAATATTAACAAAGTCCCATAAATGCTGTAAAAAATATTTACTAATGCAGTAACTAACGCTAACAAACAAGACCTTGTTGTGTAGATTGTAAATATAAAATGTAATATCATGTATCTAAATTTAAAGTAATTGTATCTAAAGGAAATAGTATCAAGATATCAATGAGTGATAAAAAAAAAAGTTCTTCCAATTTGATTATATTTAAAGGTATAGCGGAGGATTTTCCCGAATTTTAGGAAAGAACCGCCCTCTCCACTTTTTGAAAAAATGCACATGCGCAACACTCTCCCTGCTCCCGAGAGGGAACGCCTATTAAACGCTAGCATCGCTAATCATAGCTTACATTAACTTTTACTAGCAGTGATTTTAAATGGATTTCTCCAAATAGCATGCCAAACTTTACCTGTCGAGTAGAAACTTCGCGACTGAGGCATCAGTGGGAAGCCCAACCTGTGCTTTTAGCACACGCCAGTGTGTGAAATATTCTCCCAAAAACACTGGTCTTGTTTCTTTCTTCAGAGGCCTTTCTCTTCTTGTCATACAATTCGTAGACACTTCTCTTGCGACCCTCAGACATTTTGAAAAAACCCGGTGAGAACGGCAAGCTTCAATGAATGGCTGAAAACATAGCTCACCACACATATACACCTAAAAGTGCGCATGCGCAGAAAGGACGAGCACGTACGACGGCCTTACGTAAACATATCACCAGAATGATTGACACTAGGTGGACCAATAGTATAGGCTACCCACCCGGAAAAAGAAAATCCTCCGCTATACCTTTAAGCCAGCAACTCAACTTAAGTTTTTCAGTTTTTCAGTCGGGGTGTATAGTCAATGCTATCGTCCTAAATGAGATTTGTCTTTGTTCTTTTGAAAACAGTAATTGATTTTGAGACAAATAGCTCTAATGAATAAAGAAATTACATTTTATTGTCAAATAGTTTTATTTTGAAAAATATGTTGATTTTTCTTGCTTCATTTTGCAACTTGCAGTGTAGCACTACTGCTAGTAGTGAAGCTAACTAGTAGTTACTTTTTCAATACAGTAGCTTGGCTGTAGTTTAAGTTCTATGAAGCTGTAGCTTGCCATAATTTAAAGCAGCTTCCCCAACACTAGATGAGCATTCAAAATATGTTGTTATAAAACTGAACAGGATTTTTACAGGATATTTACAATATGCCGTATTTCCATATCTACAGCACAGATTCCACTGAAGACCATTCAAATGGCCACAGGTAACTAAACCTCACATATATTTTACAGCGCTGCATTGTCACTGAGTGAGGGGTAAGTGAGTATGTGTGTGTGTGTGTTTATGCAGGAGAAGGGCGTGTGATGACCTATGTGTCGTTTTCGGCTGGTCTGACACTTGTGCCATTTCCTGGAGAAATCGGTATCATCCGATTCAACAATGTTCTGTTAAATGATGGAAGACACTACGATCCACAAACAGGTACAAAGTTTTAAAATCATGCTTTTTTATCATCCATTTATGGTGTTTGCTATCGCTCTTGCGAATAAAAGCACTTAATTGCATTGAATGTGCACTTGTAGTAATAAAGTAAATAAAAGTTTACTTTCATGACTGTCTTTCTTAACACACTTAAGTACACTCTTAAGAGTGCACTTTGTAATAATGCCAAATTAATAGTTTTATTTTAAAATACATTTTAAATAACTGTTTTAATCATCTTTAAAAGATTCTTTTATAATCAGGTTTAAAAAGAAATTACATGATAAAGTATATTTTAGCTTATCACAAATGCTTGTCAGTATATTCGGCAGTTCACAAACCATATTTCAAAGACAATAGAAGTAAAAACATTACATTCAATTTACACTTAAATATATTATTTTAAAGCGTATTATTTCTCTTGTACTCTTTTTAAAAGTATGCTATACTTGCATACATACATACATGCCTTTGCTGTAATCTGAATCTTTATTTTCACAGGTGTGTTCACTGCACCCATGGACGGACGGTATCTTCTCAGCGCTGTCTTGACTGCTCCAGCAGGAGAAAGAGTCGAGGCCTTTCTCTCAGTAGCCAATCGCAACATCCAGAAGCTTTACACTGCTGGGACGGGGAGCAGAGGCTCTGAGGAGTGTGTCTGTGGTGGGTCGGTCACTGCAAGTCTTGCTCTTCATTTGAAGCGGGGCCAGAGGACGGGACTTGTGCTCACATCAGGAAGGCTGGCGATTTCAGCATCCAGTGAAATTCTGTCTTCGTTCAGCGGAGTTCTGCTTTACCCAACGGTAGCCAAGCGATAGTCGACAGCCAACAGCAAACATTAAAGGGGTCATGAACTGCATTGTTTTATTGTTTTATAATGTTTCATGTGGTGCATTTATAATGTTAGTATGAGTTTTACATCAAAAATTGTCATAATTTAGAAATAAAGGTATTTTAACTACCCTGATTTCAGCCTCTGGTTTGAACGTTCTGTTTGAAGGGGCGTACACTGTGTGAGACTTCAGTGTAAACGCCCACTGCTGTGATTGGCTAACATCTTGTATATGAAATGAGTATTACAAGTTGACTCTCTCGAAAACTTTTGGCACGCTTTTACTATTACAGCTCTCAAGGTTAACTAATCCTATAAAATGTTTTTTTATAGTATTATATTTAGATCTATGGCATGAAAGGTTGCAGTGATGAGCATTGTAGCCGATCACAGTGAGTACTTGAATGTGATCTTGTCATTGCAATTCGATTTCTGCACACCAACGAATACTTTCATCATAACTAGTGCAAACACAGTGTAAATAAGAGATTTGTTGATTATCCAGAACTCAGTCACTGAAAAGCACGCGCTGTTTGATTGACAGCTACAGCGATTGCAAAGATAGCATTCTTTGATCGCATTCTATATCTAATTTAATCACAGTTTAAATAACAGATTATTTTCATCCTACTAAGAGAAACATTGTGAAGTAGACCGTTGAGTCACTCACTGGTTTGATTTACTGGCACATAGACAAAAATCATCTGACTGAACATGTATCATTACATATCAGAAATCACTGGTCACAGATCAGGCATTAGAATTAACAGTTACTTACATGTTGTGGCATTACTGACGAGTCCATATCAAAAAAGTCTGTTTGCAAAGCCTGTGCCAAAATTGCGACTGTTTTACCAAAGAATCCACTGTGAAATTTGTGTGTACAGTCAGTGTACCGCATACAAATAAATAATGCTCAAGTGAGACATTCACATTGTTGAAAATAAATAAAATAACCACATTCCTAGTATTAGGATCTTTTAGAAGTTAATGTTATTTGTGGTCCATCCTGTTAGCTCTCTGTAGATTTGAAAATTAAGCTTTTCCCCGTTATGGTTGAATCACGGAAGCTACACCAGTTATTTCACCAAGAGATGTATTATTTATTATTTGAATATGCATGTGTCAGACATACGAGAGAAACAGGCACAGAAAAAGGTTACAGGCGAGGTGGTCTTCATTCCAGATTTCTCTGTTCCCCATTTCTCTTTCCTCTCTCCCCATCTCTTTCCTCTCACCCCCTCATGCCAGCTATAATGTTTCTCTTCCCTCACCCCCTCATGCCTCTATGTTTATCTGGGTGCTACACTATAAGGATTGAGCTTATATACACCACTGAGGGACTTACAACTTCCTTGTAAGATAGAAAATCATGTTGCTTATGTTTAAAATGGAACGTATACCTCATGCTTACACATGGCACAATCCACTTTCCATATTAAGAAACTATCCCTCAGTGTATACATTTGTGGTACATTTGCATCAGTGGAACATTCTTTTCCTTGTAAAGAATATGCCAACTGTACACATTTGATGTACTGTATCATCATCAGTGGAACATGGTACTGTACATTGCACACATACTTCTATGCAAAATATAGGCTAACTCATCCCATATCTCTCCTCAGCACACATGTACAACATACTCTGACTTCACAAAATACATTATACAAATTATTATGAACATTAATAAAGAAAAATGAAACTGTAAAATAACATTAAACAGTAAAATCTCCTCTCGTCATCTCAACAAAGTTGCGACGATATGAAGTAGGCGTTGATTTTCTTCTGGTCTTTCACTACTCTATTATGTCATAAAGAGGCACATTACAGGACAAGTCATTCGCTGGGCTTGGTAACAATAAAAGTTGTTTTTGGAATAACAAGGAAGTTTTCAGTTCTGTAACTAAAGGCCATTGCACACTGAGTCCGAAATTCGCATCCGAAATTTTTGCACGTTAAAAAAAAAATTCGACCTCACGTTATGTCAATCACACTGTCTACGAAACTTTCGTCCTGATATCTTCCTAAAGAGATTATAAAGAGGAACCAGAGAGCTGCAGCAGAACTTAAAATCAGCCACATTTATCTCATGTCTAGATGAAAACAATCTGTTTATAAAGCCTGTCACCAGTAACTTCCTGTTGTCTTTTGGCAATAAATATTTAATAATGGAGAGACAATAATTCTGCTTATGGCTGTGAGTGAGTTATTAATAAAGCGCAGTACAGTATGTAGGCTAAAGAGAGGTTCTCAACAATGTCATGAGTCAAACAATGAGGCAAATGACTCTTATGAACTAGTTATTTTAATGAGTCAAAACGATACACGAAACAGACTCAGTTTTGCTAATAGTGAGTCAGTTGTTGGAATCTGCGGCCCTGTCCCAATACCCAGGGCCGGATTAACCATTAGGGCAACTGGTCACTTGCCCAGGGGCACATGACATCTAAGGGGCCCTGACAGGGGCGTTTTTGATAATACAATTTTCCAACGTTAAACAATTCTTCAATAATTAGCCTATTGTAAATGTGATTTGTTTTTTTTCATGCATTAAAACTATTTCCTAATAATATTAATAAGAACATGCTAATTAGTCTCTTCAGTTATGTCACGCCAGCGCCCAGTAGGCTAGTAATTTTCTTCTTCGCGCAAATACTCGGATTTTAACTAGCAGCGCCCTTTTTTTGTAAATAAAAATGGCTTAACCGCTATCTATGCATTTAATATTCTATCTATGCATTTAATAAAGAAAAACGTCTTGACAAAGATGACGGGACGCCGTACTTGACACTTTTGGTGTTTGAAACAGATAGGCTAAGTTTATGACGATGTGAACATATTCAATTCAAAACGCAGACGACGACTTGTTTAGAACAATCATCAGCCATACAAGGTAAGCTATGGGTTTTTAGTCTGGCCCGCCGTGGCATGGTCAGCAATATTTTTTGCAGTACACAGTGTATCATCAACTGTACCCCCGATAGAATTCTATTAGGTCACACAGTTTAGTTGTTCAGTGTTATGATAACAGGTTAAACGTCGTAATTAGCCAGCATAGGAGAGATGGTGCTCGATGCAGAGCCAAATGGGAGGAGCTAGAGCTCGAGCTCCCCCTTTTCTGGAGCTCCAGCTCCACCTCGCTATGTTTAGTGAGTGGGGATTCGCTGCAGCGTAAAATGGGAGGAGCTAGAGCTCTAGATCTAATCCCTCGCTGGATATAGTGGACAGAACATGATGCGCTATAAAGCCTGTTAATGTTAGTGCGAGTTCAACCGTGATAAAAAGACAAGTTTGTTTTGATGCGCAAGATGTTGGCATACATAATATTGTATTTCTCTAATATTTGTCATGATTGATTAATTATTTATCGTTTCTGTGACAAACGCGTAAACACTTAATAAGACCATTGCTCACACTATGCGTGTGTTTTTCTAAAAACTGTTGAAACTTTGTTTCTGTGTATTATTTTCTCTTTATTACGATGAACAGTTTCGTTGTTTTCCTCACTTTTTAAAGCTGATTTGTACAAAAGCGTCTGCTATATGATTATGTAAATTACTAGACTTAAAAGGCAATGTGAAAGCTTACTATCTGTGCACCCGTTTATTTTTTGTCCACTGCATTAACGTGTGTGTTATTTGTGAATTAATCTAAATCATCTGATTAATTTATGAAATAAAAATAATAAGACTATAGGTTACCTAATCTGCCCTTTTTGTACGTACATGTAAAAGGCTACTCCAACAGGCCAGTTGTAATTTTTTTTGTTATATTGTAAATTTAAATGGAATATTGACTGTAATTTTGGATAGACTCAACCTTGATAGGCTATGCATTAAGCTATTTTAATGAAATGGAAACAAGCAGTCCAGTACTCTAAAACCAGCCATGTGACTTCCCACACTAAAGGAAAAACAAGATAACAAAATGTGCTCTGAGATTATCCACCCAAATTTGGGAGAAGATAATTTAAAAGTCACTTGCTCCACTCTCCCACAAGTGTTGAGTTGGATTTATTTGTTTCTATTAGCCTAAATTAGAAAAATGTTCATCTAACATAAAATTAATCCTAAATCTAGATAAAATGTTATAAGATAAATAAAATAAAAAAATAACATAAGTATATCCCAAGAACACAACACTTTTTTTCCACACAACATTTTTGGTATAATAAGATAAAATAATACATTTTATGAATATATTTCAAGAACACACTTCACATAACATTATAATATTTTACAAAACTCAATCAATTTATTTTCATAGTACCCCCACTGGTAGATTCAAGTTCAATTTGATTTGATTTATACAGCACATTTTATAACAGCCACTGATTGACCTAACGTTAAGTGCTTTACAGAACTACAAAATTAAAAGAGAATAATACTCGCATAACAGCACAACACAGATAAGTGCAGCAAAGCTAAGAGCAGCCTTAAACAGGACAGGAGTAGCAAAAACATTATCGGACTTAAAATATAAAATAAGAAAACAGAAATGGCAAAAAAAGTATCAGACAGACTTATCAATAATAAAACAGAGATGGCAGTGTCAGACTCCGGTAAAAAGGAAGGTTTCAGGCATCATTTATGTGTGGAAATAAATCTGATATGAATTGGATGTGCATTTTTGACCTGCCATTTAAGCGGACAGATCGTACATTCTGTCAATGCGAGTCGTACGTCATTAAAAATGTGTCTTTTTATAACTGTTCGTGGTACAGATATCTATAACAAATGAAACAACTCTTGTTGAATAACAGAGTATTCATTTTGTTCATTTGTTAAATAAAAATCGATCTGGCGCTGAAATATGTTGCTTTTGAAATCATGCTGAGTGTTCGTAGTCGCTGCTGCTGTCAATTTAGCGACAAGCAGTTTCTCTAAATAACGCTGCCTAGCATAATTATTTCTCTCCCGATAGAGCCCGTTTCCTTACGCTTCCTCCTAATCCATATCTTTATCTTGGCCTCACTGTAGAAGTAACCATGGTAACTGATAGAGTTACCACCTAAAATGGCGTCGCCTTCCCGGAATGCAACGCTGCGGGAAAATATCGTGACGTAACTCTTTGATAGCGAGAAAGTTAACCTGCGCATGCGCGGCCCCGCCCACTAAATCTCTCTCTAGCGAGGGGAGGAGCTGGAGCTCTAGCTCCTCCCATTTGGCTCTGCATCGAGTACCACTTGTATTTACTACTTACCAACATCTGACACACGTGAACTGATGCCAAATATCGCGATGTGTTCGGTACGAGACTTCTTCAGGCTTCTAAGGGTTTGAAACTTGCTGGCCCAGAAAAGTTCATTAAACACATCGTTAATATAGTCCAATTTAGTCATTTAATCAAAAATATCTTAATTTGTGTTCCGAAGATGAACGAAGGGGTTGGAACAACATGAGGGTGAGCAATTACTGACAGAATTTTCATTTTCATACTTAATAATCGTGACCGCCAATAGCAGCGCTTACTGATCGTGACGTGGGCCAATAGCAAAGCAGAATCATTGTGGGAAATACCGACTGTATTAACGAATAAAGGTAGAATTTGTGTTCTTATCGTGTTTAACACATCTGTATTTGCCTGCGCGAGTATATCCAACTTGAAAAATCGCAGTTTGAATTTACAGTTACCGTCGAAGAGAAACATAGCTCCTATCTGCCCTATATAAATAACCGCCTGTACACTCTTTAGGATGTGGAGGGTAGGGCGATGAGGCTGCGAGCTACACCTATGAACCATTGAATCACTTTGCTGGCTGGTGCACCGGCTAATCGTGGTTGCCTTGATGCACTTGCTGATCTGGCCGGGTTGACACTCATCGGATGCCTTCCACAAATGGGTTTTTTGCATTTTTTGCCTTGTTTCTTCATGATAATGACATCAAATGAGAAAAGAACTAATGCTAACATTTCATATAACATTAAAACACAATCAAATCATTCAATCATTTTAAATATTTACAATCTGCACATCGGTCCGTTCATTATTCTCTTTCGGAATGAAAGATGAAATTTAAAAAAGGGTGCAGCTTGGTTTTTTGTTTAAAAAGAAATGGCTGTATTTTGTTTTCCAAATGTATTGTTGTCATCAAATAATAGTATTAGAAAATTGGATGACCGATTTTAATTTGTAATATTTATTTGTAGCCTATGTTTATTGTATTTCATTTGCATAGTATACCTGCTACGGCAGTTGATTGGAACGAATGCCTTAAATATATAAATAAATGAGCACTAAATATTTAATATTCAATTATTTTAATGATCACAATTAAAGTTTTAATTGTATTAACTGAACAAGCGCAACATTCAGCATTCAATCAAATATTCTAAAATATGTATTATTATTAATAATTTTATTTCAACATAATATCTCGTTATTTCGACATAATATGTGTGGGTGCAACAAGCAAGATGTGCATTTGTAAATCCGGTGACGCGTGCATTGATTTTTATTAATAATCTAGTGTTTTCTGACAGTGTCGACTCGGCTGCAAAGACGAAGTTGACGATCGCCGTATAGTGAACGCGCCTATAGAGAGAAATGCACATAGGGTGACCAGACGTCCCGAAAAATTCGGGACAGTCCCGAAATCGAAACTGTTGTCCCGAATCCCGAATCTGGCCCTAATTGTCCCGAAAATTATACTAAAGCAAAATCTTGAGTAGTTATTGTCTTATAAACATTAAAAACTGTCTGCGGAGGTTGAGGCCGGCGACACACTGGCTGCGTGGCGTGTCCGTTTTTATTTCGGCTCCCTGTTAACAGGTTAGAGCTTGCACACTGCCTGCGTGACACGTGCGTCTCAGGCGCGCCTCGAGCCGCGCGGAAAACGCGTGCATGCTAGAAACAGAACCGACGCCTATTTTTCACGCGACACGCAAGCCTGCAAAATAGCAAGCAAAACAGAATAGGAAAAGATGTTTGTATGTCATTTTGACATGAAAACATATTAATAAATGACATTTTGATGTTTGAAAGTTTAAGTTTTTACATAAATGCAGATATAAATGTAATAAAAAAAAATATATGATCGATTTTCAAATATTGCACCTGTCAATACAGAATAATGACAGACTGTTGAATAAATCAATTTTATCTTTGAATAAAAATATGTTTGGTTCAGGTTTGAAATTCATTATCTTTTATTATAGGCTACGCAGTCTGATATCATAGAAGCCCCCCATCCCGTCACCCCAGACCCATAGACACCCCCCCCCCCCCCCCCCCCCGCCCGGTCCCGAATTTCAGCCAATCTCATCTGGTCACCCTAAATGCACATAATGGATTACATAATCAGAGAGTAGCCTTTTTCTTTTCGTTTTGAATTATTTCGTTTAAAGACATTTCAAGCTTTGTGTATTTGATGTATTTCTCATGTCTGTGTGTGAGGCATACAATGAGTTTCGTTAAGTTAGGATGAGATGCGCTCCAGTTAACGTGCAATGCAAGATTATCATTTTTTTATTATTATTTATTAAATCTTATTGATCTTATTTATTAAATACAGGCTGATGAAAAATGTATTAAAATTAAGATACAATTTATACAAAACGAAATTCACTTTTACTCGTGCTGTTCACTTTTCATAAATCAACATACATGGGGAAAAAAATAACATTATAACATTTTAACAAATATGAAAATAAATGCGCTTATTTAATGGCTACAACAGTATAGGCCTACAGCCTCTCTATTTGTACAAATTGCTGCACATTCATTTAATTCTGAATTTTGCACACACAAGTTGATAGGCATTTGTTCAAATCAAGTTCATGATAATTGTGCGTGCATTTATTAATCATTATGATACTAAAATCATAACAAAGTAGGTTATGCTATGTACAAAAAAATCAGATGAGCCCAGAATATTCCAAACTGCCGTAGCCAAGGCGACATCTAGTGTATATAAACTTATTACACCGTCGTGCTAAGTCATAGGGTCCGTGCACTTTTTGATCATTTCATTTCCTGTTTAGAATGGAATAAGGAGAAATGAAAACCAGCTCGTTTATTCGTTTTTTTGGCTAGATTTTGGCTAGATTTTTCATTTTTCGTTTACAAGTCGGTTTATGGGTTCGATATTTCATTTGCACACGTGGGCGGCGCTGAAACGCCCCTTTCATCTGATTGGTCAAACCGCTCCGCCTTCAGTAAGCTGTGAGCTTTTCTTTCTGTCAGGCAGAATAAGAGTCAGTAGGCTACGAGTGCGGCACTGACAAATGCCCTTTAATGAAATAATGTCTGAAACCACCACTCACTGTTAACTACACACACTATTTGATTTAGAAATATGTTGCTGGTCACGTAATTCGTGCTGCTGCGACTTGCAAGCAACCCCATTAATGTGAGCCACAGTATATGACAGATTATATTAGCATATTTCCCATTGATAAATACAGTGCAAATAGTTCCGTCTCTTTGGATAAAAGGGAAGTGGAAATAAAAATCAATAATAGGCTGAACTGTACCATGATAATATGTCCGTAACATTTACCACTCTAGTCTTTTATTTACATCAAAAGGCAGGTAGGCGTGTGTGACATATAGCCTATGGGCTATAAATAATTTTGAATAGAAATAAAGTTTATATTTTTTTAATTTAAGCATGTGTAGCCTACTCAGTTCACATGAAAAGAAAGAGACAGAAAAGAGAGAAGCCAGAATCAGTGAACGTAAATTAAATAATGACAAAATTACCAGGTTTGGGATTAATTGTTATTATTATTATGAGAAATTGACTCCGCCTAGAACTTTGATGCTTCACCAAACTCAGCTCAGACCCTCAGACTGGTCTAACTTGCTTCTAACTGGTCAGACTTTCCCAAAAAATCCATCGACTTGAGTTATCTGAGCAATGAAGGCCGTAATACTTAATGCTGTCCACTAGAGGGGGCGACAGGATAATAAGTGTTTTCTACTCTCTTTCCCTGTTTGCATCAGTTTAAATGACAAATAAATAAATGCATGAATTTCATTATGATAACAGGTTAAACGTCGTAATTAGCCAGCATAGGACGCAAATGAAAATACAATTTGATATTTGTGATATTTAAACTGTGTATTATTAATAAATATTGTTTCATATCTTGTTCATGCTTTACACATTTTAACCAGTGCTAATTTAAATAAAATGAATGAATAGAACTATATAATAATTAATTATAATATGGTAACTTTGGTCCAAAGTAATCTGTGATAAACAGTGTATAGGCCTACTATGTTTCATCTGCTTATTTATTATAGTCAAAATAATCCAGCAATTATGTTTTATCGAATGTTATTCGAATTCAAGATGTAGAAGCTCAGATCAATAATGAGGCGTACAGGCCATAAATAACAAATAGACATTACAACATTTTTATTATTCATAAGAATTTAAGTTAATAACATCTAAAACAAAGAATACATGTATTACAGGGCAAGTATAAGTATTAGTATTTTTAATGTTTTTGAAAGAAGTTTCCTCTGCTCATCAAGCCTGCATTTATTTGATCAAAAATACAGAAAAAAAAGTAATATTGTGATATATTTTTACAATTTAAAATAATTGGTTTAAATGATCATTTATTTCTGTGATGCAAAGCTGAATTTTCAGGATCATTACTCCAGTCTATCACATGATCCTTTAGAAATAATTCTAATATGATTATTCATTATCAAAGTTGGAAACAGTTCTGCTGCTTAATATGTTTTCATAACCTGTGATACTTTTTTTAGGATACTTTGATGAATAAAAAGTAAAAAAAAAAAAAAAAAAAAAAAGCAAATTTTTTTAAAATAGAAATCTTTTGTAACAACAATATACACTACTGGTCAGTAATTTGAGGTCAGTATTTATTTTTTTATTTTTTTAAATAAATCAATACTTTTATTCAGCAAGGATGTGTTAAATTGATTTAAAAAAAAGTGATAGTAAAGAAGATTTATATTATTAGAAATTATATATATTTTTTAATAAATGCAGTTCTTTTTAACCTTTTATTCATCAAATATATTAGGCAGCAGAACTGTTTCCAACACTCATAATAAATCAGAATATTAGAATGATTTCTGGGGCTGTTTACACCTGGCCACTTCATGCGTTTTCTCAGATCGGATAGCTATCCGATCGTGAAAAGACCAGGGGCGCCTGTTTCAGAAAGGAGGTTAAGTGAAAACTCAGAGTATGTTAACCCTGAAATGAGGGAAACTCTGGGTTTTCTGTTTCAGAATGGGAGGTATGTTAAACCTGAGAAAGCAGAGTAAGTCAAGCCCGTTTCTGAAAGAGAGGTAACTTATACTCAGAGTCAGTTACCATGGTAACTTACTCTGTGAACCTAACCTGGCCGGGAGCAGGTTTTCTTCGGTAAACCCAGAGTTTCTTTCGGTCTCCTCCCCTTTTTTAAAGAGGAAGTGGTGTTTAAACACCTCATTCATTCTTTCAGTACATTTTTATTAATAAAATTAATCTTTAATTAATAAATACAATATTGCTATTTTTACTGTTTTTTTTTTTTTTTCAATTTTTTAAATAAGATGAAGTCTATTAACTCCTTAACTGGCAACTGAATATACAGTAGTAGATTAGAGTTACATAATGTAGTTCTAAACAAATTCTACAGAATTAAACTGTGGCATTTACTGAAAATCACTGAACTCTGTTCATCTGTGCAACAGAAGTTGATGGACCGTCCTCCTGCTGTTCTTCCACTTTGGGGGCGGGGGGAGAGATAAGACTACCCATTTATACTTAGCTTTAAACTTAGATTCTACTCCTCATAAAAATGTGAAAAAATCTGAATGTGTAGATTGTTTGATGTGACACATAACATTATCCCCATCGTCCTGTGAAGATGAGTACACTTTATAACACTATTTGTCATAATTTCTGGTGTATTGAGTAGGCTACTTACAACTGCCTGCAGGTTTTGTTGGGACAGGAGGCTCCAAAAGACAGATATTACCATCGGAATCTGTTGGGACCAACAAAAAACCCAACCCAAAGTAAAATAAATGGAAATATCAAAAATAGCCTATATAAGAAATAACACATATGTAAACCTCTTACATTTTATGAAGGCCCTTGGATCTTCGGGAGTGACTGGCTCTGAAGTCCCTCCAGGAATTCCCCCAGCCAAAAATGCTGCTGCACTGCTAGACACTGGGATGCTATTTAGTTATTTAATATGTCAAATATTTGTAAATTCAGGTAGCCTACACCCATGATATGCTCAAACCTTACCTGATTGAATTATGTTCTTATATTTAATTTTCAGCTGCTGCCATGTTCTTTTAATACCTGCAGGATTGCACCCATGAAAATTAAAATTAGGTTGAATAACATACTGTTCTTCCAGTTTCACCTCTGATATTATAACAGTTGGGTAAGTTACTCTAAAATAGTTATTAATTACTAACTACAAATGACATCTTCAACCGTGTAATTAGATTCATGTAATAATGACTATCTTTAGAAAGTATTGGTCTACTTATTAATAAATCCCATATCAACCTCAACCACTTGAACAATACAAGGAGAGACAAGAAACTGCACTTTTAATGCTTTCAAATAAACAATATACAATTGCATGGATTATTCTTGAATTGACCAAAGTGTGTAGAGGGAGAAGGTTACATAAAAAATATACCTTTTAAAAATGTATGTTAAATATACAGAATTGTTCTATAGTCTAATGCAATTACATCAGATTTTACTTCAAATTACAGAAGAATTAAGAGTAATCCCTTTAATTAAATGACAGTATTTAGATGACTTGGTAATTAATTACACCCAACACTGTATAACTAATTAAAATGTAAACATACGCATTGACTCGAGCAACTATTTTCTCCCTAGCTAACTCTAGTTGTCCTTCGCTGCTGCAGCCGATATTTAAAAAATAATAATATGTCTTCTTACGCTTGCAGAAGCTGGTGAGAAATATGCAGACCTCTTTTTGTCTGGCGCTGTTACCATGGTGACTCATAATATCTGCACTCCATTGATAATGGCTTTTTATAGTGGTGGTGCACGCGCTTAACTCAGAGTCAGTCAACTCAGAGTTGATTGAACTAACTAATTTCCGCTGTTCTGTAACCGAAAACTCAGAGTTTCCCATCTCAGGGTAAGCCAACTCAGTTGAACCTCCTTTCTGAAACAGGCCCCAGGGGCCCGTTCTTCGTACGTCGCTAACTCAGTTAGCTGGATTTGATTGTTGGAGATTTGGCATGATCTTGGATTGTTTGGTTCTTCGACGCTCATCCTGGACTTGCTGTCATAGCAACAGGTGCCCAAGCTTAAACCTGCTCGGGAGCAGGCTTATTTCATGTTAACAGGATTAGATCCCGGCTTTATAAGCGGAGGTGATACGGGAAGTCTTTCGCAGCCATGTCTTGTCCGTTTTTACGACAAGAACCTGTCGCTGAAGGTGGTCTCACGCTGCACAATCCACTGCCGCTTTCTGAGCATGTAGCCTGACATCAAACAATTCACCATTTACCTTGGAGAAGCGAGTCCAGAATATATCAAATAATACAAAAAGTAATGTAATCAAAAAGTATGCAGTTGACTGATTAAAAATATCTTAGATGGTGTGTGACTCCATGTCCTACATCACAAATGTGGAAGCAAAATGGCCTGGTTCTGTGCATGACTCCAGGATTTTCAGAGAGTCACATTTATGCACATTATTTGAACGTGGTAAGGAAATATTTAATATCAAGCTCACTGTATTACATACATTTATTCTGAGCCTAACAAAACTGCATTTTTCCAGGTGCTTACGACGGGATCCTGCTTGGTGACAGGGGCTATACCTGCAGGCAGTATTTCATGACGCCATTCCCTGACCCAAACCCCGGACCGCAAACCCGTTTCAATGCAGCTCTAGCCAGGACAAGGGCACGCATTGAAATGACCTTTGGGCAACTAAAGGAAAGATTTCAGTGTCTGAGGGTTGCACCTGACAGGGCCTGTGACATTATTGTTGCATGTGCCATACTCCACAATAGTGCCACCATCAGAAAGGAGAGGACCCCTGTGGTGGAGGTGCAGCCTGATGATGACCTCCAGCCAGTGCACTTGGACCAACCTAGTGGCAGAGCTGCACGGGACAGAATTGTGGAACACCATTTTTTTTTTTTTTTTTTTTAAACAAAAACCTTCATTAAATGAATAGAAGACAAGACAACATGCTTAGTTCCTTGAGTTTTATTTCAATTATTCTTTGTCAAGAAAAGCCAATGATGGTCATCTTTTGCCTGCAATAAGATATATTGTTATCCAAGGTCAGCAATAGTACTCTGTGTGAAATAGTGTATTTAGCACTTACTCTGAAGTTCCTTTTGAAGCAACTCAATCTCTAGTGCCAGTTTTTTCTTCTTTAAGGTGTCAAGTTCTATTTCTCCCCTTCATTTTTCTGTTTTTTCAGGTCAAAATACTAAATTTTCTGTTGTAGATTCCGTTTATATACGGATATCACCCTGTGCCATGTTTGGATAAAAAGAATAAAAAAAAATAAAAAAGAACTGTCAACACAAGCCTCATGCAACAAAAATAAAAAGTACAAGTAGGTTACTACACTGCCCACCTCTGTATCACTTTGTGCAGTAGGCCTTTCCTCCTGCAACTCATATTGCAGTCAGAAATAATATGTACACAAGTTACTATAAATGAAGTAAAGTTATTTATGCACTTACAAGTACTTCCTCCAAAGGACAGTCATCTGAGAGGGTTTCTTCACTGTCCTGTGCAATGGAAACAAATGGGCATTACAAAGTGTTGCACTTTCTTCCCTTTTGATGTAAAGTTAGAAAAAGTCCACTTACTGCACATATTTCAGCCACTACTTTCTTGGGAACAGGTACAAGTGTTGGTGTATTATGTAAAACTGCACAAAAGAGGAAACACAATGGCATTACAATGAACTACACTATATGAACAAATGTGATCAGTAACTCATGGCAAAATATTCTTACATTAAGTTCAGCAGTTTTCACCTTCACAAGTCAAAGCAATTGATCACTACTCAATATTTAACAGCTGAAATTACTGTACCAGCCATTTGGATTATATAGGCCAACTTAATTTAATGCGGCAAAAAAAAAAATATATATTTTACAGTGTAGCAAGCTCATTTAAAGCTCATTTACCAGTAATGAAGGTGTTGCTGCTACTGGTTCCTGGCTGTTGGTCTGAGGAAGAGCTGCCCCCAGGGATGCCCTCCACAATGGGTCGGTTCACATTTAACCCCAGGGCCAGCTCTACTGCTGGGGTATAATGTGGTATAATGTGAGGGAGCAGGACCACCACCTGTTTGTTTTTTTTCAGCTCAGCCTTTTTCTTGGTTGCTGTTATAAACAGACAAACACATTTAACGGTGCTTTTCTTTTGTAAAAGAGACAAAGAACAGTAGAAGTAGAAAAGATTACCATTTTGAAGAATATTCTTGTACTTCCCTTTTACTTGTTCCCATGTTCTAGTGCAGTGTTCTTCAACCCTGCTCCCGGAGGACCCCCAACACTGCTGGTTTTCTTTGTCTCCCTAATCAAACACACCGGATTCAATTCATCAACTCATTATCACATGGGTTAATGAGCTGATGAGTTGAATCAGGTGTGTTTGATTAGGGAGACAAAGAAAACGTGCAGTGTTGGGGGTCCTCCAGGAGCAGGGTTGAAGAACACTGTTCTAGTAGGTCCTGAGGTGGCTCTGACATTAAGCAATTATGAAATGATTAAAATACAAGAATATACACTGTAATAAGTGATATAACCATAACATGGAACACTTACGCATTTCATTTGTCTGCTACTTTTTGCCAGCCCTCTCTCCTGGCTTTTGCACACTTTGAGGTGTTCCCTGGCGTTTTAATTAAGGTTTCATATTCTGCATAACCTTCAATAACTCTTGCTCTGCTGCGGAGAAAAACTGTGCGCGCTCTTTGGCCATGGTGAGCAGCCAATAGCAGCGTTGCTGATCAATGTTTCTACTATCGATACATATCCCCTTTTAAACCAGCGCATGAACGCGCAGTTATCTCAGATAACTCAATCCAGCTCTACTAATCATAACTGGCAGGTGTGTTCGAAGAAACGAATTAGTCAGATCATGATTAGGCCGATGATATCACCTTGGATGTCTCATAATTTGATCTTGGATGTTTCAAGCAACGTACGAAGAACGGGCCCCAGTTGCTATGACAGCAAGTCCAGGATGAGCGTCGAAGAACTCAGTTAGCTGGATTTGATTGTTGGCGATTTGGCATGATCTTGGATTGTTTGGGTCTTCGACGCTCATCCTGGACTTGCTGTCATAGCAACTGGGGCCCGTTCTTCGTACGTTGCTTAAAACATCTGAGATCAAACGAGACATCCAAGATGATATCATCGTGCTAATCATGATCTGACTAATTTGGTTCTTCGAACACACCTGCCGGATATGATTAGTATAGCTGGATTGAGTTAGTGAGATAATTGCGCGTTCACGCGCTGGTTTAAAAGGGGATATGTATCGATAGTAGAAACATTGATCAGCAACGCTGCTATTGGCTGCTCACCATGGCCAAAGAGCGCGCTCAGTTTTTCAACGCAGCAGAGCAGGAATTTTTACTGGAAGGGTATGCAGAGTTTGAAAAATATAATTAAAACGCCAGGGAACACTGGGAATCAAAGTGTGCAAAAGCCAGGAGAGAGGGCTGGCAAAAAGTAACAGACAAATTAAATGCGTAGGCTAAGTGTTCCATGTTATGGTTATATCACTTATTACAGTATATATTCTTGTATTTTAATAATTTCAGAATTGCTTAATGTCAGAGCCACCTCAGGACCCACTAGAACATGGGAACAAGTAAAAGTGAAGTACAAGAATATTCTTCAAACTGGTAATCTTTTCTACTTCTACTGATTAGTCTCTTTTAGCAAAGACATTTTAAATGATGTGTCTGTTTGTCTGTTTATGGTTATCTGCAACCAAGGAAAAGGCGGAGCAGAAAAAAACAGGTGGTGGTCCTGCACCCCCACGTTATACCCCGGCAGAAGAGCTGGCCCTTGGGCTAAATGAGAACCGACCCATTGTGGAGGGCATTCCTGGGGGCAGCTCTTCCTTAAGGCCTATTTATACTTCTGCGTCGGACCTACGCCGGAGCCTCTACGCTGTAGGCAACGCGTTGGTTTTAATTTATACTTCTGCGTCGTTGTCCGCGTTGACGCGCAATTACTCATGCAGAGGGACCATGTGAAACCCGAGGGAGGGGTTCTAGCAGACCAATCACAGCGCTTGCGTCCGCGTAGAATTGACGCGTTGTTACATTTTTGGAGAGGTGCGCATCAGGGTACGCCAAAGGGTACGCGCGCTAAGCACAGCCTACGACGTAGCTACGGCGTAAGTTCGACGCAGAAGTATAAATAGGCCTTTAGACCTAAAGCCAGGGACCAGTAACAGCAACACCTTAATTACAGGTAAATGAGTTTTAAATCATCTTGCTACACTGTAAATAATTTGTTGCTGCATTAAATTAAGTATGTCTATAATCCAAATGGCTGGTACAGTATCAGCTCCGCTTATGAAGCCGGGATCTAATCCTGTTAACATGAAATAAGCTTGCGCACCTGTTGCTATGACAGCAAGTCCAGGAGGAGCGTCGAAGAACCAAACAATCCCAGATCATGCCAAATCGCCAATAATCAAATCCAGCTAACTGAGTTAGCGACGTACGAAGAACGGGCCCCAGGTGCGCAAGCTTAAACCTGCTCGGGAGCAGGCTTATTTCATGTTAACAGGATTAGACTGCGGCTTCATAAGCGGAGCTGATACGGGAAGTCCAGCGCTTATGAAGCCGGGATCTAATCCTGTTAACATGAAATAAGCTTGCGCACCTGTTGCTATGACAGCAAGTCCAGGATGAGCGTCGAAGAACCAAACAATCCCAGATCATGCCAAATCGCCAATAATCAAATCCAGCTAACTGAGTTAGCGACGTACGAAGAACGGGCCCTGAGGTACGAAGAACTGAGATTTTGCGTTACAAT
Organism: Leuciscus leuciscus; assembly: GCF_965113295.1. Taxonomy (NCBI): domain Eukaryota; kingdom Metazoa; phylum Chordata; class Actinopteri; order Cypriniformes; family Leuciscidae; genus Leuciscus; species Leuciscus leuciscus. Next base: position 9,652,418 of record NC_138726.1, on the reverse strand, counting down.
AGTGCACTTTCTGAGATATATATTTTTTCTCGTGACTGGTGAGATTGTCGTTTACATGATTAATTTGTTGGAAACGCACACTTATTTTCGACTTGTCGGAGTCGGGCTTTAACTACAGCACAAACTGTTTGCATTGCCTTAAGATTATTTGCGAGTGGCTCTTTCCTTTACACTATTGGAGATGCGGAGAACTTGATGGAAAGTGCTGTCTGTCGTGTCATTCGGAGTTTACCTGGCGCTTTTAGGTTTAAAAAAACAGTTTTAGGTTTTTTTGTGGCATTTCCAAGCCACTTAAAGGAGCTGTATGTAGTTTTCAGCGGCCTCTAGCGGTGATGTTTCAGATTGCAACCAATAAGTTGACAAGCGCGTGCTCTTGCGCGTGCTCGAATTTATGAGCGAGCACTGTGGATACCGGCCAGACTGAGACGCGTCACGCAACACACCAGAGAGAGCATCCCACAACATGCTAGAAACTCAGGTAAACTCCCACTGCAACGTTACAATAATAGGCTACTTTTATCAGCTTGACGTTGAACTAATGCTCCATGCTCGTACCATGATAAGAATGGAACCCTATCAACCGTGCCGAATTTTGCCACTGCAAGCACTACTTCACATTTTCTTCAGGAAATGTATACATTCTAGGTTTGTAGATAAGGTCTCTCCATGATTCAAACGCCCTGCCGATGTTGATCCGTGTTTTTTCACCCGAAGTTCATCCGATTCACGTCTGGCCTTTAATACGAGCTTCAGCAGAAAGAAAAAAACGTTTTATTGTTTTTTTTATCAATATGTGGAGTTTGTGTTGGAGTCTGTGTTGTGCTGGGAGCAGGTCGTTTCTTAGTGTTATCAGACATGTCATAAGTTGCATGAGTCATAAGTCCATGTCATAAGTTGCAGTGTCGTCGCTGTTGAGTGGAAAATCAGTAGGCTAGACGAGGCGAGAGGCTCGGGAGCGCTCTGCGCATGCAGGTGACGTCACTGGATTTCGCGGTAAATCCGACCCGGCACCTTCACATAAACATAAGAATACTTGCTTTCAGAGGTAATAGCAAAACCCGAAAAGTGGATCATTTTAATGTGATATCACAACCCCTTCACACACAGGCAATAAAAAAAGGATTCGTTTTAGTAGAAAAGCTACATACAGCACCTTTAAGACCCAATGTTGTAAAGCAGTTTTTTTTTTAAGCAGTTTTTTTTTAGGCTATCATAATTTTTTATGAAGATCATGCATTCATGACCATGCCGATTACAGTATATGTTACTCAGGCTTCACTAACGTGATTGGTACCATAGACTATAGGCTAGACCAGGGGTCGGCAACCTAAGGCACGCGTGCCAAATGCGACTCTGATACTTTCCAGACAAGTTACATACTCTCCTGTCACTTGTTTCAAGAGCTTCACTTGGTCAAAAACCAAGTGATAACCTGTACAATGTAAAATTGTCAACATCAAATTATGTACTACATATTACAGCATTGTTTCAATACAAGACATACCAATGGACTCGCGCAGCTTTCTGTCTTCTTTGGGCACCAGATGTTCCTTCCTCACCCGAAACAAAGGACTTATTCGATTAGCTTGCGTTGATATAAGGACTGGTCTTCCTTCTCTGCTGTAAAACAAGAAAGTCTCGACTTACTCTATGTGCAATTACTATTGTTCTTGAAACATAAATTAAGACAGTTATAAATAAGTTATTATTTGTATAGCGCTTTTCACAATACAGATTGTATCAAAGCAGCTTCACAGTATTAAATTAAAATAATACAACAATGTTTGTTTCAAGAGGAATTTATTGATTGATAAAATTAAATTAAATATCCCCAAAATATCCCCAACTGAGCAAGCCAAAGGCAACAGTGGCAAGGAACCGAAAAACTCCATCAAGTGACCTAATGGTGTCCTAAAACTCCATCAGGTGACCTAATGGAGAAAAAAAACCTTGGGAGAACCCAGGCTCAGTCGGGGGCCAGTTCTCCTCTGGCATTTATGAGCTACAGGCCGGATTGTAGTTTGAACTGTAGGATTATATGAATGCCTGGCTGAAGAGATGCGACTTTAATCTAGTTTTAAACTGGGAGAGCGAGTCTGAGCAACGAACAGTATCAGGAAGACTATTCCAGAGTTTTGGAGCCAAATGTGAAAATGCTCTCCCTCCTTTGGTGGTTCTGGATATCCTAGGTATGACCAAAAGCCTTGAATTTAGTGATCTTAAAGAGCGCGATGGATTATAGGGGCGATAGAAGATCCGTTAAATAGACTGGAGCTAAGCCGTTTAGAGCTTTATAAGTCAGTAGCAATACCTTATAATTAATACGGAACTTTATAGGTAACCAATGCAGTGATGATAAAATCGCTGTTATATGATCATATTTTCTTGATCTCGTAAGAACTCTAGCGGCGGCGATTCAGGAGAGAGCATTTGATGAGTAAATACCGATTTCAATATTCTAGAAACTAGTGGTGCACGATATATCGGCCGCCGATATAATATCGGCCGATATGGTCATTTTTTTACACATCGGTATCGTTCCGATGTCAAAATATGGCCGATGTGAACAGGCCGACATTTGACGTGTGAAGTTGAAGATGAAGTTGACGATGCTGACTCGATCTTAGCAGTAGTGAATGTGCCTGAGATAAATACACATTTCATACAGATGACATAAGCAGAGAACAGTCTGTTTTCTTTCGTTTTGAATTGTTCTGTTTAAAAATAGACATTTCAAGCTTTCTATATATGTCTCCGGTCTGTGAGGCAGGTAGATTTCGGTTCATTGATGAGACGCGCTCCAGGTTCACGCGCTCTCGCCTCCGTGTCCTGATTAAATATTTTCTACTATATTTACTTCTTATTTAATTCAATCCAGGCAATTGGTTGATGAAACATTTATCAAAATTAAGATACAATTAATACAAAACGAAATTAAATTTAAAGACAGGCTTTTTGTGCTTTCTGTTTGAGGTCTCTGTGAAAGTTTTAAAGCAGTCTTAGTGGCGCTTTCAGAGCGCTCACGTCAACTGTCCCGTCCGTAACATTGTTAACGCAGTCCAGTGCGACTTATGTTTTTTTCCTCTTCATGACACATTTTTGACTGATCGTTTTTTGACTCGTAGATATTTGAATATATTGCTTGATATTTGATACCCGTTCGAATTAGATTTTTCTCAAAAGTGACAGCACGTGTGATTTGTGGATTACTGATAAGCGCGAGTGGAGAAACAGGCGTTTATTGATTCATTCTCAGTGTTGAGAAACGTATAGCCTTCATGTGTTACGTTATTGTATTAATAATAACTAAAGTAGCCTACCTAATTATGTTACATATTTATTTTGTATGAAAACTAGCGCGTTCGTTACTTGTGGATTAAAAAGTAGGCTACCGTTGTATCAGTGCTGCGCGAGCTCTCTCTCTCACAAACACGGACGCGTGCACACTAGAGGTCTTCACGGGTCAACTTGGATCCGAAAACCCGAGGTCCGACCCGAGACCCGAGCGGTTTCGGGTCCAAAACTCAGACGAATGTCTCGGACACGGGTCGGGTTCGGTATTAGTGGCCTCGGGTCTCGGGTAATTTAAAATAAATATGCTTATTCCAAATGGACCCGAGAAGACCCAAACTATGTTGGGCATTTAACAAAATTGCATTATTTAAAACAACTCTATGACACCGTTCTCTCACTTTTTCTAAGTGAGAGAGCGAATCCGCGCTTCTACGTGCAATGGGCTATAAGCACGGTTGCCTCCGCATTTATTTACTCAGTTATTAATTTGCTTAGTTATATAATTTATAATTTCAATAAGTGAACAACCCCAATAAACTTGGGGTAATCAGATTTTTTTTTTTTATTCATTAGGCTACATTAAAGATCGGAATTTTCTTCAGGAAACTGGCAGACTTGAATAAATAGCAGCAAACAATAAACGATAAAAATTGCAAAAATTGTTTTAATAATTAATCCAAAGTTTGAACATTTATAGGCTAAAACATCTTATTTTGAACGTGCGCTGTGTGACTGTTTACAGTAAGCAGACACGTTGCTCAAATAAAGAAAAGTTGCAAAAATAAAGACATATGCCTACATGGTATTTGACCTGCTATGGCGGTTCTAATGCCTTGTTTTTAATCTGGTTTTATCTAAACAACTTTTTAACAACGGGATTGTAGGCTAAATAACAAAATTTTAGTAAAAGTCAATGACTGGGAGACTTTGGATATTTTATTGAAAATCTGTTATAGGCTACATTTGAAAAACAGCCATCGGTAAATTTTACCCTGTGGTGGTTCTAATGTTAATCATCGTATGGTCCGGTAAATAACATTATGCCAAATTTTATAGGATGTAATGGGTTACCGACCGTGATGTGTGACTGACATTTCAGCACTTCAGCGCGTAGGCCTACTTGCGCGTCTATGTTAAGTGCATTTTTAAGAAACGCAGGGCTGCAGGCTGTGCACAATGTAAATGCCGTTTACGTTCGGGTCCAGTCGGGTTCTAAAGGAAATGGCGTCAGGTCGGGTCGGACTCGGGTCTAATTTTATCGGGTCTGTCTCGGGTCGGGTTTTTCTTTAAAAAAAATTTAATTTATGCACGTCGGGTTCGGGTAAGTAGTGATTCGGGTCGATTCGGGTCGGGTACAGTTTTTAGGACCCGAGAAGACCTCTAGTGCACACACAGAGAGAGAAGATAATTGTAAAATGAAAAATTGACGGGCTAAGTTTAAATTTTGTTCTTGCTTGTTTTTTTTCTGTCAAAATATCAGAAAGTATTTTGTATTATCCATCCGTGTTTTTAAAATTCGTTAAATGACGGACGTTTTACTGTTAACACAGCCCATGTCGGATTGGTCTTATAGCCTAGGCTACTTGTTATTATTTTAAGAATGATTCGTTATGCTATTATTGGACTCCTGTCTATTCATTGTCAACTGTTTTCTATAAATATGTTTGTATTGGCTAACATTTATTCAGTTAATGAGTGTCCTGTTTAAAATGTGCAATGTTCAAACGCAAAGACAGCACGTCACAAATAGAAGCCCTTTTCCCTGTGGTATTTTTTAGTATCATATCGAGGGCTTGGAACCAGAGGGGCGTAAGTGGCATTTTGGGCGAAAATGAGTTCTATATATCAAATTAAAGGTCTTGATGAGCTCTATCTAGTTGTGCCAAAAAGACGCATCAGAAATCAACTTGTATTGAATAAAGCAACAAAACAACAAAGACCTAACACAAAAGTTTGAGCATTGTTTGGAGCCAGAGGGGCGTATGTCCACTTACGCCCTTCTGGCTCTAAAAAATACATGTATGGCCTACACATTGTTTGGAACCAGAGGGGCGCAAGTGGCATTTGACAAACTTTACAGGAGAGCCAAAACAAAATTTTGACCACGCTTCAATCAACTGTATTTATTAACCTTCAACCACAACATTGCAACCACATACTGATGGTGGACAACCAGAATGAGACTTTTACCGCCGCCGTTCCCGCGGCGGCAAACATGGGATGTGTATTTGCTGCCTTTTACCGCTGAGTGGCGCTGTAATCACAGACTTCGAAAAGTGTCAGTTTATTCTCTTTATGACGTAATCTGCCGCGGCAGTAATCTGAGCTGAGGTCACAGATAAATTCAAGATAAATATTGTGGTTAAACGAATCAAATTCATTAAATTTAAACAAAGTAGACACACGTTAACATTGTGTGCCCAGTTTTTCTATAATTTAAAAAGGCTATGTCAATAGGTTACTTGTCATTTACTTCGTGTTATTTTAATGTGTTTGTAGATTTATTAACTGACACATAACAGTGAAATAAATTAAAATAATTTACCGTAAAATTAAAACATTTTCAGGACTTGCAGTTACTAACTGATTTAGTCGGTTTAAGCATTCTTTGTTATATTCAGAATTAAATAGGCTTACATGTTGTTATGATTATCAATTGAATTCTTTAATAAATAATCAACCACAATGCCTACTGCCGCAGCAAAAATAAACCAGTCGAATTTCAAAGTCGTTCGCGAAATGGCTATACCGGGTGGCGCAAGTGACAGGGCAAAACAGCAGCAACTGCGGCATTTTAAAAGGTAAGTTTCCTATCTGTTTATCTAAAAAAATAAAAAAAAACATGGCGCAAGATCTTTTTTCATTATTTGAACAAAAATTAGACTGATTGAATATGTAAAAATATAAACAAACAAAGCAGAGAATAAAACAGACTTTTTGGGAACGACAGCTCAGACGATAGCTCTGTGGTCAATGCATTAACAATAGCCTCTCGGAGCTTCAAGCGATCTGAGATCGAATCTCAGTGTAGCCGACAGTGTTTATGTTTTTCCGTTCTTGATGCTTAAATATGTATCTGTTTATTAAAGTCAGTCATCTTGTTTAATTATCAATTGTACATTACAACATAAATTTGCTACATTCCAGTTGAGCCGCTGCAAAGACGACACATCTGATGAAGGAAGACCGTCAGCCGATTGCACCAGAAAATGAAGATGATGAAGCTCGTCTTTAATCTGCTAAATTATTTTTTTGTGTGTGTGAATCATTCACGAGATTGAGATGACTGACAGTTATACCCGGCCATAGCAACGGAAGACATTTTTCAAAACAGATCGAACAAATCAGAAAAATACTTTCAATACAGTATTGCTTTCAATTAAAAAATAAACAATGAAAATGTAAAAGAAAAAGAAAATGAATTAAGTTTGAAAACCCATCGCACATTTCAAGGTATGAATAAAGTGTCGGGACAGTTTTTTTTAATTTAAACCGGGTTGCATCGATAGAGTTTATTCCCTTTGTGATGCAAAATAAGAAACACAGACTCTTACTCTTGCAACATTTTACATTTCTATTGTCAAAGAAATTGCAGCTAAATTAAAACGGTACAAAACGAAAAAAGTTCAAAGCAACATAAATTAAGAACCGGCGTTTTTCTTTGTCTCTTTCGCGCTGGATATTTTTTTAGTAAGTTTGGTCTCCCTCACTGCGCGCGCGGGTCTTTCTCGAAATTAAGCATTTCAGCGTAAAAAAACACCATACAGCTGATAATACTGTATATGTCGCTGTGTGTCATCCACACAAATCACGAAAGAAAAAACTGTAACAAATAGCCTTTGTTCCTTCAAAGATAAAGCAAGCCTTGCTGAATTCACCTTACAATAAAACGAGGTGGGTCGCGAATTAAAGAGCTCTGTATCTGCTAAATTGAAATTGTGTGTAGAAAACCTTTAAATACAATCAATAAAACTACAATATATAATTTAATAAGATATAGGGCCTACTGTACATAGGCTATGGACTTTTGGAGATTTTGAGATTAATCCTTAAAAGAATTTTGCCTTTGCCTGCTCATCAGGCTGGCTCCGACACTCTCCATATGAAAGATGGAACATTAACACCTCTGTCCTGCACCCCCACGATAAAGCAACTATTGCCTTCTCCAAACCCCCCACAGGCAAGCTGAGTTTGCAAAACAAAACAAAGAGTTTGCCACTTGTCGTGGTGTGCCAAAACACATAATTATTAACTTCAATATTTCATTCAAAACAATCTCAAAACGCTTTGTGACATTTTGAAAAGCCGTGGATGCATTACTGCCACTGGAACCATGAACGCAACAGAATACTGGTTCTGATTTTATTGTTTGTCGTTTAAACGTCATATATATATATATGTTTTAGAACTAGACAAATCTCTCTGCATCAACAATAGACTATAAAATGCATTAATAGGCTAATATAAAAATATCAGTAGTCCAAGTTAGTTCGGGATTCGAACCCGTGTCATCTAAATGATCGTAATGTAAGTTCAACCACTCGGCCACGATTCACTCGTTGCGACATGGCCTAACGTTCCAGTGTGTGTTCGCTCACACGAGCGAGAAGCGCTCTTCATTCAAAAGAACGCGCCGCCGCGTTTGTCGAACACTAATTCAACATGCCAGAATAAAACCTGGCTTTAGAACAATGCATAGCGCCACTCGTCGTGCCAAAAAATTTACAATAATTTAGTTTCATTTATTTCAGTGTTAATGTTTGAGTTAAAAAAATCCTCTACAAATTAAATTAACACAAAGTCGGCTATAAGAGTCCTTTATAGGCTACGTAAAAAAGCAAAGGGCTTAAAGTCTTAACATTTAGGCTACTTTGCTTAAATTCGATACATTTATTTTCAGTAGGGCCTAATACATTTGTAGGGATGTAATTTCAGCTTTACCAACGCTATGTATTCAATTAAAGTTCCAAGAGGTCTGGTCTCTATATTTTCTTCCCAGCTGACACTAATATGCAAGTGCACAGCAAAAATCACAACTTGTGCTTGCTGCGAACGCAAGTTATTTAAGGTGTCTCAACTGTACACAGTCTACCCTACAGTGTGGATTCGTTACAAGGTTTCATTTAATTAAATTAATGTGCAGCAATTTGTACAAATAGAGTCTATAGGCCTACTATGCTGTTGTAGCATTAAATAATCTCATTTAGTATTGTATTTGTTAAAATATTATAATGTTATTTTTTTCCATCTATGTTGAATATGAAAAGTGAACAGCACAAGTAAGCTAGGATGCATTATATCGAGAGATGGATATGGAGTGGGTCAGACATGATTTTGACCACTTCATTAAGTGTTGTTTAGTAGAAAACCTTTCTTTAAAGTGAATTTCGTTTTCTATAAATTGTATCTTAATTTTAATCAATTTTTCATCAACCAATTGCCTGTATTGAATAAGTAAGAGAAGCAAATATAACAGACACTAATCATGGAGGCGCCCGCGCGGTCACTTGCATTGCACGTCAGCTGGAGCGCATCTCATCCTCCTAACTTAACGAAACTCAGCGTATGCCTCACACAGACATGATAAATACATCAAATACACAAAGCTTGAAATGTCTTCAAACGAAATAATTCAAAACGAAAAGAAAAAGGCTACTCTCTGATTATGTCTTTATGTGCATTTCTCTCTAGGTGCGTTCACTACAAATATGGCGATCGTCAACTTCATCTTTGCAGTCGACACTGTCAGAAAACGCTAGTTTATTGATAAAAATCAATGCACGCATCACCGGATTTACAAATACACATCTTGCTTGTTGCACGCACACATATTATGTCGAAAAAACGAAATATTATGTTGAAATAACATTATTATTAATAATACATCTTTTAGAATATTTGATTCAATGCTGATTGTTGCGCTTGTTCAATTTAATAAAATTAAAACTTTAATTGTGATAATTAAAATAATTTAAAATTAAATATTTAGTGGCCAAGTTTTGCGAATTTATTATATAGGCTATTATATGCCTATTGCCTATATTAAGTAGGTCATATTAAGGTATATATTAAGTTTTTTTTTAGCTGTTATGAGAAAAATAAATCTAACGAAATCTAAAATCTAAATCTAATAAATCAAATAAAAAAATCGAACGCCAATTCAAAATGCCAGAATAAAACCTGATTTTTGAACAATGCGTAACGCCACTCGGCCTGGTGTGCCAAAACACTACATTTTAAACTTCAATGTTTAATTCAAAACAATCTCAAAATGCGTTGTGACATTTTTTTTAAAGCAGTAGCCTATACATTAAGGGCATTGAAACCAGGATCTTAACTAAAACGCGTTCCGCGTAATCTCTCAAAAATTATTTCACACTACTCCATTTATTTATTTTTTAAGGACTGCTTTTGAAATCACTATAAATTACTATGCAATTGTATCGCTCACGAGAGCTCTTCATTTATCTAATTCCTCAATAGAATAGTAAAAATATTCAGCGTCATTGCTCCTAATATCGTCTCTATTTTTAACTTTTGATTCTATTTTTTCAGTTCTAAAATTGATTCTATCTTTGGTTCTATTCTGTTGTAGCCTAATAGGCCTATTTATATATATGAAAAATATGCCTATTAGGCTTAGGGTTTTATATTTAACCCACTTACATTTTAAAATACGGCAATTGCTGCTGTTTTGCACAATGTCCCTTTGCGCCACCTGGCGGTCATTTCGGGAACGACTTTGAAATGCGGCTGGTTTATTTTCGCCGCGGTGATTTCGCCGCGGCGGTAATAGGCATTCTGGTTGTCCACCATCTGTACATACTTATATGAGTAAGTTCTTAAGTGAACATATTATGGAATATTAACACGATGAACATATTCTAAAACCTTGCAAAATCTTGACAATATGGCAAAAACATCAAATACGCCTTTTTGGCACCAAACATTTCCAATTCCTCTAAAGAAAAATAGGGCGTATCTGCTGATCAATGCAGAAATGATTGGTCAAAACATTGGTTAAAAACACTCTAACTTCATAACTTTTCATTTTATTTAAAATACTGTATACATAGTCATTTAATTTCATCATTTCAAACTGTTTAACATTTCATTTCTAACCGTTTAATTTCAATTCTCATTTATGAGTTCACATTCATGTCAAACAGTTTAACATTTAATTTCAAACAGTTTAACATTTAAGTTCACACAGTTTAATTTCTCTTGTTTATTACACATTTCACTTTTTAGTTCACTTTAGTTGAACTAAAAAGTTCACTCACTGCCCACTGTCAGAGTGTTATAGAACTCTGCATAACAGTGAGGAATACTCCCATTGGTGCACAGGGTGAGTAGGTCTTTTTTCTTTAAGGCACTGATCACTGGAGGATTTTCATACAATGAGCTGGGGTGTGTGGTTCTGGTGCCTCTGGTGCCTCTTGTTGCCTGTTGTGCCACCGTCAGTTTTCGGAAGGTTGGGGCGGTGAAATCATACTTGAAGAAGATTGTTTTTGGTTCATCTTTCGTGTAGCGGAACCATTTAATCTTCTGCCAATGAACTGATTGTCCCTCCTCATCTTTTGTTCTGTTTTTGAGTATGTGGTTGGAGAGGGACTTGAAGTACAGAAAGTCCTTGTGTCCAAGTTCATGTACACTATGGGTCGTTCTTTCTTTCCATTCTCACAAGTGTGTAGTAGCCATCATGGATGGCTACTAGACATGGAGTGTGATAGTGTGCATGCTGCAGTGGAAACTGCAAGAAGAAAAGTTTCTATTTACTCCCATTTCTATTTACTCCCATACTTCTATTTACTGATGGCTACTACACACTTGTGAGAATGGCAAGAAGGAACGACCCATACAGTGTACATGAACTTGAACACAAGGACTTTCTGGACTTCAAGTCCCTCTCCAACCACATACTCAAAAACAGAACAAAAGATGAGGAGGGACAATCAGTTCATTGGCAGAAGATTAAATGGTTCCGCTACACGAAAGATGAACCAAAAACAATCTTCTTCAAGTATGATTTCACCGCCCCAACCTTCCGAAAACTGACGGTGGCACAACAGGCAACAAGAGGCACCAGAACCACACATCCCAGCTCATTGTATGAAAATCCTCCAGTGATCAGTGCCTTAAAGAAAAAAGACCTACTCACCCTGTGCACCAATGGGAGTATTCCTCACTGTTATGCAGAGTTCTATAACACTCTGACAGTGGGCAGTGAGTGAACTTTTTAGTTCAACTAAAGTGAACTAAAAAGTGAAATGTGTAATACACAAGAGAAATTAAACTGTTTGAAATTAAATGTTAAACTGTTTGACATGAATGTGAACTCATAAATGAGAATTGAAATTAAACAGTTAGAAATGAAATGTTAAACAGTTTGAAATGATGAAATGACTATGTATACAGTATTTTAAATAAAATCAAAAGTTATGAAGTTAGAGTGTTTTTAACCAATGTTTTGACCAATCATTTCTGCATTGATCAGCAGATACGCCCTATTTTTCTTTAGAAGAATTGGAAATGTTTGGTGCCAAAAAGGCGTATTTGATGTTTTTGCCATATTTTCAAGATTTTGCAAGGTTTTAGAATATGTTCATCGTGTTAATATTCCATAATATGTTCACTTAAGAACTTACTCATATAAGTATGTATGTGGTTGCAATGTTGTGGTTGAAGGTTAATAAATACAGTTGATTGAAGTGTGGTCAAAGTTTTGTTTTGGCTCTCCTGTAAAGTTTGTCAAATGTCACTTACGCCCCTCTGGTTCCAAGCCCTCGATATTTGGATATTGGAATAATAAATAAAGTAGCCTATCTTAATTTTACACAATGTTCCTGTTTTTTGTGTGGTTTTTTTTACTGTTTTCTAAGGGTTTCTTAATTTTAGACAAGTTGACCAGCACACATTACTGTATATGCAATGCAGTATAATGCATGTGTGTCGTATGTGACATATTTTGCACACAGGTAAAGGTGCCCAATATCAGTCATTTCTAAAGTAAAAAAAAAAGTGTTTTGGAAAATAGCTCTTTATTTGATAATCATTCAAATTTGTTTTCTATACAGAGATATCGACATCGGCAAATATCGGTATCGGCCATAACAGCAATATTAATATCGGTTATCGGTATCGGCCTCAATTTTCACATCGGTGCATCACTAATTGTAATCAATACAATGAAATTAATATCAACTTTCTGACAGTGTGTGTACGAGTATACAAATATGTACGAGTATCGTATACGAATTTGACAACTTGTTAAATCTTGTGAATTATTAAGACTTTCAGACTATCTTCGTACTGATTGGGCTATGGGTTTTGCGAGAAAAGGTTTAAGAAACAACAAATGCTTGATAAAATGTTTGATTTAGGGTTCGAACCAACACATGTATATACCATTGCGAATATTTGCCTTTGCAGCTGTCTGTCTCCTCCGTTTACTTGTCCTCAAACAATAATAGTCCGAAAGGTCCTTTTGGTCTTTTCAGCTGAAAAAAGAGAAAATAAAATATCATTATGTTGTTTTACATCATTCCTGTGGTAAAAGCATGGTAAGCGTTGTGGTTAATGTGCATTTACAATAAGTATCACATTAAAACTACCAATAGTGTGGTAAAAGCATGGTAAGTTTTGTCATTACTGTCTTTTTACTACACTTACCACAGTAAAACTAATGTTAATGTGGTAAAAGCATGGTAAGTGTTGTTTGTACTGTGCTTCTACTACAAATACAACTTTGGAACTAATTGTACTACTTTTAATCTGATATGAATATGATTAACTGATTTAAGGTCTTTAGGCCTATGCTCACAGGCAGTGTAACTTAATCACCCTGTTTTGAATTAGAAAGCAATAAAACGCAAAGCCTCAGTGGAGATGACAGATATAATGCCATGACTGAACGTGAGCTAATCTGATTAATATCGACAAACAGAAAATACATTATATATCACACATTATTCGGACAGCGTATTTACTACTTACTTACCAACATCTGACACACGTCAACTGATGCCAAATATCGCGATGTGTTCGGAACGAGACTTCTTCAGGCTTCTAAGGGTTTGAAACTTGCTGGCCCAGAAAAGTTCATTAAACACATCGTTAATATAGTCCAATTTAGTCATTTAATCAAAAATATCTTAGTTTGTGTTCCGAAGATGAACGAAGGGGTTGGAACAACATGAGGGTGAGGAATTACTGACAGAATTTTCATTTTCATACTTAATAATCGTGACCGCCAATAGCAGCGCTTACTGATCGTGACGTGGGCCAATAGCAAAGCAGAATCATTGTGGGAAATACCGACTGTATTAACGAATAAAGGTAGAATTTGTGTTCTTATCGTGTTTAACACATCTGTATTTGCCCGCGCGAGTATATCCAACTTCAAAAATCGCAGCTTGAATTCAATTTACAGTTACCGTCGAAGAGAAACACAGCTCTTATCTGCCCTATATAAATAACTGCCTGTACACTCTTTAGGATGTGGAGGGTAGGGCGATGAGGCTGCGAGCTACACCTATGAACCATTGAATCACTTTGCTGGCTGGTGCACCGGCTAATCGTGGTTGCCTTGATGCACTTGCTGATCTGGCCGGGTTGACACTCATCGGATGCCTTCCACAAATGGGTTTTTTGCACTTTTTTGCCTTGTTTCTTCATCATAATGACACAATCAAATCATTCAATCATTTCAAATATTTACAATCTGTTCATTATTCTCTTTCGGAATGAAAGATGACATTTAAAAAAGGGTGCAGCTTGGTTTTTTTCTTTAAAAAAAAGAAACAAAAAAACACAAATGGCTGGATTTTCTTTTACAAATGTATTGTTGTCATCAAATAATAGTATTAGAAAATTGGACCACATTTCCCATCGGTTTTTCATTTGGAATATTTATTTATACGTTTATTGGATTTCATTTGACTGATCGCATCTTTACCCAGAAGTGCCAAGTCATAGATATATACACTAGACTGCGGCAGTTGATTGGAACGAATGCCTTACATATATATAAAGAAATAAATTACCAAAACTTGGCCACTAAATATTTAATATTCAATTATTTTAATGATCACAATTAAAGTTTTCATTTTATTAACTGAACAAGCGCAACATTCAGCATTCAATCAAATATTATAAAATATGTATTATTATTAATAATGTTATTTCAACATAATATCTCGTTATTTCGACATAATATGTGTGGGGGCAACAAGCAAGATGTGCATTTGTAAATCCGGTGACGCGTGCATTGATTTTTATTAATAATCTAGTGTTTTCTGACAGTGTCGACTCGGCTGCAAAGATGAAGTTGACGATCGCCGTATAGTGAACGCGCCTATAGAGAGAAATGCACATAATGGATTACATAATCAGAGAGTAGCCTTTTTCTTTTCGTTTGGAATTATTTCGTTTAAAGACATTTCAAGCTTTGTGTATTTGATGTATTTCTCATGTCTGTGTGTGAGGCATACAATGAGTTTCGTTAAGTTAGGATGAGATGCGCTCCAGTTAACGTGCAATGCAAGATTATCATTTTTTTATTATTATTTATTAAATCTTATTTATCTTATTTATTAAATACAGGCTGATGAAAAATTTATTAAAATTAAGATACAATTTATACAAAACGAAATTCACTTTTACTCGTGCTGTTCACTTTTCATAAATCAACATACATGGGGGAAAAATAACATTATAACATTTGAACAAATATGAAAATAAATGCGCTTATTTAATGGCTACAACAGTATAGGCCTACAGACTCTCTATTTGTACAAATTGCTGCACATTCATTTAATTCTGAATTTTGCACACACAAGTTGATAGGCATTTGTTCAAATCAAGTTCATGATAATTGTGCGTGCATTTATTAATCATTATGATACTAAAATCATAACAAAGTAGGTTATGCTATGTACAAAAAAATCAGATGAGCCCAGAATATTCCAAACTGCCGTAGCCAAGGCGACATCTAGTGTATATAAACTTATTACACCGTCGTGCTAAGTCATAGGGTCCGTGCACTTTTTGATCATTTCATTTCCTGTTTAGAATGGAATAAGGAGAAATGAAAACCAGCTCGTTTATTCGTTTTTTTGGCTAGATTTTGGCTAGATTTTTCATTTTTCGTTTATGGGTTCGATATTTCATTTGCACACGTGGGCGGCGCTGAAACGCCCCTTTCATCTGATTGGTCAAACCGCTCCGCCTTCAGTAAGCTGTGAGCTTTTCTTTCTGTCAGGCAGAACAAGAGTCAGTAGGCTACGAGTGCGGCACTGACAAATGCCCTTTAATGAAATAATGTCTGAAACCACCACTCGCTGTTAACTACACACACTATTTGATTTAGAAATATGTTGCTGGTCACGTAATTCGTGCTGCTGCGACTTGCAAGCAACCCCATTAATGTGAGCCACAGTATATGACAGATTATATTAGCATATTTCCCATTGATAAATACAGTGCAAATAGTTCCGTCTCTTTGGATAAAAGGGAAGTGGAAATAAAAATCAATAATAGGCTGAACTGTACCATGATAATATGTCCGTAACATTTACCACTCTAGTCTTTTATTTACATCAAAAGGCAGGTAGGCGTGTGTGACATATAGCCTATGGGCTATAAATAATTTTGAATAGAAATAAAGTTTATATTTTTTTAATTTAAGCATGTGTAGCCTACTCAGTTCACATGAAAAGAAAGAGACAGAAAAGAGAGAAGCCAGAATCAGTGAACGTAAATTAAATACTGACAAAATTACCAGGTTTGGGATTAATTGTTATTATTATTATTATGAGAAATTGACTCCGCCTAGAACTTTGATGCTTCACCAAACTCAGCTCAGACCCTCAGACTGGTCTAACTTGCTTCTAACTGGTCAGACTTTCCCAAAAAATCCATCGACTTGAGTTATCTGAGCAATGAAGGCCGTAATACTTAATGCTGTCCACTAGAGGGGGCGACAGGATAATAAGTGTTTTCTACTCTCTTTCCCTGTTTGCATCAGTTTAAATGACAAATAAATAAATGCATGAATTTCATTATGATAACAGGTTAAACGTCGTAATTAGCCAGCATAGGACGCAAATGAAAATACAATTTGATATTTGTGATATTTAAACTGTGTATTATTAATAAATATTGTTTCATATCTTGTTCATGCTTTATACATTTTAACCAGTGCTAATTTAAATAAAATGAATGAATAGAACTATATAATAATTAATTATAATATGGTAACTTTGGTCCAAAGTAATCTGTGATAAACAGTGTATAGGCCTACTATGTTTCATCTGCTTATTTATTATAGTCAAAATAATCCAGCAATTATGTTTTATCGAATGTTATTCGAATTCAAGATGTAGAAGCTCAGATCAATAATGAGGCGTACAGGCCATAAATAACAAATAGACATTACAACATTTTTATTATTCATAAGAATTTAAGTTAATAACATCTAAAACAAAGAATACATGTATTACAGGGCAAGTATAAGTATTAGTATTTTTAATGTTTTTGAAAGAAGTTTCCTCTGCTCATCAAGCCTGCATTTATTTGATCAAAAATACAGAAAAAAAGTAATATTGTGATATATTTTTACAATTTAAAATAATTGGTTTAAATGATCATTTATTTCTGTGATGCAAAGCTGAATTTTCAGGATCATTACTCCAGTCTATCACATGATCCTTTAGAAATAATTCTAATATGATGATTCATTATCAAAGTTGGAAACAGTTCTGCTGCTTAATATGTTTTCATAACCTGTGATACTTTTTTTAGGATACTTTGATGAATAAAAAGTAAAAAAATAAAAAAATAATTAAAAAAAAGCAATTTTTAAAAAAAATAGAAATCTTTTGTAACAACAATATACACTACTGGTCAGTAATTTGAGGTCAGTATTTTTTTATTATTTTTTTTAAATAAATCAATACTTTTATTCAGCTAGGATGTGTTAAATTGATTTTAAAAAAAGTGATAGTAAAGAAGATTTATATTATTAGAAATTATATATATTTTTTAATAAATGCAGTTCTTTTTAACCTTTTATTCATCAAATATATTAGGCAGCAGAACTGTTTCCAACACTCATAATAAATCAGAATATTAGAATGATTTCTGGGGCTGTTTACACCTGGCCACTTCATGCGTTTTCTCAGATCGGATAGCTATCCGATCGTGAAAAGACCAGGGGCGCCTGTTTCAGAAAGGAGGTTAA
This sequence comes from Leuciscus leuciscus, assembly GCF_965113295.1. Lineage (NCBI taxonomy): Eukaryota > Metazoa > Chordata > Actinopteri > Cypriniformes > Leuciscidae > Leuciscus > Leuciscus leuciscus. The sequence goes on along the minus strand of NC_138726.1, from coordinate 9,634,882 downwards.
GTGAAAACTCAGAGTAGCCTATGTTAACCCTGAAATGAGGGAAACTCTGGGTTTTCTGTTTCAGAATGGGAGGTATGTTAAACCTGAGAAAGCAGAGTAAGTCAAGCCCGTTTCTGAAAGAGAGGTAACTTATACTCAGAGTCAGTTACCATGGTAACTTACTCTGTGAACCTAACCTGGCCGGGAGCAGGTTTTCTTCGGTAAACCCAGAATTTCTTTCGGTCTCCTCCCCTTTTTTAAAGAGGAAGTGGTGTTTAAACACCTCATTCATTCTTTCAGTACATTTTTATTAATAAAATTAATCTTTAATTAATAAATACAATATTGCTATTTTTACTGGGTTTTTTTTTTTGTCCAATTTTTTAAATAAGAGGAAGTCTATTAACTCCTTAACTGGCAACTGAATATACAGTAGTAGATTAGAGTTACATAATGTAGTTCTAAACAAATTCTACAGAATTAAACTGTGGCATTTACTGAAAATCACTGAACTCTGTTCATCTGTGCAACAGAAGTTGATGGACCGTCCTCCTGCTGTTCTTCCACTTTGGGGGCGGGGGGAGAGATAAGACTACCCATTTATACTTAGCTTTAAACTTAGATTCTACTCCACATAAAAATGTGAAAAAATCTGAATGTGTAGATTGTTTGATGTGACACATAACATTATCCCCATCGTCCTGTGAAGATGAGTACACTTTATAACACTATTTGTCATAATTTCTGGTGTATTGAGTAGGCTACTTACAGATGGTGGACAACCAGAATGAGACTTTTACCGCCGCCGTTCCCGCGGCGGCAAAATTGGGATGTGTATTTATGTGTAGGCCTATATATATATATATATATATATATATTTTTTTTTTAACAGAACTGATTTTGAAATTACGATTGGAATTATTATAGGTTACAGAAGTAAAGTCATTGTATAATATTTGTTCCTTGGTGTAAAATGGAAATGCATGGTGATTTTATTTTGTAAATAGGCTATAAGCAAAAAACTATGTTTTAGAACAATAGACAAATCTCTCTGCATCAACAATAGACTATACAATGCATTAATAGGCTAATATAAAAATATCAGTAGTCTAAGTTAGTTCGGGTTTCGAACCCGTGTCATCTAAATGATCGTAACGTAAGTTCAACCACTCGGCCACGATTCACTCGTTGCGTCATGGCCTAACGTTCCAGTGTGTGTTCGCTCACACGAGGGAGAAGCGCTCTTCATTCAAAAGCACGCGCCGCCGCGTTTGTCGAACACTAATTCAACATGCCAGAATAAAACCTGGCTTTAGAACAATGCATAGCGCCACTCGTCGTGGTGTGCCAAAAAATGTACAATAGGCTACTTTAGTTTCATTTATTTCAGTGTTAATGTTTGAGTTAAAAAAAATCCTCTACAGATTAAATTAACACAAAGTCGACTATAAGAATCCTTTATAGGCTACGAAAAAAGCAAAGGGCTTACAGTCTTAACATTTAGGCTACTTTGCTTAAATTCGATACATTTATTTTCAGTAGGGCCTAATACATTTGTAGGGATGTAATTTCAGTATGCTTTACCAACGCTATGTATTCAATTAAAGTTCCAAGAGGTCTGGTCTCTAAATTTCCTTCCCAGCTGACACTAATATGCAAGTGCACAGCAAAAATCACAACTTGTGCTTGCTGCGAACGCAAGTTATTTAAGGTGTCTCAACTGTACACAGTCTATACCCTACAGTGTGAATTCGTTACAAGGTTTCATTTAATTAAATTAATGTGCAGCAATTTGTACAAATAGAGTCTATAGGCCTACTATACTGTTGTAGCCATTAAATAATCTCATTTAGTATCATATTTGTTAACATATTCTAATGTTATTTTTTTCCATCTATGTTGAATATGAAAAGTGAACAGCACGAGTAAGATAGGATGCATTATATCGAGAGATGGATATGGAGTGGGTCAGACATGATTTTGACCACTTCATTAAGTTTTGTTTAGTAGAAAACCTTTCTTTAAAGTGAATTTCGTTTTCTATAAATTGTATCTTAATTTTAATCAATTTTTCATCAACCAATTGCTGGATTTAAGAGATAAGTAAGAGAAGCAAATATAACAGACACTAATCATTGAGGCGCCCGCGCGGTCACTTGCATTGCACGTCAGCTGGAGCGCATCTCATCCTCCTAACTTAACGAAACTCATTGTATGCCTCACACAGACATGAGAAATACATCAAATACACAAAGCTTGAAATGTCTTCAAACGAAATAATTCAAAACGAAAAGAAAAAGGCTACTCTCTGATTATGTCTTTACGTGCATTTCTCTCTAGGTGCTTTCACTACAAATATGGCGATCGTCAACTTCATCTTTGCAGTCGACACTGTCAGAAAACACTAGTTTATTGATAAAAATCAATGCACTCATCACCGGATTTACAAATAGCCTACACATCTTGCTTGTTGCACGCACATATTATGTCGAAAAAACGAAATATTATGTTGAAATAACATTATTATTAATAATACATCTTTTAGAATATTTGATTAAATGCTGCTTGTTCAATTTAATAAAATTAAAACTTTAATTGTGATAATTAAAATAATTGAAAATTAAATATTTAGTGGCCAAGTTTTGCTAATTTATTATATAGGCTATTATATGCATATTGCCTATATTAAGTAGGTCATATTAAGACAAGGCATATATTAAGTTATTTTAGCTGTTATGAGAAAAAAAATCTAACGAAATCTAAAATCTAAAAAAAATTCTAACGCCAAGTCAACATGCCAGAATAAAACCTGATTTTTGAACAATGCGTAACGCCACTCGGCCTGGTGTGCCAAAACACAACATTTTAAACTTCAATTTTTAATTCAAAACAATCTCAAAACGCGTTGTGACATTTTTTAAAGCAGTAGCCTAGCCTATATAAGGGCATTGAAACCAGGATCTTAACTAAAACGCGTTCCGCGTAATCTTTCAAAAATTATGCCACACTAGCCTACTCCATGTATTTTTTTTTTAAGGACTGCTTTTGAAATCACTATAAATTACTATGCAATTGTATCGCTTACGAGAGCTCTTCATTTTTCTAATTCCTCAATAGAATAGTAAAAATATTCAGCGTCATTGCTCCTAATATTGTCTCTATTTTTAACTTTTGATTCTATTTTTTCAGTTCTAAAATTGATTCTATCTTTGGTTCTATTCTGTTGTAGCCTAATAGGCCTATTTATATATATGAACAATATGCCTATTAGGCTTAGGGTTTTATATTTAACCCACTTACATTTTAAAATACGGCAATTGCTGCTGTTTTGCACAATGTCCCTTTGCGCCACCTGGCGGTCATTTCGGGAACGACTTTGAAATGCGGCTGGTTTATTTTTGCCGCGGTGATTTCGCCGCGGCGGTAATAGGCATTCTGGTTGTCCACCATCTGTACAACTGCCTGCAGGTTTTGTTGGGACAGGAGGCTCCAAAAGACAGATATTACCATCGGAATCTGTTGGGACCAACAAAAAACCCAACCCAAAGTAAAATAAATGGAAATATCAAAAATAGCCTATATAAGAAATAACACATATGTAAACCTCCTACATTTTATGAAGGCCCTTGGATCTTCGGGAGTGACTGGCTCTGAAGTCCCTCCAGGAATTCCCCCAGCCAAAAATGCTGCTGCACTGCTAGACACTGGGATGCTATATTTAGTTATTTAATATGTCAAATATTTGTAAATTCAGGTAGCCTACACCCATGATATGCTCAAACCTTACCTGATTGAATTATGTTCTTATATTTAATTTTCAGCTGCTGCCATGTTCTTTTAATACCTGCAGGATTGCACCCATGAAAATTAAAATTAGGTTGAATTCCAGTTTCACCTCTGATATTATAACAGTTGGGTAAGTTACTCTAAAATAGTTATTAATTACTAACTACAAATGACATCTTCAACCGTGTAATTAGATTCATGTAATAATGACTATCTTTAGAAAGTATTGGTCTACTTATTAATAAATCCCATATCAACCTCAACCACTTGAACAATACAAGGAGAGACAAGAAACTGCACTTTTAATACTTTCAAATAAACAATATACAATTGCATGGATTATTCTTGAATTGACCAAAGTGTGTAGAGGGAGAAGGTTACCTAAAAAATATACCTTTTAAAAATGTATGTTAAATATACAGAATTGTTCTATAGTCTAATGCAATTACATCAGATTTTACTTCAAATTACAGAAGAATTAAGAGTAATCCCTTTAATTAAATGACAGTATTTAGATGACTTGGTAATTAATTACACCCAACACTGTATAACTAATTAAAATGTAAACATACGCATTGACTCGAGCAACTATTTTCTCCCTAGCTAACTCTAGTTGTCCTTCGCTGCTGCAGCCGATATTTAAAAAATAATAATATGTCTTCTTACGCTTGCAGAAGCTGGTGAGAAATATGCAGACCTCTTTTTGTCTGGCGCTGTTACCATGGTGACTCATAATATCTGCACTCCATTGATAATGGCTTTTTATAGTGGTGGTGCACGCGCTTAACTCAGAGTCAGTCAACTCAGAGTTGATTGAACTAACTAATTTCCGCTGTTCTGTAACCGAAAACTCAAGAGTTTCCCATCTCAGGGTAAGTCAACTCAGTTGAACCTCCTTTCTGAAACAGGCCCCAGGGGCCCGTTCTTCGTACGTCGCTAACTCAGTTAGCTGGATTTGATTGTTGGAGATTTGGCATGATCTTGGATTGTTTGGTTCTTCGACGCTCATCCTGGACTTGCTGTCATAGCAACAGGTGCCCAAGCTTAAACCTGCTCGGGAGCAGGCTTATTTCATGTTAACAGGATTAGATCCCGGCTTTATAAGCGGAGGTGATACGGGAAGTCTTTCGCAGCCATGTCTTGTCCGTTTTTACGACAAGAACCTGTCGCTGAAGGTGGTCTCACGCTGCACAATCCACTGCCGCTTTCTGAGCATGCAGCCTGACATCAAACAATTCACCATTTACCTTGGAGAAGCGAGTCCAGAATATATCAAATAATACAAAAAGTAATGTAATCAAAAAGTATGCAGTTGACTGATTAAAAATATCTTAGATGGTGTGTGACTCCATGTCCTACATCACAAATGTGGAAGCAAAATGGCCTGGTTCTGTGCATGACTCCAGGATTTTCAGAGAGTCACATTTATGCACATTATTTGAACGTGGTAAGGAAATATTTAATATCAAGCTCACTGTATTACATACATTTATTCTGAGCCTAACAAAACTGCATTTTTCCAGGTGCTTACGACGGGATCCTGCTTGGTGACAGGGGCTATACCTGCAGGCAGTATTTCATGACTCCATTCCCTGACCCAAACCCCGGACCACAAACCCGTTTCAATGCAGCTCTAGCCAGGACAAGGGCACGCATTGAAATGACCTTTGGGCAACTAAAGGAAAGATTTCAGTGTCTGAGGGTTGCACCTGACAGGGCCTGTGACATTATTGTTGCATGTGCCATACTCCACAACAGTGCCACCATCAGAAAGGAGAGGACCCCTGTGGTGGAGGTGCAGCCTGATGATGACCTCCAGCCAGTGCACTTGGACCAACCTAGTGGCAGAGCTGCACGGGACAGAATTGTGGAACACCAATTTTTTTTTTTTTTTTTTTAAAACAAAAACCTTCATTAAATGAATAGAAGACAAGACAACATGCTTAGTTCCTTGAGTTTTATTTCAATTATTCTTTGTCAAGAAAAGCCAATGATGGTCATCTTTTGCCTGCAATAAGATATATTGTTATCCAAGGTCAGCAATAGTACTCTGTGTGAAATAGTGTATTTAGCACTTACTCTGAAGTTCCTTTTGAAGCAACTCAATCTCTAGTGCCAGTTTTTTCTTCTTTAAGGTGTCAAGTTCTATTTCTCCCCTTCATTTTTCTGTTTTTTCAGGTCAAAATACTAAATTTTCTGTTGTAGATTCCGTTTATATACGGATATCACCCTGTGCCATGTTTGGATAAAAAGAATAAAAAAATAAAAAAACATAAAAAAGAACTGTCAACACAAGCCTCATGCAACAAAAATAAAAAGTACAAGTAGGTTACTACACTGCCCACCTCTGTATCACTTTGTGCAGTAGGCCTTTCCTCCTGCAACTCATATTGCAGTCAGAAATAATAATATGTACACAAGTTACTATAAATGAAGTAAAGTTATTTATGCACTTACAAGTACTTCCTCCAAAGGACAGTCATCTGAGAGGGTTTCTTCACTGTCCTGTGCAATGGAAACAAATGGGCATTACAAAGTGTTGCACTTTCTTCCCTTTTGATGTAAAGTTAGAAAAAGTCCACTTACTGCACATATTTCAGCCACTACTTTCTTGGGAACAGGTACAAGTGTTGGTGTATTATGTAAAACTGCACAAAAGAGGAAACACAATGGCATTACAATGAACTACACTATATGAACAAATGTGATCAGTAACTCATGGCAAAATATTCTTACATTAAGTTCAGCAGTTTTCACCTTCACAAGTCAAAGCAATTGATCACTACTCAATATTTAACAGCTGAAATTACTGTACCAGCCATTTGGATTATATAGGCCTACTTAATTTAATCCGGCAAAAAAAAAGATATATTTTACAGTGTAGCAAGATCATTTAAAGCTCATTTACCAGTAATGAAGGTGTTGCTGCTACTGGTTCCTGGCTGTTGGTCTGAGGAAGAGCTGCCCCCAGGGATGCCCTCCACAATGGGTCGGTTCACATTTAACCCCAGGGCCAGCTCTACTGCTGGGGTATAATGTGGTATAATGTGAGGGAGCAGGACCACCACCTGTTTGTTTTTTTTCAGCTCAGCCTTTTTCTTGGTTGCTGTTATAAACAGACAAACACATTTAACGGTGCTTTTCTTTTGTAAAAGAGACAAAGAACAGTAGAAGTAGAAAAGATTACCATTTTGAAGAATATTCTTGTACTTCCCTTTTACTTGTTCCCATGTTCTAGTGCAGTGTTCTTCAACCCTGCTCCCGGAGGACCCCCAACACTGCTGGTTTTCTTTGTCTCCCTAATCAAACACACCGGATTCAATTCATCAACTCATTATCACATGGGTTAATGAGCTGATGAGTTGAATCAGGTGTGTTTGATTAGGGAGACAAAGAAAACGTGCAGTGTTGGGGGTCCTCCAGGAGCAGGGTTGAAGAACACTGTTCTAGTGGGTCCTGAGGTGGCTCTGACATTAAGCAATTATGAAATGATTAAAATACAAGAATATACACTGTAATAAGTGATATAACCATAACATGGAACACTTACGCATTTCATTTGTCTGCTACTTTTTGCCAGCCCTCTCTCCTGGCTTTTGCACACTTTGAGGTGTTCCCTGGCGTTTTAATTAAGGTTTCATATTCTGCATAACCTTCAATAACTCTTGCTCTGCTGCGGAGAAAAACTGTGCGCGCTCTTTGGCCATGGTGAGCAGCCAATAGCAGCGTTGCTGATCAATGTTTCTACTATCGATACATATCCCCTTTTAAACCAGCGCATGAACGCGCAGTTATCTCAGATAACTCAATCCAGCTATACTAATCATAACTGGCAGGTGTGTTCGAAGAAACGAATTAGTCAGATCATGATTAGGCCGATGATATCACCTTGGATGTCTCATAATTTGATCTTGGATGTTTCAAGCAACGTACGAAGAACGGGCCCCAGTTGCTATGACAGCAAGTCCAGGATGAGCGTCGAAGAACTCAGTTAGCTGGATTTGATTGTTGGCGATTTGGCATGATCTTGGATTGTTTGGGTCTTCGACGCTCATCCTGGACTTGCTGTCATAGCAACTGGGGCCCGTTCTTCGTACGTTGCTTAAAACATCTGAGATCAAACGAGACATCCAAGATGATATCATCGTGCTAATCATGATCTGACTAATTTGGTTCTTCGAACACACCTGCCGGATATGATTAGTATAGCTGGATTGAGTTAGTGAGATAATTGCGCGTTTCACGCGCTGGTTTAAAAGGGGATATGTATCGATAGTAGAAACATTGATCAGCAACGCTGCTATTGGCTGCTCACCATGGCCAAAGAGCGCGCTCAGTTTTTCAACGCAGCAGAGCAGGAATTTTTACTGGAAGGGTATGCAGAGTTTGAAAAATATAATTAAAACGCCAGGGAACACTGGGAATCAAAGTGTGCAAAAGCCAGGAGAGAGGGCTGGCAAAAAGTAACAGACAAATTAAATACGTAAGTGTTCCATGTTATGGTTATATCACTTATTACAATATATATTCTTGTATTTTATTAATTTCATAATTGCTTAATGTCAGAGCCACCTCAGGACCCACTAGAACATGGGAACAAGTAAAAGTGAAGTACAAGAATATTCTTCAAACTGGTAATCTTTTCTACTTCTACTGATTAGTCTCTTTTAGCAAAGACATTTTAAATGATGTGTCTGTTTGTCTGTTTATGGTTATCTGCAACCAAGGAAAAGGCGGAGCAGAAAAAAACAGGTGGTGGTCCTGCACCCCCACGTTATACCCCGGCAGAAGAGCTGGCCCTTGGGCTAAATGAGAACCGACCCATTGTGGAGGGCATTCCTGGGGGCAGCTCTTCCTTAAGGCCTATTTATACTTCTGCGTCGGACCTACGCCGGAGCCTCTACGCTGTAGGCAACGCGTTGGTTTTAATTTATACTTCTGCGTCGTTGTCCGCGTTGACGCGCAATTACTCATGCAGAGGGACCATGTGAAACCCGAGGGAGGGGTTCTAGCAGACCAATCACAGCGCTTGCGTCCGCGTAGAATTGACGCGTTGTTACATTTTTGGAGAGGTGCGCATCAGGGTACGCCAAAGGGTACGCGCGCTAAGCACAGCCTACGACGTAGCTACGGCGTAAGTTCGACGCAGAAGTATAAATAGGCCTTTAGACCTAAAGCCAGGGACCAGTAACAGCAACACCTTAATTACAGGTAAATGAGTTTTAAATCATCTTGCTACACTGTAAATAATTTGTTGCTGCATTAAATTAAGTATGTCTATAATCCAAATGGCTGGTACAGTATCAGCTCCGCTTATGAAGCCGGGATCTAATCCTGTTAACATGAAATAAGCTTGCGCACCTGTTGCTATGACAGCAAGTCCAGGAGGAGCGTCGAAGAACCAAACAATCCCAGATCATGCCAAATCGCCAATAATCAAATCCAGCTAACTGAGTTAGCGACGTACGAAGAACGGGCCCCAGGTGCGCAAGCTTAAACCTGCTCGGGAGCAGGCTTATTTCATGTTAACAGGATTAGACTGCGGCTTCATAAGCGGAGCTGATACGGGAAGTCCAGCGCTTATGAAGCCGGGATCTAATCCTGTTAACATGAAATAAGCTTGCGCACCTGTTGCTATGACAGCAAGTCCAGGATGAGCGTCGAAGAACCAAACAATCCCAGATCATGCCAAATCGTGGCATTTAAGCCACTTAAAGGAGCTGTATGTAGTTTTCAGCGGCCTCTAGCGGTGATGTTTCAGATTGCAACCAATAAGTTGACAAGCGCGTGCTCTTGCGCGTGCTCGAATTTATGAGCGAGCACTGTGGATACCGGCCAGACTGAGACGCGTCACGCAACACACCAGAGAGAGCATCCCACAACATGCTAGAAACTCAGGTAAACTCCCACTGCAACGTTACAATAATAGGCTACTTTTATCAGCTTGACGTTGAACTAATGCTCCATGCTCGTACCATGATAAGAATGGAACCCTATCAACCGTGCCGAATTTTGCCACTGCAAGCACTGCTTCACATTTTCTTCAGGAAATGTATACATTCTAGGTTTGTAGATAAGGTCTCTCCATGATTCAAACGCCCTGCCGATGTTGATCCGTGTTTTTTCACCCGAAGTTCATCCGATTCACGTCTGGCCTTTAATACGAGCTTCAGCAGAAAGAAAAAAACGTTTTATTGTTTTTTTTATCAATATGTGGAGTTTGTGTTGGAGTCTGTGTTGTGCTGGGAGCAGGTCGTTTCTTAGTGTTATCAGACATGTCATAAGTTGCATAAGTCATAAGTCCATGTCATAAGTTGCAGTGTCGTCGCTGTTGAGTGCAAAATCAGTAGGCTAGACGAGGCGAGAGGCTCGGGAGCGCTCCGCGCATGCAGGTGACGTCACTGGATTTCGCGGTAAATCCGACCCGGCACCTTCACATAAACATAAGAATACTTGCTTTCAGAGGTAATAGCAAAACCCGAAAAGTGGATCATTTTAATGTGATATTACAACCCCTTCACCCACAGGCAATAAAAAAAGGATTCGTTTTAGTAGAAAAGCTACATACAGCACCTTTAAGACCCAATGTTGTAAAGCAGTTTTTTTTTTAAGCAGTGTTTTTTTAGGCTATTACAGTATATGTTACTCAGGCTTCACTAACGTGATTGGTACCATAGACTATAGGCTAGACCAGGGGTCGGCAACCTAAGGCACGCGTGCCAAATGCGACTCTGATACTTTCCAGACAAGTTACATACTCTCCTGTCACTTGTTTCAAGAGCTTCACTTGGTCAAAAACCAAGTGATAACCTGTACAATGTAAAATTGTCAACATCAAATTATGTACTACATATTACAGCATTGTTTCAATACAAGACATACCAATGGACTCGCGCAGCTTTCTGTCTTCTTTGGGCACCAGATGTTCCTTCCTCACCCGAAACAAAGGACTTATTCGATTAGCTTGCGTTGATATAAGGACTGGTCTTCCTTCTCTGCTGTAAAACAAGAAAGTCTCGACTTACTCTATGTGCAATTACTATTGTTCTTGAAACATAAATTAAGACAGTTATAAATAAGTTAATTTACCATACGATTCAAGTCAAGTCAAGTCAAGTTTATTTGTAAAGCGCTTTTCACAATACAGATTGTATCTAAGCAGCTTCACAGTATTCAATTAAAATAATACAACAATGTTTGTTTCAAGAGGAATTTATTGATTGATAAAATTAAATTAAATATCCCCAAAATATCCCCAACTGAGCAAGCCAAAGGCAACAGTGGCAAGGAACCGAAAAACTCCATCAAGTGACCTAATGGTGTCCTAAAACTCCATCAGGTGACCTAATGGAGAAAAAAAACCTTGGGAGAACCCAGGCTCAGTCGGGGGCCAGTTCTCCTCTGGCATTTATGAGCTACAGGCCGGATTGTAGTTTGAACTGTAGGATTATATGAATGCCTGGCTGAAGAGATGCGACTTTAATCTAGTTTTAAACTGGGAGAGCGAGTCTGAGCAACGAACAGTATCAGGAAGACTATTCCAGAGTTTTGGAGCCAAATGTGAAAATGCTCTCCCTCCTTTGGTGGTTCTGGATATCCTAGGTATGACCAAAAGCCTTGAATTTAGTGATCTTAAAGAGCGCGATGGATTATAGGGGCGATAGAAGATCCGTTAAATAGACTGGAGCTAAGCCGTTTAGAGCTTTATAAGTCAGTAGCAATACCTTATAATTAATACGGAACTTTATACGGTTCCCTGCTCAGCTCAGCTACCGTTCGGACGCTCTTGCTTACTGCTCCGCACTTTGCTCTATCGCTTTTATATTTTATCTTCTATATTTTTTATTTTAGCTCCTTTTATCACCTAATTTTAACTTCAGCAAATCAGCACAGTGCTCAAACGACAAAGTTTGGATTACCACAAAAACGCAGAATTCTTCTACCCGACCAGCTTACATTCCGGGGAAAGGAAAACACAACTGCCTACAAGGATAAGAGAGAAAATGCCTCTTCTGGAATCTACTTGCTGCACTAACTGCCACAGACTTTTACAAAGGATTGCAGTTCTTGAAACAAAGTTATTTACGGGACCACCAAACCAGACGTAACACACAACAGAGCTTCGTCATGGACGCCCTCAGCATATAGCCGGTGAGTCCCATGAAACTAGTGCTCCTCGACAGGTAGAGAAACAAGCCGATCGACTTACAAATCGATGGCACAAACAGGGAGCGAGACCCAAAGGCACTCGAGACATCAGATTGTCACGAGCCCCACATATTGCCGCAGTAGCATCCTCTACCCCAGATACAGCTCTGACAAGGACTGCAAACACTGGTCTCCTGCAAACACCTATACATCTTGAGAACAGATTTGAAGTACTAATGAATGTAAATGAGGAATCCCCAAACGTGATGAATGTGATCGAACACAGACTGTATCAGCCAGTAGCTAACACTGATGCTAACTGGCGCTCAAGGTCGAGCAGACAGCGGCACTCAGCTCAGAGCGCAGCCGAGCCCAGGACTCTGATAGTGGGGGACTCCATAATCAGAAACATTAGCAGCAGGGATACAACTACGTGCTGCCTTCCACAAGCAACAACTTCTGATGTAAACAGGGAACTTCAAAACATTCTGATGAAATATAAGACTGCAAATCGACTCATAATTCATGTGGGGAAGAATGATATTCATAAAGAGCAGTCAGAACTCCTAAAGAAGGATTTCAATGAACTTTTTGAAACACTTAAAAGACTGAAAGTTCAAACATTCATCAGTGGACCACTCCCAGCAAGAGGAACAAACAGGTTTTCTCGGCTGCTTGGGATAAATACATGGCTGCAAAAAACCTGCAATATAAAAGGAGTAAACTTCATTGACAACTTCAATCTTTTCTGGAGTCAGAGACAACTATTTAATCGGGATGGCCATCACCCAAACAAACTTGGTTCAAGAGTGTTAAAGGACAATATCGACTTCTCCCTCAATCATCCTTCTGCAGTGTGTGTCAATCTGAACGACACACACACACCTGGAAACAGTATGAATGAACACGGGACTTCACTTCAGCAGCAAAATGGACATGCGATTGACATATCACACAAGGACAATGATAACACCACTGAGCCACAACAACCTCTGCTCACGGACACAATCTCAGCTGAGCCCTGCCCACAGAGCTCACCACAGACAGACATATTAGAACTGCTCCAAGATTCAGCACCCAAGGACGACTTCCTGGAAAACAGCCAGGGAAGCCAGGACAGCATATCCCAGCCTCCGATAACACCTGAGCAGCAGCCCCTTTCACCAGATACTTTCTCACTCTCGCCAGCAACTCCACTTCTGTGCTTCTCACAGAAAATGGAAGAATTGGTGCATGCTGGAACCAGACTATCCCACTCTTCTGCTGCAAGCCCCCAGATACCAACCAAAAAACGTCAGGCACCTCAAACACAGAAGCCTGCGCGCCGAGCTCGCCCGCCCCCTCCTGTGAGAGCTCTTCGGCCTCTTCGGCCAAAACGCCAGGGCCCACACCCTCCTCCATCTGCCCGAGGTGAACCAAAAACAACTGATACCAACTCTCAGTGAAATGTTTTGGGTTCCTGCTACGATAACAGTAACTTTCTCAAATGTTTACAGAACAAGCGGGAACCCAGTGTGCCTGTATCTTTCTCTATTGCTGTTCTATTACAAGATAGAAAGTCTAAGGCCTTCAATAGCCGTATAGCAAACCCAACTAATCTGGTGCCAATTACATGTCAAACTAAGATTGCTGTGGGGACAAAAAGTAAGACTGTTAAGTTAGCACTTTTAAACATTCGCTCACTTAAAAATAAATCACTTCTAGTCAACGACTTAATAACCACAAACAACCTGGACTTTATGTTTCTAAATGAAACCTGGCTAGAAGACAGCTGCAGTGCAACAATCCTCAATGAAACATCCCCTCCTAACTTTACTTTTATGAGTGTCTGCAGAGCTGTTAAGAGAGGTGGGGGTCTAGCTGCTCTTTTTAAAGATATCTATCAATGTAAGCAAATATCATTTGGGAATTACCCGTCTTTCGAATATCTGGGTACTGTGTTAAAAGGTGCTCCTCGCATTTTACTTATCATTATTTACAGGCCTCCAAAATATTCTCCAGCCTTTGCTGAGGACTTTACAGAACTGTTATCAACAATTTCCTCAGAGTTTGACTGTTTTGCCATTGCTGGAGATTTTAACATACACATAGATAATGCAGAAAACAATATGGCAAAAGAAATCAAAACTGTTTTAAAAACTTTTGATCTGACTCAGCATGTACATGGACCCACACACAATCATGGACACACTCTAGATTTACTTATCAGTAAGGGTCTAAACATCTCATCGATTGTTATTAAGGATGTAGCACTGTCTGATCATTTCTGTATTTTCTTTGATATATTGATCTCTCCTGCCACTGAAGCTAGATCTGTGTCTGTCAAGAAGAGATGCTTAAATGAGAACACTAGTGTACTATTTATGAAGGCTATATCCTTAACACCAAGCATATCTGCTGACTCTGTTGATTTTCTCCTTGATTCTTTTAACTCAAAAGTTAAAAATATAATTGATGATATTGCTCCTGTTAAAGTCAGGAAGAAGAGTGGCAGAGAAAAAGCACCTTGGAGAAACTCAACAGCAGTGCAAAATATGAAAAGACAATGCAGAAAAGCAGAGCGCATGTGGCGGAAGACAAAACTTGTAGTCCATTATAACATCTACAAAGACAGCCTTCATGCTTTCAATATGGAACTAGGCAAAGCTAGACAGACTTTCTTCTCAAATATTATAAACAGCAATTTAAACAACACACGCACTCTTTTTGCTACTGTAGAGAGACTGACAAACCCCCCAAGCCAGATTCCCAGTGAAATGCTCTCAGACAACAAGTGCAGTGAGTTTGCTTCTTTCTTCTCTGAGAAAATCAATAATATCAGAAAGGTGATCGGCACATCCTTGAGTTGCACTGAGGTCAGACAGATCAGACCACCTGAGAAAGTAGTTACTATGTCTGACTTCAAAGAAATTGATGGCAAAATTTTGGAAGAAACCGTACAACACCTTAAAACATCAACATGCGCCCTTGACACACTTCCCACATCTTTTTTCAAAAGTGTGCTAAACAGTTTAGAAGCAGATCTTCTAGAAGTGGTAAATGCCTCACTTCTCTCTGGGAGTTTTCCAAACTCCCTGAAAACTGCAGTTGTCAAGCCCCTCCTGAAAAAGAGCAATCTGGATAAGACCATGTTAAGCAACTATAGACCGATCTCAAATCTTCCTTTCATAGGCAAGCTCATTGAAAAAGTTATCTTCAATCAGCTGAACAAATTCTTAAGCTCGAATGGATACTTTGACAATTTTCAATCTGGTTTCCGACCGCATCACAGCACAGAGACAGCGCTCATAAAGATAATAAACGATATTCGCTTAAATACTGATTCAGGAAAATTATCAGTGCTGGTACTACTCGACCTCAGTGCTGCATTTGACACTGTCGATCATAACATACTTCTTGACAGGCTGGAAAACTGGGTGGGGCTTTCTGGGATAGAAAAATGGTTCAGGTCATACTTAGATGGGAGAGGTTATTATGTGAGTATAGGAGACCATAAGTCTGAGTGGACATCCATGACATGCGGAGTCCCTCAAGGCTCAATTCTTGCGCCACTCCTGTTCAACCTGTATATGCTCCCAATGAGCCAAATAATGAGAAATAACCAAATTGCTTACCACAGCTATGCAGACGACACACAGCTGTACTTAGCCCTATCGCCTAATGATTACAGCCCCATTGACTCCTTGTGCCGATGCATTGACGAAGTCAACAGTTGGATGTGTCAAAACTTTCTTCAATTAAACAAAGACAAAACTGAAGTTATTGCGTTTGGAAACAAAGATGAAGTTCTCAAAGTGAACGCATACCTTCACTCTAGGGGTCAAACAACTAAACATCAAGTCAGGAATCTTGGTGTGACACTAGAGTCAGACCTTAGTTTCAGTAGTCATGTCAAAGCCATAACTAAATCAGCATACTATCATCTGAAAAATATTGCAAGAATTAGATGCTTTGTTTCCAGACAAGACTTAGAGAAACTTGTGCATGCTTTCATCACCAGCAGGGTGGATTATTGTAATGGACTCCTCACTGGCCTTCCCAAAAAGACCATAAGACAGTTGCAGCTCATACAGAACGCTGCCGCCAGGATTCTGAGCAGAACCAGAAAATATGAACATATCACACCAGTCATCAGGTCTTTACACTGGCTCCCAGTTAGATTTAGGATTGATTTTAAAGTATTATTACTGGTATATAATTCATTCAATGGCCTAGGACCTAAATACATTGCAGATATGCTCACTGAATATAAACCCAACAGATCACTCAGATCATTAGGTTCATATCAGCTAGAAATACCAAGGGTTCACTCTAAGCATGGCAAGTCCGCTTTTAGCTATTATGCCAGCCGCAGCTGGAACCAGCTTCCAGAAGAGATCAGATGTGCTCCTACAGTAGTCACATTCAAATCCAGACTCAAAACACTTCTGTTTAGCTATGCATTTACTGAATGAGCACTGTGCCGCTGTTCGTCCGACTGTTTGTACTGTACTGTATTTTACTCAATTTTTCTAAACTGTTTTAACTATTCTTATTTCTTTTAATTATTAAAATTTCTCCTATGTCAGCAGGGCATTTAGCCCGTAACTGTAAATGCCCACTCAGAAGAAAGTGACGTGTATTAATGTGAGAAAGAATGTGAACGCAGTGCTAAAGAAAGTGAAAAGAACGTGTGAGTAAATGAGGGAGAAAAGAAAGTTAAAGGAAAATTGATAGATGGAAGTCGTATGAAGATTGAAGGTTAAAAGAAGGTTGAAAGATTTAAGTCTTAAGGGAATCCTTTGAAGGAAAGATCTATAATAATATTCTTTTAATTTTTTTTTTTTAAAAGTACTGTATTTTATTTTATTTTTCTAAACTGTTTTAATTATTCTTATTTCTTTTCATTATTTTAATTTCTTCTATGTAAAGCACTTTGAATTGCCATTGTGTATGAAATGTGCTATATAAATAAACTTGCCTTGCCTTGCCTTGCCTTTATAGGTAACCAATGCAGTGATGATAAAATCGCTGTTATATGATCATATTTTCTTGATCTCGTAAGAACTCTAGCGGCGGCGATTCAGGAGAGAGCATTTGATGAGTAAATACCGATTTCAATATTCTAGAAACTTTACCTGGGAAGGGCTGATCCCGGCAAGATTCGCTGCGACTCACTAGTAGCTCTTGTGAGGGTTGGCTCTTAAAAGAGCTGTTGAGTTTGATATTGTAGAGCTTTAAAAAAAAAAAAAAGGACCAAGTAATCCTGCAAGACGGAAAGGAAGGTAATTTTAATACATTACTTGCAAATAGTCAGTTTATGTATAACTGTAGGATATTTTTTTCTGTAAAGAGTGTTGAATAATTCAATTTTAAAAGCATTTTTATATTATAAGTTCACTGATATGTGGGGGCATTTCTATGAATAAAAGTACGTCTTTAATAGCAAGCAATAATCATGTGAAAATGATTTACATGCAAACGGGACAGTTATCAGCAGTGTAACTGGTCTGATTATGACAAAATAATCGAGTATCTGATGTCATGTGACAAGTAAGATAAGCTTTTCCACCCCTGCAAACAGAGGTAGGTTATGAGGTGTGGAGAGACGTCATGTATCACTGGAACATAAACAGACGGGGACCAATTTGTAATAATTGTAATTAGTGGTGCACGACATATCGGCCGCCGATATAATATCGGCCGATATGGTCATTTTTTCACACATCGGTATCGTTCCGATGTCAAAATATGGCCGATGTGAACAGGCCGACATTTGACGTGTGAAGTTGAAGATGAAGTTGACGATGCTGACTCGATCTTAGCAGTAGTGAATGTGCCTGAGATAAATACACATTTCATACAGATGACATAAGCAGAGAACAGTCTGTTTTCTTTCGTTTTGAATTGTTCTGTTTAAAAATAGACATTTCAAGCTTTCTATATATGTCTCCGGTCTGTGAGGCAGGTACATTTCGGTTCATTGATGAGACGCGCTCCAGGTTCACGCGCCCTCGCCTCCGTGTCCTGATTAAATATTTTCTACTATATTTACTTCTTATTTAATTCAATCCAGGCAATTGGTTGGTGAAACATTTATCAAAATTAAGATACAATTAATACAAAACGAAATTAAATTTAAAGACAGGCTTTTTGTGCTTTCTGTTTGAGGTCTCTGTGAAAGTTTTAAAGCAGTCTTAGTGGCGCTTTCAGAGCGCTCACGTCAACTGTCCCGTCCGTAACATTGTTAACGCAGTCCAGTGCGACTTATGTTTTTTTCCTCTTCATGACACATTTTTGACTGATCGTTTTTTGACTCGTAGATATTTGAATATATTGCTTGATATTTGATACCCGTTCGAATTAGATTTTTCTCAAAAGTGACAACACGTGTGATTTGTGGATTACTGATAAGCGCGAGTGGAGAAACAGGCGTTTATTGATTCATTCTCAGTGTTGAGAAACGTATAGCCTTCATGTGTTACGTTATTGTATTAATAATAACTAAAGTAGCCTACCTAATTATGTTACATATTTATTTTGTATGAAAACTAGCGCGTTCGTTACTTGTGGATTAAAAAGTAGGCTACCGTTGTATCAGTGCTGCGCGAGCTCTCTCTCTCACAAACACGGACGCGTGCACACACAGAGAGAGAAGATAATTGTAAAATGAAAAATTGACGGGCTAAGTTTAAATTTTGTTCTTGCTTGTTTTTTTTCTGTCAAAATATCAGAAAGTATTTTGTATTATCCATCCGTGTTTTTAAAATTCGTTAAATGACGGACGTTTTACTGTTAACACAGCCCATGTCGGATTGGTCTTATAGCCTAGGCTACTTGTTATTATTTTAAGAATGATTCGTTATGCTATTATTGGACTCCTGTCTATTCATTGTCAACTGTTTTCTATAAATATGTTTGTATTGGCTAACATTTATTCAGTTAATGAGTGTCCTGTTTAAAATGTGCAATGTTCAAACGCAAAGACAGCACGTCACAAATAGAAGCCCTTTTCCCTGTGGTATTTTTTAGTATCATATCGAGGGCTTGGAACCAGAGGGGCGTAAGTGGCATTTTGAGCGAAAATGAGTTCTATATATCAAATTAAAGGTCTTGATGAGCTCTATCTAGTTGTGCCAAAAAGACGCATCAGAAATCAACTTGTATTGAATAAAGCAACAAAACAACAAAGACCTAACACAAAAGTTTGAGCATTGTTTGGAGCCAGAGGGGCGTATGTCCACTTACGCCCTTCTGGCTCTAAAAAATACATGTATGGCCTACACATTGTTTGGAGCCAGAAGGGCGCAAGTGGCATTTGACAAACTTTACAGGAGAGCCAAAACAAAATTTTGACCACGCTTCAATCAACTGTATTTATTAACCTTCAACCACAACATTGCAACCACATACATACTTATATGAGTAAGTTCTTAAGTGAACATATTATGGAATATTAACACGATGAACATATTCTAAAACCTTGCAAAATCTTGAAAATATGGCAAAAACATCAAATACGCCTTTTTGGCACCAAACATTTCCAATTCCTCTAAAGAAAAATAGGGCGTATCTGCTGATCAATGCAGAAATGATTGGTCAAAACATTGGTTAAAAACACTCTAACTTCATAACTTTTCATTTTATTTAAAATACTGTATACATAGTCATTTAATTTCATCATTTCAAACTGTTTAACATTTCATTTCTAACCGTTTAATTTCAATTCTCATTTATGAGTTCACATTCATGTCAAACAGTTTAACATTTAATTTCAAACAGTTTAACATTTAAGTTCACACAGTTTAATTTCTCTTGTTTATTACACATTTCACTTTTTAGTTCACTTTAGTTGAACTAAAAAGTTCACTCACTGCCCACTGTCAGAGTGTTATAGAACTCTGCATAACAGTGAGGAATACTCCCATTGGTGCACAGGGTGAGTAGGTCTTTTTTCTTTAAGGCACTGATCACTGGAGGATTTTCATACAATGAGCTGGGGTGTGTGGTTCTGGTGCCTCTTGTTGCCTGTTGTGCCACCGTCAGTTTTTGGAAGGTTGGGGCGGTGAAATCATACTTGAAGAAGATTGTTTTTGGTTCATCTTTCGTGTAGCGGAACCATTTAATCTTCTGCCAATGAACTGATTGTCCCTCCTCATCTTTTGTTCTGTTTTTGAGTATGTGGTTGGAGAGGGACTTGAAGTACAGAAAGTCCTTGTGTCCAAGTTCATGTACACTATGGGTCGTTCTTTCTTTCCATTCTCACAAGTGTGTAGTAGCCATCATGGATGGCTACTAGACATGGAGTGTGATAGTGTGCATGCTGCAGTGGAAACTGCAAGAAGAAAAGTTTCTATTTACTCCCATTTCTATTTACTCCCATACTTCTATTTACTGATGGCTACTACACACTTGTGAGAATGGCAAGAAGGAACGACCCATACAGTGTACATGAACTTGAACACAAGGACTTTCTGGACTTCAAGTCCCTCTCCAACCACATACTCAAAAACAGAACAAAAGATGAGGAGGGAATATCAGTTCATTGGCAGAAGATTAAATGGTTCCGCTACACGAAAGATGAACCAAAAACAATCTTCTTCAAGTATGATTTCACCGCCCCAACCTTCCAAAAACTGACGGTGGCACAACAGGCAACAAGAGGCACCAGAACCACACACCCCAGCTCATTGTATGAAAATCCTCCAGTGATCAGTGCCTTAAAGAAAAAAGACCTACTCACCCTGTGCACCAATGGGAGTATTCCTCACTGTTATGCAGAGTTCTATAACACTCTGACAGTGGGCAGTGAGTGAACTTTTTAGTTCAACTAAAGTGAACTAAAAAGTGAAATGTGTAATAAACAAGAGAAATTAAACTGTTTGAAATTAAATGTTAAACTGTTTGACATGAATGTGAACTCATAAATGAGAATTGAAATTAAACGGTTAGAAATGAAATGTTAAACAGTTTGAAATGATGAAATGACTATGTATACAGTATTTTAAATAAAATGAAAAGTTATGAAGTTAGAGTGTTTTTAACCAATGTTTTGACCAATCATTTCTGCATTGATCAGCAGATACGCCCTATTTTTCTTTAGAAGAATTGGAAATGTTTGGTGCCAAAAAGGCGTATTTGATGTTTTTGCCATATTTTCAAGATTTTGCAAGGTTTTAGAATATGTTCATCGTGTTAATATTCCATAATATGTTCACTTAAGAACTTACTCATATAAGTATGTATGTGGTTGCAATGTTGTGGTTGAAGGTTAATAAATACAGTTGATTGAAGTGTGGTCAAAATTTTGTTTTGGCTCTCCTGTAAAGTTTGTCAAATGCCACTTACGCCCCTCTGGTTCCAAGCCCTCGATATTTGGATATTGGAATAATAAATAAAGTAGCCTATCTTAATTTTACACAATGTTCCTGTTTTTTGTGTGTTTTTTTTTACTGTTTTCTAAGGGTTTCTTAATTTTAGACAAGTTGACCAGCACACATTACTGTATATGCAATGCAGTATAATGCATGTGTGTCGTATGTGACATATTTTGCACACAGGTAAAGGTGCCCAATATCAGTCATTTCTAAAGTAAAAAAAAAGTGTTTTGGAAAATAGCTCTTTATTTGATAATCATTAAAATTTGTTTTCTATACAGAGATATCGACATCGGCAAATATCGGTATCGGCCATAACAGCAATATTAATATCGGTTATCGGTATCGGCCTCAATTTTCACATCGGTGCATCACTAATTGTAATCAATACAATGCAATTAATATCAACTTTCTGACAGTGTGTGTACGAGTATACAAATATGTACGAGTATCGTATACGAATTTGACAACTTGTTAAATCTTGTGAATTATTAAGACTTTCAGACTATCTTCGTACTGATTGGGCTATGGGTTTTGCGAGAAAAGGTTTAAGAAACAACAAATGCTTGATAAAATGTTTGATTTAGGGTTCGAACCAACACATGTATATACCATTGCGAATATTTGCCTTTGCAGCTGTCTGTCTCCTCCGTTTACTTGTCCTCAAACAATAATAGTCCGAAAGGTCTTTTCAGCTGAAAAAAGAGAAAATAAAATATCATTATGTTGTTTTACATCATTCCTGTGGTAAAAGCATGGTAAGCGTTGTGGTTAATGTGCATTTACAATAAGTATCACATTAAAACTACCAATAGTGTGGTAAAAGCATGGTAAGTTTTGTGATTACTGTCTTTTTACTACACTTACCACAGTAAAACTAATGTTAATGTGGTAAAAGCATGGTAAGTGTTGTTTGTACTGTGCTTCTACTACAAATACAACTTTGGAACTAATTGTACTACTTTTAATCTGATATGAATATGATGAACTGATTTAAGGTCTTTAGGCCTATGCTCACGTCATGTGACAGGCAGTGTAACTTAATCACCCTGTTTTGAATTAGAAAGCAATAAAACGCAAAGCCTCAGTGGAGATGACAGATATAATGCCGTGACTGAACGTGAGCTAATCTGATTAATATCGACAAACAGAAAATACATTATATATCACACATTATTCGGACAGCGTATTTACTACTTACTTATGGCGTCAAATGGTGGACAAAACAGCGCAAGCGCATAAACACGCGCGCAGATTTGAACACACGCTCGAGTTTTTTCTACACGCGCGCGCGCAGATTTGAACACACGCTCGAGTTCTTTTCTACACGCGCGCGCAGATTTGAACACACGCTCGAGTTTTTTTCTACACGCGCGCGCGCAGATTTGAACACACGCTCGAGTTCTTTTCTACACGCGCGCGCAGATTTGAACACACGCTCGAGTTTTTTTCTACACGCGCGCGCGCAGATTTGAACACACGCTCGAGTTCTTTTCTACACGCGCGCGCAGATTTGAACACACGCTCGAGTTCTTTTCTACACGCGCGCGCGCAGATTTGAACACACGCTCGAGTTCTTTTCTACACGCGCGCAGCTGAAATCTTTACGCACACGAGTCAGTTTTAACACTTTAAGGGGCGGGGCTCAGACCTTCCTGTTAACAAATGCCATATCGCAGCTTCTCTGAAAATCTTTTGATTGGTTGCTATGCCGTGAATGATGTCCTCCTGTTGCGATTGGCTGTTGGCTCTCTCCGAACGAAGACACTCAAAACAGAAAGCGGAAACTCTCTAAAATGTATTCTGACATTGATCCTATATGTGACTGTTGTCGTCATGCTCCTGCAACCCTGGCACATATGTTTTGGTTCTGCCCAACCCTACATGGATATTGGACTGATATATATTTGAGACAATGTCAGAGGTAGGGGAGACCGGGGACAGTTGCAACATGTCATTTTTCTCCAATCAGAAACAAGCTAGAGTGATGACACTCATACTGTACATGCACAGTTAGACCCTCCACCCACCAAGAAGACAGTAGACATATTCAACATCTGCTGCTGCATTTATTGAACAAAACTTGTTTTGGAGGTATGAAAGTACATTTTTTCATGAGATATATTTTTGTCATACTGTCCTGAAATTTTGTATGAATTAATCAAAACTTACTTCGTTTGAATTATTGTTTTTTTTACTTCTAAGTGACATGGTTAGCATGTGTCAAAGTCAGTGTGTCTAGCAGGCGTATGATGTTCTGTCATGGCTGATAGGGTTGGGGACGGTTGCAACATGTTATAAATTGCATGTTTAATAAAAGTTTGTTGCATTGCAAATAGTTAAATTCTTCCTGTCTGACACTGAAATATGGAGAGATTGAATAGCATCTGTAACACCTGCACACTGAATCTATGTAGGCCTATGTTCTACACATGAACAAACAAAACTCAATAACTGTTATTTGATAAATATGACTAAATAAATAAATAATAGGCTACAATAATATTATTGAAATAAATAATACTATAATATTATAGTAGGCCTAAAACAGTTAATATTTTCAGAATTTTTTGCTCATTGAGACAAAAAGCTTAAGTTAATTAATGAAATTTAAGGTATTTTTAACATGTTGCAACCACGGTACAAGGCAGATTTTGTGGCCTTTGTGACCCTCCTGGCCAGACATCAGATTTTACTGCATTGGAAATCATCTGTCTCGCCTACTCACTCTTTGTGGATTAAAGACGTTTTTCACTGTATTAAACTGGAGAAAATCAGATACTCACTGAAGGGCTCTCTCAAGAACTTTTACAAAATGTGGGGTTCTCTCCTTGCATTATGGAAACATACACTCCCTGCATACTGGAAAATAGTTAATTGTACTTTCTTCTAGTGTGTTAGTGCTCCTGTACTAATACTTATAATTGATTGTGTTGTTTAAAAATTTACACTTTTTCTCTACATATGTTAAATTGTTCAACTGTGTTCTGGAATGGTTGGAATTTTGTAATATGTGGAGAAATTTATAAATAAAGTGAGAAAAAAAAAAACAGAAAGCGGGATGACAGACCTTAAGAAGTTTTTTATGTTTTCTTTCAAAGTTATACACATGTGTTTATATGTTAAATGTATCGTTTAGGTAGAATTAACACAAAATTGTTCATTTACAAATGCTTGATTTTTTTATGTGTTTTTTGTTTTTGACACAAGGATCTCTTTTGACCTGATTCGAAGTTTGTAAGCGATTTAAATATTTAGGACATTTTTACATAATTGACTTGTGTAACTTATATAGGTAAGGTAACACAGACAACTCTTGATGTTATAAACTAAAAATAGCTAGACACATTTTTTTTTTGTGTAAGTAATTAATAAATGTATTAAATATATTAACATTTTCCTTTATGTCAGTTGTTTTCTCACAACATGCTACTTCTTGCTTAATAGCGATATAAGAGTCACATGACCTCAGCATTTGCAGGAACCAAATTTTCAATAATTTTATCAGAAATGTGGCCCACTCACAGCTCCTTCCCTTATAGTCCAGTCATTTTATGAAAAAAGGTTGAACAAATTGCAACAGAAGCAAACTCAACTGATTTTGTATCCTCAATATGTCCTGAGTAAGGGAAAAAAGCCCAGAAGAATCCTCTTAGGGGAAAGTTTCGAAAAAGACCCAAATATAGCCTATTCATACGCCTATTACTTCTTTTTCTTACGTGAATAGGGTAAAATTTTTTACCTTTAGATATCACCATGAAAATTATTGTTGAGTTGATTACTTGCATCAAGACAAACAAAAAATGTATTACAAGTTTTTGAAATTGTTTGTTACCATGGACAAACAGTGCATAATCTAATTATGTATGTGCTAATTTTCATAAATACCAAAACAGAACTAAACATTGGGTATAGCTAGGCGAAAATATCTTGAATCTTGTTGACATATAACAGTAAAATACTTAATGTTAAATATGGAACTCATTTAGGCTACCCATGAGCATTAATACATAGAGGCAGGAAGAAGGACTTTAGAAACCAGCCTTTATTAATTTTTAAGAGATTGGGTTTGAGGCTGGGTCAGTGGGACGAGTGTGTATGGGATGAGTGTCTTCGTTCGGAGAGAGCCAACAACAGCCAATCGCAACAGGAGGACATCATTCACGGCATAGCAACCAATCAAAAGATTTTCAGAGAAGCTGCGATATGGCATTTGTTAACAGGAAGGTCTGAGCCCCGCCCCTTAAAGTGTTAAAACTGACTCGTGTGCGTAAAGATTTCAGCTGCGCGCGTGTAGAAAAGAACTCGAGCGTGTGTTCAAATCTGCGCGCGCGCGTGTAGAAAAAAACTCGAGCGTGTGTTCAAATCTGCGCGCGCGTGTAGAAAAGAACTCGAGCGTGTGTTCAAATCTGCGCGCGCGCGTGTAGAAAAAAACTCGAGCGTGTGTTCAAATCTGAGCGCGCGTGTAGAAAAGAACTCGAGCGTGTGTTCAAATCTGCGCGCGCGTGTAGAAAAGAACTCGAGCGTGTAGAACCTGTCAGGACTCGCGGCTGTTATTTCTGCTTGCGACTTGTTAATTTGTGCGCACAATCATATTTTTTGTCCTCCAGTTTGTGAGTTGAGAGTTCTGCATGTTTACATTTTACGTGCGAGCTTTGTCACGTTGCTCACACTGTTGTAATTCACTTGCGCGCTGTGTTTATGCGCTTGCGCTGTTTTGTCCACCATTTGACGCCATACTTACTTACCAACATCTGACACACGTGAACTGATGCCAAATATCGCGATGTGTTCGGAACGAGACTTCTTCAGGCTTCTAAGGGTTTGAAACTTGCTGGCCCAGAAAAGTTCATTAAACACATCGTTAATATAGTCCAATTTAGTCATTTAATCAAAAATATCTTAGTTTGTGTTCCGAAGATGAACGAAGGGGTTGGAACAACATGAGGGTGAGGAATTACTGACAGAATTTTCATTTTCATACTTAATAATCGTGACCGCCAATAGCAGCGCTTACTGATCGTGACGTGGGCCAATAGCAAAGCAGAATCATTGTGGGAAATACCGACTGTATTAACGAATAAAGGTAGAATTTGTGTTCTTATCGTGTTTAACACATCTGTATTTGCCCGCGCGAGTATATCCAACTTCAAAAATCGCAGCTTGAATTCAATTTACAGTTACCGTCGAAGAGAAACATAGCTCCTATCTGCCCTATATAAATAACTGCCTGTACACTCTTTAGGATGTGGAGGGTAGGGCGATGAGGCTGCGAGCTACACCTATGAACCATTGAATCACTTTGCTGGCTGGTGCACCGGCTAATCGTGGTTGCCTTGATGCACTTGCTGATCTGGCCGGGTTGACACTCATCGGATGCCTTCCACAAATGGTTTTTTTGCACTTTTTTGCCTTGTTTCTTCATCATAATGACACAATCAAATCATTCAATCATTTCAAATATTTACAATCTGTTCATTATTCTCTTTCGGAATGAAAGATGACATTTAAAAAAGGGTGCAGCTCTGTTTTTTTCTTTAAAAAAAAGAAACAAAAAAACACAAATGGCTGGATTTTCTTTTACAAATGTATTGTTGTCATCAAATAATAGTATTAGAAAATTGGACCACATTTCCCATCGGTTTTTCATTTGGAATATTTATTTATACGTTTATTGGATTTCATTTGACTGATCGCATCTTTACCCAGAAGTGCCAAGTCATAGATATATACACTAGACTGCGGCAGTTGATTGGAACGAATGCCTTACATATATATAAAGAAATAAATTACCAAAACTTGGCCACTAAATATTTAATATTCAATTATTTTAATGATCACAATTAAAGTTTTCATTTTATTAACTGAACAAGCGCAACATTCAGCATTCAATCAAATATTATAAAATATGTATTATTATTAATAATGTTATTTCAACATAATATCTCGTTATTTCGACATAATATGTGTGGGGGCAACAAGCAAGATGTGCATTTGTAAATCCGGTGACGCGTGCATTGATTTTTATTAATAATCTAGTGTTTTCTGACAGTGTCGACTCGGCTGCAAAGATGAAGTTGACGATCGCCGTATAGTGAACGCGCCTATAGAGAGAAATGCACATAATGGATTACATAATCAGAGAGTAGCCTTTTTCTTTTCGTTTGGAATTATTTCGTTTAAAGACATTTCAAGCTTTGTGTATTTGATGTATTTCTCATGTCTGTG
Organism: Leuciscus leuciscus; assembly: GCF_965113295.1. Taxonomy (NCBI): domain Eukaryota; kingdom Metazoa; phylum Chordata; class Actinopteri; order Cypriniformes; family Leuciscidae; genus Leuciscus; species Leuciscus leuciscus. The sequence goes on along the minus strand of NC_138726.1, from coordinate 9,607,385 downwards.
TGTGAGGCATACAATGAGTTTCGTTAAGTTAGGATGAGATGCGCTCCAGTTAACGTGCAATGCAAGATTATCATTTTTTTATTATTATTTATTAAATCTTATTTATTAAAATTTATTAAAATTAAGATACAATTTATACAAAACGAAATTCACTTTAAAGAAAGCCTTTCTACAAAACAAAACTTAATGAAGTGGTCAAAATCATGTCTGATCCGCTCCATGTCTCTCGATATATTGTGCATCCTATCTTACTCGTGCTGTTCACTTTTCATAAATCAACATACATGGGGAAAAAAATAACATTATAACATTTTAACAAATATGAAAATAAATGCGCTTATTTAATGGCTACAACAGTATAGGCCTACAGCCTCTCTATTTGTACAAATTGCTGCACATTCATTTAATTCTGAATTTTGCACACACAAGTTGATAGGCATTTGTTCAAATCAAGTTCATGATAATTGTGCGTGCATTTATTAATCATTATGATACTAAAATCATAACAAAGTAGGTTATGCTATGTACAAAAAAATCAGATGAGCCCAGAATATTCCAAACTGCCGTAGCCAAGGCGACATCTAGTGTATATAAACTTATTACACCGTCCTGCTAAGTCATAGGGTCCGTGCACTTTTTGATCATTTCATTTCCTGTTTAGAATGGAATAAGGAGAAATGAAAACCAGCTCGTTTATTCGTTTTTTTGGCTAGATTTTGGCTAGATTTTTCATTTTTCGTTTATGGGTTCGATATTTCATTTGCACACGTGGGCGGCGCTGAAACGCCCCTTTCATCTGATTGGTCAAACCGCTCCGCCTTCAGTAAGCTGTGAGCTTTTCTTTCTGTCAGGCAGAATAAGAGTCAGTAGGCTACGAGTGCGGCACTGACAAATGCCCTTTAATGAAATAATGTCTGAAACCACCACTCGCTGTTAACTACACACACTATTTGATTTAGAAATATGTTGCTGGTCACGTAATTCGTGCTGCTGCGACTTGCAAGCAACCCCATTAATGTGAGCCACAGTATATGACAGATTATATTAGCATATTTCCCATTGATAAATACAGTGCAAATAGTTCCGTCTCTTTGGATAAAAGGGAAGTGGAAATAAAAATCAATAATAGGCTGAACTGTACCATGATAATATGTCCGTAACATTCACCACTCTAGTCTTTTATTTACATCAAAAGGCAGGTAGGCGTGTGTGACATATAGCCTATGGGCTATAAATAATTTTGAATAGAAATAAAGTTTATATTTTTTGAATTTAAGCATGTGTAGCCTACTCAGTTCACATGAAAAGAAAGAGACAGAAAAGAGAGAAGCCAGAATCAGTGAACGTAAATTAAATACTGACAAAATTACCAGGTTTGGGATTAATTGTTATTATTATTATTATGAGAAATTGACTCCGCCTAGAACTTTGATGCTTCACCAAACTCAGCTCAGACCCTCAGACTGGTCTAACTTGCTTCTAACTGGTCAGACTTTCCCAAAAAATCCATGGACTTGAGTTATCTGAGCAATGAAGGCCGTAATACTTAATGCTGTCCACTAGAGGGGGCGACAGGATAATAAGTGTTTTCTACTCTCTTTCCCTGTTTGCATCAGTTTAAATGACAAATAAATAAATGCATGAATTTCATTATGATAACAGGTTAAACGTCGTAATTAGCCAGCATAGGACGCAAATGAAAATACAATTTGATATTTGTGATATTTAAACTGTGTATTATTAATAAATATTGTTTCATATCTTGTTCATGCTTTATACATTTTAACCAGTGCTAATTTAAATAAAATGAATGAATAGAACTATATAATAATTAATTATAATATGGTAACTTTGGTCCAAAGTAATCTGTGATAAACAGTGTATAGGCCTACTATGTTTCATCTGCTAATTTATTATAGTCAAAATAATCCAGCAATTATGTTTTATCGAATGTTATTCGAATTCAAGATGTAGAAGCTCAGATCAATAATGAGGCGTACAGGCCATAAATAACAAATAGACATTACAACATTTTTATTATTCATAAGAATTTAAGTTAATAACATCTAAAACAAAGAATACATGTATTACAGGGCAAGTATAAGTATTAGTATTTTTAATGTTTTTGAAAGAAGTTTCCTCTGCTCATCAAGCCTGCATTTATTTGATCAAAAATACAGAAAAAAAAGTAATATTGTGATATATTTTTACAATTTAAAATAATTGGTTTAAATGATCATTTATTTCTGTGATGCAAAGCTGAATTTTCAGGATCATTACTCCAGTCTATCACATGATCCTTTAGAAATAATTCTAATATGATGATTCATTATCAAAGTTGGAAACAGTTCTGCTGCTTAATATGTTTTCATAACCTGTGATACTTTTTTTAGGATACTTTGATGAATAAAAAGTAAAAAAATAAAAAAATAATTTAAAAAAAGCAATTTTTTAAAAAATAGAAATCTTTTGTAACAACAATATACACTACTGGTCAGTAATTTGAGGTCAGTATTTTTTTATTATTTTTTTTAAATAAATCAATACTTTTATTCAGCAAGGATGTGTTAAATTGATTTTAAAAAAGTGATAGTAAAGAAGATTTATATTATTAGAAATTATATATATTTTTTAATAAATGCAGTTCTTTTTAACCTTTTATTCATCAAATATATTAGGCAGCAGAACTGTTTCCAACAGTAATAAATCAGAATATTAGAATGATTTCTGGGGCTGTTTACACCTGGCCACTTCATGCGTTTTCTCAGATCGGATAGCTATCCGATCGTGAAAAGACCAGGGGCGCCTGTTTCAGAAAGGAGGTTAAGTGAAAACTCAGAGTATGTTAACCCTGAAATGAGGGAAACTCTGGGTTTTCTGTTTCAGAATGGGAGGTATGTTAAACCTGAGAAAGCAGAGTAAGTCAAGCCCGTTTCTGAAAGAGAGGTAACTTATACTCAGAGTCAGTTACCATGGTAACTTACTCTGTGAACCTAACCTGGCCGGGAGCAGGTTTTCTTCGGTAAACCCAGAGTTTCTTTCGGTCTCCTCCCCTTTTTTAAAGAGGAAGTGGTGTTCAAACACCTCATTCATTCTTTCAGTACATTTTTATTAATAAAATTAATCTTTAATTAATAAATACAATATTGCTATTTTTACTGTTTTTTTTTTTTTTCAATTTTTTAAATAAGAGGAAGTCTATTAACTCCTTAACTGGCAACTGAATATACAGTAGTAGATTAGAGTTACATAATGTAGTTCTAAACAAATTCTACAGAATTAAACTGTGGCATTTACTGAAAATCACTGAACTCTGTTCATCTGTGCAACAGAAGTTGATGGACCGTCCTCCTGCTGTTCTTCCACTTTGGGGGCGGGGGGAGAGATAAGACTACCCATTTATACGTAGCTTTAAACTTAGATTCTACTCCACATAAAAATGTGAAAAAATCTGAATGTGTAGATTGTTTGATGTGACACATAACATTATCCCCATCGTCCTGTGAAGATGAGTACACTTTATAACACTATTTGTCATAATTTCTGGTGTATTGAGTAGGCTACTTACAACTGCCTGCAGGTTTTGTTGGGACAGGAGGCTCCAAAAGACAGATATTACCATCGGAATCTGTTGGGACCAACAAAAAACCCAACCCAAAGTAAAATAAATGGAAATATCAAAAATAGCCTATATAAGAAATAACACATATGTAAACCTCTTACATTTTATGAAGGCCCTTGGATCTTCGGGAGTGACTGGCTCTGAAGTCCCTCCAGGAATTCCCCCAGCCAAAAATGCTGCTGCACTGCTAGACACTGGGATGCTATTTAGTTATTTAATATGTCAAATATTTGTAAATTCAGGTAGCCTACACCCATGATATGCTCAAACCTTACCTGATTGAATTATGTTCTTATATTTAATTTTCAGCTGCTGCCATGTTCTTTTAATACCTGCAGGATTGCACCCATGAAAATTAAAATTAGGTTGAATAACATACTGTTCTTCCAGTTTCACCTCTGATATTATAACAGTTGGGTAAGTTACTCTAAAATAGTTATTAATTACTAACTACAAATGACATCTTCAACCGTGTAATTACTGTAGATTCATGTAATAATGACTATCTTTAGAAAGTATTGGTCTACTTATTAATAAATCCCATATCAACCTCAACCACTTGAACAATACAAGGAGAGACAAGAAACTGCACTTTTAATGCTTTCAAATAAACAATATACAATTGCATGGATTATTCTTGAATTGACCAAAGTGTGTAGAGGGAGAAGGTTACATAAAAAATATACCTTTTAAAAATGTATGTTAAATATACAGAATTGTTCTATAGTCTAATGCAATTACATCAGATTTTACTTCAAATTACAGAAGAATTAAGAGTAATCCCTTTAATTAAATGACAGTATTTAGATGACTTGGTAATTAATTACACCCAACACTGTATAACTAATTAAAATGTAAACATACGCATTGACTCGAGCAACTATTTTCTCCCTAGCTAACTCTAGTTGTCCTTCGCTGCTGCAGCCGATATTTAAAAAATAATAATATGTCTTCTTACGCTTGCAGAAGCTGGTGAGAAATATGCAGACCCAGTGGCGGTTCTAGACCACAGTAACTGGGGGGGCCAGGCAGGGGCCACTTGTGCTTTTAGGGGGCACACCTTTAACATTCATCTTAACCTATTTTCAGTATTATTTCAAGTCATTTTTCACCATGTCACGCATGACTGCAATCTCTAGAAAAAGCTAATAAATTATATTAGCTAAGCTAATAAAACAATATCAATTCAAATGAATGTTTCATTATGTTTAATTGTAGTGTGATATAATGATCAATAATAACACATTTTTAGCATCTAAGCACATCTAGGCACTTTTTTACACCTGGGGTGGGCGATATGGCAATAATATCATATCCCGATTTTTTTTTTTCAGGAAAATCACGATTTTATCACGATTCTTTTTTCATGTTGGTTTTACTATTTTGCAAGTGACTGAGCATTACAGCCAAACTAATTTCCCTATTTTAAAAACAAAGCCTTATAGGTAACAAAATATAAAATAAAAAAGAATGGCAGACATTTAGGCCAAAGGCGAAGTACACATACACAACTTAATATACAAATGAAATAAACTGCTTTATTTTTTCAGCTATAGGTGTATTTAACAGTATGAGAAAGTAATTAAATGAACAAATATGAAAATAAAACACAACAGACTTAAAGTTCTCAGTCAAGAGCAGTGAATGATTTCCTCTGTGTGTTTTGTTGTTTTATTAACATTAAAGGGATAGTTCTCCCGCAAAAAAGTCATATTTACTCTCTTAAGTTGTTTTAAACCCGAATAAGTGTCTTTCTTCTGTTGAAAATAAACGTTATTTGAAAGAATGTGAGTAACCACAACAGTTGATGTACCCCTGTGACTTCCATAGTATTTTTTTTTCCTACTATGTATGGAAGTCAATGGGGACCAGCAACTGTTTGGTTTTGGGTGAACTATCTCTTTAAGGACAAGCGGCAGCATGTTTATTATTAGGGCTACTGTCTCTTTAAGAACTGCACGCGACGCGTCTAATATACACGCATATGACAAGCAGATTTTAATAAATTTTCTCTGTTTACTTTCACTTTAGACATAACCAACTTTGTTTATGTAAACAATATCTGTATTTGACAGTATTAGCGCAATATAAGACTCAAAAGATAACTTAGTCCAGTAACAGGCTTTTAGTGCATGTGCGCGTCGAGTGTACTCGCTCACTAAAGCGCATATTTGAACAGCGCATCAGCAGCGAATGACATGTTTAACCGGCAAGGCTTTAAAGCACATGCAAATAATGAACTTTTGTGAACTGCAGTGTCCCGTTCCTCTGCGTTAACATTTGATGTGAATATACGTCGTGCTGCAGTGTAGCCTATAGATGAAGGCACCGCAACTGATAAAATGCGCAGTTGTTTGGTGTGATTTTACGATTCCAAATTTAGGGGGGCCAGAGGGGGGGCCAAGCTTGGTGACACGGGGGCACTGGCCCCCCCGGCCCCCCCTCTAGAACCGCCACTGTGCAGACCTCTTTTTGTCTGGCGCTGTTACCATGGTGACTCATAATATCTGCACTCCATTGATAATGGCTTTTTATAGTGGTGGTGCACGCGCTTAACTCAGAGTCAGTCAACTCAGAGTTGATTGAACTAACTAATTTCCGCTGTTCTGTAACCGAAAACTCAGAGTTTCCCATCTCAGGGTAAGCCAACTCAGTTGAACCTCCTTTCTGAAACAGGCCCCAGGGGCCCGTTCTTCGTACGTCGCTAACTCAGTTAGCTGGATTTGATTGTTGGAGATTTGGCATGATCTTGGATTGTTTGGTTCTTCGACGCTCATCCTGGACTTGCTGTCATAGCAACAGGTGCCCAAGCTTAAACCTGCTCGGGAGCAGGCTTATTTCATGTTAACAGGATTAGATCCCGGCTTTATAAGCGGAGGTGATACGGGAAGTCTTTCGCAGCCATGTCTTGTCCGTTTTTACGACAAGAACCTGTCGCTGAAGGTGGTCTCACGCTGCACAATCCACTGCCGCTTTCTGAGCATGCAGCCTGACATCAAACAATTCACCATTTACCTTGGAGAAGCGAGTCCAGAATATATCAAATAATACAAAAAGTAATGTAATCAAAAAGTATGCAGTTGACTGATTAAAAATATCTTAGATGGTGTGTGACTCCATGTCCTACATCACAAATGTGGAAGCAAAATGGCCTGGTTCTGTGCATGACTCCAGGATTTTCAGAGAGTCACATTTATGCACATTATTTGAACGTGGTAAGGAAATATTTAATATCAAGCTCACTGTATTACATACATTTATTCTGAGCCTAACAAAACTGCATTTTTCCAGGTGCTTACGACGGGATCCTGCTTGGTGACAGGGGCTATACCTGCAGGCAGTATTTCATGACGCCATTCCCTGACCCAAACCCCGGACCACAAACCCGTTTCAATGCAGCTCTAGCCAGGACAAGGGCACGCATTGAAATGACCTTTGGGCAACTAAAGGAAAGATTTCAGTGTCTGAGGGTTGCACCTGACAGGGCCTGTGACATTATTGTTGCATGTGCCATACTCCACAATAGTGCCACCATCAGAAAGGAGAGGACCCCTGTGGTGGAGGTGCAGCCTGATGATGACCTCCAGCCAGTGCACTTGGACCAACCTAGTGGCAGAGCTGCACGGGACAGAATTGTGGAACACCATTTTTTTTTTTTTTTTTTCAACACAAAAACCTTCATTAAATGAATAGAAGACAAGACAACATGCTTAGTTCCTTGAGTTTTATTTCAATTATTCTTTGTCAAGAAAAGCCAATGATGGTCATCTTTTGCCTGCAATAAGATATATTGTTATCCAAAGTCAGCAATAGTACTCTGTGTGAAATAGTGTATTTAGCACTTACTCTGAAGTTCCTTTTGAAGCAACTCAATCTCTAGTGCCAGTTTTTTCTTCTTTAAGGTGTCAAGTTCTATTTCTCCCCTTCATTTTTCTGTTTTTTCAGGTCAAAATACTAAATTTTCTGTTGTAGATTCCGTTTATATACGGATATCACCCTGTGCCATGTTTGGATAAAAAGAATAAAAAAAAATAAAAAAGAACTGTCAACACAAGCCTCATGCAACAAAAATAAAAAGTACAAGTAGGTTACTACACTGCCCACCTCTGTATCACTTTGTGCAGTAGGCCTTTCCTCCTGCAACTCATATTGCAGTCAGAAATAATATGTACACAAGTTACTATAAATGAAGTAAAGTTATTTATGCACTTACAAGTACTTCCTCCAAAGGACAGTCATCTGAGAGGGTTTCTTCACTGTCCTGTGCAATGGAAACAAATGGGCATTACAAAGTGTTGCACTTTCTTCCCTTTTGATGTAAAGTTAGAAAAAGTCCACTTACTGCACATATTTCAGCCACTACTTTCTTGGGAACAGGTACAAGTGTTGGTGTATTATGTAAAACTGCACAAAAGAGGAAACACAATGGCATTACAATGAACTACACTATATGAACAAATGTGATCAGTAACTCATGGCAAAATATTCTTACATTAAGTTCAGCAGTTTTCACCTTCACAAGTCAAAGCAATTGATCACTACTCAATATTTAACAGCTGAAATTACTGTACCAGCCATTTGGATTATATAGGCCAACTTAATTTAATGCGGCAAAAAAAAAAAGATATATTTTACAGTGTAGCAAGCTCATTTAAAGCTCATTTACCAGTAATGAAGGTGTTGCTGCTACTGGTTCCTGGCTGTTGGTCTGAGGAAGAGCTGCCCCCAGGGATGCCCTCCACAATGGGTCGGTTCACATTTAACCCCAGGGCCAGCTCTACTGCTGGGGTATAATGTGGTATAATGTGAGGGAGCAGGACCACCACCTGTTTGTTTTTTTTCAGCTCAGCCTTTTTCTTGGTTGCTGTTATAAACAGACAAACACATTTAACGGTGCTTTTCTTTTGTAAAAGAGACAAAGAACAGTAGAAGTAGAAAAGATTACCATTTTGAAGAATATTCTTGTACTTCCCTTTTACTTGTTCCCATGTTCTAGTGCAGTGTTTTTCAACCCTGCTCCCGGAGGACCCCCAACACTGCTGGTTCTCTTACGAGAGGTACTCTCGTACTGCGTAATATCTTACGCTAGGGGAAATCTCTTTTCCGCGAGATACTGAAGCCAAAAAATTATCCTTAATTTTGAAATAATGTAAAACGCGTTGCGGCAGCATGCAGACATAGGCGAGACAGCTCGCGCGCCTATTGGCTGCCCTGCGGCAACTGCAGCAGCCTATCGATAAGGCCCTATCGTGACGTCATCACCAATGGGGGCGCTTCGCGCCCCATACGTCACGTCCCGCCGAAACGGGCGTGGCCTGGGGCTATAAATATAGCATCGAAAGGCTAGCTTACCGATTTTTCATCTCTTCAGCGGAGCTCACGCATCGCTGGATCCAGAGAGAAGAAGCCGCGCCGTGGAAACAGCATTTCAGCGGGACGAGTTCGGTACCTGGAGTCGCTGGCCGCGCCGCCTTCAACCACCGTTCCTGCTACGCTATCCGGCGTTATATCCTTTTATTGCTTTGTGTGTGTTCGCCGCCGCGACTCACACTCCTTCTCTAAAAGAGCAGAGCGTCTTTTTCAAGATGTCTCGTCCATCCTGTGGCTCGTGCCGAGCCCCACTCAGCGACGGGGACCGCCATGTCATCTGCGTTTCCTGCCTGGGTGAAGGACATGCGGCTCTAGCGCTCGCTGACGGCGGATGCCCTCACTGCGAGCTTATGCCTATGGCGACTCTGAGGACTCGCATGGCAACTTTCCACGAGCCTGCACCTCCCGCTTCGACGCCGCGCCGTAAAAAGCGCCGTGCTCAGCGGATCCCTGAGCCTCCCACAGAGAAAAGCTCGCCGGTGCGCCTGCCAGCTTCGCCGTCTGCTTCTCTCGAGTCTCTCACTCCCGGACAGTGGCCGCCGCTGGCCGCCGCTTCCGCCGGAGATGACAAGGAAGAAGCGGCAGTTTTCGAGGAGGACAACTGCTCTATCCTGGCTTCGGACAGCGAGGATTGGGCGAGCTCTGTGGACCTCGCCCCTTCTTCTGCCCGCGAGTTGTCAGGAAAACGGGCCAGCATTGAAGCTGAGCTGATGCGTCTGCTCACACAGGCCACAGAGAGCCTCGGCCTCGAGTGGTCCGCGCCCGCCGAGCCTACACGCAACCGTCTGGACGGCTGTTTTCTGCAAGGGGACCGCGTTTCCACGCCCTCAAGACCCGCCCCGTTTCTTCCTGAGCTTCATGAAGAACTGGCAAAGTCTTGGAGCGCCCCTTTTTCAGCCAGGCTACGTTCCTCTGCTTCGGCGGCATTCTCCGTGGTGGACGGTGCCAAAGACAGAGGATACCTCGCTCTCCCTCTAGTGGAGGAGGCAGTAGCAGCCCATCTTTGCCCGCCCTCTGCTGGACGGCGGACTAAGACGGCGCTACCTTCAAAAGCCTGCCGCGCTACTTCCACCCTGCACAGTCGCGCTTACACCGCCGCTGGGCAGGCTGCATCAGCGCTACACACTATGGCCACTCTCCAGATCTTCCAAGCTAACCTTCTCCGAAAGCTGGACGAGGAAGGCACGGAAGCAGTCAACGTGGCGGATTTAAGGAGTGCTACGGACCTCGCTCTACGCGCTACGAAATCCGCTGCACAGGCCATAGGGCGGAACATGGCCTCTCTCACCGTTGCTGAGAGACACCTCTGGCTGACGCTTTCAGAAATGCCGGACTCGGAGCGCTCTGTGTTCCTCGACGCCCCCGTTTCTGCTACTGGCCTCTTTGGATCGTCCGTCAAAGATTTCGCGGACAGATTCGCTGAGGTACAAAAGACGTCGCAGGCCATGAAGCACTTTTTGCCAAAGCGCTCTAGCTCCGCATCAGGCCGCTCTAAACAGCCGTCTGCTCGCAGCTCGCAGCCACCGCCCCCCGCCGCCGCTTCACAGCGTCGACAGGCCCGGGACCAGAGACCACGCTCTCGCTCTGCCGGCCGCCGCCCCCCACAGCGTGGGACTCGGCCGAAGGTTGAGATGAAGCCCGAGGCCTCAAAGTCTTCCTAGCCAGCTTAGGAAAACGACGGTGTTCAAGCCCCGCTGCGGCCGGGTTTCCACCAAAACTTCCCGCTCGTCCAGTTCCATTACATGCGACTGTTCCAGTGTACTCTGCAGTAAACAAGTCGGTTACATTACCCGCTTGCCTGTACACAAACGCCGTTTTCACGGCGACCCAGATAAATCCTGTAAAGAGCGTATTTTCTGGTATTCCGGCCACGGCCGACGGTGTTATGAGTGTAGTAAAAATGCCCACTGCCCAGTGCCCATTCCTACACACAGACACAGCCCGCCCCACAGGGCTCGCGCACATAAAATCGACTCATGTCGATTGCGCACAGAATGTAGTGAACGTGCCCACGTCCCAGTGCCCACAAACACTACACGCTGCATGTCTCTCGGTTTCTGTAAAAACGAAACCAACACACATACAACCGACTCAGGTCAATGGTGTTTTCAGTGCAAATGTGCCCGCTGTCCTGCGCCCACATTCACTCACAGACATGACGAATCCCTCGGTTTCCCCCACGCTCGCCGTCTCTCAGCTACCTGCCGCGAGAGAGCCGAGCGCGGGCGAACCGCCCGCTGTGATCAAAACACTCCCCGCCTCGAGCGCTGCAAATGCGGTGTCTATAATACAGCATACCGAAGCTCCCCGGTCGCCACTATGTCACGACCAGAGCTCCGATCTCATTCAACCCTTAGCTATGCACGCACATGCGTGGGCAAAGCTTCCCGGTGTATCAGAATGGGTGCTGAACATTATAAAAAGAGGCTATTCGCTACAGTTCGCTCGACGTCCCCGCCGTTGTGCGGTGCGAGTCGAAACCACGGTAGAAAAGGAAGTAGCAAGTGTACTTCGTACCGAAATTGCGAAACTGTTGAGCAAAGGGGCAATAGAGCCTTTATCTCGAGCTCTGAGCGAAGGGGGGCTATACAGCAGATATTTTCTGGTTCCGAAAAAAGACGGGGGTCTCAGACCCATTCTAGATCTAAGACAACTGAACGTAGCGCTTTCGAAACGCCGGTTCAGAATGCTCACAACCAAGACAATCCTCACGCAAATTCGCCACGGGGACTGGTTTGTGTCAATAGATCTGAAAGACGCGTATTTCCAAATACAAATAGCGTCACGTCACAGGCGATTTTTGAGATTCGCCTTCGAGGGCCAGGCTTATCAATACACAGTCCTACCGTTTGGCCTGTCCCTAGCACCCCGTACATTCACGAAGTGCATGGACGCAGCCCTCACTCCCCTGAAACTTCGGGGAATGCGAGTTTTGAACTACTTGGACGATTGGCTGGTTCTAGCTCAGTCACATACGGAGCTCATAGAACACAGAACCATTTTACTCGAACATCTCGAGAATCTGGGTCTCAAAGTCAACTGGGCAAAAAGTTCACTGTCTCCCAGTCAGAGAATATCTTTTCTGGGCACAGAACTGGACTCGCTGTCAATGACAGCTCAAATATCGCTACAGCGCAGATTGACTATTCAGCGCATGACAGAAACCTTCCGCCGCGGCACTATAGTCCCGCTAAGGAAGTTTCAAAGGATGCTCGGTCTCATGGCAGCAGCATCCACAGTTCTCCAGCTGGGTCTGCTTCGCATGCGCCCACTGCAGTTCTGGCTACAAGCGCGAGTACCGCGTCGAGCATGGACTTCAGGTCTCTTTCGTCTCAAGGTCGATCAGGAATGCGTCTCAGCACTGATACCCTGGAGAGCGACCGACTGGTACCAGTCAGGTGTAAGCCTGGGGACTTCCTCGAGTGTGAAGGTGGTGTCCACGGACGCCTCCACCTCGGGATGGGGAGCACTGCTCGAGGGCAGACCGTTTTTCGGCCAGTGGTCAGAACGGGAAAAGCTTCTGCACATAAACTGCCTGGAAATGATGGCAGTCGACAACGCGCTGAGGCGCTTTCGTCCCCAAATAGCAGGACACCACGTCTTGGTCCGCTCGGACAACATGTCAGTGGTAGCCTACATAAATCGCCAGGGAGGCATCACATCCCGAAACCTATACAGGTTAGCGAAACGCCTCCTGGTATGGGCTCAGCACAATTTGCGCTCGCTCAGAGCAGCGCATGTGCCTGGCCACCTGAATGTGGGACCAGACAGACTGTCCAGGAACAATGTTCCAGCAGGAGAATGGTCACTGCATCCGCAGACAGTCCAACTGCTGTGGCAGACATTCGGCAGAGCAAAGATAGACCTGTTTGCGTCTCAAGAAAACGCTCACTGCCCGGAATTTTTCTCAAAGAGCAGGGATGCGCTGGCCCACGTCTGGCCCCGCTGCCCGCTCTATGCCTTTCCCCCCATCACGCTCCTACCTCAGGTATTAGAGCGGATCAGGGAAAGCAGATGCTCAGTGTTACTGGTTGCTCCGTTCTGGAAGAACCAGGCTTGGTTCCCAGTTCTTATGCAGCTGACGAGCACTGCCCCATGGCCAATACCAGTGAGGAGGGACCTCCTCTCTCAAGCCAGGGGCTCGATCTGGCATCCTCGCCCGGAGCTTTGGTCCCTACATGCGTGGGCCATCAACGGGTACCCTCTGATATCCCAGAGGGAGTGTTAAACACGATCATGCAGGCTAGAGCTCCCTCTACGAGACGGCTCTATTCCTCAAAATGGTCAGTGTTCTCCAGCTGGTGCACAGCACGCGGCTTTTCACCCCTGGACTGTGGAGTGACGGAGGTTCTCTCCTTCCTACAAGAGCTACTGGATGAAGGCAGAGCCCCATCCACGCTCAAAGTCTATGTGGCGGCTATAGCAGCGTTTTCCAAACCAACGCTTGGTCAGTCACTAGGAAGGAACGATCTGGTCATTCGGTTCCTTAGAGGAGCTAAGAGATTAAATCCTCCCAGACCTCCCTCAGTCCCCATATGGGACCTTTCTACGGTCTTGGAGGCCATGAAGGGTGCCCCATTTGAGCCTATCCAGTCAGTTGATATCAAACACTTGTCTTTCAAAACGGTGTTTCTTCTGGCTCTCGCTTCAGTGAAGCGCATAGGGGACTTACAAGCGCTCTCAGTGAGCGCGACGTGTATGGAGTTTGGGCCAAATGACTCGAAAGTCATACTCAAACCAAGGCACGGGTACGTCCCTAAATCCCTCAATACACCGTTCAGGGCCCAGGTAATTTCCCTGTCTACCCTGCCGGTCTCTAACGAGGAGAAGGACGCCAGCTTCCTTTGCCCAGTCAGGGCGCTAAGGGCTTATGTGTCCCGCACGTCTGTTTTCAGACAGACGGAGCAGCTCTTTGTTTCACTCTACGGACGTTCTAAGGGACTCGCCGTTTCGAAACAGAGCCTATCCAGATGGATAGTCGATGCTATAGCGCTGGCTTACACCTCTAAGGGCTTGCAGTGCCCATTAGGTGTCAGAGCGCACTCCACGAGAGGCGTGGCCTCGTCGTGGGCTTGGTCTAGTGGGATTGCCTTGCAAGATATCTGTATGGCGGCAGGCTGGGCCTCCCCGTCTACATTTATAAGGTTTTATAACCTAGAGGTTCCCGCTCTGCAAGCTAAGCTGCTTTCAGTCTAAAGAATCGGTACTGTCTGCCCCGAGTACGTCCGGCCCAGAATACCGAAATAGCGCGAGCAACGCTCGTTTAGATCGCGCAGCTCTATGGGCAATGTGTAAGACCCACTATATTCATCAGTCCAGGCCGGGGTCGCCCTGACTGAGTAAATACCATCACTATAACTGTTCTTATAGGATGCTGCATTACAGGAATGATGCTATTCTAGCCACTCTTCCTGGGCTCTCTGTGAGTCACTTATGATCATGTACTACATGAGCCCGGGCACCTGCCCTTGGGACTTTGGTGCTGGATCATAGCATGCACGGCGTTTTACACTGTTTCCCCTAGCGTAAGATATTACGCAGTACGAGAGTACCTCTCGTAAGAGAACGTACTCGGTTACTAACGTAACCTCGGTTCTCTCTAGAGAGGAAACGAGTACTGCGTATCTTGCCGTGCCTGCGCACGCTCCGGTTCGCTCCGGCGATGAAAAACCGGTAAGCTAGCCTTTCGATGCTATATTTATAGCCCCAGGCCACGCCCGTTTCGGCGGGACGTGACGTATGGGGCGCGAAGCGCCCCCATTGGTGATGACGTCACGATAGGGCCTTATCGATAGGCTGCTGCAGTTGCCGCAGGGCAGCCAATAGGCGCGCGAGCTGTCTCGCCTATGTCTGCATGCTGCCGCAACGCGTTTTACATTATTTCAAAATTAAGGATAATTTTTTGGCTTCAGTATCTCGCGGAAAAGAGATTTCCCCTAGCGTAAGATATTACGCAGTACTCGTTTCCTCTCTAGAGAGAACCGAGGTTACGTTAGTAACCGAGTACGTTTTCTTTGTCTCCCTAATCAAACACACCGGATTCAATTCATCAACTCATTATCACATGGGTTAATGAGCTGATGAGTTGAATCAGGTGTGTTTGATTAGGGAGACAAAGAAAACGTGCAGTGTTGGGGGTCCTCCAGGAGCAGGGTTGAAGAACACTGTTCTAGTAGGTCCTGAGGTGGCTCTGACATTAAGCAATTATGAAATGATTAAAATACAAGAATATACACTGTAATAAGTGATATAACCATAACATGGAACACTTACGCATTTCATTTGTCTGCTACTTTTTGCCAGCCCTCTCTCCTGGCTTTTGCACACTTTGAGGTGTTCCCTGGCGTTTTAATTAAGGTTTCATATTCTGCATAACCTTCAATAACTCTTGCTCTGCTGCGGAGAAAAACTGTGCGCGCTCTTTGGCCATGGTGAGCAGCCAATAGCAGCGTTGCTGATCAATGTTTCTACTATCGATACATATCCCCTTTTAAACCAGCGCATGAACGCGCAGTTATCTCAGATAACTCAATCCAGCTCTACTAATCATAACTGGCAGGTGTGTTCGAAGAAACGAATTAGTCAGATCATGATTAGGCCGATGATATCACCTTGGATGTCTCATAATTTGATCTTGGATGTTTCAAGCAACGTACGAAGAACGGGCCCCAGTTGCTATGACAGCAAGTCCAGGATGAGCGTCGAAGAACTCAGTTAGCTGGATTTGATTGTTGGCGATTTGGCATGATCTTGGATTGTTTGGGTCCTGGACTTGCTGTCATAGCAACTGGGGCCCGTTCTTCGTACGTTGCTTAAAACATCTGAGATCAAACGAGACATCCAAGATGATATCATCGTGCTAATCATGATCTGACTAATTTGGTTCTTCGAACACACCTGCCGGATATGATTAGTATAGCTGGATTGAGTTAGTGAGATAATTGCGCGTTCACGCGCTGGTTTAAAAGGGGATATGTATCGATAGTAGAAACATTGATCAGCAACGCTGCTATTGGCTGCTCACCATGGCCAAAGAGCACGCTCAGTTTTTCAACGCAGCAGAGCAGGAATTTTTACTGGAAGGGTATGCAGAGTTTGAAAAATATAATTAAAACGCCAGGGAACACTGGGAATCAAAGTGTGCAAAAGCCAGGAGAGAGGGCTGGCAAAAAGTAACAGACAAATTAAATACGTAAGTGTTCCATGTTATGGTTATATCACTTATTACAATATATATTCTTGTATTTTATTAATTTCATAATTGCTTAATGTCAGAGCCACCTCAGGACCCACTAGAACATGGGAACAAGTAAAAGTGAAGTACAAGAATATTCTTCAAACTGGTAATCTTTTCTACTTCTACTGATTAGTCTCTTTTAGCAAAGACATTTTAAATGATGTGTCTGTTTGTCTGTTTATGGTTATCTGCAACCAAGGAAAAGGCGGAGCAGAAAAAAACAGGTGGTGGTCCTGCACCCCCACGTTATACCCCGGCAGAAGAGCTGGCCCTTGGGCTAAATGAGAACCGACCCATTGTGGAGGGCATTCCTGGGGGCAGCTCTTCCTTAAGGCCTATTTATACTTCTGCGTCGGACCTACGCCGGAGCCTCTACGCTGTAGGCAACGCGTTGGTTTTAATTTATACTTCTGCGTCGTTGTCCGCGTTGACGCGCAATTACTCATGCAGAGGGACCATGTGAAACCCGAGGGAGGGGTTCTAGCAGACCAATCACAGCGCTTGCGTCCGCGTAGAATTGACGCGTTGTTACATTTTTGGAGAGGTGCGCATCAGGGTACGCCAAAGGGTACGCGCGCTAAGCACAGCCTACGACGTAGCTACGGCGTAAGTTCGACGCAGAAGTATAAATAGGCCTTTAGACCTAAAGCCAGGGACCAGTAACAGCAACACCTTAATTACAGGTAAATGAGTTTTAAATCATCTTGCTACACTGTAAATAATTTGTTGCTGCATTAAATTAAGTATGTCTATAATCCAAATGGCTGGTACAGTATCAGCTCCGCTTATGAAGCCGGGATCTAATCCTGTTAACATGAAATAAGCTTGCGCACCTGTTGCTATGACAGCAAGTCCAGGAGGAGCGTCGAAGAACCAAACAATCCCAGATCATGCCAAATCGCCAATAATCAAATCCAGCTAACTGAGTTAGCGACGTACGAAGAACGGGCCCCAGGTGCGCAAGCTTAAACCTGCTCGGGAGCAGGCTTATTTCATGTTAACAGGATTAGACTGCGGCTTCATAAGCGGAGCTGATACGGGAAGTCCAGCGCTTATGAAGCCGGGATCTAATCCTGTTAACATGAAATAAGCTTGCGCACCTGTTGCTATGACAGCAAGTCCAGGATGAGCGTCGAAGAACCAAACAATCCCAGATCATGCCAAATCGCCAATAATCAAATCCAGCTAACTGAGTTAGCGACGTACGAAGAACGGGCCCTGAGGTACGAAGAACTGAGATTTTGCGTTACAATAGTGCACTTTCTGAGATATATATTTTTTCTCGTGACTGGTGAGATTGTCGTTTACATGATTAATTTGTTGGAAACGCACACTTATTTTCGACTTGTCGGAGTCGGGCTTTAACTACAGCACAAACTGTTTGCATTGCCTTAAGATTATTTGCGAGTGGCTCTTTCCTTTACACTATTGGAGATGCGGAGAACTTGATGGAAAGTGCTGTCTGTCGTGTCATTCGGAGTTTACCTGGCGCTTTTAGGTTTAAAAAAACAGTTTTAGGTTTTTTTGTGGCATTTCCAAGCCACTTAAAGGAGCTGTATGTAGTTTTCAGCGGCCTCTAGCGGTGATGTTTCAGATTGCAACCAATAAGTTGACAAGCGCGTGCTCTTGCGCGTGCTCGAATTTATGAGCGAGCACTGTGGATACCGGCCAGACTGAGACGCGTCACGCAACACACCAGAGAGAGCATCCCACAACATGCTAGAAACTCAGGTAAACTCCCACTGCAACGTTACAATAATAGGCTACTTTTATCAGCTTGACGTTGAACTAATGCTCCATGCTCGTACCATGATAAGAATGGAACCCTATCAACCGTGCCGAATTTTGCCACTGCAAGCACTACTTCACATTTTCTTCAGGAAATGTATACATTCTAGGTTTGTAGATAAGGTCTCTCCATGATTCAAACGCCCTGCCGATGTTGATCCGTGTTTTTTCACCCGAAGTTCATCCGATTCACGTCTGGCCTTTAATACGAGCTTCAGCAGAAAGAAAAAAACGTTTTATTGTTTTTTTTATCAATATGTGGAGTTTGTGTTGGAGTCTGTGTTGTGCTGGGAGCAGGTCGTTTCTTAGTGTTATCAGACATGTCATAAGTTGCATAAGTCATAAGTCCATGTCATAAGTTGCAGTGTCGTCGCTGTTGAGTGCAAAATCAGTAGGCTAGACGAGGCGAGAGGCTCGGGAGCGCTCCGCGCATGCAGGTGACGTCACTGGATTTCGCGGTAAATCCGACCCGGCACCTTCACATAAACATAAGAATACTTGCTTTCAGAGGTAATAGCAAAACCCGAAAAGTGGATCATTTTAATGTGATATTACAACCCCTTCACCCACAGGCAATAAAAAAAGGATTCGTTTTAGTAGAAAAGCTACATACAGCACCTTTAAGACCCAATGTTGTAAAGCAGTTTTTTTTTTAAGCAGTTTTTTTTTAGGCTATCATAATTTTTTATGAAGATCATGCATTCACGACCATGCCGATTACAGTATATGTTACTCAGGCTTCACTAACGTGATTGGTACCATAGACTATAGGCTAGACCAGGGGTCGGCAACCTAAGGCACGCGTGCCAAATGCGACTCTGATACTTTCCAGACAAGTTACATACTCTCCTGTCACTTGTTTCAAGAGCTTCACTTGGTCAAAAACCAAGTGATAACCTGTACAATGTAAAATTGTCAACATCAAATTATGTACTACATATTACAGCATTGTTTCAATACAAGACATACCAATGGACTCGCGCAGCTTTCTGTCTTCTTTGGGCACCAGATGTTCCTTCCTCACCCGAAACAAAGGACTTATTCGATTAGCTTGCGTTGATATAAGGACTGGTCTTCCTTCTCTGCTGTAAAACAAGAAAGTCTCGACTTACTCTATGTGCAATTACTATTGTTCTTGAAACATAAATTAAGACAGTTATAAATAAGTTATTATTTGTATAGCGCTTTTCACAATACAGATTGTATCAAAGCAGCTTCACAGTATTAAATTAAAATAATACAACAATGTTTGTTTCAAGAGGAATTTATTGATTGATAAAATTAAATTAAATATCCCCAAAATATCCCCAACTGAGCAAGCCAAAGGCAACAGTGGCAAGGAACCGAAAAACTCCATCAAGTGACCTAATGGTGTCCTAAAACTCCATCAGGTGACCTAATGGAGAAAAAAAACCTTGGGAGAACCCAGGCTCAGTCGGGGGCCAGTTCTCCTCTGGCATTTATGAGCTACAGGCCGGATTGTAGTTTGAACTGTAGGATTATATGAATGCCTGGCTGAAGAGATGCGACTTTAATCTAGTTTTAAACTGGGAGAGCGAGTCTGAGCAACGAACAGTATCAGGAAGACTATTCCAGAGTTTTGGAGCCAAATGTGAAAATGCTCTCCCTCCTTTGGTGGTTCTGGATATCCTAGGTATGACCAAAAGCCTTGAATTTAGTGATCTTAAAGAGCGCGATGGATTATAGGGGCGATAGAAGATCCGTTAAATAGACTGGAGCTAAGCCGCTTAGAGCTTTATAAGTCAGTAGCAATACCTTATAATTAATACGGAACTTTATAGGTAACCAATGCAGTGATGATAAAATCGCTGTTATATGATCATATTTTCTTGATCTCGTAAGAACTCTAGCGGCGGCGATTCAGGAGAGAGCATTTGATGAGTAAATACCGATTTCAATATTCTAGAAACTAGTGGTGCACGATATATCGGCCGCCGATATAATATCGGCCGATATGGTCATTTTTTTACACATCGGTATCGTTCCGATGTCAAAATATGGCCGATGTGAACAGGCCGACATTTGACGTGTGAAGTTGAAGATGAAGTTGACGATGCTGACTCGATCTTAGCAGTAGTGAATGTGCCTGAGATAAATACACATTTCATACAGATGACATAAGCAGAGAACAGTCTGTTTTCTTTCGTTTTGAATTGTTCTGTTTAAAAATAGACATTTCAAGCTTTCTATATATGTCTCCGGTCTGTGAGGCAGGTAGATTTCGGTTCATTGATGAGACGCGCTCCAGGTTCACGCGCTCTCGCCTCCGTGTCCTGATTAAATATTTTCTACTATATTTACTTCTTATTTAATTCAATCCAGGCAATTGGTTGATGAAACATTTATCAAAATTAAGATACAATTAATACAAAACGAAATTAAATTTAAAGACAGGCTTTTTGTGCTTTCTGTTTGAGGTCTCTGTGAAAGTTTTAAAGCAGTCTTAGTGGCGCTTTCAGAGCGCTCACGTCAACTGTCCCGTCCGTAACATTGTTAACGCAGTCCAGTGCGACTTATGTTTTTTTCCTCTTCATGACACATTTTTGACTGATCGTTTTTTGACTCGTAGATATTTGAATATATTGCTTGATATTTGATACCCGTTCGAATTAGATTTTTCTCAAAAGTGACAGCACGTGTGATTTGTGGATTACTGATAAGCGCGAGTGGAGAAACAGGCGTTTATTGATTCATTCTCAGTGTTGAGAAACGTATAGCCTTCATGTGTTACGTTATTGTATTAATAATAACTAAAGTAGCCTACCTAATTATGTTACATATTTATTTTGTATGAAAACTAGCGCGTTCGTTACTTGTGGATTAAAAAGTAGGCTACCGTTGTATCAGTGCTGCGCGAGCTCTCTCTCTCACAAACACGGACGCGTGCACACACAGAGAGAGAAGATAATTGTAAAATGAAAAATTGACGGGCTAAGTTTAAATTTTGTTCTTGCTTGTTTTTTTTCTGTCAAAATATCAGAAAGTATTTTGTATTATCCATCCGTGTTTTTAAAATTCGTTAAATGACGGACGTTTTACTGTTAACACAGCCCATGTCGGATTGGTCTTATAGCCTAGGCTACTTGTTATTATTTTAAGAATGATTCGTTATGCTATTATTGGACTCCTGTCTATTCATTGTCAACTGTTTTCTATAAATATGTTTGTATTGGCTAACATTTATTCAGTTAATGAGTGTCCTGTTTAAAATGTGCAATGTTCAAACGCAAAGACAGCACGTCACAAATAGAAGCCCTTTTCCCTGTGGTATTTTTTAGTATCATATCGAGGGCTTGGAACCAGAGGGGCGTAAGTGGCATTTTGGGCGAAAATGAGTTCTATATATCAAATTAAAGGTCTTGATGAGCTCTATCTAGTTGTGCCAAAAAGACGCATCAGAAATCAACTTGTATTGAATAAAGCAACAAAACAACAAAGACCTAACACAAAAGTTTGAGCATTGTTTGGAGCCAGAGGGGCGTATGTCCACTTACGCCCTTCTGGCTCTAAAAAATACATGTATGGCCTACACATTGTTTGGAACCAGAGGGGCGCAAGTGGCATTTGACAAACTTTACAGGAGAGCCAAAACAAAATTTTGACCACGCTTCAATCAACTGTATTTATTAACCTTCAACCACAACATTGCAACCACATACATACTTATATGAGTAAGTTCTTAAGTGAACATATTATGGAATATTAACACGATGAACATATTCTAAAACCTTGCAAAATCTTGACAATATGGCAAAAACATCAAATACGCCTTTTTGGCACCAAACATTTCCAATTCCTCTAAAGAAAAATAGGGCGTATCTGCTGATCAATGCAGAAATGATTGGTAAAAACATTGGTTAAAAACACTCTAACTTCATAACTTTTCATTTTATTTAAAATACTGTATACATAGTCATTTAATTTCATCATTTCAAACTGTTTAACATTTCATTTCTAACCGTTTAATTTCAATTCTCATTTATGAGTTCACATTCATGTCAAACAGTTTAACATTTAATTTCAAACAGTTTAACATTTAAGTTCACACAGTTTAATTTCTCTTGTTTATTACACATTTCACTTTTTAGTTCACTTTAGTTGAACTAAAAAGTTCACTCACTGCCCACTGTCAGAGTGTTATAGAACTCTGCATAACAGTGAGGAATACTCCCATTGGTGCACAGGGTGAGTAGGTCTTTTTTCTTTAAGGCACTGATCACTGGAGGATTTTCATACAATGAGCTGGGGTGTGTGGTTCTGGTGCCTCTGGTGCCTCTTGTTGCCTGTTGTGCCACCGTCAGTTTTCGGAAGGTTGGGGCGGTGAAATCATACTTGAAGAAGATTGTTTTTGGTTCATCTTTCGTGTAGCGGAACCATTTAATCTTCTGCCAATGAACTGATTGTCCCTCCTCATCTTTTGTTCTGTTTTTGAGTATGTGGTTGGAGAGGGACTTGAAGTACAGAAAGTCCTTGTGTCCAAGTTCATGTACACTATGGGTCGTTCTTTCTTTCCATTCTCACAAGTGTGTAGTAGCCATCATGGATGGCTACTAGACATGGAGTGTGATAGTGTGCATGCTGCAGTGGAAACTGCAAGAAGAAAAGTTTCTATTTACTCCCATTTCTATTTACTCCCATACTTCTATTTACTGATGGCTACTACACACTTGTGAGAATGGCAAGAAGGAACGACCCATACAGTGTACATGAACTTGAACACAAGGACTTTCTGGACTTCAAGTCCCTCTCCAACCACATACTCAAAAACAGAACAAAAGATGAGGAGGGACAATCAGTTCATTGGCAGAAGATTAAATGGTTCCGCTACACGAAAGATGAACCAAAAACAATCTTCTTCAAGTATGATTTCACCGCCCCAACCTTCCGAAAACTGACGGTGGCACAACAGGCAACAAGAGGCACCAGAACCACACACCCCAGCTCATTGTATGAAAATCCTCCAGTGATCAGTGCCTTAAAGAAAAAAGACCTACTCACCCTGTGCACCAATGGGAGTATTCCTCACTGTTATGCAGAGTTCTATAACACTCTGACAGTGGGCAGTGAGTGAACTTTTTAGTTCAACTAAAGTGAACTAAAAAGTGAAATGTGTAATAAACAAGAGAAATTAAACTGTTTGAAATTAAATGTTAAACTGTTTGACATGAATGTGAACTCATAAATGAGAATTGAAATTAAACGGTTAGAAATGAAATGTTAAACAGTTTGAAATGATGAAATGACTATGTATTAGACTTGTAGTCAAGACCGCCTAAACCGAGACCAAGACACTACCAAGACCAGAGGGTATCGAGACCAAGACAAGACCAAGACCAAGACCAAGACAGACCAAGTCAAGACCAAGACCAAGTCGAGACCAAGACCAAGACCAAGTCGAGACCAAGGCCGAGACCAAGTCGAGACCGGAGGGGGAAAAAAAACAGTGTTGAAGCTAAGCAACTTGTATGAATTCAAGAATAGCAGCATTCTAGGGTTCAGCCGCAGTTTACATTCAATACATATTAGATGGTATTACTTCAACTACACAGGCAGAACAATACAGAGACAGACCATGTCATGTGTGTGACTGTGATCTCACTGTAAATGTTTTTGCAGACTGGGTGAGATCAACTATGTGTAGCAATTGCATGACGGCTGTTACTGCACTATTAGAGGATTGAGACTCCCTTAACTGTTGTGTACTGTTGAGGACTGACATGACTGGTACTGACTGGTTCATCTGACAAAACATCAAACACCTCCAACACCATCTTGCTCCTCCAACAACTGTCTAAAGAATGAGAAATATGTAACCAATTGAAAATATACTTAATGTGTAGATGAAATCGTAAAATCAAATTAAAGATACACATTTGTAAACTTGGATTAGGCCTAATGTTTAGTCAACACAACGGAGATATGCATATGATATTTAAAAGACCATTTATTTAGTCTAACACCATCTTAAATACAATACTGTAATCAAACAACACACACACACACACACACACACACACACACACACACACACACACATGTAGTGTTTTCATTTTTTATGGGGACTTTCCATAGACATAATGATTTTTATACTGTACAAACTGTATATTCTATTCCCTTACACTAACCCTACCCCTAAACCTACCCATCACAGAAAACTTTCTGCAATTTCACATTTTCGAAAAAACATAACTTTTTTGATTTATAAGACGTTTTCCTCATGGGGACCCAAAAATGTCCCCACACGAACAAGGATTTCGGATATTGCCATCCTTGTGGGGACATTTTGTCCCCACAACGTGATGATTACCAACTCACACACACACACACACACACACATCAAAGTCACAAATTCATCTAAGCAAATGCCTGCCTATCTCTGCCGATTTCGGAGTCTCCAAATTAATCCATTCTGCAACTTTTAAATACATAATTCAATTTTTAAAAACGAAATTATAAGCTGAAGTGCAGGATCCGAAAGTTGGTCGTTTTGTCGCTATGGTTACACACACACACACACACACACACACACCGTTGGCGGTGCGCTCAAAGTCATCTGTCAGTTGTGCAGTTACCCAAAATCTCATTAATGAAGATAAAACCCATCATGTCACTGATATGTGTTTTTTAAATCAAGTGATCAAAGTGCTCGTTGTCGCTGCGATCAGTGCCGCGGATAAAGTGTTTTCTGGTGTGGCTCGCGCACACGCCGAACTTTCACTCGGACGCGCGCTTCAATCCGTTCCGTTGCGGATAATAATGTTGCATTATCGAACGTTGTGTCATCGTGGATATTGTAGTATTGTATTGCTAAATCCCCCGACCACTATGTCGGTCTGAGACAGCGAGACCTAGACAAGACCGAGAGGTCCGAGACCAAGACAAGACCAAGACCAAAGACCGTCGAGACCGTGACAAGACCGAGACCACGTAAAAGTGGTCTCGAGACCGGTCTCGAGACCAAGACCGGTCTCGAGACATACATCACTACTATGTATACAGTATTTTAAATAAAATGAAAAGTTATGAAGTTAGAGTGTTTTTAACCAATGTTTTGACCAATCATTTCTGCATTGATCAGCAGATACGCCCTATTTTTCTTTAGAAGAATTGGAAATGTTTGGTGCCAAAAAGGCGTATTTGATGTTTTTGCCATATTTTCAAGATTTTGCAAGGTTTTAGAATATGTTCATCGTGTTAATATTCCATAATATGTTCACTTAAGAACTTACTCATATAAGTATGTATGTGGTTGCAATGTTGTGGTTGAAGGTTAATAAATACAGTTGATTGAAGTGTGGTCAAAATTTTGTTTTGGCTCTCCTGTAAAGTTTGTCAAATGCCACTTACGCCCCTCTGGTTCCAAGCCCTCGATATTTGGATATTGGAATAATAAATAAAGTAGCCTATCTTAATTTTACACAATGTTCCTGTTTTTTGTGTGGTTTTTTTTACTGTTTTCTAAGGGTTTCTTAATTTTAGACAAGTTGACCAGCACACATTACTGTATATGCAATGCAGTATAATGCATGTGTGTCGTATGTGACATATTTTGCACACAGGTAAAGGTGCCCAATATCAGTCATTTCTAAAGTAAAAAAAAAAGTGTTTTGGAAAATAGCTCTTTATTTGATAATCATTCAAATTTGTTTTCTATACAGAGATATCGACATCGGCAAATATCGGTATCGGCCATAACAGCAATATTAATATCGGTTATCGGTATCGGCCTCAATTTTCACATCGGTGCATCACTAATTGTAATCAATACAATGCAATTAATATCAACTTTCTGACAGTGTGTGTACGAGTATACAAATATGTACGAGTATCGTATACGAATTTGACAACTTGTTAAATCTTGTGAATTATTAAAGGGTCATGAAACCCTAAACCAAATTTTCTGAGATTTTAACAGAGGTATGTGTGTTGAACACCATTGAAGACAATGTTAGCATCTGTTAGATTTAATAGTATGGGGAAAATGGTTAAATTTGAGTTTTTTTCTGCTATTTTCGTCTTCCGGGTTTAAAATCTTCATCGTGTCCACGTCACAGGCAGTGACGTGGCAGAGCACTATAGTACTTTGATGACTCATCGGTGTCTCATAATTATTCATGTACTGAGTTTTCTTATCCAATGAGAAGACACTTTCTCTTAATTATTCATGACACCACGTGGAACTTTCCAATGACAGACATGTCAAACTGTGATATCGCGTAGTAGATGAGAGAGGCAATGATGGGACGCGCGTTTGTTTTCGTGGTGCAAAAGTTCCAGTGCATCTTTCCCCGCGATGCTGCCAGGGCTAGACTCCGGCCATCAACCACGGACACATCTAAACTATGTGTGTGTAGCAACCATTCAACTGGAGAATGGTGGACTTCGGCCTTGTACACCAATGCAGGTTTCGTCTTGCGAGTGATGCGGTCCCGAGGACTTTTCTATCGCTTCAGAGGTGTGTGTGTGTGTGTGTGTGTGTGTGTGTGTGTGTGTGTGTGTGTGTGTCTAAAACGTAACCCTGACCGTTATGCCTTTTGTTAAATAATCACTCGTTATTAGAATGCAGATATTTCGATAATACCTCAATTGTATGGAACGTATGCTTAGTTTGTGCAAATTTCTGTCACTGTCCATCTTTATTATGTGTGTTTAGGGGGCGCGTAGATATAGGCTATGTACGGAACGTTTTTTTTTTTTTCTAAGCGGAAAATGTATTACTTTCAAATATATGCATTTATAGTGTGTATATAAACAAATATTTATTTTATAATGACATAATTATACATGTACATTTAAATGTTTTAAATACAATTATGATTACTCTAGTAGGCTAATATGTAGCAGGGCATTCAGTTACTTTTGAAAAGGACAAAAATAAGGTGTCCGTGTATTTCATTAGATTTTAACTTGGCCAGCTATTAAAAAAAATCTAGCATTTCCTCACGTTTTACCACTGATTTTTAGTGACAGTCGATATGCATGCATGGGCCACTGGCGATGACAGTTTCCCCCTCTCCCCTCTCCCCTGCCGTGTCATACCACACCCACTCCCCTCCCTTCTTCTCACAGCCACCACGCCCAATTAAGTTGCATTTTTCAAAAAGATTGTGAGCTAGACTTGAGCTGAAAGAGGGGGGTTTCATGACCCTTTAAGACTTTCAGACTATCTTCGTACTGATTGGGCTATGGGTTTTGCGAGAAAAGGTTTAAGAAACAACAAATGCTTGATAAAATGTTTGATTTAGGGTTCGAACCAACACATGTATATACCATTGCGAATATTTGCCTTTGCAGCTGTCTGTCTCCTCCGTTTACTTGTCCTCAAACAATAATAGTCCGAAAGGTCTTTTCAGCTGAAAAAAGAGAAAATAAAATATCATTATGTTGTTTTACATCATTCCTGTGGTAAAAGCATGGTAAGCGTTGTGGTTAATGTGCATTTACAGTAAGTATCACATTAAAACTACCAATAGTGTGGTAAAAGCATGGTAAGTTTTGTGATTACTGTCTTTTTACTACACTTACCACAGTAAAACTAATGTTAATGTGGTAAAAGCATGGTAAGTGTTGTTTGTACTGTGCTTCTACTACAAATACAACTTTGGAACTAATTGTACTACTTTTAATCTGATATGAATATGATGAACTGATTTAAGGTCTTTAGGCCTATGCTCACGTCATGTGACAGGCAGTGTAACTTAATCACCCTGTTTTGAATTAGAAAGCAATAAAACGCAAAGCCTCAGTGGAGATGACAGATATAATGCCGTGACTGAACGTGAGCTAATCTGATTAATATCGACAAACAGAAAATACATTATATATCACACATTATTCGGACAGCGTATTTACTACTTACTTACCAACATCTGACACACGTCAACTGATGCCAAATATCGCGATGTGTTCGGAACGAGACTTCTTCAGGCTTCTAAGGGTTTGAAACTTGCTGGCCCAGAAAAGTTCATTAAACACATCGTTAATATAGTCCAATTTAGTCATTTAATCAAAAATATCTTAGTTTGTGTTCCGAAGATGAACGAAGGGGTTGGAACAACATGAGGGTGAGGAATTACTGACAGAATTTTCATTTTCATACTTAATAATCGTGACCGCCAATAGCAGCGCTTACTGATCGTGACGTGGGCCAATAGCAAAGCAGAATCATTGTGGGAAATACCGACTGTATTAACGAATAAAGGTAGAATTTGTGTTCTTATCGTGTTTAACACATCTGTATTTGCCCGCGCGAGTATATCCAACTTCAAAAATCGCAGCTTGAATTCAATTTACAGTTACCGTCGAAGAGAAACACAGCTCTTATCTGCCCTATATAAATAACTGCCTGTACACTCTTTAGGATGTGGAGGGTAGGGCGATGAGGCTGCGAGCTACACCTATGAACCATTGAATCACTTTGCTGGCTGGTGCACCGGCTAATCGTGGTTGCCTTGATGCACTTGCTGATCTGGCCGGGTTGACACTCATCGGATGCCTTCCACAAATGGTTTTTTTGCACTTTTTTGCCTTGTTTCTTCATTATAATGACACAATCAAATCATTCAATCATTTCAAATATTTACAATCTGTTCATTATTCTCTTTCGGAATGAAAGATGACATTTAAAAAAGGGTGCAGCTTGGTTTTTTTCTTTAAAAAAAAGAAACAAAAAAACACAAATGGCTGGATTTTCTTTTACAAATGTATTGTTGTCATCAAATAATAGTATTAGAAAATTGGACCACATTTCCCATCGGTTTTTCATTTGGAATATTTATTTATACGTTTATTGGATTTCATTTGACTGATCGCATCTTTACCCAGAAGTGCCAAGTCATAGATATATACACTAGACTGCGGCAGTTGATTGGAACGAATGCCTTACATATATATAAAGAAATAAATTACCAAAACTTGGCCACTAAATATTTAATATTCAATTATTTTAATGATCACAATTAAAGTTTTCATTTTATTAACTGAACAAGCGCAACATTCAGCATTCAATCAAATATTATAAAATATGTATTATTATTAATAATGTTATTTCAACATAATATCTCGTTATTTCGACATAATATGTGTGGGGGCAACAAGCAAGATGTGCATTTGTAAATCCGGTGACGCGTGCATTGATTTTTATTAATAATCTAGTGTTTTCTGACAGTGTCGACTCGGCTGCAAAGATGAAGTTGACGATCGCCGTATAGTGAACGCGCCTATAGAGAGAAATGCACATAATGGATTACATAATCAGAGAGTAGCCTTTTTCTTTTCGTTTGGAATTATTTCGTTTAAAGACATTTCAAGCTTTGTGTATTTGATGTATTTCTCATGTCTGTGTGTGAGGCATACAATGAGTTTCGTTAAGTTAGGATGAGATGCGCTCCAGTTAACGTGCAATGCAAGATTATCATTTTTTTATTATTATTTATTAAATCTTATTTATCTTATTTATTAAATACAGGCTGATGAAAAATGTATTAAAATTAAGATACAATTTATACAAAACGAAATTCACTTTTACTCGTGCTGTTCACTTTTCATAAATCAACATACATGGGGGAAAAAATAACATTATAACATTTGAACAAATATGAAAATAAATGCGCTTATTTAATGGCTACAACAGTATAGGCCTACAGACTCTCTATTTGTACAAATTGCTGCACATTCATTTAATTCTGAATTTTGCACACACAAGTTGATAGGCATTTGTTCAAATCAAGTTCATGATAATTGTGCGTGCATTTATTAATCATTATGATACTAAAATCATAACAAAGTAGGTTATGCTATGTACAAAAAAATCAGATGAGCCCAGAATATTCCAAACTGCCGTAGCCAAGGCGACATCTAGTGTATATAAACTTATTACACCGTCCTGCTAAGTCATAGGGTCCGTGCACTTTTTGATCATTTCATTTCCTGTTTAGAATGGAATAAGGAGAAATGAAAACCAGCTCGTTTATTCGTTTTTTTGGCTAGATTTTGGCTAGATTTTTCATTTTTCGTTGATGGTTTACAAGTCGGTTTATGGGTTCGATATTTCATTTGCACACGTGGGCGGCGCTGAAACGCCCCTTTCATCTGATTGGTCAAACCGCTCCGCCTTCAGTAAGCTGTGAGCTTTTCTTTCTGTCAGGCAGAATAAGAGTCAGTAGGCTACGAGTGCGGCACTGACAAATGCCCTTTAATGAAATAATGTCTGAAACCACCACTCACTGTTAACTACACACACTATTTGATTTAGAAATATGTTGCTGGTCACGTAATTCGTGCTGCTGCGACTTGCAAGCAACCCCATTAATGTGAGCCACAGTATATGACAGATTATATTAGCATATTTCCCATTGATAAATACAGTGCAAATAGTTCCGTCTCTTTGGATAAAAGGGAAGTGGAAATAAAAATCAATAATAGGCTGAACTGTACCATGATAATATGTCCGTAACATTTACCACTCTAGTCTTTTATTTACATCAAAAGGCAGGTAGGCGTGTGTGACATATAGCCTATGGGCTATAAATAATTTTGAATAGAAATAAAGTTTATATTTTTTTAATTTAAGCATGTGTAGCCTACTCAGTTCACATGAAAAGAAAGAGACAGAAAAGAGAGAAGCCAGAATCAGTGAACGTAAATTAAATACTGACAAAATTACCAGGTTTGGGATTAATTGTTATTATTATTATGAGAAATTGACTCCGCCTAGAACTTTGATGCTTCACCAAACTCAGCTCAGACCCTCAGACTGGTCTAACTTGCTTCTAACTGGTCAGACTTTCCCAAAAAATCCATCGACTTGAGTTATCTGAGCAATGAAGGCCGTAATACTTAATGCTGTCCACTAGAGGGGGCGACAGGATAATAAGTGTTTTCTACTCTCTTTCCCTGTTTGCATCAGTTTAAATGACAAATAAATAAATGCATGAATTTCATTATGATAACAGGTTAAACGTCGTAATTAGCCAGCATAGGACGCAAATGAAAATACAATTTGATATTTGTGATATTTAAACTGTGTATTATTAATAAATATTGTTTCATATCTTGTTCATGCTTTATACATTTTAACCAGTGCTAATTTAAATAAAATGAATGAATAGAACTATATAATAATTAATTATAATATGGTAACTTTGGTCCAAAGTAATCTGTGATAAACAGTGTATAGGCCTACTATGTTTCATCTGCTAATTTATTATAGTCAAAATAATCCAGCAATTATGTTTTATCGAATGTTATTCGAATTCAAGATGTAGAAGCTCAGATCAATAATGAGGCGTACAGGCCATAAATAACAAATAGACATTACAACATTTTTATTATTCATAAGAATTTAAGTTAATAACATCTAAAACAAAGAATACATGTATTACAGGGCAAGTATAAGTATTAGTATTTTTAATGTTTTTGAAAGAAGTTTCCTCTGCTCATCAAGCCTGCATTTATTTGATCAAAAATACAGAAAAAAAAGTAATATTGTGATATATTTTTACAATTTAAAATAATTGGTTTAAATGATCATTTATTTCTGTGATGCAAAGCTGAATTTTCAGGATCATTACTCCAGTCTATCACATGATCCTTTAGAAATAATTCTAATATGATGATTCATTATCAAAGTTGGAAACAGTTCTGCTGCTTAATATGTTTTCATAACCTGTGATACTTTTTTTAGGATACTTTGATGAATAAAAAGTAAAAAAATAAAAAAATAATTTAAAAAAAGCAATTTTTAAAAAAATAGAAATCTTTTGTAACAACAATATACACTACTGGTCAGTAATTTGAGGTCAGTATTTTTTTATTATTTTTTTTAAATAAATCAATACTTTTATTCAGCTAGGATGTGTTAAATTGATTTTAAAAAAAGTGATAGTAAAGAAGATTTATATTATTAGAAATTATATATATTTTTTAATAAATGCAGTTCTTTTTAACCTTTTATTCATCAAATATATTAGGCAGCAGAACTGTTTCCAACAGTAATAAATCAGAATATTAGAATGATTTCTGGGGCTGTTTACACCTGGCCACTTCATGCGTTTTCTCAGATCGGATAGCTATCCGATCGTGAAAAGACCAGGGGCGCCTGTTTCAGAAAGGAGGTTAAGTGAAAACTCAGAGTAGCCTATGTTAACCCTGAAATGAGGGAAACTCTGGGTTTTCTGTTTCAGAATGGGAGGTATGTTAAACCTGAGAAAGCAGAGTAAGTCAAGCCCGTTTCTGAAAGAGAGGTAACTTATACTCAGAGTCAGTTACCATGGTAACTTACTCTGTGAACCTAACCTGGCCGGGAGCAGGTTTTCTTCGGTAAACCCAGAATTTCTTTCGGTCTCCTCCCCTTTTTTAAAGAGGAAGTGGTGTTTAAACACCTCATTCATTCTTTCAGTACATTTTTATTAATAAAATTAATCTTTAATTAATAAATACAATATTGCTATTTTTACTGGGTTTTTTTTTTTGTCCAATTTTTTAAATAAGAGGAAGTCTATTAACTCCTTAACTGGCAACTGAATATACAGTAGTAGATTAGAGTTACATAATGTAGTTCTAAACAAATTCTACAGAATTAAACTGTGGCATTTACTGAAAATCACTGAACTCTGTTCATCTGTGCAACAGAAGTTGATGGACCGTCCTCCTGCTGTTCTTCCACTTTGGGGGCGGGGGGAGAGATAAGACTATAAACTTAGATTCTACTCCACATAAAAATGTGAAAAAATCTGAATGTGTAGATTGTTTGATGTGACACATAACATTATCCCCATCGTCCTGTGAAGATGAGTACACTTTATAACACTATTTGTCATAATTTCTGGTGTATTGAGTAGGCTACACTGTTAGACTTTTCTGTAATTTCTACAGTTATTTACTTTAAATCCCCCAGTATTATACTGCTATTTCTCTTTACAGTAAATAACTGTGATTCCCATTGCATCATGGGAATTTTCTGTGACGTCTAACACCACATACAGAGACTTACTGTATTTTTTAAATTTGCTGTATACTACTGTATTTGACGTAACTGCCTCTCTGGCTGGCACCATTCCATCGTGCTTTTTATTTCCTAATTTTTGCCTTACACCGCGTGTCTACAACGCTATAATAGCCAGAGGCTGTCTATATTGGACACATTGAAGCGACCGGACCTTTAAATGCATACCTGTTTATCCCTTGTCAGAAATAGCGCGAGCGCTTGGACTCGTATCGGACTAAGTCAGAAATATAACGGCCGCGGCGCATCACTACACCTATTTTTTACAGTCTATGCACTACACTGACTGTCTGGGATTTGTCGTGTCGCGTCAGAGCATCCAGTGTAATATATCAGTGGGGTCTGTCTTTTGTTGGATCGCGACGTTCGTGTCTGGCCCGGGGAAGAGACGGAATTCACTTCACCGAGAGAGAGAGATCAGCAAGCAAGGTAAAAAAAAAAAACATTCTGTGTGTGTTGTCAGGATTGTGCCCAGTTTAACCTATGTTATAACGTTAACGTTAGCCTAAAGTTACTCGTCGTCAGCATGGCGGTAACGAACTTTACCATGGTAAACTGAGCTAACGTTTCATTTTACACACTTTGTTAGATTATTGAATTGTCGAGTTAAAATATGCCAACGAGCAACGCGTTTACATTAACAATAAATGTGAATAAACTAATGTGAAATTCTGTTTATAGCCTAATGTTGGCCTACTGATGAGAACCTTTATAGTTTTAGCATTAGTTTGCAAACTATACCATATTATACTTTTTTTTTTAATGGAATTTAATATTTACTTCCATTTTTGTGTTTAAAGGCAACTGCAACAAAGCGCCAATTCGCGCCAGTGACTTCCAGCAAGATTCCAGAGGTAGGCCAGCCCATTTGTGATATATTTTGAGATAAATTTGCTGAAATGATTAGCAATACGCTATGTGAAAATTGCTTTTGAGCCACTGGTGCAGACTAAGTAGCTTACAATATCTTATAAAATCTCTATAAAATTGGCTAACTTTATATCAAATAAGTGACCTTTGCCTTATGTCTAACTTTATTAGACAGCAAATGAACCAATCAGAAGATGGACCATTGTCTTTGTTCAGTCTCACCAGATTAAATGTATCCAGGTAAGCACTGCAGTAAAACTCTCACTAATTCATTAATACAAAATCTAGCATTCTAAACAACTTAAGTTTATATTGTTGCATTATTTTGATATTTTATTAGCCAGAAGACTCTACCATTGCAGTCCCACCTGACTAGGAAGGTCCTAACATCAGCACGCAGGTGGGTTAACTACTGTAGGAAGGAGAACGATCATCACACAGTGATTTCTTGCATGTATCTTACTGTGTATTTGTCTCAAACAGGTACTCCTTCACTGCAGACAAGCTGAAATGGGCTAAAATCATCGATTTCAGTCGTTCTTTCTATGGATCTCAGCATTTTTGGACAGAATTTAGGATTTGTAAGTATTAAAATTTAATCTGGCATAATTTTATTTAGTTCTTTTGTATGCTATTTATTGACAAAAGCTGTTTACAAATATATATTCTTAAGTTTTTGTGAAAATAATAATAAAAATTAACAAAAAAAGGAGGTTAAAAATAATGTGACACTAATACTCTCTCTCTCTTTCTCTCTCTCTCTCTCTCTCATATAGTGTTGGAACTGGGATCTCCTCTGAAGGACTGAGTACATTTGTGTTTGTGGGCACGCATGCAGACCAGGGAACACTCTGATGTTGTCAATCAAGTTCTGAACAGGAACCAATCTTTGGAGAAGTTCATTTATTCACAAAGGTGGACAAAAACATTGTGTTGGCTTTTTAAAGATTATTTTGATGATGACTTTTACTCCTATGCTGTAGAAAAGATGGAGTAGACAGTCAGACATTGATAATAATAAGAAATGTTTCTTGAGCATCAAAGAGACTTCTTTCAAAAACATTAAGACACTTAAATACTTATTTTGGCCTCCAGTGTACATGAATCCAACAAATTTTTGGAAATAAGTGAAATTATTTTGAAGGTGGGGTTATGTGTCATGTATTGTGAAAAGAACTGTGTTTTGTCCTGTGTTGGACATTTCCTTTTTGAATGCTTAAAAATGTATTTATATTCTGCAGTTTTATGAATGTAATGGTTGATATTTCATTATAATACTTGTATAAGCTAAACAACCAATGACTACATTCATTTAGTCAAATGCTAATGTTTTGTTTATGGTTTTATGTATGTTTTCAAAAATGTTTGCAGTGAAGGACAGCACATAATGTGTTAATTTAACACGTTTACACATCTTTGTGTTAACCTCTCTGACATATTTACTTTGTTAAAATCATTAACACAATGAATGAGTTAAAATTAACACAAAAAACATTATCCCTAAACTCACCCATTAATGTGTAAAAATTTCACACATCATTTCCAGCATTGGCATGTTTATTTTGTGATATATATGAAATGTTTTAAATAAAAAAATGGTATTTTGTGATAACTTTGTCTAATTGGTTTGTATGAAAGTAGTACTTATGTAGGATAAAAATAAAATTAATCATATATCAAAATTATCAAATCTAATTTATATTTAGTACAAATAAAAATAATTACAGTAGTGTACTGATTAGCTTCGTTTTTACAGTAATGCACTGTACTGATTAGCTTCGTTTTTACAGTAATGCACTGTATTACACAAAACTGAAATATGGTTTGGTACTGTAACTCTTAATTACAGTAACTTACTGGCAACAGTGTTGCCAGTAAGTTACTGTAAAAAACCCTTGAAAAGTCTAACAGTGTACTTACAGATGGTGGACAACCAGAATGAGACTTTTACCGCCGCCGTTCCCGCGGCGGCAAAATTGGGATGTGTATTTATGTGTAGGCCTATATATATATATATTTTTTTTTTTTTTTTTTTACAGAACTGATTTTGAAATTACGATTGGAATTATTATAGGTTACAGAAGTAAAGTCATTGTATAATATTTGTTCCTTGGTGTAAA
Source organism: Leuciscus leuciscus (assembly GCF_965113295.1). Classification (NCBI taxonomy): domain Eukaryota; kingdom Metazoa; phylum Chordata; class Actinopteri; order Cypriniformes; family Leuciscidae; genus Leuciscus; species Leuciscus leuciscus. Next base: position 9,571,353 of record NC_138726.1, on the reverse strand, counting down.
ATGGAAATGCATGGTGATTTTATTTTGTAAATAGGCTATAAGCAAAAAACTATGTTTTAGAACAATAGACAAATCTCTCTGCATCAACAATAGACTATACAATGCATTAATAGGCTAATATAAAAATATCAGTAGTCTAAGTTAGTTCGGGTTTCGAACCCGTGTCATCTAAATGATCGTAACGTAAGTTCAACCACTCGGCCACGATTCACTCGTTGCGTCATGGCCTAACGTTCCAGTGTGTGTTCGCTCACACGAGGGAGAAGCGCTCTTCATTCAAAAGCACGCGCCGCCGCGTTTGTCGAACACTAATTCAACATGCCAGAATAAAACCTGGCTTTAGAACAATGCATAGCGCCACTCGTCGTGGTGTGCCAAAAAATGTACAATAGGCTACTTTAGTTTCATTTATTTCAGTGTTAATGTTTGAGTTAAAAAAAATCCTCTACAGATTAAATTAACACAAAGTCGACTATAAGAATCCTTTATAGGCTACGAAAAAAGCAAAGGGCTTACAGTCTTAACATTTAGGCTACTTTGCTTAAATTCGATACATTTATTTTCAGTAGGGCCTAATACATTTGTAGGGATGTAATTTCAGTATGCTTTACCAACGCTATGTATTCAATTAAAGTTCCAAGAGGTCTGGTCTCTAAATTTCCTTCCCAGCTGACACTAATATGCAAGTGCACAGCAAAAATCACAACTTGTGCTTGCTGCGAACGCAAGTTATTTAAGGTGTCTCAACTGTACACAGTCTATACCCTACAGTGTGAATTCGTTACAAGGTTTCATTTAATTAAATTAATGTGCAGCAATTTGTACAAATAGAGTCTATAGGCCTACTATACTGTTGTAGCCATTAAATAATCTCATTTAGTATCATATTTGTTAACATATTCTAATGTTATTTTTTTCCATCTATGTTGAATATGAAAAGTGAACAGCACGAGTAAGATAGGATGCATTATATCGAGAGATGGATATGGAGTGGGTCAGACATGATTTTGACCACTTCATTAAGTTTTGTTTAGTAGAAAACCTTTCTTTAAAGTGAATTTCGTTTTCTATAAATTGTATCTTAATTTTAATCAATTTTTCATCAACCAATTGCTGGATTTAAGAGATAAGTAAGAGAAGCAAATATAACAGACACTAATCATTGAGGCGCCCGCGCGGTCACTTGCATTGCACGTCAGCTGGAGCGCATCTCATCCTCCTAACTTAACGAAACTCATTGTATGCCTCACACAGACATGAGAAATACATCAAATACACAAAGCTTGAAATGTCTTCAAACGAAATAATTCAAAACGAAAAGAAAAAGGCTACTCTCTGATTATGTCTTTACGTGCATTTCTCTCTAGGTGCTTTCACTACAAATATGGCGATCGTCAACTTCATCTTTGCAGTCGACACTGTCAGAAAACACTAGTTTATTGATAAAAATCAATGCACTCATCACCGGATTTACAAATAGCCTACACATCTTGCTTGTTGCACGCACATATTATGTCGAAAAAACGAAATATTATGTTGAAATAACATTATTATTAATAATACATCTTTTAGAATATTTGATTAAATGCTGCTTGTTCAATTTAATAAAATTAAAACTTTAATTGTGATAATTAAAATAATTGAAAATTAAATATTTAGTGGCCAAGTTTTGCTAATTTATTATATAGGCTATTATATGCATATTGCCTATATTAAGTAGGTCATATTAAGACAAGGCATATATTAAGTTATTTTAGCTGTTATGAGAAAAAAAATCTAACGAAATCTAAAATCTAAAAAAAATTCTAACGCCAAGTCAACATGCCAGAATAAAACCTGATTTTTGAACAATGCGTAACGCCACTCGGCCTGGTGTGCCAAAACACAACATTTTAAACTTCAATTTTTAATTCAAAACAATCTCAAAACGCGTTGTGACATTTTTTAAAGCAGTAGCCTAGCCTATATAAGGGCATTGAAACCAGGATCTTAACTAAAACGCGTTCCGCGTAATCTTTCAAAAATTATGCCACACTAGCCTACTCCATGTATTTTTTTTTTAAGGACTGCTTTTGAAATCACTATAAATTACTATGCAATTGTATCGCTTACGAGAGCTCTTCATTTTTCTAATTCCTCAATAGAATAGTAAAAATATTCAGCGTCATTGCTCCTAATATTGTCTCTATTTTTAACTTTTGATTCTATTTTTTCAGTTCTAAAATTGATTCTATCTTTGGTTCTATTCTGTTGTAGCCTAATAGGCCTATTTATATATATGAACAATATGCCTATTAGGCTTAGGGTTTTATATTTAACCCACTTACATTTTAAAATACGGCAATTGCTGCTGTTTTGCACAATGTCCCTTTGCGCCACCTGGCGGTCATTTCGGGAACGACTTTGAAATGCGGCTGGTTTATTTTTGCCGCGGTGATTTCGCCGCGGCGGTAATAGGCATTCTGGTTGTCCACCATCTGTACAACTGCCTGCAGGTTTTGTTGGGACAGGAGGCTCCAAAAGACAGATATTACCATCGGAATCTGTTGGGACCAACAAAAAACCCAACCCAAAGTAAAATAAATGGAAATATCAAAAATAGCCTATATAAGAAATAACACATATGTAAACCTCCTACATTTTATGAAGGCCCTTGGATCTTCGGGAGTGACTGGCTCTGAAGTCCCTCCAGGAATTCCCCCAGCCAAAAATGCTGCTGCACTGCTAGACACTGGGATGCTATATTTAGTTATTTAATATGTCAAATATTTGTAAATTCAGGTAGCCTACACCCATGATATGCTCAAACCTTACCTGATTGAATTATGTTCTTATATTTAATTTTCAGCTGCTGCCATGTTCTTTTAATACCTGCAGGATTGCACCCATGAAAATTAAAATTAGGTTGAATTCCAGTTTCACCTCTGATATTATAACAGTTGGGTAAGTTACTCTAAAATAGTTATTAATTACTAACTACAAATGACATCTTCAACCGTGTAATTAGATTCATGTAATAATGACTATCTTTAGAAAGTATTGGTCTACTTATTAATAAATCCCATATCAACCTCAACCACTTGAACAATACAAGGAGAGACAAGAAACTGCACTTTTAATACTTTCAAATAAACAATATACAATTGCATGGATTATTCTTGAATTGACCAAAGTGTGTAGAGGGAGAAGGTTACCTAAAAAATATACCTTTTAAAAATGTATGTTAAATATACAGAATTGTTCTATAGTCTAATGCAATTACATCAGATTTTACTTCAAATTACAGAAGAATTAAGAGTAATCCCTTTAATTAAATGACAGTATTTAGATGACTTGGTAATTAATTACACCCAACACTGTATAACTAATTAAAATGTAAACATACGCATTGACTCGAGCAACTATTTTCTCCCTAGCTAACTCTAGTTGTCCTTCGCTGCTGCAGCCGATATTTAAAAAATAATAATATGTCTTCTTACGCTTGCAGAAGCTGGTGAGAAATATGCAGACCTCTTTTTGTCTGGCGCTGTTACCATGGTGACTCATAATATCTGCACTCCATTGATAATGGCTTTTTATAGTGGTGGTGCACGCGCTTAACTCAGAGTCAGTCAACTCAGAGTTGATTGAACTAACTAATTTCCGCTGTTCTGTAACCGAAAACTCAAGAGTTTCCCATCTCAGGGTAAGTCAACTCAGTTGAACCTCCTTTCTGAAACAGGCCCCAGGGGCCCGTTCTTCGTACGTCGCTAACTCAGTTAGCTGGATTTGATTGTTGGAGATTTGGCATGATCTTGGATTGTTTGGTTCTTCGACGCTCATCCTGGACTTGCTGTCATAACAACAGGTGCCCAAGCTTAAACCTGCTCGGGAGCAGGCTTATTTCATGTTAACAGGATTAGATCCCGGCTTTATAAGCGGAGGTGATACGGGAAGTCTTTCGCAGCCATGTCTTGTCCGTTTTTATGACAAGAACCTGTCGCTGAAGGTGGTCTCACGCTGCACAATCCACGGCCGCTTTCTGAGCATGCAGCCTGACATCAAACAATTCACCATTTACCTTGGAGAAGCGAGTCCAGAATATATCAAATAATACAAAAAGTAATGTAATCAAAAAGTATGCAGTTGACTGATTAAAAATATCTTAGATGGTGTGTGACTCCATGTCCTACATCACAAATGTGGAAGCAAAATGGCCTGGTTCTGTGCATGACTCCAGGATTTTCAGAGAGTCACATTTATGCACATTATTTGAACGTGGTAAGGAAATATTTAATATCAAGCTCACTGTATTACATACATTTATTCTGAGCCTAACAAAACTGCATTTTTCCAGGTGCTTACGACGGGATCCTGCTTGGTGACAGGGGCTATACCTGCAGGCAGTATTTCATGACTCCATTCCCTGACCCAAACCCCGGACCACAAACCCGTTTCAATGCAGCTCTAGCCAGGACAAGGGCACGCATTGAAATGACCTTTGGGCAACTAAAGGAAAGATTTCAGTGTCTGAGGGTTGCACCTGACAGGGCCTGTGACATTATTGTTGCATGTGCCATACTCCACAACAGTGCCACCATCAGAAAGGAGAGGACCCCTGTGGTGGAGGTGCAGCCTGATGATGACCTCCAGCCAGTGCACTTGGACCAACCTAGTGGCAGAGCTGCACGGGACAGAATTGTGGAACACCAATTTTTTTTTTTTTTTTTTTAAAACAAAAACCTTCATTAAATGAATAGAAGACAAGACAACATGCTTAGTTCCTTGAGTTTTATTTCAATTATTCTTTGTCAAGAAAAGCCAATGATGGTCATCTTTTGCCTGCAATAAGATATATTGTTATCCAAGGTCAGCAATAGTACTCTGTGTGAAATAGTGTATTTAGCACTTACTCTGAAGTTCCTTTTGAAGCAACTCAATCTCTAGTGCCAGTTTTTTCTTCTTTAAGGTGTCAAGTTCTATTTCTCCCCTTCATTTTTCTGTTTTTTCAGGTCAAAATACTAAATTTTCTGTTGTAGATTCCGTTTATATACGGATATCACCCTGTGCCATGTTTGGATAAAAAGAATAAAAAAATAAAAAAACATAAAAAAGAACTGTCAACACAAGCCTCATGCAACAAAAATAAAAAGTACAAGTAGGTTACTACACTGCCCACCTCTGTATCACTTTGTGCAGTAGGCCTTTCCTCCTGCAACTCATATTGCAGTCAGAAATAATAATATGTACACAAGTTACTATAAATGAAGTAAAGTTATTTATGCACTTACAAGTACTTCCTCCAAAGGACAGTCATCTGAGAGGGTTTCTTCACTGTCCTGTGCAATGGAAACAAATGGGCATTACAAAGTGTTGCACTTTCTTCCCTTTTGATGTAAAGTTAGAAAAAGTCCACTTACTGCACATATTTCAGCCACTACTTTCTTGGGAACAGGTACAAGTGTTGGTGTATTATGTAAAACTGCACAAAAGAGGAAACACAATGGCATTACAATGAACTACACTATATGAACAAATGTGATCAGTAACTCATGGCAAAATATTCTTACATTAAGTTCAGCAGTTTTCACCTTCACAAGTCAAAGCAATTGATCACTACTCAATATTTAACAGCTGAAATTACTGTACCAGCCATTTGGATTATATAGGCCTACTTAATTTAATGCGGCAAAAAAAAAAGATATATTTTACAGTGTAGCAAGATCATTTAAAGCTCATTTACCAGTAATGAAGGTGTTGCTGCTACTGGTTCCTGGCTGTTGGTCTGAGGAAGAGCTGCCCCCAGGGATGCCCTCCACAATGGGTCGGTTCACATTTAACCCCAGGGCCAGCTCTACTGCTGGGGTATAATGTGGTATAATGTGAGGGAGCAGGACCACCACCTGTTTTTTTTTTTTCAGCTCAGCCTTTTTCTTGGTTGCTGTTATAAACAGACAAACACATTTAACGGTGCTTTTCTTTTGTAAAAGAGACAAAGAACAGTAGAAGTAGAAAAGATTACCATTTTGAAGAATATTCTTGTACTTCCCTTTTACTTGTTCCCATGTTCTAGTGCAGTGTTCTTCAACCCTGCTCCCGGAGGACCCCCAACACTGCTGGTTTTCTTTGTCTCCCTAATCAAACACACCGGATTCAATTCATCAACTCATTATCACATGGGTTAATGAGCTGATGAGTTGAATCAGGTGTGTTTGATTAGGGAGACAAAGAAAACGTGCAGTGTTGGGGGTCCTCCAGGAGCAGGGTTGAAGAACACTGTTCTAGTGGGTCCTGAGGTGGCTCTGACATTAAGCAATTATGAAATGATTAAAATACAAGAATATACACTGTAATAAGTGATATAACCATAACATGGAACACTTACGCATTTCATTTGTCTGCTACTTTTTGCCAGCCCTCTCTCCTGGCTTTTGCACACTTTGAGGTGTTCCCTGGCATTTTAATTAAGGTTTCATATTCTGCATAACCTTCAATAACTCTTGCTCTGCTGCGGAGAAAAACTATGCGCGCTCTTTGGCCATGGTGAGCAGCCAATAGCAGCGTTGCTGATCAATGTTTCTACTATCGATACATATCCCCTTTTAAACCAGCGCATGAACGCGCAGTTATCTCAGATAACTCAATCCAGCTATACTAATCATAACTGGCAGGTGTGTTCGAAGAAACGAATTAGTCAGATCATGATTAGGCCGATGATATCACCTTGGATGTCTCATAATTTGATCTTGGATGTTTCAAGCAACGTACGAAGAACGGGCCCCAGTTGCTATGACAGCAAGTCCAGGATGAGCGTCGAAGAACTCAGTTAGCTGGATTTGATTGTTGGCGATTTGGCATGATCTTGGATTGTTTGGGTCTTCGACGCTCATCCTGGACTTGCTGTCATAGCAACTGGGGCCCGTTCTTCGTACGTTGCTTAAAACATCTGAGATCAAACGAGACATCCAAGATGATATCATCGTGCTAATCATGATCTGACTAATTTGGTTCTTCGAACACACCTGCCGGATATGATTAGTATAGCTGGATTGAGTTAGTGAGATAATTGCGCGTTCACGCGCTGGTTTAAAAGGGGATATGTATCGATAGTAGAAACATTGATCAGCAACGCTGCTATTGGCTGCTCACCATGGCCAAAGAGCGCGCTCAGTTTTTCAACGCAGCAGAGCAGGAATTTTTACTGGAAGGGTATGCAGAGTTTGAAAAATATAATTAAAACGCCAGGGAACACTGGGAATCAAAGTGTGCAAAAGCCAGGAGAGAGGGCTGGCAAAAAGTAACAGACAAATTAAATACGTAAGTGTTCCATGTTATGGTTATATCACTTATTACAGTATATATTCTTGTATTTTAATAATTTCATAATTGCTTAATGTCAGAGCCACCTCAGGACCCACTAGAACATGGGAACAAGTAAAAGTGAAGTACAAGAATATTCTTCAAACTGGTAATCTTTTCTACTTCTACTGATTAGTCTCTTTTAGCAAAGACATTTTAAATGATGTGTCTGTTTGTCTGTTTATGGTTATCTGCAACCAAGGAAAAGGCGGAGCAGAAAAAAACAGGTGGTGGTCCTGCACCCCCACGTTATACCCCGGCAGAAGAGCTGGCCCTTGGGCTAAATGAGAACCGACCCATTGTGGAGGGCATTCCTGGGGGCAGCTCTTCCTTAAGGCCTATTTATACTTCTGCGTCGGACCTACGCCGGAGCCTCTACGCTGTAGGCAACGCGTTGGTTTTAATTTATACTTCTGCGTCGTTGTCCGCGTTGACGCGCAATTACTCATGCAGAGGGACCATGTGAAACCCGAGGGAGGGGTTCTAGCAGACCAATCACAGCGCTTGCGTCCGCGTAGAATTGACGCGTTGTTACATTTTTGGAGAGGTGCGCATCAGGGTACGCCAAAGGGTACGCGCGCTAAGCACAGCCTACGACGTAGCTACGGCGTAAGTTCGACGCAGAAGTATAAATAGGCCTTTAGACCTAAAGCCAGGGACCAGTAACAGCAACACCTTAATTACAGGTAAATGAGTTTTAAATCATCTTGCTACACTGTAAATAATTTGTTGCTGCATTAAATTAAGTATGTCTATAATCCAAATGGCTGGTACAGTATCAGCTCCGCTTATGAAGCCGGGATCTAATCCTGTTAACATGAAATAAGCTTGCGCACCTGTTGCTATGACAGCAAGTCCAGGAGGAGCGTCGAAGAACCAAACAATCCCAGATCATGCCAAATCGCCAATAATCAAATCCAGCTAACTGAGTTAGCGACGTACGAAGAACGGGCCCCAGGTGCGCAAGCTTAAACCTGCTCGGGAGCAGGCTTATTTCATGTTAACAGGATTAGACTGCGGCTTCATAAGCGGAGCTGATACGGGAAGTCCAGCGCTTATGAAGCCGGGATCTAATCCTGTTAACATGAAATAAGCTTGCGCACCTGTTGCTATGACAGCAAGTCCAGGATGAGCGTCGAAGAACCAAACAATCCCAGATCATGCCAAATCGTGGCATTTAAGCCACTTAAAGGAGCTGTATGTAGTTTTCAGCGGCCTCTAGCGGTGATGTTTCAGATTGCAACCAATAAGTTGACAAGCGCGTGCTCTTGCGCGTGCTCGAATTTATGAGCGAGCACTGTGGATACCGGCCAGACTGAGACGCGTCACGCAACACACCAGAGAGAGCATCCCACAACATGCTAGAAACTCAGGTAAACTCCCACTGCAACGTTACAATAATAGGCTACTTTTATCAGCTTGACGTTGAACTAATGCTCCATGCTCGTACCATGATAAGAATGGAACCCTATCAACCGTGCCGAATTTTGCCACTGCAAGCACTGCTTCACATTTTCTTCAGGAAATGTATACATTCTAGGTTTGTAGATAAGGTCTCTCCATGATTCAAACGCCCTGCCGATGTTGATCCGTGTTTTTTCACCCGAAGTTCATCCGATTCACGTCTGGCCTTTAATACGAGCTTCAGCAGAAAGAAAAAAACGTTTTATTGTTTTTTTTATCAATATGTGGAGTTTGTGTTGGAGTCTGTGTTGTGCTGGGAGCAGGTCGTTTCTTAGTGTTATCAGACATGTCATAAGTTGCATAAGTCATAAGTCCATGTCATAAGTTGCAGTGTCGTCGCTGTTGAGTGCAAAATCAGTAGGCTAGACGAGGCGAGAGGCTCGGGAGCGCTCCGCGCATGCAGGTGACGTCACTGGATTTCGCGGTAAATCCGACCCGGCACCTTCACATAAACATAAGAATACTTGCTTTCAGAGGTAATAGCAAAACCCGAAAAGTGGATCATTTTAATGTGATATTACAACCCCTTCACCCACAGGCAATAAAAAAAGGATTCGTTTTAGTAGAAAAGCTACATACAGCACCTTTAAGACCCAATGTTGTAAAGCAGTTTTTTTTTTAAGCAGTTTTTTTTTAGGCTATCATAATTTTTTATGAAGATCATACATTCATGACCATGCCGATTACAGTATATGTTACTCAGGCTTCACTAACGTGATTGGTACCATAGACTATAGGCTAGACCAGGGGTCGGCAACCTAAGGCACGCGTGCCAAATGCGACTCTGATACTTTCCAGACAAGTTACATACTCTCCTGTCACTTGTTTCAAGAGCTTCACTTGGTCAAAAACCAAGTGATAACCTGTACAATGTAAAATTGTCAACATCAAATTATGTACTACATATTACAGCATTGTTTCAATACAAGACATACCAATGGACTCGCGCAGCTTTCTGTCTTCTTTGGGCACCAGATGTTCCTTCCTCACCCGAAACAAAGGACTTATTCGATTAGCTTGCGTTGATATAAGGACTGGTCTTCCTTCTCTGCTGTAAAACAAGAAAGTCTCGACTTACTCTATGTGCAATTACTATTGTTCTTGAAACATAAATTAAGACAGTTATAAATAAGTTAATTTACCATACGATTCAAGTCAAGTCAAGTCAAGTTTATTTGTAAAGCGCTTTTCACAATACAGATTGTATCTAAGCAGCTTCACAGTATTCAATTAAAATAATACAACAATGTTTGTTTCAAGAGGAATTTATTGATTGATAAAATTAAATTAAATATCCCCAAAATATCCCCAACTGAGCAAGCCAAAGGCAACAGTGGCAAGGAACCGAAAAACTCCATCAAGTGACCTAATGGTGTCCTAAAACTCCATCAGGTGACCTAATGGAGAAAAAAAACCTTGGGAGAACCCAGGCTCAGTCGGGGGCCAGTTCTCCTCTGGCATTTATGAGCTACAGGCCGGATTGTAGTTTGAACTGTAGGATTATATGAATGCCTGGCTGAAGAGATGCGACTTTAATCTAGTTTTAAACTGGGAGAGCGAGTCTGAGCAACGAACAGTATCAGGAAGACTATTCCAGAGTTTTGGAGCCAAATGTGAAAATGCTCTCCCTCCTTTGGTGGTTCTGGATATCCTAGGTATGACCAAAAGCCTTGAATTTAGTGATCTTAAAGAGCGCGATGGATTATAGGGGCGATAGAAGATCCGTTAAATAGACTGGAGCTAAGCCGTTTAGAGCTTTATAAGTCAGTAGCAATACCTTATAATTAATACGGAACTTTATAGGTAACCAATGCAGTGATGATAAAATCGCTGTTATATGATCATATTTTCTTGATCTCGTAAGAACTCTAGCGGCGGCGATTCAGGAGAGAGCATTTGATGAGTAAATACCGATTTCAATATTCTAGAAACTTTACCTGGGAAGGGCTGATCCCGGCAAGATTCGCTGCGACTCACTAGTAGCTCTTGTGAGGGTTGGCTCTTAAAAGAGCTGTTGAGTTTGATATTGTAGAGCTTTAAAAAAAAAAAAAGGACCAAGTAATCCTGCAAGACGGAAAGGAAGGTAATTTTAATACATTACTTGCAAATAGTCAGTTTATGTATAACTGTAGGATATTTTTTTCTGTAAAGAGTGTTGAATAATTCAATTTTAAAAGCATTTTTATATTATAAGTTCACTGATATGTGGGGGCATTTCTATGAATAAAAGTACGTCTTTAATAGCAAGCAATAATCATGTGAAAATGATTTACTTGCAAACGGGACAGTTATCAGCAGTGTAACTGGTCTGATTATGACAAAATAATCGAGTAGCTGATGTCATGTGACAAGTAAGATAAGCTTTTCCACCCCTGCAAACAGAGGTAGGTTATGAGGTGTGGAGAGACGTCATGTATCACTGGAACATAAACAGACGGGGACCAATTTGTAATAATTGTAATTAGTGGTGCACGATATATCGGCCGCCGATATAATATCGGCCGATATGGTCATTTTTTTACACATCGGTATCATTCCGATGTCAAAATATGGCCGATGTGAACAGGCCGACATTCGACGTGTGAAGTTGAAGATGAAGTTGACGATGCTGACTCGATCTTAGCAGTAGTGAATGTGCCTGAGATAAATACACATTTCATACAGATGACATAAGCAGAGAACAGTCTGTTTTCTTTCGTTTTGAATTGTTCTGTTTAAAAATAGACATTTCAAGCTTTCTATATATGTCTCCGGTCTGTGAGGCAGGTAGATTTCGGTTCATTGATGAGACGCACTCCAGGTTCACGCGCCCTCGCCTCCGTGTCCTGATTAAATATTTTCTACTATATTTACTTCTTATTTAATTCAATCCAGGCAATTGGTTGATGAAACATTTATCAAAATTAAGATACAATTAATACAAAACTAAATTAAATTTAAAGACAGGCTTTTTGTGCTTTCTGTTTGAGGTCTCTGTGAAAGTTTTAAAGCAGTCTTAGTGGCGCTTTCAGAGCGCTCACGTCAACTGTCCCGTCCGTAACATTGTTAACGCAGTCCAGTGCGACTTATGTTTTTTTCCTCTTCATGACACATTTTTGACTGATCGTTTTTTGACTCGTAGATTTTGAATATATTGCTTGATATTTGATACCCGTTCGAATGAGATTTTTCTCAAAAGTGACAGCACGTGTGATTTGTGGATTACTGATAAGCGCGAGTGGAGAAACAGGCGTTTATTGATTCATTCTCAGTGTTGAGAAACGTATAGCCTTCATGTGTTACGTTATTGTATTAATAATAACTAAAGTAGCCTACCTAATTATGTTACATATTTATTTTGTATGAAAACTAGCGCGTTCGTTACTTGTGGATTAAAAAGTAGGCTACCGTTGTATCAGTGCTGCGCGAGCTCTCTCTCTCACAAACACGGACGCGTGCACACACAGAGAGAGAAGATAATTGTAAAATGAAAAATTGACGGGCTAAGTTTAAATTTTGTTCTTGCTTGTTTTTTTTCTGTCAAAATATCAGAAAGTATTTTGTATTATCCATCCGTGTTTTTAAAATTCGTTAAATGACGGACGTTTTACTGTTAACACAGCCCATGTCGGATTGGTCTTATAGCCTAGGCTACTTGTTATTATTTTAAGAATGATTCGTTATGCTATTATTGGACTCCTGTCTATTCATTGTCAACTGTTTTCTATAAATATGTTTGTATTGGCTAACATTTATTCAGTTAATGAGTGTCCTGTTTAAAATGTGCAATGTTCAAACGCAAAGACAGCACGTCACAAATAGAAGCCCTTTTCCCTGTGGTATTTTTTAGTATCATATCGAGGGCTTGGAACCAGAGGGGCGTAAGTGGCATTTTGGGCGAAAATGAGTTCTATATATCAAATTAAAGGTCTTGATGAGCTCTATCTAGTTGTGCCAAAAAGACGCATCAGAAATCAACTTGTATTGAATAAAGCAACAAAACAACAAAGACCTAACACAAAAGTTTGAGCATTGTTTGGAGCCAGAGGGGCGTATGTCCACTTACGCCCTTCTGGCTCTAAAAAATACATGTATGGCCTACACATTGTTTGGAGCCAGAAGGGCGCAAGTGGCATTTGACAAACTTTACAGGAGAGCCAAAACAAAATTTTGACCACGCTTCAATCAACTGTATTTATTAATCTTCAACCACAACATTGCAACCACATACATACTTATATGAGTAAGTTCTTAAGTGAACATATTATGGAATATTAACACGATGAACATATTCTAAAACCTTGCAAAATCTTGAAAATATAAGCAAAAACATCAAATACGCCTTTTTGGCACCAAACATTTCCAATTCCTCTAAAGAAAAATAGGGCGTATCTGCTGATCAATGCAGAAATGATTGGTCAAAACATTGGTTAAAAACACTCTAACTTCATAACTTTTCATTTTATTTAAAATACTGTATACATAGTCATTTAATTTCATCATTTCAAACTGTTTAACATTTCATTTCTAACCGTTTAATTTCAATTCTCATTTATGAGTTCACATTCATGTCAAACAGTTTAACATTTAAGTTCACACAGTTTAATTTCTCTTGTTTATTACACATTTCACTTTTTAGTTCACTTTAGTTGAACTAAAAAGTTCACTCACTGCCCACTGTCAGAGTGTTATAGAACTCTGCATAACAGTGAGGAATACTCCCATTGGTGCACAGGGTGAGTAGGTCTTTTTTCTTTAAGGCACTGATCACTGGAGGATTTTCATACAATGAGCTGGGGTGTGTGGTTCTGGTGCCTCTTGTTGCCTGTTGTGCCACCGTCAGTTTTCGGAAGGTTGGGGCGGTGAAATCATACTTGAAGAAGATTGTTTTTGGTTCATCTTTCGTGTAGCGGAACCATTTAATCTTCTGCCAATGAACTGATTGTCCCTCCTCATCTTTTGTTCTGTTTTTGAGTATGTGGTTGGAGAGGGACTTGAAGTACAGAAAGTCCTTGTGTCCAAGTTCATGTACACTATGGGTCGTTCTTTCTTTCCATTCTCACAAGTGTGTAGTAGCCATCATGGATGGCTACTAGACATGGAGTGTGATAGTGTGCATGCTGCAGTGGAAACTGCAAGAAGAAAAGTTTCTATTTACTCCCATTTCTATTTACTCCCATACTTCTATTTACTGATGGCTACTACACACTTGTGAGAATGGCAAGAAGGAACGACCCATACAGTGTACATGAACTTGAACACAAGGACTTTCTGGACTTCAAGTCCCTCTCCAACCACATACTCAAAAACAGAACAAAAGATGAGGAGGGACAATCAGTTCATTGGCAGAAGATTAAATGGTTCCGCTACACGAAAGATGAACCAAAAACAATCTTCTTCAAGTATGATTTCACCGCCCCAACCTTCCAAAAACTGACGGTGGCACAACAGGCAACAAGAGGCACCAGAACCACACACCCCAGCTCATTGTATGAAAATCCTCCAGTGATCAGTGCCTTAAAGAAAAAAGACCTACTCACCCTGTGCACCAATGGGAGTATTCCTCACTGTTATGCAGAGTTCTATAACACTCTGACAGTGGGCAGTGAGTGAACTTTTTAGTTCAACTAAAGTGAACTAAAAAGTGAAATGTGTAATAAACAAGAGAAATTAAACTGTTTGAAATTAAATGTTAAACTGTTTGAAATTAAATGTTAAACTGTTTGACATGAATGTGAACTCATAAATGAGAATTGAAATTAAACGGTTAGAAATGAAATGTTAAACAGTTTGAAATGATGAAATGACTATGTATACAGTATTTTAAATAAAATGAAAAGTTATGAAGTTAGAGTGTTTTTAACCAATGTTTTGACCAATCATTTCTGCATTGATCAGCAGATACGCCCTATTTTTCTTTAGAAGAATTGGAAATGTTTGGTGCCAAAAAGGCGTATTTTATGTTTTTGCCATATTTTCAAGATTTTGCAAGGTTTTAGAATATGTTCATCGTGTTAATATTCCATAATATGTTCACTTAAGAACTTACTCATATAAGTATGTATGTGGTTGCAATGTTGTGGTTGAAGGTTAATAAATACAGTTGATTGAAGTGTGGTCAAAATTTTGTTTTGGCTCTCCTGTAAAGTTTGTCAAATGCCACTTACGCCCCTCTGGTTCCAAGCCCTCGATATTTGGATATTGGAATAATAAATAAAGTAGCCTATCTTAATTTTACACAATGTTCCTGTTTTTTGTGTGTTTTTTTTTACTGTTTTCTAAGGGTTTCTTAATTTTAGACAAGTTGACCAGCACACATTACTGTATATGCAATGCAGTATAATGCATGTGTGTCGTATGTGACATATTTTGCACACAGGTAAAGGTGCCCAATATCAGTCATTTCTAAAGTAAAAAAAAATTGTTTTGGAAAATAGCTCTTTATTTGATAATCATTAAAATTTGTTTTCTATACAGAGATATCGACATCGGCAAATATCGGTATCGGCCATAACAGCAATATTAATATCGGTTATCGGTATCGGCCTCAATTTTCACATCGGTGCATCACTAATTGTAATCAATACAATGCAATTAATATCAACTTTCTGACAGTGTGTGTACGAGTATACAAATATGTACGAGTATCGTATACGAATTTGACAACTTGTTAAATCTTGTGAATTATTAAGACTTTCAGACTATCTTCGTACTGATTGGGCTATGGGTTTTGCGAGAAAAGGTTTAAGAAACAACAAATGCTTGATAAAATGTTTGATTTAGGGTTCGAACCAACACATGTATATACCATTGTGAATATTTGCCTTTGCAGCTGTCTGTCTCCTCCGTTTACTTGTCCTCAAACAATAATAGTCCGAAAGGTCTTTTCAGCTGAAAAAAGAGAAAATAAAATATCATTATGTTGTTTTACATCATTCCTGTGGTAAAAGCATGGTAAGCGTTGTGGTTAATGTGCATTTACAATAAGTATCACATTAAAACTACCAATAGTGTGGTAAAAGCATGGTAAGTTTTGTGATTACTGTCTTTTTACTACACTTACCACAGTAAAACTAATGTTAATGTGGTAAAAGCATGGTAAGTGTTGTTTGTACTGTGCTTCTACTACAAATACAACTTTGGAACTAATTGTACTACTTTTAATCTGATATGAATATGATGAACTGATTTAAGGTCTTTAGGCCTATGCTCACGTCATGTGACAGGCAGTGTAACTTAATCACCCTGTTTTGAATTAGAAAGCAATAAAACGCAAAGCCTCAGTGGAGATGACAGATATAATGCCGTGACTGAACGTGAGCTAATCTGATTAATATCGACAAACAGAAAATACATTATATATCACACATTATTCGGACAGCGTATTTACTACTTACTTACCAACATCTGACACACGTCAACTGATGCCAAATATCGCGATGTGTTCGCAGTGGTGGACGAAGTACACATACCATGTACTTGAGTTAAAGTAAAGATACTCAAGGTAAAATATGACTCAAGTAAAAGTAGAAGTGCTGCCTTTAAACATTCACTTGAGTAAAAGTACAAAAGTATTTGCCTTCAAATGTACTTAAGTATCCAAGTACTATGATTTTTTTATTGCTATAATGTCCTATTATAATTTTTGTCACAAGACTCTAGCTTAACTCAGTCTACGTGAAGACTCTGTCACTCTTGGCACATCAATCTATTAATAAAATGACATTAATTAGTCTATATATATATATATATTTGAATTGAATACATTTTTTGTGTGTTTAATTTTGGACGGAAGGGGACTGATCCCATAAGGTATTATACATTTACAGTATTTACTGTACATATTTTTCACAAGCATCTATGGTCATAATTATAAACATCCTAATGTTATGATACATTCACATAAACCTGCACAATGCCATTGAATATATACACACTACATTATGGGAGCAGCCAATTTCCCTACAAAATTCAACACCAAAAAGTATTAATGCAGTGTTTCTGCTACTCCTCAGAAAAAAAAAAAGCTATTATATGCAAGTAATTTTAGTGTCAAGGTAATAAGCAATGTTCATTATGCGTCAGTATTTACCGATAATTGCTGCAATAGTAGCTGCTGCTCTCTGCCCCGCTTAAAATCATTGGCAACACAAATTGTTTGGAACTATTGAGAGCTACACGAATCACGTGACCGCGCGGCGGTGAGATCATTTACATTTATGCATTTGGCAGACGCTTTTATCCAAAGCGACTTACATTGCATTCAAGGTACATTTTACATTTTGTCAGTTCTTGTACAGTAGTAGATCTTGTACAGTACAAGAATAGTAGATCTTGTACAGTACAAGAATAGTAGATCTTGTACAGTACAAGAATAGTAGATCTTGTACAGTACAAGAATAGTAGATCTTGTACAGTAGCAGTTCTTGTACAGTAGTAGATCACAGTAGTCTTGTTCGACTTGAAACGGCACACTGCACAGACCAATCGGTGAATGACATTCAAATAATGCAAGAGCGATTAGAGAGTAGACGGCTCTGTATGCTTTTCAATCGCTCTCGCGATTTCGCTCTATACTTTGATGTCATAAACTGATCGGTCTGTGCAGCGCCGGTTCAAGTCGAACAAGCCGTGTGTGTCGCAACCTCTTATATACTGTCTATGGTCGCAACTCTCATATTTAACGGCTCTGGTTCGCGCTTAGTAGATACCACCAAGGCAAGTTCAAAACAAAGCGCGCACGTTGTAGGCTACTGTGATAGGTGGCTCGTTTGACCAGTTAAGTTTTTATCCACTCATAAAAAAAAAGGAACGACTGATTTTGAAAATGTAGTAGAGTAAAAAGTAAGATATTTGACTATGAAATGTAGTGGAGTTAAAGTAAAAGTCTTCCCAAATTTAAATACTTCAGTAAAGTACAGATACGCAAAAAAGCTACTTAAGTACAGTAACGAATTACATTTACTTCGTTACTGTCCACCACTGTGTGTTCGGAACGAGACTTCTTCAGGCTTCTAAGGGTTTGAAACTTGCTGGCCCAGAAAAGTTCATTAAACACATCGTTAATATAGTCCAATTTAGTCATTTAATCAAAAATATCTTCATTTGTGTTCCGAAGATGAACGAAGGGGTTGGAACAACATGAGGGTGAGGAATTACTGACAGAATTTTCATTTTCATACTTAATAATCGTGACCGCCAATAGCAGCGCTTACTGATCGTGACGTGGGCCAATAGCAAAGCAGAATCATTGTGGGAAATACCGACTGTATTAACGAATAAAGGTAGAATTTGTGTTCTTATCGTGTTTAACACATCTGTATTTGCCCGCGCGAGTATATCCAACTTCAAAAATCGCAGCTTGAATTCAATTTACAGTTACCGTCGAAGAGAAACATAGCTCCTATCTGCCCTATATAAATAACTGCCTGTACACTCTTTAGGATGTGGAGGGTAGGGCGATGAGGCTGCGAGCTACACCTATGAACCATTGAATCACTTTGCTGGCTGGTGCACCGGCTAATCGTGGTTGCCTTGATGCACTTGCTGATCTGGCCGGGTTGACACTCATCGGATGCCTTCCACAAATGGTTTTTTTGCACTTTTTTGCCTTGTTTCTTCATCATAATGACACAATCAAATCATTCAATCATTTCAAATATTTACAATCTGTTCATTATTCTCTTTCGGAATGAAAGATGACATTTAAAAAAGGGTGCAGCTTGGTTTTTTTCTTTAAAAAAAAGAAACAAAAAAACACAAATGGCTGGATTTTCTTTTACAAATGTATTGTTGTCATCAAATAATAGTATTAGAAAATTGGACCACATTTCCCATCGGTTTTTCATTTGGAATATTTATTTATACGTTTATTGGATTTCATTTGACTGATCGCATCTTTACCCAGAAGTGCCAAGTCATAGATATATACACTAGACTGCGGCAGTTGATTGGAACGAATGCCTTACATATATATAAAGAAATAAATTACCAAAACTTGGCCACTAAATATTTAATATTCAATTATTTTAATGATCACAATTAAAGTTTTCATTTTATTAACTGAACAAGCGCAACATTCAGCATTCAATCAAATATTATAAAATATGTATTATTATTAATAATGTTATTTCAACATAATATCTCGTTATTTCGACATAATATGTGTGGGGGCAACAAGCAAGATGTGCATTTGTAAATCCGGTGACGCGTGCATTGATTTTTATTAATAATCTAGTGTTTTCTGACAGTGTCGACTCGGCTGCAAAGATGAAGTTGACGATCGCCGTATAGTGAACGCGCCTATAGAGAGAAATGCACATAATGGATTACATAATCAGAGAGTAGCCTTTTTCTTTTCGTTTGGAATTATTTCGTTTAAAGACATTTCAAGCTTTGTGTATTTGATGTATTTCTCATGTCTGTGTGTGAGGCATACAATGAGTTTCGTTAAGTTAGGATGAGATGCGCTCCAGTTAACGTGCAATGCAAGATTATCATTTTTTTATTATTATTTATTAAATCTTATTTATTAAAATTTATTAAAATTAAGATACAATTTATACAAAACGAAATTCACTTTAAAGAAAGCCTTTCTACAAAACAAAACTTAATGAAGTGGTCAAAATCATGTCTGATCCGCTCCATGTCTCTCGATATATTGTGCATCCTATCTTACTCGTGCTGTTCACTTTTCATAAATCAACATACATGGGGAAAAAAATAACATTATAACATTTTAACAAATATGAAAATAAATGCGCTTATTTAATGGCTACAACAGTATAGGCCTACAGCCTCTCTATTTGTACAAATTGCTGCACATTCATTTAATTCTGAATTTTGCACACACAAGTTGATAGGCATTTGTTCAAATCAAGTTCATGATAATTGTGCGTGCATTTATTAATCATTATGATACTAAAATCATAACAAAGTAGGTTATGCTATGTACAAAAAAATCAGATGAGCCCAGAATATTCCAAACTGCCGTAGCCAAGGCGACATCTAGTGTATATAAACTTATTACACCGTCCTGCTAAGTCATAGGGTCCGTGCACTTTTTGATCATTTCATTTCCTGTTTAGAATGGAATAAGGAGAAATGAAAACCAGCTCGTTTATTCGTTTTTTTGGCTAGATTTTGGCTAGATTTTTCATTTTTCGTTTATGGGTTCGATATTTCATTTGCACACGTGGGCGGCGCTGAAACGCCCCTTTCATCTGATTGGTCAAACCGCTCCGCCTTCAGTAAGCTGTGAGCTTTTCTTTCTGTCAGGCAGAATAAGAGTCAGTAGGCTACGAGTGCGGCACTGACAAATGCCCTTTAATGAAATAATGTCTGAAACCACCACTCGCTATTAACTACACACACTATTTGATTTTTAGAAATATGTTGCTGGTCACGTAATTCGTGCTGCTGCGACTTGCAAGCAACCCCATTAATGTGAGCCACAGTATATGACAGATTATATTAGCATATTTCCCATTGATAAATACAGTGCAAATAGTTCCGTCTCTTTGGATAAAAGGGAAGTGGAAATAAAAATCAATAATAGGCTGAACTGTACCATGATAATATGTCCGTAACATTTACCACTCTAGTCTTTTATTTACATCAAAAGGCAGGTAGGCGTGTGTGACATATAGCCTATGGGCTATAAATAATTTTGAATAGAAATAAAGTTTATATTTTTTGAATTTAAGCATGTGTAGCCTACTCAGTTCACATGAAAAGAAAGAGACAGAAAAGAGAGAAGCCAGAATCAGTGAACGTAAATTAAATACTGACAAAATTACCAGGTTTGGGATTAATTGTTATTATTATTATTATGAGAAATTGACTCCGCCTAGAACTTTGATGCTTCACCAAACTCAGCTCAGACCCTCAGACTGGTCTAACTTGCTTCTAACTGGTCAGACTTTCCCAAAAAATCCATCGACTTGAGTTATCTGAGCAATGAAGGCCGTAATACTTAATGCTGTCCACTAGAGGGGGCGACAGGATAATAAGTGTTTTCTACTCTCTTTCCCTGTTTGCATCAGTTTAAATGACAAATAAATAAATGCATGAATTTCATTATGATAACAGGTTAAACGTCGTAATTAGCCAGCATAGGACGCAAATGAAAATACAATTTGATATTTGTGATATTTAAACTGTGTATTATTAATAAATATTGTTTCATATCTTGTTCATGCTTTATACATTTTAACCAGTGCTAATTTAAATAAAATGAATGAATAGAACTATATAATAATTAATTATAATATGGTAACTTTGGTCCAAAGTAATCTGTGATAAACAGTGTATAGGCCTACTATGTTTCATCTGCTAATTTATTATAGTCAAAATAATCCAGCAATTATGTTTTATCGAATGTTATTCGAATTCAAGATGTAGAAGCTCAGATCAATAATGAGGCGTACAGGCCATAAATAACAAATAGACATTACAACATTTTTATTATTCATAAGAATTTAAGTTAATAACATCTAAAACAAAGAATACATGTATTACAGGGCAAGTATAAGTATTAGTATTTTTAATGTTTTTGAAAGAAGTTTCCTCTGCTCATCAAGCCTGCATTTATTTGATCAAAAATACAGAAAAAAAAGTAATATTGTGATATATTTTTACAATTTAAAATAATTGGTTTAAATGATCATTTATTTCTGTGATGCAAAGCTGAATTTTCAGGATCATTACTCCAGTCTATCACATGATCCTTTAGAAATAATTCTAATATGATGATTCATTATCAAAGTTGGAAACAGTTCTGCTGCTTAATATGTTTTCATAACCTGTGATACTTTTTTAGGATACTTTGATGAATAAAAAGTAAAAAAATAAAAAAATAATTAAAAAAAAGCAATTTTTTAAAAAATAGAAATCTTTTGTAACAACAATATACACTACTGGTCAGTAATTTGAGGTCAGTATTTTTTTATTATTTTTTTTAAATAAATCAATACTTTTATTCAGCAAGGATGTGTTAAATTGATTTTAAAAAAGTGATAGTAAAGAAGATTTATATTATTAGAAATTATATATATTTTTTAATAAATGCAGTTCTTTTTAACCTTTTATTCATCAAATATATTAGGCAGCAGAACTGTTTCCAACAGTAATAAATCAGAATATTAGAATGATTTCTGGGGCTGTTTACACCTGGCCACTTCATGCGTTTTCTCAGATCGGATAGCTATCCGATCGTGAAAAGACCAGGGGCGCCTGTTTCAGAAAGGAGGTTAAGTGAAAACTCAGAGTATGTTAACCCTGAAATGAGGGAAACTCTGGGTTTTCTGTTTCAGAATGGGAGGTATGTTAAACCTGAGAAAGCAGAGTAAGTCAAGCCCGTTTCTGAAAGAGAGGTAACTTATACTCAGAGTCAGTTACCATGGTAACTTACTCTGTGAACCTAACCTGGCCGGGAGCAGGTTTTCTTCGGTAAACCCAGAGTTTCTTTCGGTCTCCTCCCCTTTTTTAAAGAGGAAGTGGTGTTCAAACACCTCATTCATTCTTTCAGTACATTTTTATTAATAAAATTAATCTTTAATTAATAAATACAATATTGCTATTTTTACTGTTTTTTTTTTTTTTTCAATTTTTTAAATAAGAGGAAGTCTATTAACTCCTTAACTGGCAACTGAATATACAGTAGTAGATTAGAGTTACATAATGTAGTTCTAAACAAATTCTACAGAATTAAACTGTGGCATTTACTGAAAATCACTGAACTCTGTTCATCTGTGCAACAGAAGTTGATGGACCGTCCTCCTGCTGTTCTTCCACTTTGGGGGCGGGGGGAGAGATAAGACTACCCATTTATACGTAGCTTTAAACTTAGATTCTACTCCACATAAAAATGTGAAAAAATCTGAATGTGTAGATTGTTTGATGTGACACATAACATTATCCCCATCGTCCTGTGAAGATGAGTACACTTTATAACACTATTTGTCATAATTTCTGGTGTATTGAGTAGGCTACTTACAACTGCCTGCAGGTTTTGTTGGGACAGGAGGCTCCAAAAGACAGATATTACCATCGGAATCTGTTGGGACCAACAAAAAACCCAACCCAAAGTAAAATAAATGGAAATATCAAAAATAGCCTATATAAGAAATAACACATATGTAAACCTCTTACATTTTATGAAGGCCCTTGGATCTTCGGGAGTGACTGGCTCTGAAGTCCCTCCAGGAATTCCCCCAGCCAAAAATGCTGCTGCACTGCTAGACACTGGGATGCTATTTAGTTATTTAATATGTCAAATATTTGTAAATTCAGGTAGCCTACACCCATGATATGCTCAAACCTTACCTGATTGAATTATGTTCTTATATTTAATTTTCAGCTGCTGCCATGTTCTTTTAATACCTGCAGGATTGCACCCATGAAAATTAAAATTAGGTTGAATAACATACTGTTCTTCCAGTTTCACCTCTGATATTATAACAGTTGGGTAAGTTACTCTAAAATAGTTATTAATTACTAACTACAAATGACATCTTCAACCGTGTAATTACTGTAGATTCATGTAATAATGACTATCTTTAGAAAGTATTGGTCTACTTATTAATAAATCCCATATCAACCTCAACCACTTGAACAATACAAGGAGAGACAAGAAACTGCACTTTTAATGCTTTCAAATAAACAATATACAATTGCATGGATTATTCTTGAATTGACCAAAGTGTGTAGAGGGAGAAGGTTACATAAAAAATATACCTTTTAAAAATGTATGTTAAATATACAGAATTGTTCTATAGTCTAATGCAATTACATCAGATTTTACTTCAAATTACAGAAGAATTAAGAGTAATCCCTTTAATTAAATGACAGTATTTAGATGACTTGGTAATTAATTACACCCAACACTGTATAACTAATTAAAATGTAAACATACGCATTGACTCGAGCAACTATTTTCTCCCTAGCTAACTCTAGTTGTCCTTCGCTGCTGCAGCCGATATTTAAAAAATAATAATATGTCTTCTTACGCTTGCAGAAGCTGGTGAGAAATATGCAGACCTCTTTTTGTCTGGCGCTGTTACCATGGTGACTCATAATATCTGCACTCCATTGATAATGGCTTTTTATAGTGGTGGTGCACGCGCTTAACTCAGAGTCAGTCAACTCAGAGTTGATTGAACTAACTAATTTCCGCTGTTCTGTAACCGAAAACTCAAGAGTTTCCCATCTCAGGGTAAGTCAACTCAGTTGAACCTCCTTTCTGAAACAGGCCCCAGGGGCCCGTTCTTCGTACGTCGCTAACTCAGTTAGCTGGATTTGATTGTTGGAGATTTGGCATGATCTTGGATTGTTTGGTTCTTCGACGCTCATCCTGGACTTGCTGTCATAACAACAGGTGCCCAAGCTTAAACCTGCTCGGGAGCAGGCTTATTTCATGTTAACAGGATTAGATCCCGGCTTTATAAGCGGAGGTGATACGGGAAGTCTTTCGCAGCCATGTCTTGTCCGTTTTTACGACAAGAACCTGTCGCTGAAGGTGGTCTCACGCTGCACAATCCACGGCCGCTTTCTGAGCATGCAGCCTGACATCAAACAATTCACCATTTACCTTGGAGAAGCGAGTCCAGAATATATCAAATAATACAAAAAGTAATGTAATCAAAAAGTATGCAGTTGACTGATTAAAAATATCTTAGATGGTGTGTGACTCCATGTCCTACATCACAAATGTGGAAGCAAAATGGCCTGGTTCTGTGCATGACTCCAGGATTTTCAGAGAGTCACATTTATGCACATTATTTGAACGTGGTAAGGAAATATTTAATATCAAGCTCACTGTATTACATACATTTATTCTGAGCCTAACAAAACTGCATTTTTCCAGGTGCTTACGACGGGATCCTGCTTGGTGACAGGGGCTATACCTGCAGGCAGTATTTCATGACTCCATTCCCTGACCCAAACCCCGGACCACAAACCCGTTTCAATGCAGCTCTAGCCAGGACAAGGGCACGCATTGAAATGACCTTTGGGCAACTAAAGGAAAGATTTCAGTGTCTGAGGGTTGCACCTGACAGGGCCTGTGACATTATTGTTGCATGTGCCATACTCCACAACAGTGCCACCATCAGAAAGGAGAGGACCCCTGTGGTGGAGGTGCAGCCTGATGATGACCTCCAGCCAGTGCACTTGGACCAACCTAGTGGCAGAGCTGCACGGGACAGAATTGTGGAACACCAATTTTTTTTTTTTTTTTTTTAAAACAAAAACCTTCATTAAATGAATAGAAGACAAGACAACATGCTTAGTTCCTTGAGTTTTATTTCAATTATTCTTTGTCAAGAAAAGCCAATGATGGTCATCTTTTGCCTGCAATAAGATATATTGTTATCCAAGGTCAGCAATAGTACTCTGTGTGAAATAGTGTATTTAGCACTTACTCTGAAGTTCCTTTTGAAGCAACTCAATCTCTAGTGCCAGTTTTTTCTTCTTTAAGGTGTCAAGTTCTATTTCTCCCCTTCATTTTTCTGTTTTTTCAGGTCAAAATACTAAATTTTCTGTTGTAGATTCCGTTTATATACGGATATCACCCTGTGCCATGTTTGGATAAAAAGAATAAAAAAATAAAAAAACATAAAAAAGAACTGTCAACACAAGCCTCATGCAACAAAAATAAAAAGTACAAGTAGGTTACTACACTGCCCACCTCTGTATCACTTTGTGCAGTAGGCCTTTCCTCCTGCAACTCATATTGCAGTCAGAAATAATAATATGTACACAAGTTACTATAAATGAAGTAAAGTTATTTATGCACTTACAAGTACTTCCTCCAAAGGACAGTCATCTGAGAGGGTTTCTTCACTGTCCTGTGCAATGGAAACAAATGGGCATTACAAAGTGTTGCACTTTCTTCCCTTTTGATGTAAAGTTAGAAAAAGTCCACTTACTGCACATATTTCAGCCACTACTTTCTTGGGAACAGGTACAAGTGTTGGTGTATTATGTAAAACTGCACAAAAGAGGAAACACAATGGCATTACAATGAACTACACTATATGAACAAATGTGATCAGTAACTCATGGCAAAATATTCTTACATTAAGTTCAGCAGTTTTCACCTTCACAAGTCAAAGCAATTGATCACTACTCAATATTTAACAGCTGAAATTACTGTACCAGCCATTTGGATTATATAGGCCTACTTAATTTAATGCGGCAAAAAAAAAAGATATATTTTACAGTGTAGCAAGATCATTTAAAGCTCATTTACCAGTAATGAAGGTGTTGCTGCTACTGGTTCCTGGCTGTTGGTCTGAGGAAGAGCTGCCCCCAGGGATGCCCTCCACAATGGGTCGGTTCACATTTAACCCCAGGGCCAGCTCTACTGCTGGGGTATAATGTGGTATAATGTGAGGGAGCAGGACCACCACCTGTTTTTTTTTTTTCAGCTCAGCCTTTTTCTTGGTTGCTGTTATAAACAGACAAACACATTTAACGGTGCTTTTCTTTTGTAAAAGAGACAAAGAACAGTAGAAGTAGAAAAGATTACCATTTTGAAGAATATTCTTGTACTTCCCTTTTACTTGTTCCCATGTTCTAGTGCAGTGTTCTTCAACCCTGCTCCCGGAGGACCCCCAACACTGCTGGTTTTCTTTGTCTCCCTAATCAAACACACCGGATTCAATTCATCAACTCATTATCACATGGGTTAATGAGCTGATGAGTTGAATCAGGTGTGTTTGATTAGGGAGACAAAGAAAACGTGCAGTGTTGGGGGTCCTCCAGGAGCAGGGTTGAAGAACACTGTTCTAGTGGGTCCTGAGGTGGCTCTGACATTAAGCAATTATGAAATGATTAAAATACAAGAATATACACTGTAATAAGTGATATAACCATAACATGGAACACTTACGCATTTCATTTGTCTGCTACTTTTTGCCAGCCCTCTCTCCTGGCTTTTGCACACTTTGAGGTGTTCCCTGGCATTTTAATTAAGGTTTCATATTCTGCATAACCTTCAATAACTCTTGCTCTGCTGCGGAGAAAAACTATGCGCGCTCTTTGGCCATGGTGAGCAGCCAATAGCAGCGTTGCTGATCAATGTTTCTACTATCGATACATATCCCCTTTTAAACCAGCGCATGAACGCGCAGTTATCTCAGATAACTCAATCCAGCTATACTAATCATAACTGGCAGGTGTGTTCGAAGAAACGAATTAGTCAGATCATGATTAGGCCGATGATATCACCTTGGATGTCTCATAATTTGATCTTGGATGTTTCAAGCAACGTACGAAGAACGGGCCCCAGTTGCTATGACAGCAAGTCCAGGATGAGCGTCGAAGAACTCAGTTAGCTGGATTTGATTGTTGGCGATTTGGCATGATCTTGGATTGTTTGGGTCTTCGACGCTCATCCTGGACTTGCTGTCATAGCAACTGGGGCCCGTTCTTCGTACGTTGCTTAAAACATCTGAGATCAAACGAGACATCCAAGATGATATCATCGTGCTAATCATGATCTGACTAATTTGGTTCTTCGAACACACCTGCCGGATATGATTAGTATAGCTGGATTGAGTTAGTGAGATAATTGCGCGTTCACGCGCTGGTTTAAAAGGGGATATGTATCGATAGTAGAAACATTGATCAGCAACGCTGCTATTGGCTGCTCACCATGGCCAAAGAGCGCGCTCAGTTTTTCAACGCAGCAGAGCAGGAATTTTTACTGGAAGGGTATGCAGAGTTTGAAAAATATAATTAAAACGCCAGGGAACACTGGGAATCAAAGTGTGCAAAAGCCAGGAGAGAGGGCTGGCAAAAAGTAACAGACAAATTAAATACGTAAGTGTTCCATGTTATGGTTATATCACTTATTACAGTATATATTCTTGTATTTTAATAATTTCATAATTGCTTAATGTCAGAGCCACCTCAGGACCCACTAGAACATGGGAACAAGTAAAAGTGAAGTACAAGAATATTCTTCAAACTGGTAATCTTTTCTACTTCTACTGATTAGTCTCTTTTAGCAAAGACATTTTAAATGATGTGTCTGTTTGTCTGTTTATGGTTATCTGCAACCAAGGAAAAGGCGGAGCAGAAAAAAACAGGTGGTGGTCCTGCACCCCCACGTTATACCCCGGCAGAAGAGCTGGCCCTTGGGCTAAATGAGAACCGACCCATTGTGGAGGGCATTCCTGGGGGCAGCTCTTCCTTAAGGCCTATTTATACTTCTGCGTCGGACCTACGCCGGAGCCTCTACGCTGTAGGCAACGCGTTGGTTTTAATTTATACTTCTGCGTCGTTGTCCGCGTTGACGCGCAATTACTCATGCAGAGGGACCATGTGAAACCCGAGGGAGGGGTTCTAGCAGACCAATCACAGCGCTTGCGTCCGCGTAGAATTGACGCGTTGTTACATTTTTGGAGAGGTGCGCATCAGGGTACGCCAAAGGGTACGCGCGCTAAGCACAGCCTACGACGTAGCTACGGCGTAAGTTCGACGCAGAAGTATAAATAGGCCTTTAGACCTAAAGCCAGGGACCAGTAACAGCAACACCTTAATTACAGGTAAATGAGTTTTAAATCATCTTGCTACACTGTAAATAATTTGTTGCTGCATTAAATTAAGTATGTCTATAATCCAAATGGCTGGTACAGTATCAGCTCCGCTTATGAAGCCGGGATCTAATCCTGTTAACATGAAATAAGCTTGCGCACCTGTTGCTATGACAGCAAGTCCAGGAGGAGCGTCGAAGAACCAAACAATCCCAGATCATGCCAAATCGCCAATAATCAAATCCAGCTAACTGAGTTAGCGACGTACGAAGAACGGGCCCCAGGTGCGCAAGCTTAAACCTGCTCGGGAGCAGGCTTATTTCATGTTAACAGGATTAGACTGCGGCTTCATAAGCGGAGCTGATACGGGAAGTCCAGCGCTTATGAAGCCGGGATCTAATCCTGTTAACATGAAATAAGCTTGCGCACCTGTTGCTATGACAGCAAGTCCAGGATGAGCGTCGAAGAACCAAACAATCCCAGATCATGCCAAATCGTGGCATTTAAGCCACTTAAAGGAGCTGTATGTAGTTTTCAGCGGCCTCTAGCGGTGATGTTTCAGATTGCAACCAATAAGTTGACAAGCGCGTGCTCTTGCGCGTGCTCGAATTTATGAGCGAGCACTGTGGATACCGGCCAGACTGAGACGCGTCACGCAACACACCAGAGAGAGCATCCCACAACATGCTAGAAACTCAGGTAAACTCCCACTGCAACGTTACAATAATAGGCTACTTTTATCAGCTTGACGTTGAACTAATGCTCCATGCTCGTACCATGATAAGAATGGAACCCTATCAACCGTGCCGAATTTTGCCACTGCAAGCACTGCTTCACATTTTCTTCAGGAAATGTATACATTCTAGGTTTGTAGATAAGGTCTCTCCATGATTCAAACGCCCTGCCGATGTTGATCCGTGTTTTTTCACCCGAAGTTCATCCGATTCACGTCTGGCCTTTAATACGAGCTTCAGCAGAAAGAAAAAAACGTTTTATTGTTTTTTTTATCAATATGTGGAGTTTGTGTTGGAGTCTGTGTTGTGCTGGGAGCAGGTCGTTTCTTAGTGTTATCAGACATGTCATAAGTTGCATAAGTCATAAGTCCATGTCATAAGTTGCAGTGTCGTCGCTGTTGAGTGCAAAATCAGTAGGCTAGACGAGGCGAGAGGCTCGGGAGCGCTCCGCGCATGCAGGTGACGTCACTGGATTTCGCGGTAAATCCGACCCGGCACCTTCACATAAACATAAGAATACTTGCTTTCAGAGGTAATAGCAAAACCCGAAAAGTGGATCATTTTAATGTGATATTACAACCCCTTCACCCACAGGCAATAAAAAAAGGATTCGTTTTAGTAGAAAAGCTACATACAGCACCTTTAAGACCCAATGTTGTAAAGCAGTTTTTTTTTTAAGCAGTTTTTTTTTAGGCTATCATAATTTTTTATGAAGATCATACATTCATGACCATGCCGATTACAGTATATGTTACTCAGGCTTCACTAACGTGATTGGTACCATAGACTATAGGCTAGACCAGGGGTCGGCAAC
The DNA here is from genome assembly GCF_965113295.1 of Leuciscus leuciscus. Taxonomy (NCBI): domain Eukaryota; kingdom Metazoa; phylum Chordata; class Actinopteri; order Cypriniformes; family Leuciscidae; genus Leuciscus; species Leuciscus leuciscus. The sequence goes on along the minus strand of NC_138726.1, from coordinate 9,541,483 downwards.
CTAAGGCACGCGTGCCAAATGCGACTCTGATACTTTCCAGACAAGTTACATACTCTCCTGTCACTTGTTTCAAGAGCTTCACTTGGTCAAAAACCAAGTGATAACCTGTACAATGTAAAATTGTCAACATCAAATTATGTACTACATATTACAGCATTGTTTCAATACAAGACATACCAATGGACTCGCGCAGCTTTCTGTCTTCTTTGGGCACCAGATGTTCCTTCCTCACCCGAAACAAAGGACTTATTCGATTAGCTTGCGTTGATATAAGGACTGGTCTTCCTTCTCTGCTGTAAAACAAGAAAGTCTCGACTTACTCTATGTGCAATTACTATTGTTCTTGAAACATAAATTAAGACAGTTATAAATAAGTTAATTTACCATACGATTCAAGTCAAGTCAAGTCAAGTTTATTTGTAAAGCGCTTTTCACAATACAGATTGTATCTAAGCAGCTTCACAGTATTCAATTAAAATAATACAACAATGTTTGTTTCAAGAGGAATTTATTGATTGATAAAATTAAATTAAATATCCCCAAAATATCCCCAACTGAGCAAGCCAAAGGCAACAGTGGCAAGGAACCGAAAAACTCCATCAAGTGACCTAATGGTGTCCTAAAACTCCATCAGGTGACCTAATGGAGAAAAAAAACCTTGGGAGAACCCAGGCTCAGTCGGGGGCCAGTTCTCCTCTGGCATTTATGAGCTACAGGCCGGATTGTAGTTTGAACTGTAGGATTATATGAATGCCTGGCTGAAGAGATGCGACTTTAATCTAGTTTTAAACTGGGAGAGCGAGTCTGAGCAACGAACAGTATCAGGAAGACTATTCCAGAGTTTTGGAGCCAAATGTGAAAATGCTCTCCCTCCTTTGGTGGTTCTGGATATCCTAGGTATGACCAAAAGCCTTGAATTTAGTGATCTTAAAGAGCGCGATGGATTATAGGGGCGATAGAAGATCCGTTAAATAGACTGGAGCTAAGCCGTTTAGAGCTTTATAAGTCAGTAGCAATACCTTATAATTAATACGGAACTTTATAGGTAACCAATGCAGTGATGATAAAATCGCTGTTATATGATCATATTTTCTTGATCTCGTAAGAACTCTAGCGGCGGCGATTCAGGAGAGAGCATTTGATGAGTAAATACCGATTTCAATATTCTAGAAACTTTACCTGGGAAGGGCTGATCCCGGCAAGATTCGCTGCGACTCACTAGTAGCTCTTGTGAGGGTTGGCTCTTAAAAGAGCTGTTGAGTTTGATATTGTAGAGCTTTAAAAAAAAAAAAAGGACCAAGTAATCCTGCAAGACGGAAAGGAAGGTAATTTTAATACATTACTTGCAAATAGTCAGTTTATGTATAACTGTAGGATATTTTTTTCTGTAAAGAGTGTTGAATAATTCAATTTTAAAAGCATTTTTATATTATAAGTTCACTGATATGTGGGGGCATTTCTATGAATAAAAGTACGTCTTTAATAGCAAGCAATAATCATGTGAAAATGATTTACTTGCAAACGGGACAGTTATCAGCAGTGTAACTGGTCTGATTATGACAAAATAATCGAGTAGCTGATGTCATGTGACAAGTAAGATAAGCTTTTCCACCCCTGCAAACAGAGGTAGGTTATGAGGTGTGGAGAGACGTCATGTATCACTGGAACATAAACAGACGGGGACCAATTTGTAATAATTGTAATTAGTGGTGCACGATATATCGGCCGCCGATATAATATCGGCCGATATGGTCATTTTTTTACACATCGGTATCATTCCGATGTCAAAATATGGCCGATGTGAACAGGCCGACATTCGACGTGTGAAGTTGAAGATGAAGTTGACGATGCTGACTCGATCTTAGCAGTAGTGAATGTGCCTGAGATAAATACACATTTCATACAGATGACATAAGCAGAGAACAGTCTGTTTTCTTTCGTTTTGAATTGTTCTGTTTAAAAATAGACATTTCAAGCTTTCTATATATGTCTCCGGTCTGTGAGGCAGGTAGATTTCGGTTCATTGATGAGACGCACTCCAGGTTCACGCGCCCTCGCCTCCGTGTCCTGATTAAATATTTTCTACTATATTTACTTCTTATTTAATTCAATCCAGGCAATTGGTTGATGAAACATTTATCAAAATTAAGATACAATTAATACAAAACTAAATTAAATTTAAAGACAGGCTTTTTGTGCTTTCTGTTTGAGGTCTCTGTGAAAGTTTTAAAGCAGTCTTAGTGGCGCTTTCAGAGCGCTCACGTCAACTGTCCCGTCCGTAACATTGTTAACGCAGTCCAGTGCGACTTATGTTTTTTTCCTCTTCATGACACATTTTTGACTGATCGTTTTTTGACTCGTAGATTTTGAATATATTGCTTGATATTTGATACCCGTTCGAATGAGATTTTTCTCAAAAGTGACAGCACGTGTGATTTGTGGATTACTGATAAGCGCGAGTGGAGAAACAGGCGTTTATTGATTCATTCTCAGTGTTGAGAAACGTATAGCCTTCATGTGTTACGTTATTGTATTAATAATAACTAAAGTAGCCTACCTAATTATGTTACATATTTATTTTGTATGAAAACTAGCGCGTTCGTTACTTGTGGATTAAAAAGTAGGCTACCGTTGTATCAGTGCTGCGCGAGCTCTCTCTCTCACAAACACGGACGCGTGCACACACAGAGAGAGAAGATAATTGTAAAATGAAAAATTGACGGGCTAAGTTTAAATTTTGTTCTTGCTTGTTTTTTTTCTGTCAAAATATCAGAAAGTATTTTGTATTATCCATCCGTGTTTTTAAAATTCGTTAAATGACGGACGTTTTACTGTTAACACAGCCCATGTCGGATTGGTCTTATAGCCTAGGCTACTTGTTATTATTTTAAGAATGATTCGTTATGCTATTATTGGACTCCTGTCTATTCATTGTCAACTGTTTTCTATAAATATGTTTGTATTGGCTAACATTTATTCAGTTAATGAGTGTCCTGTTTAAAATGTGCAATGTTCAAACGCAAAGACAGCACGTCACAAATAGAAGCCCTTTTCCCTGTGGTATTTTTTAGTATCATATCGAGGGCTTGGAACCAGAGGGGCGTAAGTGGCATTTTGGGCGAAAATGAGTTCTATATATCAAATTAAAGGTCTTGATGAGCTCTATCTAGTTGTGCCAAAAAGACGCATCAGAAATCAACTTGTATTGAATAAAGCAACAAAACAACAAAGACCTAACACAAAAGTTTGAGCATTGTTTGGAGCCAGAGGGGCGTATGTCCACTTACGCCCTTCTGGCTCTAAAAAATACATGTATGGCCTACACATTGTTTGGAGCCAGAAGGGCGCAAGTGGCATTTGACAAACTTTACAGGAGAGCCAAAACAAAATTTTGACCACGCTTCAATCAACTGTATTTATTAATCTTCAACCACAACATTGCAACCACATACATACTTATATGAGTAAGTTCTTAAGTGAACATATTATGGAATATTAACACGATGAACATATTCTAAAACCTTGCAAAATCTTGAAAATATAAGCAAAAACATCAAATACGCCTTTTTGGCACCAAACATTTCCAATTCCTCTAAAGAAAAATAGGGCGTATCTGCTGATCAATGCAGAAATGATTGGTCAAAACATTGGTTAAAAACACTCTAACTTCATAACTTTTCATTTTATTTAAAATACTGTATACATAGTCATTTAATTTCATCATTTCAAACTGTTTAACATTTCATTTCTAACCGTTTAATTTCAATTCTCATTTATGAGTTCACATTCATGTCAAACAGTTTAACATTTAAGTTCACACAGTTTAATTTCTCTTGTTTATTACACATTTCACTTTTTAGTTCACTTTAGTTGAACTAAAAAGTTCACTCACTGCCCACTGTCAGAGTGTTATAGAACTCTGCATAACAGTGAGGAATACTCCCATTGGTGCACAGGGTGAGTAGGTCTTTTTTCTTTAAGGCACTGATCACTGGAGGATTTTCATACAATGAGCTGGGGTGTGTGGTTCTGGTGCCTCTTGTTGCCTGTTGTGCCACCGTCAGTTTTCGGAAGGTTGGGGCGGTGAAATCATACTTGAAGAAGATTGTTTTTGGTTCATCTTTCGTGTAGCGGAACCATTTAATCTTCTGCCAATGAACTGATTGTCCCTCCTCATCTTTTGTTCTGTTTTTGAGTATGTGGTTGGAGAGGGACTTGAAGTACAGAAAGTCCTTGTGTCCAAGTTCATGTACACTATGGGTCGTTCTTTCTTTCCATTCTCACAAGTGTGTAGTAGCCATCATGGATGGCTACTAGACATGGAGTGTGATAGTGTGCATGCTGCAGTGGAAACTGCAAGAAGAAAAGTTTCTATTTACTCCCATTTCTATTTACTCCCATACTTCTATTTACTGATGGCTACTACACACTTGTGAGAATGGCAAGAAGGAACGACCCATACAGTGTACATGAACTTGAACACAAGGACTTTCTGGACTTCAAGTCCCTCTCCAACCACATACTCAAAAACAGAACAAAAGATGAGGAGGGACAATCAGTTCATTGGCAGAAGATTAAATGGTTCCGCTACACGAAAGATGAACCAAAAACAATCTTCTTCAAGTATGATTTCACCGCCCCAACCTTCCAAAAACTGACGGTGGCACAACAGGCAACAAGAGGCACCAGAACCACACACCCCAGCTCATTGTATGAAAATCCTCCAGTGATCAGTGCCTTAAAGAAAAAAGACCTACTCACCCTGTGCACCAATGGGAGTATTCCTCACTGTTATGCAGAGTTCTATAACACTCTGACAGTGGGCAGTGAGTGAACTTTTTAGTTCAACTAAAGTGAACTAAAAAGTGAAATGTGTAATAAACAAGAGAAATTAAACTGTTTGAAATTAAATGTTAAACTGTTTGAAATTAAATGTTAAACTGTTTGACATGAATGTGAACTCATAAATGAGAATTGAAATTAAACGGTTAGAAATGAAATGTTAAACAGTTTGAAATGATGAAATGACTATGTATACAGTATTTTAAATAAAATGAAAAGTTATGAAGTTAGAGTGTTTTTAACCAATGTTTTGACCAATCATTTCTGCATTGATCAGCAGATACGCCCTATTTTTCTTTAGAAGAATTGGAAATGTTTGGTGCCAAAAAGGCGTATTTGATGTTTTTGCCATATTTTCAAGATTTTGCAAGGTTTTAGAATATGTTCATCGTGTTAATATTCCATAATATGTTCACTTAAGAACTTACTCATATAAGTATGTATGTGGTTGCAATGTTGTGGTTGAAGGTTAATAAATACAGTTGATTGAAGTGTGGTCAAAATTTTGTTTTGGCTCTCCTGTAAAGTTTGTCAAATGCCACTTACGCCCCTCTGGTTCCAAGCCCTCGATATTTGGATATTGGAATAATAAATAAAGTAGCCTATCTTAATTTTACACAATGTTCCTGTTTTTTGTGTGTTTTTTTTTACTGTTTTCTAAGGGTTTCTTAATTTTAGACAAGTTGACCAGCACACATTACTGTATATGCAATGCAGTATAATGCATGTGTGTCGTATGTGACATATTTTGCACACAGGTAAAGGTGCCCAATATCAGTCATTTCTAAAGTAAAAAAAAAGTGTTTTGGAAAATAGCTCTTTATTTGATAATCATTCAAATTTGTTTTCTATACAGAGATATCGACATCGGCAAATATCGGTATCGGCCATAACAGCAATATTAATATCGGTTATCGGTATCGGCCTCAATTTTCACATCGGTGCATCACTAATTGTAATCAATACAATGCAATTAATATCAACTTTCTGACAGTGTGTGTACGAGTATACAAATATGTACGAGTATCGTATACGAATTTGACAACTTGTTAAATCTTGTGAATTATTAAGACTTTCAGACTATCTTCGTACTGATTGGGCTATGGGTTTTGCGAGAAAAGGTTTAAGAAACAACAAATGCTTGATAAAATGTTTGATTTAGGGTTCGAACCAACACATGTATATACCATTGCGAATATTTGCCTTTGCAGCTGTCTGTCTCCTCCGTTTACTTGTCCTCAAACAATAATAGTCCGAAAGGTCTTTTCAGCTGAAAAAAGAGAAAATAAAATATCATTATGTTGTTTTACATCATTCCTGTGGTAAAAGCATGGTAAGCGTTGTGGTTAATGTGCATTTACAATAAGTATCACATTAAAACTACCAATAGTGTGGTAAAAGCATGGTAAGTTTTGTGATTACTGTCTTTTTACTACACTTACCACAGTAAAACTAATGTTAATGTGGTAAAAGCATGGTAAGTGTTGTTTGTACTGTGCTTCTACTACAAATACAACTTTGGAACTAATTGTACTACTTTTAATCTGATATGAATATGATGAACTGATTTAAGGTCTTTAGGCCTATGCTCACGTCATGTGACAGGCAGTGTAACTTAATCACCCTGTTTTGAATTAGAAAGCAATAAAACGCAAAGCCTCAGTGGAGATGACAGATATAATGCCGTGACTGAACGTGAGCTAATCTGATTAATATCGACAAACAGAAAATACATTATATATCACACATTATTCGGACAGCGTATTTACTACTTACTTACCAACATCTGACACACGTCAACTGATGCCAAATATCGCGATGTGTTCGCAGTGGTGGACGAAGTACACATACCATGTACTTGAGTTAAAGTAAAGATACTCAAGGTAAAATATGACTCAAGTAAAAGTAGAAGTGCTGCCTTTAAACATTCACTTGAGTAAAAGTACAAAAGTATTTGCCTTCAAATGTACTTAAGTATCCAAGTACTATGATTTTTTTATTGCTATAATGTCCTATTATAATTTTTGTCACAAGACTCTAGCTTAACTCAGTCTACGTGAAGACTCTGTCACTCTTGGCACATCAATCTATTAATAAAATGACATTAATTAGTCTATATATATATATATATTTGAATTGAATACATTTTTTGTGTGTTTAATTTTGGACGGAAGGGGACTGATCCCATAAGGTATTATACATTTACAGTATTTACTGTACATATTTTTCACAAGCATCTATGGTCATAATTATAAACATCCTAATGTTATGATACATTCACATAAACCTGCACAATGCCATTGAATATATACACACTACATTATGGGAGCAGCCAATTTCCCTACAAAATTCAACACCAAAAAGTATTAATGCAGTGTTTCTGCTACTCCTCAGAAAAAAAAAAAGCTATTATATGCAAGTAATTTTAGTGTCAAGGTAATAAGCAATGTTCATTATGCGTCAGTATTTACCGATAATTGCTGCAATAGTAGCTGCTGCTCTCTGCCCCGCTTAAAATCATTGGCAACACAAATTGTTTGGAACTATTGAGAGCTACACGAATCACGTGACCGCGCGGCGGTGAGATCATTTACATTTATGCATTTGGCAGACGCTTTTATCCAAAGCGACTTACATTGCATTCAAGGTACATTTTACATTTTGTCAGTTCTTGTACAGTAGTAGATCTTGTACAGTACAAGAATAGTAGATCTTGTACAGTACAAGAATAGTAGATCTTGTACAGTACAAGAATAGTAGATCTTGTACAGTACAAGAATAGTAGATCTTGTACAGTAGCAGTTCTTGTACAGTAGTAGATCACAGTAGTCTTGTTCGACTTGAAACGGCACACTGCACAGACCAATCGGTGAATGACATTCAAATAATGCAAGAGCGATTAGAGAGTAGACGGCTCTGTATGCTTTTCAATCGCTCTCGCGATTTCGCTCTATACTTTGATGTCATAAACTGATCGGTCTGTGCAGCGCCGGTTCAAGTCGAACAAGCCGTGTGTGTCGCAACCTCTTATATACTGTCTATGGTCGCAACTCTCATATTTAACGGCTCTGGTTCGCGCTTAGTAGATACCACCAAGGCAAGTTCAAAACAAAGCGCGCACGTTGTAGGCTACTGTGATAGGTGGCTCGTTTGACCAGTTAAGTTTTTATCCACTCATAAAAAAAAAGGAACGACTGATTTTGAAAATGTAGTAGAGTAAAAAGTAAGATATTTGACTATGAAATGTAGTGGAGTTAAAGTAAAAGTCTTCCCAAATTTAAATACTTCAGTAAAGTACAGATACGCAAAAAAGCTACTTAAGTACAGTAACGAATTACATTTACTTCGTTACTGTCCACCACTGTGTGTTCGGAACGAGACTTCTTCAGGCTTCTAAGGGTTTGAAACTTGCTGGCCCAGAAAAGTTCATTAAACACATCGTTAATATAGTCCAATTTAGTCATTTAATCAAAAATATCTTCATTTGTGTTCCGAAGATGAACGAAGGGGTTGGAACAACATGAGGGTGAGGAATTACTGACAGAATTTTCATTTTCATACTTAATAATCGTGACCGCCAATAGCAGCGCTTACTGATCGTGACGTGGGCCAATAGCAAAGCAGAATCATTGTGGGAAATACCGACTGTATTAACGAATAAAGGTAGAATTTGTGTTCTTATCGTGTTTAACACATCTGTATTTGCCCGCGCGAGTATATCCAACTTCAAAAATCGCAGCTTGAATTCAATTTACAGTTACCGTCGAAGAGAAACATAGCTCCTATCTGCCCTATATAAATAACTGCCTGTACACTCTTTAGGATGTGGAGGGTAGGGCGATGAGGCTGCGAGCTACACCTATGAACCATTGAATCACTTTGCTGGCTGGTGCACCGGCTAATCGTGGTTGCCTTGATGCACTTGCTGATCTGGCCGGGTTGACACTCATCGGATGCCTTCCACAAATGGTTTTTTTGCACTTTTTTGCCTTGTTTCTTCATCATAATGACACAATCAAATCATTCAATCATTTCAAATATTTACAATCTGTTCATTATTCTCTTTCGGAATGAAAGATGACATTTAAAAAAGGGTGCAGCTTGGTTTTTTTCTTTAAAAAAAAGAAACAAAAAAACACAAATGGCTGGATTTTCTTTTACAAATGTATTGTTGTCATCAAATAATAGTATTAGAAAATTGGACCACATTTCCCATCGGTTTTTCATTTGGAATATTTATTTATACGTTTATTGGATTTCATTTGACTGATCGCATCTTTACCCAGAAGTGCCAAGTCATAGATATATACACTAGACTGCGGCAGTTGATTGGAACGAATGCCTTACATATATATAAAGAAATAAATTACCAAAACTTGGCCACTAAATATTTAATATTCAATTATTTTAATGATCACAATTAAAGTTTTCATTTTATTAACTGAACAAGCGCAACATTCAGCATTCAATCAAATATTATAAAATATGTATTATTATTAATAATGTTATTTCAACATAATATCTCGTTATTTCGACATAATATGTGTGGGGGCAACAAGCAAGATGTGCATTTGTAAATCCGGTGACGCGTGCATTGATTTTTATTAATAATCTAGTGTTTTCTGACAGTGTCGACTCGGCTGCAAAGATGAAGTTGACGATCGCCGTATAGTGAACGCGCCTATAGAGAGAAATGCACATAATGGATTACATAATCAGAGAGTAGCCTTTTTCTTTTCGTTTGGAATTATTTCGTTTAAAGACATTTCAAGCTTTGTGTATTTGATGTATTTCTCATGTCTGTGTGTGAGGCATACAATGAGTTTCGTTAAGTTAGGATGAGATGCGCTCCAGTTAACGTGCAATGCAAGATTATCATTTTTTTATTATTATTTATTAAATCTTATTTATTAAAATTTATTAAAATTAAGATACAATTTATACAAAACGAAATTCACTTTAAAGAAAGCCTTTCTACAAAACAAAACTTAATGAAGTGGTCAAAATCATGTCTGATCCGCTCCATGTCTCTCGATATATTGTGCATCCTATCTTACTCGTGCTGTTCACTTTTCATAAATCAACATACATGGGGAAAAAAATAACATTATAACATTTTAACAAATATGAAAATAAATGCGCTTATTTAATGGCTACAACAGTATAGGCCTACAGCCTCTCTATTTGTACAAATTGCTGCACATTCATTTAATTCTGAATTTTGCACACACAAGTTGATAGGCATTTGTTCAAATCAAGTTCATGATAATTGTGCGTGCATTTATTAATCATTATGATACTAAAATCATAACAAAGTAGGTTATGCTATGTACAAAAAAATCAGATGAGCCCAGAATATTCCAAACTGCCGTAGCCAAGGCGACATCTAGTGTATATAAACTTATTACACCGTCCTGCTAAGTCATAGGGTCCGTGCACTTTTTGATCATTTCATTTCCTGTTTAGAATGGAATAAGGAGAAATGAAAACCAGCTCGTTTATTCGTTTTTTTGGCTAGATTTTGGCTAGATTTTTCATTTTTCGTTTATGGGTTCGATATTTCATTTGCACACGTGGGCGGCGCTGAAACGCCCCTTTCATCTGATTGGTCAAACCGCTCCGCCTTCAGTAAGCTGTGAGCTTTTCTTTCTGTCAGGCAGAATAAGAGTCAGTAGGCTACGAGTGCGGCACTGACAAATGCCCTTTAATGAAATAATGTCTGAAACCACCACTCGCTGTTAACTACACACACTATTTGATTTTTAGAAATATGTTGCTGGTCACGTAATTCGTGCTGCTGCGACTTGCAAGCAACCCCATTAATGTGAGCCACAGTATATGACAGATTATATTAGCATATTTCCCATTGATAAATACAGTGCAAATAGTTCCGTCTCTTTGGATAAAAGGGAAGTGGAAATAAAAATCAATAATAGGCTGAACTGTACCATGATAATATGTCCGTAACATTTACCACTCTAGTCTTTTATTTACATCAAAAGGCAGGTAGGCGTGTGTGACATATAGCCTATGGGCTATAAATAATTTTGAATAGAAATAAAGTTTATATTTTTTGAATTTAAGCATGTGTAGCCTACTCAGTTCACATGAAAAGAAAGAGACAGAAAAGAGAGAAGCCAGAATCAGTGAACGTAAATTAAATACTGACAAAATTACCAGGTTTGGGATTAATTGTTATTATTATTATTATGAGAAATTGACTCCGCCTAGAACTTTGATGCTTCACCAAACTCAGCTCAGACCCTCAGACTGGTCTAACTTGCTTCTAACTGGTCAGACTTTCCCAAAAAATCCATCGACTTGAGTTATCTGAGCAATGAAGGCCGTAATACTTAATGCTGTCCACTAGAGGGGGCGACAGGATAATAAGTGTTTTCTACTCTCTTTCCCTGTTTGCATCAGTTTAAATGACAAATAAATAAATGCATGAATTTCATTATGATAACAGGTTAAACGTCGTAATTAGCCAGCATAGGACGCAAATGAAAATACAATTTGATATTTGTGATATTTAAACTGTGTATTATTAATAAATATTGTTTCATATCTTGTTCATGCTTTATACATTTTAACCAGTGCTAATTTAAATAAAATGAATGAATAGAACTATATAATAATTAATTATAATATGGTAACTTTGGTCCAAAGTAATCTGTGATAAACAGTGTATAGGCCTACTATGTTTCATCTGCTAATTTATTATAGTCAAAATAATCCAGCAATTATGTTTTATCGAATGTTATTCGAATTCAAGATGTAGAAGCTCAGATCAATAATGAGGCGTACAGGCCATAAATAACAAATAGACATTACAACATTTTTATTATTCATAAGAATTTAAGTTAATAACATCTAAAACAAAGAATACATGTATTACAGGGCAAGTATAAGTATTAGTATTTTTAATGTTTTTGAAAGAAGTTTCCTCTGCTCATCAAGCCTGCATTTATTTGATCAAAAATACAGAAAAAAAAGTAATATTGTGATATATTTTTACAATTTAAAATAATTGGTTTAAATGATCATTTATTTCTGTGATGCAAAGCTGAATTTTCAGGATCATTACTCCAGTCTATCACATGATCCTTTAGAAATAATTCTAATATGATGATTCATTATCAAAGTTGGAAACAGTTCTGCTGCTTAATATGTTTTCATAACCTGTGATACTTTTTTTAGGATACTTTGATGAATAAAAAGTAAAAAAATAAAAAAATAATTAAAAAAAAGCAATTTTTTAAAAAATAGAAATCTTTTGTAACAACAATATACACTACTGGTCAGTAATTTGAGGTCAGTATTTTTTTATTATTTTTTTTAAATAAATCAATACTTTTATTCAGCAAGGATGTGTTAAATTGATTTTAAAAAAGTGATAGTAAAGAAGATTTATATTATTAGAAATTATATATATTTTTTAATAAATGCAGTTCTTTTTAACCTTTTATTCATCAAATATATTAGGCAGCAGAACTGTTTCCAACAGTAATAAATCAGAATATTAGAATGATTTCTGGGGCTGTTTACACCTGGCCACTTCATGCGTTTTCTCAGATCGGATAGCTATCCGATCGTGAAAAGACCAGGGGCGCCTGTTTCAGAAAGGAGGTTAAGTGAAAACTCAGAGTATGTTAACCCTGAAATGAGGGAAACTCTGGGTTTTCTGTTTCAGAATGGGAGGTATGTTAAACCTGAGAAAGCAGAGTAAGTCAAGCCCGTTTCTGAAAGAGAGGTAACTTATACTCAGAGTCAGTTACCATGGTAACTTACTCTGTGAACCTAACCTGGCCGGGAGCAGGTTTTCTTCGGTAAACCCAGAGTTTCTTTCGGTCTCCTCCCCTTTTTTAAAGAGGAAGTGGTGTTCAAACACCTCATTCATTCTTTCAGTACATTTTTATTAATAAAATTAATCTTTAATTAATAAATACAATATTGCTATTTTTACTGTTTTTTTTTTTTTTTCAATTTTTTAAATAAGAGGAAGTCTATTAACTCCTTAACTGGCAACTGAATATACAGTAGTAGATTAGAGTTACATAATGTAGTTCTAAACAAATTCTACAGAATTAAACTGTGGCATTTACTGAAAATCACTGAACTCTGTTCATCTGTGCAACAGAAGTTGATGGACCGTCCTCCTGCTGTTCTTCCACTTTGGGGGCGGGGGGAGAGATAAGACTACCCATTTATACGTAGCTTTAAACTTAGATTCTACTCCACATAAAAATGTGAAAAAATCTGAATGTGTAGATTGTTTGATGTGACACATAACATTATCCCCATCGTCCTGTGAAGATGAGTACACTTTATAACACTATTTGTCATAATTTCTGGTGTATTGAGTAGGCTACTTACAACTGCCTGCAGGTTTTGTTGGGACAGGAGGCTCCAAAAGACAGATATTACCATCGGAATCTGTTGGGACCAACAAAAAACCCAACCCAAAGTAAAATAAATGGAAATATCAAAAATAGCCTATATAAGAAATAACACATATGTAAACCTCTTACATTTTATGAAGGCCCTTGGATCTTCGGGAGTGACTGGCTCTGAAGTCCCTCCAGGAATTCCCCCAGCCAAAAATGCTGCTGCACTGCTAGACACTGGGATGCTATTTAGTTATTTAATATGTCAAATATTTGTAAATTCAGGTAGCCTACACCCATGATATGCTCAAACCTTACCTGATTGAATTATGTTCTTATATTTAATTTTCAGCTGCTGCCATGTTCTTTTAATACCTGCAGGATTGCACCCATGAAAATTAAAATTAGGTTGAATAACATACTGTTCTTCCAGTTTCACCTCTGATATTATAACAGTTGGGTAAGTTACTCTAAAATAGTTATTAATTACTAACTACAAATGACATCTTCAACCGTGTAATTACTGTAGATTCATGTAATAATGACTATCTTTAGAAAGTATTGGTCTACTTATTAATAAATCCCATATCAACCTCAACCACTTGAACAATACAAGGAGAGACAAGAAACTGCACTTTTAATGCTTTCAAATAAACAATATACAATTGCATGGATTATTCTTGAATTGACCAAAGTGTGTAGAGGGAGAAGGTTACATAAAAAATATACCTTTTAAAAATGTATGTTAAATATACAGAATTGTTCTATAGTCTAATGCAATTACATCAGATTTTACTTCAAATTACAGAAGAATTAAGAGTAATCCCTTTAATTAAATGACAGTATTTAGATGACTTGGTAATTAATTACACCCAACACTGTATAACTAATTAAAATGTAAACATACGCATTGACTCGAGCAACTATTTTCTCCCTAGCTAACTCTAGTTGTCCTTCGCTGCTGCAGCCGATATTTAAAAAATAATAATATGTCTTCTTACGCTTGCAGAAGCTGGTGAGAAATATGCAGACCTCTTTTTGTCTGGCGCTGTTACCATGGTGACTCATAATATCTGCACTCCATTGATAATGGCTTTTTATAGTGGTGGTGCACGCGCTTAACTCAGAGTCAGTCAACTCAGAGTTGATTGAACTAACTAATTTCCGCTGTTCTGTAACCGAAAACTCAAGAGTTTCCCATCTCAGGGTAAGTCAACTCAGTTGAACCTCCTTTCTGAAACAGGCCCCAGGGGCCCGTTCTTCGTACGTCGCTAACTCAGTTAGCTGGATTTGATTGTTGGAGATTTGGCATGATCTTGGATTGTTTGGTTCTTCGACGCTCATCCTGGACTTGCTGTCATAGCAACAGGTGCCCAAGCTTAAACCTGCTCGGGAGCAGGCTTATTTCATGTTAACAGGATTAGATCCCGGCTTTATAAGCGGAGGTGATACGGGAAGTCTTTCGCAGCCATGTCTTGTCCGTTTTTACGACAAGAACCTGTCGCTGAAGGTGGTCTCACGCTGCACAATCCACTGCCGCTTTCTGAGCATGCAGCCTGACATCAAACAATTCACCATTTACCTTGGAGAAGCGAGTCCAGAATATATCAAATAATACAAAAAGTAATGTAATCAAAAAGTATGCAGTTGACTGATTAAAAATATCTTAGATGGTGTGTGACTCCATGTCCTACATCACAAATGTGGAAGCAAAATGGCCTGGTTCTGTGCATGACTCCAGGATTTTCAGAGAGTCACATTTATGCACATTATTTGAACGTGGTAAGGAAATATTTAATATCAAGCTCACTGTATTACATACATTTATTCTGAGCCTAACAAAACTGCATTTTTCCAGGTGCTTACGACGGGATCCTGCTTGGTGACAGGGGCTATACCTGCAGGCACTATTTCATGACGCCATTCCCTGACCCAAACCCCGGACCACAAACCCGTTTCAATGCAGCTCTAGCCAGGACAAGGGCACGCATTGAAATGACCTTTGGGCAACTAAAGGAAAGATTTCAGTGTCTGAGGGTTGCACCTGACAGGGCCTGTGACATTATTGTTGCATGTGCCATACTCCACAATAGTGCCACCATCAGAAAGGAGAGGACCCCTGTGGTGGAGGTGCAGCCTGATGATGACCTCCAGCCAGTGCACTTGGACCAACCTAGTGGCAGAGCTGCACGGGACAGAATTGTGGAACACCATTTTTTTTTTTTTTTTTTCAACACAAAAACCTTCATTAAATGAATAGAAGACAAGACAACATGCTTAGTTCCTTGAGTTTTATTTCAATTATTCTTTGTCAAGAAAAGCCAATGATGGTCATCTTTTGCCTGCAATAAGATATATTGTTATCCAAAGTCAGCAATAGTACTCTGTGTGAAATAGTGTATTTAGCACTTACTCTGAAGTTCCTTTTGAAGCAACTCAATCTCTAGTGCCAGTTTTTTCTTCTTTAAGGTGTCAAGTTCTATTTCTCCCCTTCATTTTTCTGTTTTTTCAGGTCAAAATACTAAATTTTCTGTTGTAGATTCCGTTTATATACGGATATCACCCTGTGCCATGTTTGGATAAAAAGAATAAAAAAAAATAAAAAAGAACTGTCAACACAAGCCTCATGCAACAAAAATAAAAAGTACAAGTAGGTTACTACACTGCCCACCTCTGTATCACTTTGTGCAGTAGGCCTTTCCTCCTGCAACTCATATTGCAGTCAGAAATAATATGTACACAAGTTACTATAAATGAAGTAAAGTTATTTATGCACTTACAAGTACTTCCTCCAAAGGACAGTCATCTGAGAGGGTTTCTTCACTGTCCTGTGCAATGGAAACAAATGGGCATTACAAAGTGTTGCACTTTCTTCCCTTTTGATGTAAAGTTAGAAAAAGTCCACTTACTGCACATATTTCAGCCACTACTTTCTTGGGAACAGGTACAAGTGTTGGTGTATTATGTAAAACTGCACAAAAGAGGAAACACAATGGCATTACAATGAACTACACTATATGAACAAATGTGATCAGTAACTCATGGCAAAATATTCTTACATTAAGTTCAGCAGTTTTCACCTTCACAAGTCAAAGCAATTGATCACTACTCAATATTTAACAGCTGAAATTACTGTACCAGCCATTTGGATTATATAGGCCAACTTAATTTAATGCGGCAAAAAAAAAAAGATATATTTTACAGTGTAGCAAGCTCATTTAAAGCTCATTTACCAGTAATGAAGGTGTTGCTGCTACTGGTTCCTGGCTGTTGGTCTGAGGAAGAGCTGCCCCCAGGGATGCCCTCCACAATGGGTCGGTTCACATTTAACCCCAGGGCCAGCTCTACTGCTGGGGTATAATGTGGTATAATGTGAGGGAGCAGGACCACCACCTGTTTGTTTTTTTTCAGCTCAGCCTTTTTCTTGGTTGCTGTTATAAACAGACAAACACATTTAACGGTGCTTTTCTTTTGTAAAAGAGACAAAGAACAGTAGAAGTAGAAAAGATTACCATTTTGAAGAATATTCTTGTACTTCCCTTTTACTTGTTCCCATGTTCTAGTGCAGTGTTTTTCAACCCTGCTCCCGGAGGACCCCCAACACTGCTGGTTCTCTTACGAGAGGTACTCTCGTACTGCGTAATATCTTACGCTAGGGGAAATCTCTTTTCCGCGAGATACTGAAGCCAAAAAATTATCCTTAATTTTGAAATAATGTAAAACGCGTTGCGGCAGCATGCAGACATAGGCGAGACAGCTCGCGCGCCTATTGGCTGCCCTGCGGCAACTGCAGCAGCCTATCGATAAGGCCCTATCGTGACGTCATCACCAATGGGGGCGCTTCGCGCCCCATACGTCACGTCCCGCCGAAACGGGCGTGGCCTGGGGCTATAAATATAGCATCGAAAGGCTAGCTTACCGATTTTTCATCTCTTCAGCGGAGCTCACGCATCGCTGGATCCAGAGAGAAGAAGCCGCGCCGTGGAAACAGCATTTCAGCGGGACGAGTTCGGTACCTGGAGTCGCTGGCCGCGCCGCCTTCAACCACCGTTCCTGCTACGCTATCCGGCGTTATATCCTTTTATTGCTTTGTGTGTGTTCGCCGCCGCGACTCACACTCCTTCTCTAAAAGAGCAGAGCGTCTTTTTCAAGATGTCTCGTCCATCCTGTGGCTCGTGCCGAGCCCCACTCAGCGACGGGGACCGCCATGTCATCTGCGTTTCCTGCCTGGGTGAAGGACATGCGGCTCTAGCGCTCGCTGACGGCGGATGCCCTCACTGCGAGCTTATGCCTATGGCGACTCTGAGGACTCGCATGGCAACTTTCCACGAGCCTGCACCTCCCGCTTCGACGCCGCGCCGTAAAAAGCGCCGTGCTCAGCGGATCCCTGAGCCTCCCACCGAGAAAAGCTCGCCGGTGCGCCTGCCAGCTTCGCCGTCTGCTTCTCTCGAGTCTCTCACTCCCGGACAGTGGCCGCCGCTGGCCGCCGCTTCCGCCGGAGATGACAAGGAAGAAGCGGCAGTTTTCGAGGAGGACAACTGCTCTATCCTGGCTTCGGACAGCGAGGATTGGGCGAGCTCTGTGGACCTCGCCCCTTCTTCTGCCCGCGAGTTGTCAGGAAAACGGGCCAGCATTGAAGCTGAGCTGATGCGTCTGCTCACACAGGCCACAGAGAGCCTCGGCCTCGAGTGGTCCGCGCCCGCCGAGCCTACACGCAACCGTCTGGACGGCTGTTTTCTGCAAGGGGACCGCGTTTCCACGCCCTCAAGACCCGCCCCGTTTCTTCCTGAGCTTCATGAAGAACTGGCAAAGTCTTGGAGCGCCCCTTTTTCAGCCAGGCTACGTTCCTCTGCTTCGGCGGCATTCTCCGTGGTGGACGGTGCCAAAGACAGAGGATACCTCGCTCTCCCTCTAGTGGAGGAGGCAGTAGCAGCCCATCTTTGCCCGCCCTCTGCTGGACGGCGGACTAAGACGGCGCTACCTTCAAAAGCCTGCCGCGCTACTTCCACCCTGCACAGTCGCGCTTACACCGCCGCTGGGCAGGCTGCATCAGCGCTACACACTATGGCCACTCTCCAGATCTTCCAAGCTAACCTTCTCCGAAAGCTGGACGAGGAAGGCACGGAAGCAGTCAACGTGGCGGATTTAAGGAGTGCTACGGACCTCGCTCTACGCGCTACGAAATCCGCTGCACAGGCCATAGGGCGGAACATGGCCTCTCTCACCGTTGCTGAGAGACACCTCTGGCTGACGCTTTCAGAAATGCCGGACTCGGAGCGCTCTGTGTTCCTCGACGCCCCCGTTTCTGCTACTGGCCTCTTTGGATCGTCCGTCAAAGATTTCGCGGACAGATTCGCTGAGGTACAAAAGACGTCGCAGGCCATGAAGCACTTTTTGCCAAAGCGCTCTAGCTCCGCATCAGGCCGCTCTAAACAGCCGTCTGCTCGCAGCTCGCAGCCACCGCCCCCCGCCGCCGCTTCACAGCGTCGACAGGCCCGGGACCAGAGACCACGCTCTCGCTCTGCCGGCCGCCGCCCCCCACAGCGTGGGACTCGGCCGAAGGTTGAGATGAAGCCCGAGGCCTCAAAGTCTTCCTAGCCAGCTTAGGAAAACGACGGTGTTCAAGCCCCGCTGCGGCCGGGTTTCCACCAAAACTTCCCGCTCGTCCAGTTCCATTACATGCGACTGTTCCAGTGTACTCTGCAGTAAACAAGTTGGTTACATTACCCGCTTGCCTGTACACAAACGCCGTTTTCACGGCGACCCAGATAAATCCTGTAAAGAGCGTATTTTCTGGTATTCCGGCCACGGCCGACGGTGTTATGAGTGTAGTAAAAATGCCCACTGCCCAGTGCCCATTCCTACACACAGACACAGCCCGCCCCACAGGGCTCGCGCACATAAAATCGACTCATGTCGATTGCGCACAGAATGTAGTGAACGTGCCCACGTCCCAGTGCCCACAAACACTACACGCTGCATGTCTCTCGGTTTCTGTAAAAACGAAACCAACACACATACAACCGACTCAGGTCAATGGTGTTTTCAGTGCAAATGTGCCCGCTGTCCTGCGCCCACATTCACTCACAGACATGACGAATCCCTCGGTTTCCCCCACGCTCGCCGTCTCTCAGCTACCTGCCGCGAGAGAGCCGAGCGCGGGCGAACCGCCCGCTGTGATCAAAACACTCCCCGCCTCGAGCGCTGCAAATGCGGTGTCTATAATACAGCATACCGAAGCTCCCCGGTCGCCACTATGTCACGACCAGAGCTCCGATCTCATTCAACCCTTAGCTATGCACGCACATGCGTGGGCAAAGCTTCCCGGTGTATCAGAATGGGTGCTGAACATTATAAAAAGAGGCTATTCGCTACAGTTCGCTCGACGTCCCCGCCGTTGTGCGGTGCGAGTCGAAACCACGGTAGAAAAGGAAGTAGCAAGTGTACTTCGTACCGAAATTGCGAAACTGTTGAGCAAAGGGGCAATAGAGCCTTTATCTCAAGCTCAGAG
This sequence comes from Leuciscus leuciscus, assembly GCF_965113295.1. Classification (NCBI taxonomy): domain Eukaryota; kingdom Metazoa; phylum Chordata; class Actinopteri; order Cypriniformes; family Leuciscidae; genus Leuciscus; species Leuciscus leuciscus. The sequence continues at coordinate 9,521,743 of NC_138726.1, read as the reverse complement.
CGAAGGGGGGCTATACAGCAGATATTTTCTGGTTCCGAAAAAAGACGGGGGTCTCAGACCCATTCTAGATCTAAGACAACTGAACGTAGCGCTTTCGAAACGCCGGTTCAGAATGCTCACAACCAAGACAATCCTCACGCAAATTCGCCACGGGGACTGGTTTGTGTCAATAGATCTGAAAGACGCGTATTTCCAAATACAAATAGCGTCACGTCACAGGCGATTTTTGAGATTCGCCTTCGAGGGCCAGGCTTATCAATACACAGTCCTACCGTTTGGCCTGTCCCTAGCACCCCGTACATTCACGAAGTGCATGGACGCAGCCCTCACTCCCCTGAAACTTCGGGGAATGCGAGTTTTGAACTACTTGGACGATTGGCTGGTTCTAGCTCAGTCACATACGGAGCTCATAGAACACAGAACCATTTTACTCGAACATCTCGAGAATCTGGGTCTCAAAGTCAACTGGGCAAAAAGTTCACTGTCTCCCAGTCAGAGAATATCTTTTCTGGGCACAGAACTGGACTCGCTGTCAATGACAGCTCAAATATCGCTACAGCGCAGATTGACTATTCAGCGCATGACAGAAACCTTCCGCCGCGGCACTATAGTCCCGCTAAGGAAGTTTCAAAGGATGCTCGGTCTCATGGCAGCAGCATCCACAGTTCTCCAGCTGGGTCTGCTTCGCATGCGCCCACTGCAGTTCTGGCTACAAGCGCGAGTACCGCGTCGAGCATGGACTTCAGGTCTCTTTCGTCTCAAGGTCGATCAGGAATGCGTCTCAGCACTGATACCCTGGAGAGCGACCGACTGGTACCAGTCAGGTGTAAGCCTGGGGACTTCCTCGAGTGTGAAGGTGGTGTCCACGGACGCCTCCACCTCGGGATGGGGAGCACTGCTCGAGGGCAGACCGTTTTTCGGCCAGTGGTCAGAACGGGAAAAGCTTCTGCACATAAACTGCCTGGAAATGATGGCAGTCGACAACGCGCTGAGGCGCTTTCGTCCCCAAATAGCAGGACACCACGTCTTGGTCCGCTCGGACAACATGTCAGTGGTAGCCTACATAAATCGCCAGGGAGGCATCACATCCCGAAACCTATACAGGTTAGCGAAACGCCTCCTGGTATGGGCTCAGCACAATTTGCGCTCGCTCAGAGCAGCGCATGTGCCTGGCCACCTGAATGTGGGACCAGACAGACTGTCCAGGAACAATGTTCCAGCAGGAGAATGGTCACTGCATCCGCAGACAGTCCAACTGCTGTGGCAGACATTCGGCAGAGCAAAGATAGACCTGTTTGCGTCTCAAGAAAACGCTCACTGCCCGGAATTTTTCTCAAAGAGCAGGGATGCGCTGGCCCACGTCTGGCCCCGCTGCCCGCTCTATGCCTTTCCCCCCATCACGCTCCTACCTCAGGTATTAGAGCGGATCAGGGAAAGCAGATGCTCAGTGTTACTGGTTGCTCCGTTCTGGAAGAACCAGGCTTGGTTCCCAGTTCTTATGCAGCTGACGAGCACTGCCCCATGGCCAATACCAGTGAGGAGGGACCTCCTCTCTCAAGCCAGGGGCTCGATCTGGCATCCTCGCCCGGAGCTTTGGTCCCTACATGCGTGGGCCATCAACGGGTACCCTCTGATATCCCAGAGGGAGTGTTAAACACGATCATGCAGGCTAGAGCTCCCTCTACGAGACGGCTCTATTCCTCAAAATGGTCAGTGTTCTCCAGCTGGTGCACAGCACGCGGCTTTTCACCCCTGGACTGTGGAGTGACGGAGGTTCTCTCCTTCCTACAAGAGCTACTGGATGAAGGCAGAGCCCCATCCACGCTCAAAGTCTATGTGGCGGCTATAGCAGCGTTTTCCAAACCAACGCTTGGTCAGTCACTAGGAAGGAACGATCTGGTCATTCGGTTCCTTAGAGGAGCTAAGAGATTAAATCCTCCCAGACCTCCCTCAGTCCCCATATGGGACCTTTCTACGGTCTTGGAGGCCATGAAGGGTGCCCCATTTGAGCCTATCCAGTCAGTTGATATCAAACACTTGTCTTTCAAAACGGTGTTTCTTCTGGCTCTCGCTTCAGTGAAGCGCATAGGGGACTTACAAGCGCTCTCAGTGAGCGCGACGTGTATGGAGTTTGGGCCAAATGACTCGAAAGTCATACTCAAACCAAGGCACGGGTACGTCCCTAAATCCCTCAATACACCGTTCAGGGCCCAGGTAATTTCCCTGTCTACCCTGCCGGTCTCTAACGAGGAGAAGGACGCCAGCTTCCTTTGCCCAGTCAGGGCGCTAAGGGCTTATGTGTCCCGCACGTCTGTTTTCAGACAGACGGAGCAGCTCTTTGTTTCACTCTACGGACGTTCTAAGGGACTCGCCGTTTCGAAACAGAGCCTATCCAGATGGATAGTCGATGCTATAGCGCTGGCTTACACCTCTAAGGGCTTGCAGTGCCCATTAGGTGTCAGAGCGCACTCCACGAGAGGCGTGGCCTCGTCGTGGGCTTGGTCTAGTGGGATTGCCTTGCAAGATATCTGTATGGCGGCAGGCTGGGCCTCCCCGTCTACATTTATAAGGTTTTATAACCTAGAGGTTCCCGCTCTGCAAGCTAAGCTGCTTTCAGTCTAAAGAATCGGTACTGTCTGCCCCGAGTACGTCCGGCCCAGAATACCGAAATAGCGCGAGCAACGCTCGTTTAGATCGCGCAGCTCTATGGGCAATGTGTAAGACCCACTATATTCATCAGTCCAGGCCGGGGTCGCCCTGACTGAGTAAATACCATCACTATAACTGTTCTTATAGGATGCTGCATTACAGGAATGATGCTATTCTAGCCACTCTTCCTGGGCTCTCTGTGAGTCACTTATGATCATGTACTACATGAGCCCGGGCACCTGCCCTTGGGACTTTGGTGCTGGATCATAGCATGCACGGCGTTTTACACTGTTTCCCCTAGCGTAAGATATTACGCAGTACGAGAGTACCTCTCGTAAGAGAACGTACTCGGTTACTAACGTAACCTCGGTTCTCTCTAGAGAGGAAACGAGTACTGCGTATCTTGCCGTGCCTGCGCACGCTCCGGTTCGCTCCGGCGATGAAAAACCGGTAAGCTAGCCTTTCGATGCTATATTTATAGCCCCAGGCCACGCCCGTTTCGGCGGGACGTGACGTATGGGGCGCGAAGCGCCCCCATTGGTGATGACGTCACGATAGGGCCTTATCGATAGGCTGCTGCAGTTGCCGCAGGGCAGCCAATAGGCGCGCGAGCTGTCTCGCCTATGTCTGCATGCTGCCGCAACGCGTTTTACATTATTTCAAAATTAAGGATAATTTTTTGGCTTCAGTATCTCGCGGAAAAGAGATTTCCCCTAGCGTAAGATATTACGCAGTACTCGTTTCCTCTCTAGAGAGAACCGAGGTTACGTTAGTAACCGAGTACGTTTTCTTTGTCTCCCTAATCAAACACACCGGATTCAATTCATCAACTCATTATCACATGGGTTAATGAGCTGATGAGTTGAATCAGGTGTGTTTGATTAGGGAGACAAAGAAAACATGCAGTGTTGGGGGTCCTCCAGGAGCAGGGTTGAAGAACACTGTTCTAGTAGGTCCTGAGGTGGCTCTGACATTAAGCAATTATGAAATGATTAAAATACAAGAATATACACTGTAATAAGTGATATAACCATAACATGGAACACTTACGCATTTCATTTGTCTGCTACTTTTTGCCAGCCCTCTCTCCTGGCTTTTGCACACTTTGAGGTGTTCCCTGGCGTTTTAATTAAGGTTTCATATTCTGCATAACCTTCAATAACTCTTGCTCTGCTGCGGAGAAAAACTGTGCGCGCTCTTTGGCCATGGTGAGCAGCCAATAGCAGCGTTGCTGATCAATGTTTCTACTATCGATACATATCCCCTTTTAAACCAGCGCATGAACGCGCAGTTATCTCAGATAACTCAATCCAGCTCTACTAATCATAACTGGCAGGTGTGTTCGAAGAAACGAATTAGTCAGATCATGATTAGGCCGATGATATCACCTTGGATGTCTCATAATTTGATCTTGGATGTTTCAAGCAACGTACGAAGAACGGGCCCCAGTTGCTATGACAGCAAGTCCAGGATGAGCGTCGAAGAACTCAGTTAGCTGGATTTGATTGTTGGCGATTTGGCATGATCTTGGATTGTTTGGGTCTTCGACGCTCATCCTGGACTTGCTGTCATAGCAACTGGGGCCCGTTCTTCGTACGTTGCTTAAAACATCTGAGATCAAACGAGACATCCAAGATGATATCATCGTGCTAATCATGATCTGACTAATTTGGTTCTTCGAACACACCTGCCGGATATGATTAGTATAGCTGGATTGAGTTAGTGAGATAATTGCGCGTTCACGCGCTGGTTTAAAAGGGGATATGTATCGATAGTAGAAACATTGATCAGCAACGCTGCTATTGGCTGCTCACCATGGCCAAAGAGCGCGCACAGTTTTTCTCCGCAGCAGAGCAGGAATTTTTACTGGAAGGGTATGCAGAGTTTGAAAAATATAATTAAAACGCCAGGGAACACTGGGAATCAAAGTGTGCAAAAGCCAGGACTCGAGAGGGCTGGCAAAAAGTAACAGACAAATTAAATGCGTAAGTGTTCCATGTTATGGTTATATCACTTATTACAGTATATATTCTTGTATTTTAATAATTTCATAATTGCTTAATGTCAGAGCCACCTCAGGACCCACTAGAACATGGGAACAAGTAAAAGTGAAGTACAAGAATATTCTTCAAACTGGTAATCTTTTGGTAAACTGGATGTGTTTGTCTGTTTATGGTTATCTGCAACCAAGGAAAAGGCGGAGCAGAAAAAAACAGGTGGTGGTCCTGCACCCCCACGTTATACCCCGGCAGAAGAGCTGGCCCTTGGGCTAAATGAGAACCGACCCATTGTGGAGGGCATTCCTGGGGGCAGCTCTTCCTTAAGGCCTATTTATACTTCTGCGTCGGACCTACGCCGGAGCCTCTACGCTGTAGGCAACGCGTTGGTTTTAATTTATACTTCTGCGTCGTTGTCCGCGTTGACGCGCAATTACTCATGCAGAGGGACCATGTGAAACCCGAGGGAGGGGTTCAAGCAGACCAATCACAGCGCTTGCGTCCGCGTAGAATTGACGCGTTGTTACATTTTTGGAGAGGTGCGCATCAGGGTACGCGCGCTAAGCACAGCCTACGACGTAGCTACGGCGTAAGTTCGACGCAGAAGTATAAATAGGCCTTTAGACCTAAAGCCAGGGACCAGTAACAGCAACACCTTAATTACAGGTAAATGAGTTTTAAATCATCTTGCTACACTGTAAATAATTTGTTGCTGCATTAAATTAAGTATGTCTATAATCCAAATGGCTGGTACAGTATCAGCTCCGCTTATGAAGCCGGGATCTAATCCTGTTAACATGAAATAAGCTTGCGCACCTGTTGCTATGACAGCAAGTCCAGGAGGAGCGTCGAAGAACCAAACAATCCCAGATCATGCCAAATCGCCAATAATCAAATCCAGCTAACTGAGTTAGCGACGTACGAAGAACGGGCCCCAGGTGCGCAAGCTTAAACCTGCTCGGGAGCAGGCTTATTTCATGTTAACAGGATTAGACTGCGGCTTCATAAGCGGAGCTGATACGGGAAGTCCAGCGCTTATGAAGCCGGGATCTAATCCTGTTAACATGAAATAAGCTTGCGCACCTGTTGCTATGACAGCAAGTCCAGGATGAGCGTCGAAGAACCAAACAATCCCAGATCATGCCAAATCGCCAATAATCAAATCCAGCTAACTGAGTTAGCGACGTACGAAGAACGGGCCCTGAGGTACGAAGAACTGAGATTTTGCGTTACAATAGTGCACTTTCTGAGATATATATTTTTTCTCGTGACTGGTGAGATTGTCGTTTACATGATTAATTTGTTGGAAACGCACACTTATTTTCGACTTGTCGGAGTCGGGCTTTAACTACAGCACAAACTGTTTGCATTGCCTTAAGATTATTTGCGAGTGGCTCTTTCCTTTACACTATTGGAGATGCGGAGAACTTGATGGAAAGTGCTGTCTGTCGTGTCATTCGGAGTTTACCTGGCGCTTTTAGGTTTAAAAAAACAGTTTTAGGTTTTTTTGTGGCATTTCCAAGCCACTTAAAGGAGCTGTATGTAGTTTTCAGCGGCCTCTAGCGGTGATGTTTCAGATTGCAACCAATAAGTTGACAAGCGCGTGCTCTTGCGCGTGCTCGAATTTATGAGCGAGCACTGTGGATACCGGCCAGACTGAGACGCGTCACGCAACACACCAGAGAGAGCATCCCACAACATGCTAGAAACTCAGGTAAACTCCCACTGCAACGTTACAATAATAGGCTACTTTTATCAGCTTGACGTTGAACTAATGCTCCATGCTCGTACCATGATAAGAATGGAACCCTATCAACCGTGCCGAATTTTGCCACTGCAAGCACTACTTCACATTTTCTTCAGGAAATGTATACATTCTAGGTTTGTAGATAAGGTCTCTCCATGATTCAAACGCCCTGCCGATGTTGATCCGTGTTTTTTCACCCGAAGTTCATCCGATTCACGTCTGGCCTTTAATACGAGCTTCAGCAGAAAGAAAAAAACGTTTTATTGTTTTTTTTATCAATATGTGGAGTTTGTGTTGGAGTCTGTGTTGTGCTGGGAGCAGGTCGTTTCTTAGTGTTATCAGACATGTCATAAGTTGCATAAGTCATAAGTCCATGTCATAAGTTGCAGTGTCGTCGCTGTTGAGTGCAAAATCAGTAGGCTAGACGAGGCGAGAGGCTCGGGAGCGCTCCGCGCATGCAGGTGACGTCACTGGATTTCGCGGTAAATCCGACCCGGCACCTTCACATAAACATAAGAATACTTGCTTTCAGAGGTAATAGCAAAACCCGAAAAGTGGATCATTTTAATGTGATATTACAACCCCTTCACACACAGGCAATAAAAAAAGGATTCGTTTTAGTAGAAAAGCTACATACAGCACCTTTAAGACCCAATGTTGTAAAGCAGTTTTTTTTTAAGCAGTTTTTTTTTAGGCTATCATAATTTTTTATGAAGATCATGCATTCACGACCATGCCGATTACAGTATATGTTACTCAGGCTTCACTAACGTGATTGGTACCATAGACTATAGGCTAGACCAGGGGTCGGCAACCTAAGGCACGCGTGCCAAATGCGACTCTGATACTTTCCAGACAAGTTACATACTCTCCTGTCACTTGTTTCAAGAGCTTCACTTGGTCAAAAACCAAGTGATAACCTGTACAATGTAAAATTGTCAACATCAAATTATGTACTACATATTACAGCATTGTTTCAATACAAGACATACCAATGGACTCGCGCAGCTTTCTGTCTTCTTTGGGCACCAGATGTTCCTTCCTCACCCGAAACAAAGGACTTATTCGATTAGCTTGCGTTGATATAAGGACTGGTCTTCCTTCTCTGCTGTAAAACAAGAAAGTCTCGACTTACTCTATGTGCAATTACTGTTGTTCTTGAAACATAAATTAAGACAGTTATAAATAAGTTATTATTTGTATAGCGCTTTTCACAATACAGATTGTATCAAAGCAGCTTCACAGTATTAAATTAAAATAATACAACAATGTTTGTTTCAAGAGGAATTTATTGATTGATAAAATTAAATTAAATATCCCCAAAATATCCCCAACTGAGCAAGCCAAAGGCAACAGTGGCAAGGAACCGAAAAACTCCATCAAGTGACCTAATGGTGTCCTAAAACTCCATCAGGTGACCTAATGGAGAAAAAAAACCTTGGGAGAACCCAGGCTCAGTCGGGGGCCAGTTCTCCTCTGGCATTTATGAGCTACAGGCCGGATTGTAGTTTGAACTGTAGGATTATATGAATGCCTGGCTGAAGAGATGCGACTTTAATCTAGTTTTAAACTGGGAGAGCGAGTCTGAGCAACGAACAGTATCAGGAAGACTATTCCAGAGTTTTGGAGCCAAATGTGAAAATGCTCTCCCTCCTTTGGTGGTTCTGGATATCCTAGGTATGACCAAAAGCCTTGAATTTAGTGATCTTAAAGAGCGCGATGGATTATAGGGGCGATAGAAGATCCGTTAAATAGACTGGAGCTAAGCCGCTTAGAGCTTTATAAGTCAGTAGCAATACCTTATAATTAATACGGAACTTTATAGGTAACCAATGCAGTGATGATAAAATCGCTGTTATATGATCATATTTTCTTGATCTCGTAAGAACTCTAGCGGCGGCGATTCAGGAGAGAGCATTTGATGAGTAAATACCGATTTCAATATTCTAGAAACTAGTGGTGCACGATATATCGGCCGCCGATATAATATCGGCCGATATGGTCATTTTTTTACACATCGGTATCGTTCCGATGTCAAAATATGGCCGATGTGAACAGGCCGACATTTGACGTGTGAAGTTGAAGATGAAGTTGACGATGCTGACTCGATCTTAGCAGTAGTGAATGTGCCTGAGATAAATACACATTTCATACAGATGACATAAGCAGAGAACAGTCTGTTTTCTTTCGTTTTGAATTGTTCTGTTTAAAAATAGACATTTCAAGCTTTCTATATATGTCTCCGGTCTGTGAGGCAGGTAGATTTCGGTTCATTGATGAGACGCGCTCCAGGTTCACGCGCTCTCGCCTCCGTGTCCTGATTAAATATTTTCTACTATATTTACTTCTTATTTAATTCAATCCAGGCAATTGGTTGATGAAACATTTATCAAAATTAAGATACAATTAATACAAAACGAAATTAAATTTAAAGACAGGCTTTTTGTGCTTTCTGTTTGAGGTCTCTGTGAAAGTTTTAAAGCAGTCTTAGTGGCGCTTTCAGAGCGCTCACGTCAACTGTCCCGTCCGTAACATTGTTAACGCAGTCCAGTGCGACTTATGTTTTTTTCCTCTTCATGACACATTTTTGACTGATCGTTTTTTGACTCGTAGATATTTGAATATATTGCTTGATATTTGATACCCGTTCGAATTAGATTTTTCTCAAAAGTGACAGCACGTGTGATTTGTGGATTACTGATAAGCGCGAGTGGAGAAACAGGCGTTTATTGATTCATTCTCAGTGTTGAGAAACGTATAGCCTTCATGTGTTACGTTATTGTATTAATAATAACTAAAGTAGCCTACCTAATTATGTTACATATTTATTTTGTATGAAAACTAGCGCGTTCGTTACTTGTGGATTAAAAAGTAGGCTACCGTTGTATCAGTGCTGCGCGAGCTCTCTCTCTCACAAACACGGACGCGTGCACACACAGAGAGAGAAGATAATTGTAAAATGAAAAATTGACGGGCTAAGTTTAAATTTTGTTCTTGCTTGTTTTTTTTCTGTCAAAATATCAGAAAGTATTTTGTATTATCCATCCGTGTTTTTAAAATTCGTTAAATGACGGACGTTTTACTGTTAACACAGCCCATGTCGGATTGGTCTTATAGCCTAGGCTACTTGTTATTATTTTAAGAATGATTCGTTATGCTATTATTGGACTCCTGTCTATTCATTGTCAACTGTTTTCTATAAATATGTTTGTATTGGCTAACATTTATTCAGTTAATGAGTGTCCTGTTTAAAATGTGCAATGTTCAAACGCAAAGACAGCACGTCACAAATAGAAGCCCTTTTCCCTGTGGTATTTTTTAGTATCATATCGAGGGCTTGGAACCAGAGGGGCGTAAGTGGCATTTTGGGCGAAAATGAGTTCTATATATCAAATTAAAGGTCTTGATGAGCTCTATCTAGTTGTGCCAAAAAGACGCATCAGAAATCAACTTGTATTGAATAAAGCAACAAAACAACAAAGACCTAACACAAAAGTTTGAGCATTGTTTGGAGCCAGAGGGGCGTATGTCCACTTACGCCCTTCTGGCTCTAAAAAATACATGTATGGCCTACACATTGTTTGGAACCAGAGGGGCGCAAGTGGCATTTGACAAACTTTACAGGAGAGCCAAAACAAAATTTTGACCACGCTTCAATCAACTGTATTTATTAACCTTCAACCACAACATTGCAACCACATACATACTTATATGAGTAAGTTCTTAAGTGAACATATTATGGAATATTAACACGATGAACATATTCTAAAACCTTGCAAAATCTTGACAATATGGCAAAAACATCAAATACGCCTTTTTGGCACCAAACATTTCCAATTCCTCTAAAGAAAAATAGGGCGTATCTGCTGATCAATGCAGAAATGATTGGTAAAAACATTGGTTAAAAACACTCTAACTTCATAACTTTTCATTTTATTTAAAATACTGTATACATAGTCATTTAATTTCATCATTTCAAACTGTTTAACATTTCATTTCTAACCGTTTAATTTCAATTCTCATTTATGAGTTCACATTCATGTCAAACAGTTTAACATTTAATTTCAAACAGTTTAACATTTAAGTTCACACAGTTTAATTTCTCTTGTTTATTACACATTTCACTTTTTAGTTCACTTTAGTTGAACTAAAAAGTTCACTCACTGCCCACTGTCAGAGTGTTATAGAACTCTGCATAACAGTGAGGAATACTCCCATTGGTGCACAGGGTGAGTAGGTCTTTTTTCTTTAAGGCACTGATCACTGGAGGATTTTCATACAATGAGCTGGGGTGTGTGGTTCTGGTGCCTCTGGTGCCTCTTGTTGCCTGTTGTGCCACCGTCAGTTTTCGGAAGGTTGGGGCGGTGAAATCATACTTGAAGAAGATTGTTTTTGGTTCATCTTTCGTGTAGCGGAACCATTTAATCTTCTGCCAATGAACTGATTGTCCCTCCTCATCTTTTGTTCTGTTTTTGAGTATGTGGTTGGAGAGGGACTTGAAGTACAGAAAGTCCTTGTGTCCAAGTTCATGTACACTATGGGTCGTTCTTTCTTTCCATTCTCACAAGTGTGTAGTAGCCATCATGGATGGCTACTAGACATGGAGTGTGATAGTGTGCATGCTGCAGTGGAAACTGCAAGAAGAAAAGTTTCTATTTACTCCCATTTCTATTTACTCCCATACTTCTATTTACTGATGGCTACTACACACTTGTGAGAATGGCAAGAAGGAACGACCCATACAGTGTACATGAACTTGAACACAAGGACTTTCTGGACTTCAAGTCCCTCTCCAACCACATACTCAAAAACAGAACAAAAGATGAGGAGGGACAATCAGTTCATTGGCAGAAGATTAAATGGTTCCGCTACACGAAAGATGAACCAAAAACAATCTTCTTCAAGTATGATTTCACCGCCCCAACCTTCCGAAAACTGACGGTGGCACAACAGGCAACAAGAGGCACCAGAACCACACACCCCAGCTCATTGTATGAAAATCCTCCAGTGATCAGTGCCTTAAAGAAAAAAGACCTACTCACCCTGTGCACCAATGGGAGTATTCCTCACTGTTATGCAGAGTTCTATAACACTCTGACAGTGGGCAGTGAGTGAACTTTTTAGTTCAACTAAAGTGAACTAAAAAGTGAAATGTGTAATAAACAAGAGAAATTAAACTGTTTGAAATTAAATGTTAAACTGTTTGACATGAATGTGAACTCATAAATGAGAATTGAAATTAAACGGTTAGAAATGAAATGTTAAACAGTTTGAAATGATGAAATGACTATGTATTAGACTTGTAGTCAAGACCGCCTAAACCGAGACCAAGACACTACCAAGACCAGAGGGTATCGAGACCAAGACAAGACCAAGACCAAGACCAAGACAGACCAAGTCAAGACCAAGACCAAGTCGAGACCAAGACCAAGACCAAGTCGAGACCAAGGCCGAGACCAAGTCGAGACCGGAGGGGGAAAAAAAACAGTGTTGAAGCTAAGCAACTTGTATGAATTCAAGAATAGCAGCATTCTAGGGTTCAGCCGCAGTTTACATTCAATACATATTAGATGGTATTACTTCAACTACACAGGCAGAACAATACAGAGACAGACCATGTCATGTGTGTGACTGTGATCTCACTGTAAATGTTTTTGCAGACTGGGTGAGATCAACTATGTGTAGCAATTGCATGACGGCTGTTACTGCACTATTAGAGGATTGAGACTCCCTTAACTGTTGTGTACTGTTGAGGACTGACATGACTGGTACTGACTGGTTCATCTGACAAAACATCAAACACCTCCAACACCATCTTGCTCCTCCAACAACTGTCTAAAGAATGAGAAATATGTAACCAATTGAAAATATACTTAATGTGTAGATGAAATCGTAAAATCAAATTAAAGATACACATTTGTAAACTTGGATTAGGCCTAATGTTTAGTCAACACAACGGAGATATGCATATGATATTTAAAAGACCATTTATTTAGTCTAACACCATCTTAAATACAATACTGTAATCAAACAACACACACACACACACACACACACACACACACACACACATGTAGTGTTTTCATTTTTTATGGGGACTTTCCATAGACATAATGATTTTTATACTGTACAAACTGTATATTCTATTCCCTTACACTAACCCTACCCCTAAACCTACCCATCACAGAAAACTTTCTGCAATTTCACATTTTCGAAAAAACATAACTTTTTTGATTTATAAGACGTTTTCCTCATGGGGACCCAAAAATGTCCCCACACGAACAAGGATTTCGGATATTGCCATCCTTGTGGGGACATTTTGTCCCCACAACGTGATGATTACCAACTCACACACACACACACACACACACATCAAAGTCACAAATTCATCTAAGCAAATGCCTGCCTATCTCTGCCGATTTCGGAGTCTCCAAATTAATCCATTCTGCAACTTTTAAATACATAATTCAATTTTTAAAAACGAAATTATAAGCTGAAGTGCAGGATCCGAAAGTTGGTCGTTTTGTCGCTATGGTTACACACACACACACACACCGTTGGCGGTGCGCTCAAAGTCATCTGTCAGTTGTGCAGTTACCCAAAATCTCATTAATGAAGATAAAACCCATCATGTCACTGATATGTGTTTTTTAAATCAAGTGATCAAAGTGCTCGTTGTCGCTGCGATCAGTGCCGCGGATAAAGTGTTTTCTGGTGTGGCTCGCGCACACGCCGAACTTTCACTCGGACGCGCGCTTCAATCCGTTCCGTTGCGGATAATAATGTTGCATTATCGAACGTTGTGTCATCGTGGATATTGTAGTATTGTATTGCTAAATCCCCCGACCACTATGTCGGTCTGAGACAGCGAGACCTAGACAAGACCGAGAGGTCCGAGACCAAGACAAGACCAAGACCAAAGACCGTCGAGACCGTGACAAGACCGAGACCACGTAAAAGTGGTCTCGAGACCGGTCTCGAGACCAAGACCGGTCTCGAGACATACATCACTACTATGTATACAGTATTTTAAATAAAATGAAAAGTTATGAAGTTAGAGTGTTTTTAACCAATGTTTTGACCAATCATTTCTGCATTGATCAGCAGATACGCCCTATTTTTCTTTAGAAGAATTGGAAATGTTTGGTGCCAAAAAGGCGTATTTGATGTTTTTGCCATATTTTCAAGATTTTGCAAGGTTTTAGAATATGTTCATCGTGTTAATATTCCATAATATGTTCACTTAAGAACTTACTCATATAAGTATGTATGTGGTTGCAATGTTGTGGTTGAAGGTTAATAAATACAGTTGATTGAAGTGTGGTCAAAATTTTGTTTTGGCTCTCCTGTAAAGTTTGTCAAATGCCACTTACGCCCCTCTGGTTCCAAGCCCTCGATATTTGGATATTGGAATAATAAATAAAGTAGCCTATCTTAATTTTACACAATGTTCCTGTTTTTTGTGTGGTTTTTTTTACTGTTTTCTAAGGGTTTCTTAATTTTAGACAAGTTGACCAGCACACATTACTGTATATGCAATGCAGTATAATGCATGTGTGTCGTATGTGACATATTTTGCACACAGGTAAAGGTGCCCAATATCAGTCATTTCTAAAGTAAAAAAAAAGTGTTTTGGAAAATAGCTCTTTATTTGATAATCATTAAAATTTGTTTTCTATACAGAGATATCGACATCGGCAAATATCGGTATCGGCCATAACAGCAATATTAATATCGGTTATCGGTATCGGCCTCAATTTTCACATCGGTGCATCACTAATTGTAATCAATACAATGCAATTAATATCAACTTTCTGACAGTGTGTGTACGAGTATACAAATATGTACGAGTATCGTATACGAATTTGACAACTTGTTAAATCTTGTGAATTATTAAAGGGTCATGAAACCCTAAACCAAATTTTCTGAGATTTTAACAGAGGTATGTGTGTTGAACACCATTGAAGACAATGTTAGCATCTGTTAGATTTAATAGTATGGGGAAAATGGTTAAATTTGAGTTTTTTTCTGCTATTTTCGTCTTCCGGGTTTAAAATCTTCATCGTGTCCACGTCACAGGCAGTGACGTGGCAGAGCACTATAGTACTTTGATGACTCATCGGTGTCTCATAATTATTCATGTACTGAGTTTTCTTATCCAATGAGAAGACACTTTCTCTTAATTATTCATGACACCACGTGGAACTTTCCAATGACAGACATGTCAAACTGTGATATCGCGTAGTAGATGAGAGAGGCAATGATGGGACGCGCGTTTGTTTTCGTGGTGCAAAAGTTCCAGTGCATCTTTCCCCGCGATGCTGCCAGGGCTAGACTCCGGCCATCAACCACGGACACATCTAAACTATGTGTGTGTAGCAACCATTCAACTGGAGAATGGTGGACTTCGGCCTTGTACACCAATGCAGGTTTCGTCTTGCGAGTGATGCGGTCCCGAGGACTTTTCTATCGCTTCAGAGGTGTGTGTGTGTGTGTGTGTGTGTGTGTGTGTGTGTGTGTGTGTCTAAAACGTAACCCTGACCGTTATGCCTTTTGTTAAATAATCACTCGTTATTAGAATGCAGATATTTCGATAATACCTCAATTGTATGGAACGTATGCTTAGTTTGTGCAAATTTCTGTCACTGTCCATCTTTATTATGTGTGTTTAGGGGGCGCGTAGATATAGGCTATGTACGGAACGTTTTTTTTTTTTTCTAAGCGGAAAATGTATTACTTTCAAATATATGCATTTATAGTGTGTATATAAACAAATATTTATTTTATAATGACATAATTATACATGTACATTTAAATGTTTTAAATACAATTATGATTACTGTAGTAGGCTAATATGTAGCAGGGCATTCAGTTACTTTTGAAAAGGACAAAAATAAGGTGTCCGTGTATTTCATTAGATTTTAACTTGGCCAGCTATTAAAAAAAATCTAGCATTTCCTCACATTTTACCACTGATTTTTAGTGACAGTCGATATGCATGCATGGGCCACTGGCGATGACAGTTTCCCCCTCTCCCCTCTCCCCTGCCGTGTCATACCACACCCACTCCCCTCCCTTCTTCTCACAGCCACCACGCCCAATTAAGTTGCATTTTTCAAAAAGATTGTGAGCTAGACTTGAGCTGAAAGAGGGGGGTTTCATGACCCTTTAAGACTTTCAGACTATCTTCGTACTGATTGGGCTATGGGTTTTGCGAGAAAAGGTTTAAGAAACAACAAATGCTTGATAAAATGTTTGATTTAGGGTTCGAACCAACACATGTATATACCATTGCGAATATTTGCCTTTGCAGCTGTCTGTCTCCTCCGTTTACTTGTCCTCAAACAATAATAGTCCGAAAGGTCTTTTCAGCTGAAAAAAGAGAAAATAAAATATCATTATGTTGTTTTACATCATTCCTGTGGTAAAAGCATGGTAAGCGTTGTGGTTAATGTGCATTTACAGTAAGTATCACATTAAAACTACCAATAGTGTGGTAAAAGCATGGTAAGTTTTGTGATTACTGTCTTTTTACTACACTTACCACAGTAAAACTAATGTTAATGTGGTAAAAGCATGGTAAGTGTTGTTTGTACTGTGCTTCTACTACAAATACAACTTTGGAACTAATTGTACTACTTTTAATCTGATATGAATATGATGAACTGATTTAAGGTCTTTAGGCCTATGCTCACGTCATGTGACAGGCAGTGTAACTTAATCACCCTGTTTTGAATTAGAAAGCAATAAAACGCAAAGCCTCAGTGGAGATGACAGATATAATGCCGTGACTGAACGTGAGCTAATCTGATTAATATCGACAAACAGAAAATACATTATATATCACACATTATTCGGACAGCGTATTTACTACTTACTTACCAACATCTGACACACGTGAACTGATGCCAAATATCGCGATGTGTTCGGAACGAGACTTCTTCAGGCTTCTAAGGGTTTGAAACTTGCTGGCCCAGAAAAGTTCATTAAACACATCGTTAATATAGTCCAATTTAGTCATTTAATCAAAAATATCTTAGTTTGTGTTCCGAAGATGAACGAAGGGGTTGGAACAACATGAGGGTGAGGAATTACTGACAGAATTTTCATTTTCATACTTAATAATCGTGACCGCCAATAGCAGCGCTTACTGATCGTGACGTGGGCCAATAGCAAAGCAGAATCATTGTGGGAAATACCGACTGTATTAACGAATAAAGGTAGAATTTGTGTTCTTATCGTGTTTAACACATCTGTATTTGCCCGCGCGAGTATATCCAACTTCAAAAATCGCAGCTTGAATTCAATTTACAGTTACCGTCGAAGAGAAACACAGCTCTTATCTGCCCTATATAAATAACTGCCTGTACACTCTTTAGGATGTGGAGGGTAGGGCGATGAGGCTGCGAGCTACACCTATGAACCATTGAATCACTTTGCTGGCTGGTGCACCGGCTAATCGTGGTTGCCTTGATGCACTTGCTGATCTGGCCGGGTTGACACTCATCGGATGCCTTCCACAAATGGTTTTTTTGCACTTTTTTGCCTTGTTTCTTCATTATAATGACACAATCAAATCATTCAATCATTTCAAATATTTACAATCTGTTCATTATTCTCTTTCGGAATGAAAGATGACATTTAAAAAAGGGTGCAGCTTGGTTTTTTTCTTTAAAAAAAAGAAACAAAAAAACACAAATGGCTGGATTTTCTTTTACAAATGTATTGTTGTCATCAAATAATAGTATTAGAAAATTGGACCACATTTCCCATCGGTTTTTCATTTGGAATATTTATTTATACGTTTATTGGATTTCATTTGACTGATCGCATCTTTACCCAGAAGTGCCAAGTCATAGATATATACACTAGACTGCGGCAGTTGATTGGAACGAATGCCTTACATATATATAAAGAAATAAATTACCAAAACTTGGCCACTAAATATTTAATATTCAATTATTTTAATGATCACAATTAAAGTTTTCATTTTATTAACTGAACAAGCGCAACATTCAGCATTCAATCAAATATTATAAAATATGTATTATTATTAATAATGTTATTTCAACATAATATCTCGTTATTTCGACATAATATGTGTGGGGGCAACAAGCAAGATGTGCATTTGTAAATCCGGTGACGCGTGCATTGATTTTTATTAATAATCTAGTGTTTTCTGACAGTGTCGACTCGGCTGCAAAGATGAAGTTGACGATCGCCGTATAGTGAACGCGCCTATAGAGAGAAATGCACATAATGGATTACATAATCAGAGAGTAGCCTTTTTCTTTTCGTTTGGAATTATTTCGTTTAAAGACATTTCAAGCTTTGTGTATTTGATGTATTTCTCATGTCTGTGTGTGAGGCATACAATGAGTTTCGTTAAGTTAGGATGAGATGCGCTCCAGTTAACGTGCAATGCAAGATTATCATTTTTTTATTATTATTTATTTAATCTTATTTATCTTATTTATTAAATACAGGCTGATGAAAAATTTATTAAAATTAAGATACAATTTATACAAAACGAAATTCACTTTTACTCGTGCTGTTCACTTTTCATAAATCAACATACATGGGGGAAAAAATAACATTATAACATTTGAACAAATATGAAAATAAATGCGCTTATTTAATGGCTACAACAGTATAGGCCTACAGACTCTCTATTTGTACAAATTGCTGCACATTCATTTAATTCTGAATTTTGCACACACAAGTTGATAGGCATTTGTTCAAATCAAGTTCATGATAATTGTGCGTGCATTTATTAATCATTATGATACTAAAATCATAACAAAGTAGGTTATGCTATGTACAAAAAAATCAGATGAGCCCAGAATATTCCAAACTGCCGTAGCCAAGGCGACATCTAGTGTATATAAACTTATTACACCGTCGTGCTAAGTCATAGGGTCCGTGCACTTTTTGATCATTTCATTTCCTGTTTAGAATGGAATAAGGAGAAATGAAAACCAGCTCGTTTATTCGTTTTTTTGGCTAGATTTTGGCTAGATTTTTCATTTTTCGTTGATGGTTTACAAGTCGGTTTATGGGTTCGATATTTCATTTGCACACGTGGGCGGCGCTGAAACGCCCCTTTCATCTGATTGGTCAAACCGCTCCGCCTTCAGTAAGCTGTGAGCTTTTCTTTCTGTCAGGCAGAATAAGAGTCAGTAGGCTACGAGTGCGGCACTGACAAATGCCCTTTAATGAAATAATGTCTGAAACCACCACTCACTGTTAACTACACACACTATTTGATTTAGAAATATGTTGCTGGTCACGTAATTCGTGCTGCTGCGACTTGCAAGCAACCCCATTAATGTGAGCCACAGTATATGACAGATTATATTAGCATATTTCCCATTGATAAATACAGTGCAAATAGTTCCGTCTCTTTGGATAAAAGGGAAGTGGAAATAAAAATCAATAATAGGCTGAACTGTACCATGATAATATGTCCGTAACATTTACCACTCTAGTCTTTTATTTACATCAAAAGGCAGGTAGGCGTGTGTGACATATAGCCTATGGGCTATAAATAATTTTGAATAGAAATAAAGTTTATATTTTTTTAATTTAAGCATGTGTAGCCTACTCAGTTCACATGAAAAGAAAGAGACAGAAAAGAGAGAAGCCAGAATCAGTGAACGTAAATTAAATACTGACAAAATTACCAGGTTTGGGATTAATTGTTATTATTATTATGAGAAATTGACTCCGCCTAGAACTTTGATGCTTCACCAAACTCAGCTCAGACCCTCAGACTGGTCTAACTTGCTTCTAACTGGTCAGACTTTCCCAAAAAATCCATCGACTTGAGTTATCTGAGCAATGAAGGCCGTAATACTTAATGCTGTCCACTAGAGGGGGCGACAGGATAATAAGTGTTTTCTACTCTCTTTCCCTGTTTGCATCAGTTTAAATGACAAATAAATAAATGCATGAATTTCATTATGATAACAGGTTAAACGTCGTAATTAGCCAGCATAGGACGCAAATGAAAATACAATTTGATATTTGTGATATTTAAACTGTGTATTATTAATAAATATTGTTTCATATCTTGTTCATGCTTTATACATTTTAACCAGTGCTAATTTAAATAAAATGAATGAATAGAACTATATAATAATTAATTATAATATGGTAACTTTGGTCCAAAGTAATCTGTGATAAACAGTGTATAGGCCTACTATGTTTCATCTGCTAATTTATTATAGTCAAAATAATCCAGCAATTATGTTTTATCGAATGTTATTCGAATTCAAGATGTAGAAGCTCAGATCAATAATGAGGCGTACAGGCCATAAATAACAAATAGACATTACAACATTTTTATTATTCATAAGAATTTAAGTTAATAACATCTAAAACAAAGAATACATGTATTACAGGGCAAGTATAAGTATTAGTATTTTTAATGTTTTTGAAAGAAGTTTCCTCTGCTCATCAAGCCTGCATTTATTTGATCAAAAATACAGAAAAAAAAGTAATATTGTGATATATTTTTACAATTTAAAATAATTGGTTTAAATGATCATTTATTTCTGTGATGCAAAGCTGAATTTTCAGGATCATTACTCCAGTCTATCACATGATCCTTTAGAAATAATTCTAATATGATGATTCATTATCAAAGTTGGAAACAGTTCTGCTGCTTAATATGTTTTCATAACCTGTGATACTTTTTTTAGGATACTTTGATGAATAAAAAGTAAAAAAATAAAAAAATAATTTAAAAAAAGCAATTTTAAAAAAAATAGAAATCTTTTGTAACAACAATATACACTACTGGTCAGTAATTTGAGGTCAGTATTTTTTTATTATTTTTTTTAAATAAATCAATATTTTTATTCAGCTAGGATGTGTTAAATTGATTTAAAAAAAAGTGATAGTAAAGAAGATTTATATTATTAGAAATTATATATATTTTTTAATAAATGCAGTTCTTTTTAACCTTTTATTCATCAAATATATTAGGCAGCAGAACTGTTTCCAACACTCATAATAAATCAGAATATTAGAATGATTTCTGGGGCTGTTTACACCTGGCCACTTCATGCGTTTTCTCAGATCGGATAGCTATCCGATCGTGAAAAGACCAGGGGCGCCTGTTTCAGAAAGGAGGTTAAGTGAAAACTCAGAGTAGCCTATGTTAACCCTGAAATGAGGGAAACTCTGGGTTTTCTGTTTCAGAATGGGAGGTATGTTAAACCTGAGAAAGCAGAGTAAGTCAAGCCCGTTTCTGAAAGAGAGGTAACTTATACTCAGAGTCAGTTACCATGGTAACTTACTCTGTGAACCTAACCTGGCCGGGAGCAGGTTTTCTTCGGTAAACCCAGAATTTCTTTCGGTCTCCTCCCCTTTTTTAAAGAGGAAGTGGTGTTTAAACACCTCATTCATTCTTTCAGTACATTTTTATTAATAAAATTAATCTTTAATTAATAAATACAATATTGCTATTTTTACTGGGTTTTTTTTTTGTCCAATTTTTTAAATAAGAGGAAGTCTATTAACTCCTTAACTGGCAACTGAATATACAGTAGTAGATTAGAGTTACATAATGTAGTTCTAAACAAATTCTACAGAATTAAACTGTGGCATTTACTGAAAATCACTGAACTCTGTTCATCTGTGCAACAGAAGTTGATGGACCGTCCTCCTGCTGTTCTTCCACTTTGGGGGCGGGGGGAGAGATAAGACTATAAACTTAGATTCTACTCCACATAAAAATGTGAAAAAATCTGAATGTGTAGATTGTTTGATGTGACACATAACATTATCCCCATCGTCCTGTGAAGATGAGTACACTTTATAACACTATTTGTCATAATTTCTGGTGTATTGAGTAGGCTACTTACAGATGGTGGACAACCAGAATGAGACTTTTACCGCCGCCGTTCCCGCGGCGGCAAAATTGGGATGTGTATTTATGTGTAGGCCTATATATATATATATATTTTTTTTTTTTTTTTTACAGAACTGATTTTGAAATTACGATTGGAATTATTATAGGTTACAGAAGTAAAGTCATTGTATAATATTTGTTCCTTGGTGTAAAATGGAAATGCATGGTGATTTTATTTTGTAAATAGGCTATAAGCAAAAAACTATGTTTTAGAACAATAGACAAATCTCTCTGCATCAACAATAGACTATACAATGCATTAATAGGCTAATATAAAAATATCAGTAGTCTAAGTTAGTTCGGGTTTCGAACCCGTGTCATCTAAATGATCGTAACGTAAGTTCAACCACTCGGCCACGATTCACTCGTTGCGTCATGGCCTAACGTTCCAGTGTGTGTTCGCTCACACGAGGGAGAAGCGCTCTTCATTCAAAAGCACGCGCCGCCGCGTTTGTCGAACACTAATTCAACATGCCAGAATAAAACCTGGCTTTAGAACAATGCATAGCGCCACTCGTCGTGGTGTGCCAAAAAATGTACAATAGGCTACTTTAGTTTCATTTATTTCAGTGTTAATGTTTGAGTTAAAAAAAATCCTCTACAGATTAAATTAACACAAAGTCGACTATAAGAATCCTTTATAGGCTACGAAAAAAGCAAAGGGCTTACAGTCTTAACATTTAGGCTACTTTGCTTAAATTCGATACATTTATTTTCAGTAGGGCCTAATACATTTGTAGGGATGTAATTTCAGTATGCTTTACCAACGCTATGTATTCAATTAAAGTTCCAAGAGGTCTGGTCTCTATATTTCCTTCCCAGCTGACACTAATATGCAAGTGCACAGCAAAAATCACAACTTGTGCTTGCTGCGAACGCAAGTTATTTAAGGTGTCTCAACTGTACACAGTCTATACCCTACAGTGTGAATTCGTTACAAGGTTTCATTTAATTAAATTAATGTCCAGCAATTTGTACAAATAGAGTCTATAGGCCTACTATACTGTTGTAGCCATTAAATAATCTCATTTAGTATCATATTTGTTAACATATTCTAATGTTATTTTTTTCCATCTATGTTGAATATGAAAAGTGAACAGCACGAGTAAGATAGGATGCATTATATCGAGAGATGGATATGGAGTGGGTCAGACATGATTTTGACCACTTCATTAAGTTTTGTTTAGTAGAAAACCTTTCTTTAAAGTGAATTTCGTTTTCTATAAATTGTATCTTAATTTTAATCAATTTTTCATCAACCAATTGCTGGATTTAAGAGATAAGTAAGAGAAGCAAATATAACAGACACTAATCATTGAGGCGCCCGCGCGGTCACTTGCATTGCACGTCAGCTGGAGCGCATCTCATCCTCCTAACTTAACGAAACTCATTGTATGCCTCACACAGACATGAGAAATACATCAAATACACAAAGCTTGAAATGTCTTCAAACGAAATAATTCAAAACGAAAAGAAAAAGGCTACTCTCTGATTATGTCTTTACGTGCATTTCTCTCTAGGTGCTTTCACTACAAATATGGCGATCGTCAACTTCATCTTTGCAGTCGACACTGTCAGAAAACACTAGTTTATTGATAAAAATCAATGCACTCATCACCGGATTTACAAATAGCCTACACATCTTGCTTGTTGCACGCACATATTATGTCGAAAAAACGAAATATTATGTTGAAATAACATTATTATTAATAATACATCTTTTAGAATATTTGATTAAATGCTGCTTGTTCAATTTAATAAAATTAAAACTTTAATTGTGATAATTAAAATAATTGAAAATTAAATATTTAGTGGCCAAGTTTTGCTAATTTATTATATAGGCTATTATATGCATATTGCCTATATTAAGTAGGTCATATTAAGACAAGGCATATATTAAGTTATTTTAGCTGTTATGAGAAAAAAAATCTAACGAAATCTAAAATCTAAAAAAAATTCTAACGCCAAGTCAACATGCCAGAATAAAACCTGATTTTTGAACAATGCGTAACGCCACTCGGCCTGGTGTGCCAAAACACAACATTTTAAACTTCAATTTTTAATTCAAAACAATCTCAAAACGCGTTGTGACATTTTTTAAAGCAGTAGCCTAGCCTATATAAGGGCATTGAAACCAGGATCTTAACTAAAACGCGTTCCGCGTAATCTTTCAAAAATTATGCCACACTAGCCTACTCCATGTATTTTTTTTTTAAGGACTGCTTTTGAAATCACTATAAATTACTATGCAATTGTATCGCTTACGAGAGCTCTTCATTTTTCTAATTCCTCAATAGAATAGTAAAAATATTCAGCGTCATTGCTCCTAATATTGTCTCTATTTTTAACTTTTGATTCTATTTTTTCAGTTCTAAAATTGATTCTATCTTTGGTTCTATTCTGTTGTAGCCTAATAGGCCTATTTATATATATGAACAATATGCCTATTAGGCTTAGGGTTTTATATTTAACCCACTTACATTTTAAAATACGGCAATTGCTGCTGTTTTGCACAATGTCCCTTTGCGCCACCTGGCGGTCATTTCGGGAACGACTTTGAAATGCGGCTGGTTTATTTTTGCCGCGGTGATTTCGCCGCGGCGGTAATAGGCATTCTGGTTGTCCACCATCTGTACAACTGCCTGCAGGTTTTGTTGGGACAGGAGGCTCCAAAAGACAGATATTACCATCGGAATCTGTTGGGACCAACAAAAAACCCAACCCAAAGTAAAATAAATGGAAATATCAAAAATAGCCTATATAAGAAATAACACATATGTAAACCTCCTACATTTTATGAAGGCCCTTGGATCTTCGGGAGTGACTGGCTCTGAAGTCCCTCCAGGAATTCCCCCAGCCAAAAATGCTGCTGCACTGCTAGACACTGGGATGCTATATTTAGTTATTTAATATGTCAAATATTTGTAAATTCAGGTAGCCTACACCCATGATATGCTCAAACCTTACCTGATTGAATTATGTTCTTATATTTAATTTTCAGCTGCTGCCATGTTCTTTTAATACCTGCAGGATTGCACCCATGAAAATTAAAATTAGGTTGAATTCCAGTTTCACCTCTGATATTATAACAGTTGGGTAAGTTACTCTAAAATAGTTATTAATTACTAACTACAAATGACATCTTCAACCGTGTAATTAGATTCATGTAATAATGACTATCTTTAGAAAGTATTGGTCTACTTATTAATAAATCCCATATCAACCTCAACCACTTGAACAATACAAGGAGAGACAAGAAACTGCACTTTTAATACTTTCAAATAAACAATATACAATTGCATGGATTATTCTTGAATTGACCAAAGTGTGTAGAGGGAGAAGGTTACCTAAAAAATATACCTTTTAAAAATGTATGTTAAATATACAGAATTGTTCTATAGTCTAATGCAATTACATCAGATTTTACTTCAAATTACAGAAGAATTAAGAGTAATCCCTTTAATTAAATGACAGTATTTAGATGACTTGGTAATTAATTACACCCAACACTGTATAACTAATTAAAATGTAAACATACGCATTGACTCGAGCAACTATTTTCTCCCTAGCTAACTCTAGTTGTCCTTCGCTGCTGCAGCCGATATTTAAAAAATAATAATATGTCTTCTTACGCTTGCAGAAGCTGGTGAGAAATATGCAGACCTCTTTTTGTCTGGCGCTGTTACCATGGTGACTCATAATATCTGCACTCCATTGATAATGGCTTTTTATAGTGGTGGTGCACGCGCTTAACTCAGAGTCAGTCAACTCAGAGTTGATTGAACTAACTAATTTCCGCTGTTCTGTAACCGAAAACTCAAGAGTTTCCCATCTCAGGGTAAGTCAACTCAGTTGAACCTCCTTTCTGAAACAGGCCCCAGGGGCCCGTTCTTCGTACGTCGCTAACTCAGTTAGCTGGATTTGATTGTTGGAGATTTGGCATGATCTTGGATTGTTTGGTTCTTCGACGCTCATCCTGGACTTGCTGTCATAACAACAGGTGCCCAAGCTTAAACCTGCTCGGGAGCAGGCTTATTTCATGTTAACAGGATTAGATCCCGGCTTTATAAGCGGAGGTGATACGGGAAGTCTTTCGCAGCCATGTCTTGTCCGTTTTTACGACAAGAACCTGTCGCTGAAGGTGGTCTCACGCTGCACAATCCACGGCCGCTTTCTGAGCATGCAGCCTGACATCAAACAATTCACCATTTACCTTGGAGAAGCGAGTCCAGAATATATCAAATAATACAAAAAGTAATGTAATCAAAAAGTATGCAGTTGACTGATTAAAAATATCTTAGATGGTGTGTGACTCCATGTCCTACATCACAAATGTGGAAGCAAAATGGCCTGGTTCTGTGCATGACTCCAGGATTTTCAGAGAGTCACATTTATGCACATTATTTGAACGTGGTAAGGAAATATTTAATATCAAGCTCACTGTATTACATACATTTATTCTGAGCCTAACAAAACTGCATTTTTCCAGGTGCTTACGACGGGATCCTGCTTGGTGACAGGGGCTATACCTGCAGGCAGTATTTCATGACTCCATTCCCTGACCCAAACCCCGGACCACAAACCCGTTTCAATGCAGCTCTAGCCAGGACAAGGGCACGCATTGAAATGACCTTTGGGCAACTAAAGGAAAGATTTCAGTGTCTGAGGGTTGCACCTGACAGGGCCTGTGACATTATTGTTGCATGTGCCATACTCCACAACAGTGCCACCATCAGAAAGGAGAGGACCCCTGTGGTGGAGGTGCAGCCTGATGATGACCTCCAGCCAGTGCACTTGGACCAACCTAGTGGCAGAGCTGCACGGGACAGAATTGTGGAACACCAATTTTTTTTTTTTTTTTTTTAAAACAAAAACCTTCATTAAATGAATAGAAGACAAGACAACATGCTTAGTTCCTTGAGTTTTATTTCAATTATTCTTTGTCAAGAAAAGCCAATGATGGTCATCTTTTGCCTGCAATAAGATATATTGTTATCCAAGGTCAGCAATAGTACTCTGTGTGAAATAGTGTATTTAGCACTTACTCTGAAGTTCCTTTTGAAGCAACTCAATCTCTAGTGCCAGTTTTTTCTTCTTTAAGGTGTCAAGTTCTATTTCTCCCCTTCATTTTTCTGTTTTTTCAGGTCAAAATACTAAAT
Source organism: Leuciscus leuciscus (assembly GCF_965113295.1). NCBI lineage: Eukaryota > Metazoa > Chordata > Actinopteri > Cypriniformes > Leuciscidae > Leuciscus > Leuciscus leuciscus. The sequence goes on along the minus strand of NC_138726.1, from coordinate 9,495,274 downwards.
TTTCTGTTGTAGATTCCGTTTATATACGGATATCACCCTGTGCCATGTTTGGATAAAAAGAATAAAAAAATAAAAAAACATAAAAAAGAACTGTCAACACAAGCCTCATGCAACAAAAATAAAAAGTACAAGTAGGTTACTACACTGCCCACCTCTGTATCACTTTGTGCAGTAGGCCTTTCCTCCTGCAACTCATATTGCAGTCAGAAATAATAATATGTACACAAGTTACTATAAATGAAGTAAAGTTATTTATGCACTTACAAGTACTTCCTCCAAAGGACAGTCATCTGAGAGGGTTTCTTCACTGTCCTGTGCAATGGAAACAAATGGGCATTACAAAGTGTTGCACTTTCTTCCCTTTTGATGTAAAGTTAGAAAAAGTCCACTTACTGCACATATTTCAGCCACTACTTTCTTGGGAACAGGTACAAGTGTTGGTGTATTATGTAAAACTGCACAAAAGAGGAAACACAATGGCATTACAATGAACTACACTATATGAACAAACGTGATCAGTAACTCATGGCAAAATATTCTTACATTAAGTTCAGCAGTTTTCACCTTCACAAGTCAAAGCAATTGATCACTACTCAATATTTAACAGCTGAAATTACTGTACCAGCCATTTGGATTATATAGGCCTACTTAATTTAATCCGGCAAAAAAAAAAGATATATTTTACAGTGTAGCAAGATCATTTAAAGCTCATTTACCAGTAATGAAGGTGTTGCTGCTACTGGTTCCTGGCTGTTGGTCTGAGGAAGAGCTGCCCCCAGGGATGCCCTCCACAATGGGTCGGTTCACATTTAACCCCAGGGCCAGCTCTACTGCTGGGGTATAATGTGGTATAATGTGAGGGAGCAGGACCACCACCTGTTTTTTTTTTTTCAGCTCAGCCTTTTTCTTGGTTGCTGTTATAAACAGACAAACACATTTAACGGTGCTTTTCTTTTGTAAAAGAGACAAAGAACAGTAGAAGTAGAAAAGATTACCATTTTGAAGAATATTCTTGTACTTCCCTTTTACTTGTTCCCATGTTCTAGTGCAGTGTTCTTCAACCCTGCTCCCGGAGGACCCCCAACACTGCTGGTTTTCTTTGTCTCCCTAATCAAACACACCGGATTCAATTCATCAACTCATTATCACATGGGTTAATGAGCTGATGAGTTGAATCAGGTGTGTTTGATTAGGGAGACAAAGAAAACGTGCAGTGTTGGGGGTCCTCCAGGAGCAGGGTTGAAGAACACTGTTCTAGTGGGTCCTGAGGTGGCTCTGACATTAAGCAATTATGAAATGATTAAAATACAAGAATATACACTGTAATAAGTGATATAACCATAACATGGAACACTTACGCATTTCATTTGTCTGCTACTTTTTGCCAGCCCTCTCTCCTGGCTTTTGCACACTTTGAGGTGTTCCCTGGCGTTTTAATTAAGGTTTCATATTCTGCATAACCTTCAATAACTCTTGCTCTGCTGCGGAGAAAAACTGTGCGCGCTCTTTGGCCATGGTGAGCAGCCAATAGCAGCGTTGCTGATCAATGTTTCTACTATCGATACATATCCCCTTTTAAACCAGCGCATGAACGCGCAGTTATCTCAGATAACTCAATCCAGCTATACTAATCATAACTGGCAGGTGTGTTCGAAGAAACGAATTAGTCAGATCATGATTAGGCCGATGATATCACCTTGGATGTCTCATAATTTGATCTTGGATGTTTCAAGCAACGTACGAAGAACGGGCCCCAGTTGCTATGACAGCAAGTCCAGGATGAGCGTCGAAGAACTCAGTTAGCTGGATTTGATTGTTGGCGATTTGGCATGATCTTGGATTGTTTGGGTCTTCGACGCTCATCCTGGACTTGCTGTCATAGCAACTGGGGCCCGTTCTTCGTACGTTGCTTAAAACATCTGAGATCAAACGAGACATCCAAGATGATATCATCGTGCTAATCATGATCTGACTAATTTGGTTCTTCGAACACACCTGCCGGATATGATTAGTATAGCTGGATTGAGTTAGTGAGATAATTGCGCGTTCACGCGCTGGTTTAAAAGGGGATATGTATCGATAGTAGAAACATTGATCAGCAACGCTGCTATTGGCTGCTCACCATGGCCAAAGAGCGCGCTCAGTTTTTCAACGCAGCAGAGCAGGAATTTTTACTGGAAGGGTATGCAGAGTTTGAAAAATATAATTAAAACGCCAGGGAACACTGGGAATCAAAGTGTGCAAAAGCCAGGAGAGAGGGCTGGCAAAAAGTAACAGACAAATTAAATGCGTAAGTGTTCCATGTTATGGTTATATCACTTATTACAGTATATATTCTTGTATTTTAATAATTTCATAATTGCTTAATGTCAGAGCCACCTCAGGACCCACTAGAACATGGGAACAAGTAAAAGTGAAGTACAAGAATATTCTTCAAACTGGTAATCTTTTCTACTTCTACTGATTAGTCTCTTTTAGCAAAGACATTTTAAATGATGTGTCTGTTTGTCTGTTTATGGTTATCTGCAACCAAGGAAAAGGCGGAGCAGAAAAAAACAGGTGGTGGTCCTGCACCCCCACGTTATACCCCGGCAGAAGAGCTGGCCCTTGGGCTAAATGAGAACCGACCCATTGTGGAGGGCATTCCTGGGGGCAGCTCTTCCTTAAGGCCTATTTATACTTCTGCGTCGGACCTACGCCGGAGCCTCTACGCTGTAGGCAACGCGTTGGTTTTAATTTATACTTCTGCGTCGTTGTCCGCGTTGACGCGCAATTACTCATGCAGAGGGACCTTCTGAAACCCGAGGGAGGGGTTCTAGCAGACCAATCACAGCGCTTGCGTCCGCGTAGAATTGACGCGATGTTACATTTTTGGAGAGGTGCGCATCAGGGTACGCCAAAGGGTACGCGCGCTAAGCACAGCCTACGACGTAGCTACGGCGTAAGTTCGACGCAGAAGTATAAATAGGCCTTTAGACCTAAAGCCAGGGACCAGTAACAGCAACACCTTAATTACAGGTAAATGAGTTTTAAATCATCTTGCTACACTGTAAATAATTTGTTGCTGCATTAAATTAAGTATGTCTATAATCCAAATGGCTGGTACAGTATCAGCTCCGCTTATGAAGCCGGGATCTAATCCTGCTAACATGAAATAAGCTTGCGCACCTGTTGCTATGACAGCAAGTCCAGGAGGAGCGTCGAAGAACCAAACAATCCCAGATCATGCCAAATCGCCAATAATCAAATCCAGCTAACTGATTTAGCGACGTACGAAGAACGGGCCCCAGGTGCGCAAGCTTAAACCTGCTCGGGAGCAGGCTTATTTCATGTTAACAGGATTAGACTGCGGCTTCATAAGCGGAGCTGATACGGGAAGTCCAGCGCTTATGAAGCCGGGATCTAATCCTGTTAACATGAAATAAGCTTGCGCACCTGTTGCTATGACAGCAAGTCCAGGATGAGCGTCGAAGAACCAAACAATCCCAGATCATGCCAAATCGCCAATAATCAAATCCAGCTAACTGAGTTAGCGACGTACGGTACGAAGAACTGAGATTTTGCGTTACAATAGTGCACTTTCTGAGATATATATTTTTTCTCGTGACTGGTGAGATTGTCGTTTACATGATTAATTTGTTGGAAACGCACACTTATTTTCGACTTGTCGGAGTCGGGCTTTAACTACAGCACAAACTGTTTGCATTGCCTTAAGATTATTTGCGAGTGGCTCTTTCCTTTACACTATTGGAGATGCGGAGAACTTGATGGAAAGTGCTGTCTGTCGTGTCATTCGGAGTTTACCTGGCGCTTTTAGGTTTAAAAAAACAGTTTTAGGTTTTTTTGTGGCATTTCCAAGCCACTTAAAGGAGCTGTATGTAGTTTTCAGCGGCCTCTAGCGGTGATGTTTCAGATTGCAACCAATAAGTTGACAAGCGCGTGCTCTTGCGCGTGCTCGAATTTATGAGCGAGCACTGTGGATACCGGCCAGATTGAGACGCTTCACGCAACACACCAGAGAGAACATCCCACAACATGCTAGAAACTCAGGTAAACTCCCACTGCAACATTACAATAATAGGCTACTTTTATCAGCTTGACGTTGAACTAATGCTCCATGCTCGTACCATGATAAGAATGGAACCCTATCAACCGTGCCGAATTTTGCCACTGCAAGCACTGCTTCACATTTTCTTCAGGAAATGTATACATTCTAGGTTTGTAGATAAGGTCTCTCCATGATTCAAACGCCCTGCCGATGTTGATCCGTGTTTTTTCACCCGAAGTTCATCCGATTCACGTCTGGCCTTTAATACGAGCTTCAGCAGAAAGAAAAAAACGTTTTATTGTTTTTTTTATCAATATGTGGAGTTTGTGTTGGAGTCTGTGTTGTGCTGGGAGCAGGTCGTTTCTTAGTGTTATCAGACATGTCATAAGTTGCATAAGTCATAAGTCCATGTCATAAGTTGCAGTGTCGTCGCTGTTGAGTGCAAAATCAGTAGGCTAGACGAGGCGAGAGGCTCGGGAGCGCTCCGCGCATGCAGGTGACGTCACTGGATTTCGCGGTAAATCCGACCCGGCACCTTCACATAAACATAAGAATACTTGCTTTCAGAGGTAATAGCAAAACCCGAAAAGTGGATCATTTTAATGTGATATTACAACCCCTTCACCCACAGGCAATAAAAAAAGGATTCGTTTTAGTAGAAAAGCTACATACAGCACCTTTAAGACCCAATGTTGTAAAGCAGGTTTTTTTTTAAGCAGTTTTTTTTTAGGCTATCATAATTTTTTATGAAGATCATGCATTCATGACCATGCCGATTACAGTATATGTTACTCAGGCTTCACTAACGTGATTGGTACCATAGACTATAGGCTAGACCAGGGGTCGGCAACCTAAGGCACGCGTGCCAAATGCGACTCTGATACTTTCCAGACAAGTTACATACTCTCCTGTCACTTGTTTCAAGAGCTTCACTTGGTCAAAAACCAAGTGATAACCTGTACAATGTAAAATTGTCAACATCAAATTATGTACTACATATTACAGCATTGTTTCAATACAAGACATACCAATGGACTCGCGCAGCTTTCTGTCTTCTTTGGGCACCAGATGTTCCTTCCTCACCCGAAACAAAGGACTTATTCGATTAGCTTGCGTTGATATAAGGACTGGTCTTCCTTCTCTGCTGTAAAACAAGAAAGTCTCGACTTACTCTATGTGCAATTACTATTGTTCTTGAAACATAAATTAAGACAGTTATAAATAAGTTAATTTACCATACGATTCAAGTCAAGTCAAGTCAAGTTTATTTGTATAGCGCTTTTCACAATACAGATTGTATCAAAGCAGCTTCACAGTATTAAATTAAAATAATACAACAATGTTTGTTTCAAGAGGAATTTATTGATTGATAAAATTAAATTAAATATCCCCAAAATATCCCCAACTGAGCAAGGCAAAGGCAACAGTGGCAAGGAACCGAAAAACTCCATCAAGTGACCTAATGGTGTCTTAAAACTCCATCAGGTGACCTAATGGAGAAAAAAAACCTTGGGAAAACCCAGGCTCAGTCGGGGGCCAGTTCTCCTCTGGCATTTATGAGCTACAGGCCGGATTGTAGTTTGAACTGTAGGATTATATGAATGCCTGGCTGAAGAGATGCGACTTTAATCTAGTTTTAAACTGGGAGAGCGAGTCTGAGCAACGAACAGTATCAGGAAGACTATTCCAGAGTTTTGGAGCCAAATGTGAAAATGCTCTCCCTCCTTTGGTGGTTCTGGATATCCTAGGTATGACCAAAAGCCTTGAATTTAGTGATCTTAAAGAGCGCGATGGATTATAGGGGCGATAGAAGATCCGTTAAATAGACTGGAGCTAAGCCGTTTAGAGCTTTATAAGTCAGTAGCAATACCTTATAATTAATACGGAACTTTATACGGTTCCCTGCTCAGCTCAGCTACCGTTCGGACGCTCTTGCTTACTGCTCCGCACTTTGCTCTATCGCTTTTATATTTTATCTTCTATATTTTTTTATTTTAGCTCCTTTTATCACCTAATTTTAACTTCAGCAAATCAGCACAGTGCTCAAACGACAAAGTTTGGATTACCACAAAAACGCAGAATTCTTCTACCCGACCAGCTTACATTCCGGGGAAAGGAAAACACAACTGCCTACAAGGATAAGAGAGAAAATGCCTCTTCTGGAATCTACTTGCTGCACTAACTGCCACAGACTTTTACAAAGGATTGCAGTTCTTGAAACAAAGTTATTTACGGGACCACCAAACCAGACGTAACACACAACAGAGCTTCGTCATGGACGCCCTCAGCATATAGCCGGTGAGTCCCATGAAACTAGTGCTCCTCGACAGGTAGAGAAACAAGCCGATCGACTTACAAATCGATGGCACAAACAGGGAGCGAGACCCAAAGGCACTCGAGACATCAGATTGTCACGAGCCCCACATATTGCCGCAGTAGCATCCTCTACCCCAGATACAGCTCTGACAAGGACTGCAAACACTGGTCTCCTGCAAACACCTATACATCTTGAGAACAGATTTGAAGTACTAATGAATGTAAATGAGGAATCCCCAAACGTGATGAATGTGATCGAACACAGACTGTATCAGCCAGTAGCTAACACTGATGCTAACTGGCGCTCAAGGTCGAGCAGACAGCGGCACTCAGCTCAGAGCGCAGCCGAGCCCAGGACTCTGATAGTGGGGGACTCCATAATCAGAAACATTAGCAGCAGGGATACAACTACGTGCTGCCTTCCACAAGCAACAACTTCTGATGTAAACAGGGAACTTCAAAACATTCTGATGAAATATAAGACTGCAAATCGACTCATAATTCATGTGGGGAAGAATGATATTCATAAAGAGCAGTCAGAACTCCTAAAGAAGGATTTCAATGAACTTTTTGAAACACTTAAAAGACTGAAAGTTCAAACATTCATCAGTGGACCACTCCCAGCAAGAGGAACAAACAGGTTTTCTCGGCTGCTTGGGATAAATACATGGCTGCAAAAAACCTGCAATATAAAAGGAGTAAACTTCATTGACAACTTCAATCTTTTCTGGAGTCAGAGACAACTATTTAATCGGGATGGCCATCACCCAAACAAACTTGGTTCAAGAGTGTTAAAGGACAATATCGACTTCTCCCTCAATCATCCTTCTGCAGTGTGTGTCAATCTGAACGACACACACACACCTGGAAACAGTATGAATGAACACGGGACTTCACTTCAGCAGCAAAATGGACATGCGATTGACATATCACACAAGGACAATGATAACACCACTGAGCCACAACAACCTCTGCTCACGGACACCATCTCAGCTGAGCCCTGCCCACAGAGCTCACCACAGACAGACATATTAGAACTGCTCCAAGATTCAGCACCCAAGGACGACTTCCTGGAAAACAGCCAGGGAAGCCAGGACAGCATATCCCAGCCTCCGATAACACCTGAGCAGCAGCCCCTTTCACCAGATACTTTCTCACTCTCGCCAGCAACTCCACTTCTGTGCTTCTCACAGAAAATGGAAGAATTGGTGCATGCTGGAACCAGACTATCCCACTCTTTTGCTGCAAGCCCCCAGATACCAACCAAAAAACGTCAGGCACCTCAAACACCGAAGCCTGCGCGCCGAGCTCGCCCGCCCCCTCCTGTGAGAGCTCTTCGGCCTCTTCGGCCAAAACGCCAGGGCCCACACCCTCCTCCATCTGCCCGAGGTGAACCAAAAACAACTGATACCAACTCTCAGTGAAATGTTTTGGGTTCCTGCTACGATAACAGTAACTTTCTCAAATGTTTACAGAACAAGCGGGAACCCAGTGTGCCTGTATCTTTCTCTATTGCTGTTCTATTACAAGATAGAAAGTCTAAGGCCTTCAATAGCCGTATAGCAAACCCAACTAATCTGGTGCCAATTACATGTCAAACTAAGATTGCTGTGGGGACAAAAAGTAAGACTGTTAAGTTAGCACTTTTAAACATTCGCTCACTTAAAAATAAATCACTTCTAGTCAACGACTTAATAACCACAAACAACCTGGACTTTATGTTTCTAAATGAAACCTGGCTAGAAGACAGCTGCAGTGCAACAATCCTCAATGAAACATCCCCTCCTAACTTTACTTTTATGAGTGTCTGCAGAGCTGTTAAGAGAGGTGGGGGTCTAGCTGCTCTTTTTAAAGATATCTATCAATGTAAGCAAATATCATTTGGGAATTACCCGTCTTTCGAATATCTGGGTACTGTGTTAAAAGGTGCTCCTCGCATTTTACTTATCATTATTTACAGGCCTCCAAAATATTCTCCAGCCTTTGCTGAGGACTTTACAGAACTGTTATCAACAATTTCCTCAGAGTTTGACTGTTTTGCCATTGCTGGAGATTTTAACATACACATAGATAATGCAGAAAACAATATGGCAAAAGAAATCAAAACTGTTTTAAAAACTTTTGATCTGACTCAGCATGTACATGGACCCACACACAATCATGGACACACTCTAGATTTACTTATCAGTAAGGGTCTAAACATCTCATCGATTGTTATTAAGGATGTAGCACTGTCTGATCATTTCTGTATTTTCTTTGATATATTGATCTCTCCTGCCACTGAAGCTAGATCTGTGTCTGTCAAGAAGAGATGCTTAAATGAGAACACTAGTGTACTATTTATGAAGGCTATATCCTTAACACCAAGCATATCTGCTGACTCTGTTGATTTTCTCCTTGATTCTTTTAACTCAAAAGTTAAAAATATAATTGATGATATTGCTCCTGTTAAAGTCAGGAAGAAGAGTGGCAGAGAAAAAGCACCTTGGAGAAACTCAACAGCAGTGCAAAATATGAAAAGACAATGCAGAAAAGCAGAGCGCATGTGGCGGAAGACAAAACTTGTAGTCCATTATAACATCTACAAAGACAGCCTTCATGCTTTCAATATGGAACTAGGCAAAGCTAGACAGACTTTCTTCTCAAATATTATAAACAGCAATTTAAACAACACACGCACTCTTTTTGCTACTGTAGAGAGACTGACAAACCCCCCAAGCCAGATTCCCAGTGAAATGCTCTCAGACAACAAGTGCAGTGAGTTTGCTTCTTTCTTCTCTGAGAAAATCAATAATATCAGAAAGGTGATCGGCACATCCTTGAGTTGCACTGAGGTCAGACAGATCAGACCACCTGAGAAAGTAGTTACTATGTCTGACTTCAAAGAAATTGATGGCAAAATTTTGGAAGAAACCGTACAACACCTTAAAACATCAACATGCGCCCTTGACACACTTCCCACATCTTTTTTCAAAAGTGTGCTAAACAGTTTAGAAGCAGATCTTCTAGAAGTGGTAAATGCCTCACTTCTCTCTGGGAGTTTTCCAAACTCCCTGAAAACTGCAGTTGTCAAGCCCCTCCTGAAAAAGAGCAATCTGGATAAGACCATGTTAAGCAACTATAGACCGATCTCAAATCTTCCTTTCATAGGCAAGCTCATTGAAAAAGTTATCTTCAATCAGCTGAACAAATTCTTAAGCTCGAATGGATACTTTGACAATTTTCAATCTGGTTTCCGACCGCATCACAGCACAGAGACAGCGCTCATAAAGATAATAAACGATATTCGCTTAAATACTGATTCAGGAAAATTATCAGTGCTGGTACTACTCGACCTCAGTGCTGCATTTGACACTGTCGATCATAACATACTTCTTGACAGGCTGGAAAACTGGGTGGGGCTTTCTGGGATAGTCCTAAAATGGTTCAGGTCATACTTAGATGGGAGAGGTTATTATGTGAGTATAGGAGACCATAAGTCTGAGTGGACATCCATGACATGCGGAGTCCCTCAAGGCTCAATTCTTGCGCCACTCCTGTTCAACCTGTATATGCTCCCAATGAGCCAAATAATGAGAAATAACCAAATTGCTTACCACAGCTATGCAGACGACACACAGCTGTACTTAGCCCTATCGCCTAATGATTACAGCCCCATTGACTCCTTGTGCCGATGCATTGACGAAGTCAACAGTTGGATGTGTCAAAACTTTCTTCAATTAAACAAAGACAAAACTGAAGTTATTGCGTTTGGAAACAAAGATGAAGTTCTCAAAGTGAACGCATACCTTCACTCTAGGGGTCAAACAACTAAACATCAAGTCAGGAATCTTGGTGTGACACTAGAGTCAGACCTTAGTTTCAGTAGTCATGTCAAAGCCATAACTAAATCAGCATACTATCATCTGAAAAATATTGCAAGAATTAGATGCTTTGTTTCCAGACAAGACTTAGAGAAACTTGTGCATGCTTTCATCACCAGCAGGGTGGATTATTGTAATGGACTCCTCACTGGCCTTCCCAAAAAGACCATAAGACAGTTGCAGCTCATACAGAACGCTGCCGCCAGGATTCTGAGCAGAACCAGAAAATATGAACATATCACACCAGTCATCAGGTCTTTACACTGGCTCCCAGTTAGATTTAGGATTGATTTTAAAGTATTATTACTGGTATATAAATCATTCAATGGCCTAGGACCTAAATACATTGCAGATATGCTCACTGAATATAAACCCAACAGATCACTCAGATCATTAGGTTCATATCAGCTAGAAATACCAAGGGTTCACTCTAAGCATGGCAAGTCCGCTTTTAGCTATTATGCCAGCCGCAGCTGGAACCAGCTTCCAGAAGAGATCAGATGTGCTCCTACAGTAGTCACATTCAAATCCAGACTCAAAACACTTCTGTTTAGCTATGCATTTACTGAATGAGCACTGTGCCGCTGTTCGTCCGACTGTTTGTACTGTACTGTATTTTACTCTATTTTTCTAAACTGTTTTAACTATTCTTATTTCTTTTAATTATTAAAATTTCTCCTATGTCAGCAGGGCATTTAGCCCGTAACTGTAAATGCCCACTCAGAAGAAAGTGACGTGTATTAATGTGAGAAAGAATGTGAACGCAGTGCTAAAGAAAGTGAAAAGAACGTGTGAGTAAATGAGGGAGAAAAGAAAGTTAAAGGAAAATTGATAGATGGAAGTCGTATGAAGATTGAAGGTTAAAAGAAGGTTGAAAGATTTAAGTCTTAAGGGAATCCTTTGAAGGAAAGATCTATAATAATATTCTTTTAATTTTTTTTTTTTTTAAAGTACTGTATTTTATTTTATTTTTCTAAACTGTTTTAATTATTCTTATTTCTTTTCATTATTTTAATTTCTTCTATGTAAAGCACTTTGAATTGCCATTGTGTATGAAATGTGCTATATAAATAAACTTGCCTTGCCTTGCCTTGCCTTTATAGGTAACCAATGCAGTGATGATAAAATCGCTGTTATATGATCATATTTTCTTGATCTCGTAAGAACTCTAGCGGCGGCGATTCAGGAGAGAGCATTTGATGAGTAAATACCGATTTCAATATTCTAGAAACTTTACCTGGGAAGGGCTGATCCCGGCAAGATTCGCTGCGACTCACTAGTAGCTCTTGTGAGGGTTGGCTCTTAAAAGAGCTGTTGAGTTTGATATTGTAGAGCTTTAAAAAAAAAAAAAGGACCAAGTAATCCTGCAAGACGGAAAGGAAGGTAATTTTAATACATTACTTGCAAATAGTCAGTTTATGTATAACTGTAGGATATTTTTTTCTGTAAAGAGTGTTGAATAATTCAATTTTAAAAGCATTTTTATATTATAAGTTCACTGATATGTGGGGGCATTTCTATGAATAAAAGTACGTCTTTAATAGCAAGCAATAATCATGTGAAAATGATTTACATGCAAACGGGACAGTTATCAGCAGTGTAACTGGTCTGATTATGACAAAATAATCGAGTATCTGATGTCATGTGACAAGTAAGATAAGCTTTTCCACCCCTGCAAACAGAGGTAGGTTATGAGGTGTGGAGAGACGTCATGTATCACTGGAACATAAACAGACGGGGACCAATTTGTAATAATTGTAATTAGTGGTGCACGACATATCGGCCGCCGATATAATATCGGCCGATATGGTCATTTTTTTACACATCGGTATCGTTCCGATGTCAAAATATGGCCGATGTGAACAGGCCGACATTTGACGTGTGAAGTTGAAGATGAAGTTGACGATGCTGACTCGATCTTAGCAGTAGTGAATGTGCCTGAGATAAATACACATTTCATACAGATGACATAAGCAGAGAACAGTCTGTTTTCTTTCGTTTTGAATTGTTCTGTTTAAAAATAGACATTTCAAGCTTTCTATATATGTCTCCGGTCTGTGAGGCAGGTAAATTTCGGTTCATTGATGAGACGCGCTCCAGGTTCACGCGCCCTCGCCTCCGTGTCCTGATTAAATATTTTCTACTATATTTACTTCTTATTTAATTCAATCCAGGCAATTGGTTGGTGAAACATTTATCAAAATTAAGATACAATTAATACAAAACGAAATTAAATTTAAAGACAGGCTTTTTGTGCTTTCTGTTTGAGGTCTCTGTGAAAGTTTTAAAGCAGTCTTAGTGGCGCTTTCAGAGCGCTCACGTCAACTGTCCCGTCCGTAACATTGTTAACGCAGTCCAGTGCGACTTATGTTTTTTTCCTCTTCATGACACATTTTTGACTGATCGTTTTTTGACTCGTAGATATTTGAATATATTGCTTGATATTTGATACCCGTTCGAATTAGATTTTTCTCAAAAGTGACAACACGTGTGATTTGTGGATTACTGATAAGCGCGAGTGGAGAAACAGGCGTTTATTGATTCATTCTCAGTGTTGAGAAACGTATAGCCTTCATGTGTTACGTTATTGTATTAATAATAACTAAAGTAGCCTACCTAATTATGTTACATATTTATTTTGTATGAAAACTAGCGCGTTCGTTACTTGTGGATTAAAAAGTAGGCTACCGTTGTATCAGTGCTGCGCGAGCTCTCTCTCTCACAAACACGGACGCGTGCACACACAGAGAGAGAAGATAATTGTAAAATGAAAAATTGACGGGCTAAGTTTAAATTTTGTTCTTGCTTGTTTTTTTTCTGTCAAAATATCAGAAAGTATTTTGTATTATCCATCCGTGTTTTTAAAATTCGTTAAATGACGGACGTTTTACTGTTAACACAGCCCATGTCGGATTGGTCTTATAGCCTAGGCTACTTGTTATTATTTTAAGAATGATTCGTTATGCTATTATTGGACTCCTGTCTATTCATTGTCAACTGTTTTCTATAAATATGTTTGTATTGGCTAACATTTATTCAGTTAATGAGTGTCCTGTTTAAAATGTGCAATGTTCAAACGCAAAGACAGCACGTCACAAATAGAAGCCCTTTTCCCTGTGGTATTTTTTAGTATCATATCGAGGGCTTGGAACCAGAGGGGCGTAAGTGGCATTTTGAGCGAAAATGAGTTCTATATATCAAATTAAAGGTCTTGATGAGCTCTATCTAGTTGTGCCAAAAAGACGCATCAGAAATCAACTTGTATTGAATAAAGCAACAAAACAACAAAGACCTAACACAAAAGTTTGAGCATTGTTTGGAGCCAGAGGGGCGTATGTCCACTTACGCCCTTCTGGCTCTAAAAAATACATGTATGGCCTACACATTGTTTGGAGCCAGAAGGGCGCAAGTGGCATTTGACAAACTTTACAGGAGAGCCAAAACAAAATTTTGACCACGCTTCAATCAACTGTATTTATTAACCTTCAACCACAACATTGCAACCACATACATACTTATATGATTAAGTTCTTAAGTGAACATATTATGGAATATTAACACGATGAACATATTCTAAAACCTTGCAAAATCTTGAAAATATGGCAAAAACATCAAATACGCCTTTTTGGCACCAAACATTTCCAATTCCTCTAAAGAAAAATAGGGCGTATCTGCTGATCAATGCAGAAATGATTGGTCAAAACATTGGTTAAAAACACTCTAACTTCATAACTTTTCATTTTATTTAAAATACTGTATACATAGTCATTTAATTTCATCATTTCAAACTGTTTAACATTTCATTTCTAACCGTTTAATTTCAATTCTCATTTATGAGTTCACATTCATGTCAAACAGTTTAACATTTAATTTCAAACAGTTTAACATTTAAGTTCACACAGTTTAATTTCTCTTGTTTATTACACATTTCACTTTTTAGTTCACTTTAGTTGAACTAAAAAGTTCACTCACTGCCCACTGTCAGAGTGTTATAGAACTCTGCATAACAGTGAGGAATACTCCCATTGGTGCACAGGGTGAGTAGGTCTTTTTTCTTTAAGGCACTGATCACTGGAGGATTTTCATACAATGAGCTGGGGTGTGTGGTTCTGGTGCCTCTTGTTGCCTGTTGTGCCACCGTCAGTTTTTGGAAGGTTGGGGCGGTGAAATCATACTTGAAGAAGATTGTTTTTGGTTCATCTTTCGTGTAGCGGAACCATTTAATCTTCTGCCAATGAACTGATTGTCCCTCCTCATCTTTTGTTCTGTTTTTGAGTATGTGGTTGGAGAGGGACTTGAAGTACAGAAAGTCCTTGTGTCCAAGTTCATGTACACTATGGGTCGTTCTTTCTTTCCATTCTCACAAGTGTGTAGTAGCCATCATGGATGGCTACTAGACATGGAGTGTGATAGTGTGCATGCTGCAGTGGAAACTGCAAGAAGAAAAGTTTCTATTTACTCCCATTTCTATTTACTCCCATACTTCTATTTACTGATGGCTACTACACACTTGTGAGAATGGCAAGAAGGAACGACCCATACAGTGTACATGAACTTGAACACAAGGACTTTCTGGACTTCAAGTCCCTCTCCAACCACATACTCAAAAACAGAACAAAAGATGAGGAGGGACAATCAGTTCATTGGCAGAAGATTAAATGGTTCCGCTACACGAAAGATGAACCAAAAACAATCTTCTTCAAGTATGATTTCACCGCCCCAACCTTCCAAAAACTGACGGTGGCACAACAGGCAACAAGAGGCACCAGAACCACACACCCCAGCTCATTGTATGAAAATCCTCCAGTGATCAGTGCCTTAAAGAAAAAAGACCTACTCACCCTGTGCACCAATGGGAGTATTCCTCACTGTTATGCAGAGTTCTATAACACTCTGACAGTGGGCAGTGAGTGAACTTTTTAGTTCAACTAAAGTGAACTAAAAAGTGAAATGTGTAATAAACAAGAGAAATTAAACTGTTTGAAATTAAATGTTAAACTGTTTGACATGAATGTGAACTCATAAATGAGAATTGAAATTAAACGGTTAGAAATGAAATGTTAAACAGTTTGAAATGATGAAATGACTATGTATTAGACTTGTAGTCAAGACCGCCTAAACCGAGACCAAGACACTACCAAGACCAGAGGGTATCGAGACCAAGACAAGACCAAGACCAAGACCAAGACAGACCAAGTCAAGACCAAGACCAAGTCGAGACCAAGACCAAGACCAAGTCGAGACCAAGGCCGAGACCAAGTCGAGACCGGAGGGGGAAAAAAAACAGTGTTGAAGCTAAGCAACTTGTATGAATTCAAGAATAGCAGCATTCTAGGGTTCAGCCGCAGTTTACATTCAATACATATTAGATGGTATTACTTCAACTACACAGGCAGAACAATACAGAGACAGACCATGTCATGTGTGTGACTGTGATCTCACTGTAAATGTTTTTGCAGACTGGGTGAGATCAACTATGTGTAGCAATTGCATGACGGCTGTTACTGCACTATTAGAGGATTGAGACTCCCTTAACTGTTGTGTACTGTTGAGGACTGACATGACTGGTACTGACTGGTTCATCTGACAAAACATCAAACACCTCCAACACCATCTTGCTCCTCCAACAACTGTCTAAAGAATGAGAAATATGTAACCAATTGAAAATATACTTAATGTGTAGATGAAATCGTAAAATCAAATTAAAGATACACATTTGTAAACTTGGATTAGGCCTAATGTTTAGTCAACACAACGGAGATATGCATATGATATTTAAAAGACCATTTATTTAGTCTAACACCATCTTAAATACAATACTGTAATCAAACAACACACACACACACACACACACACACACACACACACACACACACACACACACACACACACACACACACACACACACACACACACACACACACACACACACACACATCAAAGTCACAAATTCATCTAAGCAAATGCCTGCCTATCTCTGCCGATTTCGGAGTCTCCAAATTAATCCATTCTGCAACTTTTAAATACATAATTCAATTTTTAAAAACGAAATTATAAGCTGAAGTGCAGGATCCGAAAGTTGGTCGTTTTGTCGCTATGGTTACACACACACACACACACACACACACACACACCGTTGGCGGTGCGCTCAAAGTCATCTGTCAGTTGTGCAGTTACCCAAAATCTCATTAATGAAGATAAAACCCATCATGTCACTGATATGTGTTTTTTAAATCAAGTGATCAAAGTGCTCGTTGTCGCTGCGATCAGTGCCGCGGATAAAGTGTTTTCTGGTGTGGCTCGCGCACACGCCGAACTTTCACTCGGACGCGCGCTTCAATCCGTTCCGTTGCGGATAATAATGTTGCATTATCGAACGTTGTGTCATCGTGGATATTGTAGTATTGTATTGCTAAATCCCCCGACCACTATGTCGGTCTGAGACAGCGAGACCTAGACAAGACCGAGAGGTCCGAGACCAAGACAAGACCAAGACCAAAGACCGTCGAGACCGTGACAAGACCGAGACCACGTAAAAGTGGTCTCGAGACCGGTCTCGAGACCAAGACCGGTCTCGAGACATACATCACTACTATGTATACAGTATTTTAAATAAAATGAAAAGTTATGAAGTTAGAGTGTTTTTAACCAATGTTTTGACCAATCATTTCTGCATTGATCAGCAGATACGCCCTATTTTTCTTTAGAAGAATTGGAAATGTTTGGTGCCAAAAAGGCGTATTTGATGTTTTTGCCATATTTTCAAGATTTTGCAAGGTTTTAGAATATGTTCATCGTGTTAATATTCCATAATATGTTCACTTAAGAACTTACTCATATAAGTATGTATGTGGTTGCAATGTTGTGGTTGAAGGTTAATAAATACAGTTGATTGAAGTGTGGTCAAAATTTTGTTTTGGCTCTCCTGTAAAGTTTGTCAAATGCCACTTACGCCCCTCTGGTTCCAAGCCCTCGATATTTGGATATTGGAATAATAAATAAAGTAGCCTATCTTAATTTTACACAATGTTCCTGTTTTTTGTGTGGTTTTTTTTACTGTTTTCTAAGGGTTTCTTAATTTTAGACAAGTTGACCAGCACACATTACTGTATATGCAATGCAGTATAATGCATGTGTGTCGTATGTGACATATTTTGCACACAGGTAAAGGTGCCCAATATCAGTCATTTCTAAAGTAAAAAAAAAGTGTTTTGGAAAATAGCTCTTTATTTGATAATCATTCAAATTTGTTTTCTATACAGAGATATCGACATCGGCAAATATCGGTATCGGCCATAACAGCAATATTAATATCGGTTATCGGTATCGGCCTCAATTTTCACATCGGTGCATCACTAATTGTAATCAATACAATGCAATTAATATCAACTTTCTGACAGTGTGTGTACGAGTATACAAATATGTACGAGTATCGTATACGAATTTGACAACTTGTTAAATCTTGTGAATTATTAAGACTTTCAGACTATCTTCGTACTGATTGGGCTATGGGTTTTGCGAGAAAAGGTTTAAGAAACAACAAATGCTTGATAAAATGTTTGATTTAGGGTTCGAACCAACACATGTATATACCATTGCGAATATTTGCCTTTGCAGCTGTCTGTCTCCTCCGTTTACTTGTCCTCAAACAATAATAGTCCGAAAGGTCTTTTCAGCTGAAAAAAGAGAAAATAAAATATCATTATGTTGTTTTACATCATTCCTGTGGTAAAAGCATGGTAAGCGTTGTGGTTAATGTGCATTTACAGTAAGTATCACATTAAAACTACCAATAGTGTGGTAAAAGCATGGTAAGTTTTGTGATTACTGTCTTTTTACTACACTTACCACAGTAAAACTAATGTTAATGTGGTAAAAGCATGGTAAGTGTTGTTTGTACTGTGCTTCTACTACAAATACAACTTTGGAACTAATTGTACTACTTTTAATCTGATATGAATATGATGAACTGATTTAAGGTCTTTAGGCCTATGCTCACGTCATGTGACAGGCAGTGTAACTTAATCACCCTGTTTTGAATTAGAAAGCAATAAAACGCAAAGCCTCAGTGGAGATGACAGATATAATGCCGTGACTGAACGTGAGCTAATCTGATTAATATCGACAAACAGAAAATACATTATATATCACACATTATTCGGACAGCGTATTTACTACTTACTTACCAACATCTGACACACGTCAACTGATGCCAAATATCGCGATGTGTTCGGAACGAGACTTCTTCAGGCTTCTAAGGGTTTGAAACTTGCTGGCCCAGAAAAGTTCATTAAACACATCGTTAATATAGTCCAATTTAGTCATTTAATCAAAAATATCTTAGTTTGTGTTCCGAAGATGAACGAAGGGGTTGGAACAACATGAGGGTGAGGAATTACTGACAGAATTTTCTTTTTCATACTTAATAATCGTGACCGCCAATAGCAGCGCTTACTGATCGTGACGTGGGCCAATAGCAAAGCAGAATCATTGTGGGAAATACCGACTGTATTAACGAATAAAGGTAGAATTTGTGTTCTTATCGTGTTTAACACATCTGTATTTGCCCGCGCGAGTATATCCAACTTCAAAAATCGCAGCTTGAATTCAATTTACAGTTACCGTCGAAGAGAAACACAGCTCTTATCTGCCCTATATAAATAACTGCCTGTACACTCTTTAGGATGTGGAGGGTAGGGCGATGAGGCTGCGAGCTACACCTATGAACCATTGAATCACTTTGCTGGCTGGTGCACCGGCTAATCGTGGTTGCCTTGATGCACTTGCTGATCTGGCCGGGTTGACACTCATCGGATGCCTTCCACAAATGGTTTTTTTGCACTTTTTTGCCTTGTTTCTTCATCATAATGACACAATCAAATCATTCAATCATTTCAAATATTTACAATCTGTTCATTATTCTCTTTCGGAATGAAAGATGACATTTAAAAAAGGGTGCAGCTTGGTTTTTTTCTTTAAAAAAAAAGAAACAAAAAAACACAAATGGCTGGATTTTCTTTTACAAATGTATTGTTGTCATCAAATAATAGTATTAGAAAATTGGACCACATTTCCCATCGCTTTTTCATTTGGAATATTTATTTATACGTTTATTGGATTTCATTTGACTGATCGCATCTTTACCCAGAAGTGCCAAGTCATAGATATATACACTAGACTGCGGCAGTTGATTGGAACGAATGCCTTACATATATATAAAGAAATAAATTACCAAAACTTGGCCACTAAATATTTAATATTCAATTATTTTAATGATCACAATTAAAGTTTTCATTTTATTAACTGAACAAGCGCAACATTCAGCATTCAATCAAATATTATAAAATATGTATTATTATTAATAATGTTATTTCAACATAATATCTCGTTATTTCGACATAATATGTGTGGGGGCAACAAGCAAGATGTGCATTTGTAAATCCGGTGACGCGTGCATTGATTTTTATTAATAATCTAGTGTTTTCTGACAGTGTCGACTCGGCTGCAAAGATGAAGTTGACGATCGCCGTATAGTGAACGCGCCTATAGAGAGAAATGCACATAATGGATTACATAATCAGAGAGTAGCCTTTTTCTTTTCGTTTGGAATTATTTCGTTTAAAGACATTTCAAGCTTTGTGTATTTGATGTATTTCTCATGTCTGTGTGTGAGGCATACAATGAGTTTCGTTAAGTTAGGATGAGATGCGCTCCAGTTAACGTGCAATGCAAGATTATCATTTTTTTATTATTATTTATTAAATCTTATTTATTAAAATTTATTAAAATTAAGATACAATTTATACAAAACGAAATTCACTTTAAAGAAAGCCTTTCTACAAAACAAAACTTAATGAAGTGGTCAAAATCATGTCTGATCCGCTCCATGTCTCTCGATATATTGTGCATCCTATCTTACTCGTGCTGTTCACTTTTCATAAATCAACATACATGGGGAAAAAAATAACATTATAACATTTTAACAAATATGAAAATAAATGCGCTTATTTAATGGCTACAACAGTATAGGCCTACAGCCTCTCTATTTGTACAAATTGCTGCACATTCATTTAATTCTGAATTTTGCACACACAAGTTGATAGGCATTTGTTCAAATCAAGTTCATGATAATTGTGCGTGCATTTATTAATCATTATGATACTAAAATCATAACAAAGTAGGTTATGCTATGTACAAAAAAATCAGATGAGCCCAGAATATTCCAAACTGCCGTAGCCAAGGCGACATCTAGTGTATATAAACTTATTACACCGTCCTGCTAAGTCATAGGGTCCGTGCACTTTTTGATCATTTCATTTCCTGTTTAGAATGGAATAAGGAGAAATGAAAACCAGCTCGTTTATTCGTTTTTTTGGCTAGATTTTGGCTAGATTTTTCATTTTTCGTTTATGGGTTCGATATTTCATTTGCACACGTGGGCGGCGCTGAAACGCCCCTTTCATCTGATTGGTCAAACCGCTCCGCCTTCAGTAAGCTGTGAGCTTTTCTTTCTGTCAGGCAGAATAAGAGTCAGTAGGCTACGAGTGCGGCACTGACAAATGCCCTTTAATGAAATAATGTCTGAAACCACCACTCGCTGTTAACTACACACACTATTTGATTTAGAAATATGTTGCTGGTCACGTAATTCGTGCTGCTGCGACTTGCAAGCAACCCCATTAATGTGAGCCACAGTATATGACAGATTATATTAGCATATTTCCCATTGATAAATACAGTGCAAATAGTTCCGTCTCTTTGGATAAAAGGGAAGTGGAAATAAAAATCAATAATAGGCTGAACTGTACCATGATAATATGTCCGTAACATTTACCACTCTAGTCTTTTATTTACATCAAAAGGCAGGTAGGCGTGTGTGACATATAGCCTATGGGCTATAAATAATTTTGAATAGAAATAAAGTTTATATTTTTTGAATTTAAGCATGTGTAGCCTACTCAGTTCACATGAAAAGAAAGAGACAGAAAAGAGAGAAGCCAGAATCAGTGAACGTAAATTAAATACTGACAAAATTACCAGGTTTGGGATTAATTGTTATTATTATTATTATGAGAAATTGACTCCGCCTAGAACTTTGATGCTTCACCAAACTCAGCTCAGACCCTCAGACTGGTCTAACTTGCTTCTAACTGGTCAGACTTTCCCAAAAAATCCATCGACTTGAGTTATCTGAGCAATGAAGGCCGTAATACTTAATGCTGTCCACTAGAGGGGGCGACAGGATAATAAGTGTTTTCTACTCTCTTTCCCTGTTTGCATCAGTTTAAATGACAAATAAATAAATGCATGAATTTCATTATGATAACAGGTTAAACGTCGTAATTAGCCAGCATAGGACGCAAATGAAAATACAATTTGATATTTGTGATATTTAAACTGTGTATTATTAATAAATATTGTTTCATATCTTGTTCATGCTTTATACATTTTAACCAGTGCTAATTTAAATAAAATGAATGAATAGAACTATATAATAATTAATTATAATATGGTAACTTTGGTCCAAAGTAATCTGTGATAAACAGTGTATAGGCCTACTATGTTTCATCTGCTAATTTATTATAGTCAAAATAATCCAGCAATTATGTTTTATCGAATGTTATTCGAATTCAAGATGTAGAAGCTCAGATCAATAATGAGGCGTACAGGCCATAAATAACAAATAGACATTACAACATTTTTATTATTCATAAGAATTTAAGTTAATAACATCTAAAACAAAGAATACATGTATTACAGGGCAAGTATAAGTATTAGTATTTTTAATGTTTTTGAAAGAAGTTTCCTCTGCTCATCAAGCCTGCATTTATTTGATCAAAAATACAGAAAAAAAAGTAATATTGTGATATATTTTTACAATTTAAAATAATTGGTTTAAATGATCATTTATTTCTGTGATGCAAAGCTGAATTTTCAGGATCATTACTCCAGTCTATCACATGATCCTTTAGAAATAATTCTAATATGATGATTCATTATCAAAGTTGGAAACAGTTCTGCTGCTTAATATGTTTTCATAACCTGTGATACTTTTTTTAGGATACTTTGATGAATAAAAAGTAAAAAAATAAAAAAATAATTTAAAAAAAGCAATTTTTTAAAAAATAGAAATCTTTTGTAACAACAATATACACTACTGGTCAGTAATTTGAGGTCAGTATTTTTTTATTATTTTTTTTAAATAAATCAATACTTTTATTCAGCAAGGATGTGTTAAATTGATTTTAAAAAAGTGATAGTAAAGAAGATTTATATTATTAGAAATTATATATATTTTTTAATAAATGCAGTTCTTTTTAACCTTTTATTCATCAAATATATTAGGCAGCAGAACTGTTTCCAACAGTAATAAATCAGAATATTAGAATGATTTCTGGGGCTGTTTACACCTGGCCACTTCATGCGTTTTCTCAGATCGGATAGCTATCCGATCGTGAAAAGACCAGGGGCGCCTGTTTCAGAAAGGAGGTTAAGTGAAAACTCAGAGTATGTTAACCCTGAAATGAGGGAAACTCTGGGTTTTCTGTTTCAGAATGGGAGGTATGTTAAACCTGAGAAAGCAGAGTAAGTCAAGCCCGTTTCTGAAAGAGAGGTAACTTATACTCAGAGTCAGTTACCATGGTAACTTACTCTGTGAACCTAACCTGGCCGGGAGCAGGTTTTCTTCGGTAAACCCAGAGTTTCTTTCGGTCTCCTCCCCTTTTTTAAAGAGGAAGTGGTGTTCAAACACCTCATTCATTCTTTCAGTACATTTTTATTAATAAAATTAATCTTTAATTAATAAATACAATATTGCTATTTTTACTGTTTTTTTTTTTTTTTCAATTTTTTAAATAAGAGGAAGTCTATTAACTCCTTAACTGGCAACTGAATATACAGTAGTAGATTAGAGTTACATAATGTAGTTCTAAACAAATTCTACAGAATTAAACTGTGGCATTTACTGAAAATCACTGAACTCTGTTCATCTGTGCAACAGAAGTTGATGGACCGTCCTCCTGCTGTTCTTCCACTTTGGGGGCGGGGGGAGAGATAAGACTACCCATTTATACGTAGCTTTAAACTTAGATTCTACTCCACATAAAAATGTGAAAAAATCTGAATGTGTAGATTGTTTGATGTGACACATAACATTATCCCCATCGTCCTGTGAAGATGAGTACACTTTATAACACTATTTGTCATAATTTCTGGTGTATTGAGTAGGCTACTTACAACTGCCTGCAGGTTTTGTTGGGACAGGAGGCTCCAAAAGACAGATATTACCATCGGAATCTGTTGGGACCAACAAAAAACCCAACCCAAAGTAAAATAAATGGAAATATCAAAAATAGCCTATATAAGAAATAACACATATGTAAACCTCTTACATTTTATGAAGGCCCTTGGATCTTCGGGAGTGACTGGCTCTGAAGTCCCTCCAGGAATTCCCCCAGCCAAAAATGCTGCTGCACTGCTAGACACTGGGATGCTATTTAGTTATTTAATATGTCAAATATTTGTAAATTCAGGTAGCCTACACCCATGATATGCTCAAACCTTACCTGATTGAATTATGTTCTTATATTTAATTTTCAGCTGCTGCCATGTTCTTTTAATACCTGCAGGATTGCACCCATGAAAATTAAAATTAGGTTGAATTCCAGTTTCACCTCTGATATTATAACAGTTGGGTAAGTTACTCTAAAATAGTTATTAATTACTAACTACAAATGACATCTTCAACCGTGTAATTACTGTAGATTCATGTAATAATGACTATCTTTAGAAAGTATTGGTCTACTTATTAATAAATCCCATATCAACCTCAACCACTTGAACAATACAAGGAGAGACAAGAAACTGCACTTTTAATGCTTTCAAATAAACAATATACAATTGCATGGATTATTCTTGAATTGACCAAAGTGTGTAGAGGGAGAAGGTTACATAAAAAATATACCTTTTAAAAATGTATGTTAAATATACAGAATTGTTCTATAGTCTAATGCAATTACATCAGATTTTACTTC
The DNA here is from genome assembly GCF_965113295.1 of Leuciscus leuciscus. Taxonomy (NCBI): domain Eukaryota; kingdom Metazoa; phylum Chordata; class Actinopteri; order Cypriniformes; family Leuciscidae; genus Leuciscus; species Leuciscus leuciscus. The sequence goes on along the minus strand of NC_138726.1, from coordinate 9,471,014 downwards.
AAATTACAGAAGAATTAAGAGTAATCCCTTTAATTAAATGACAGTATTTAGATGACTTGGTAATTAATTACACCCAACACTGTATAACTAATTAAAATGTAAACATACGCATTGACTCGAGCAACTATTTTCTCCCTAGCTAACTCTAGTTGTCCTTCGCTGCTGCAGCCGATATTTAAAAAATAATAATATGTCTTCTTACGCTTGCAGAAGCTGGTGAGAAATATGCAGACCTCTTTTTGTCTGGCGCTGTTACCATGGTGACTCATAATATCTGCACTCCATTGATAATGGCTTTTTATAGTGGTGGTGCACGCGCTTAACTCAGAGTCAGTCAACTCAGAGTTGATTGAACTAACTAATTTCCGCTGTTCTGTAACCGAAAACTCAAGAGTTTCCCATCTCAGGGTAAGCCAACTCAGTTGAACCTCCTTTCTGAAACAGGCCCCAGGGGCCCGTTCTTCGTACGTCGCTAACTCAGTTAGCTGGATTTGATTGTTGGAGATTTGGCATGATCTTGGATTGTTTGGTTCTTCGACGCTCATCCTGGACTTGCTGTCATAGCAACAGGTGCCCAAGCTTAAACCTGCTCGGGAGCAGGCTTATTTCATGTTAACAGGATTAGATCCCGGCTTTATAAGCGGAGGTGATACGGGAAGTCTTTCGCAGCCATGTCTTGTCCGTTTTTACGACAAGAACCTGTCGCTGAAGGTGGTCTCACGCTGCACAATCCACTGCCGCTTTCTGAGCATGCAGCCTGACATCAAACAATTCACCATTTACCTTGGAGAAGCGAGTCCAGAATATATCAAATAATACAAAAAGTAATGTAATCAAAAAGTATGCAGTTGACTGATTAAAAATATCTTAGATGGTGTGTGACTCCATGTCCTACATCACAAATGTGGAAGCAAAATGGCCTGGTTCTGTGCATGACTCCAGGATTTTCAGAGAGTCACATTTATGCACATTATTTGAACGTGGTAAGGAAATATTTAATATCAAGCTCACTGTATTACATACATTTATTCTGAGCCTAACAAAACTGCATTTTTCCAGGTGCTTACGACGGGATCCTGCTTGGTGACAGGGGCTATACCTGCAGGCACTATTTCATGACGCCATTCCCTGACCCAAACCCCGGACCACAAACCCGTTTCAATGCAGCTCTAGCCAGGACAAGGGCACGCATTGAAATGACCTTTGGGCAACTAAAGGAAAGATTTCAGTGTCTGAGGGTTGCACCTGACAGGGCCTGTGACATTATTGTTGCATGTGCCATACTCCACAATAGTGCCACCATCAGAAAGGAGAGGACCCCTGTGGTGGAGGTGCAGCCTGATGATGACCTCCAGCCAGTGCACTTGGACCAACCTAGTGGCAGAGCTGCACGGGACAGAATTGTGGAACACCATTTTTTTTTTTTTTTTTTCAACACAAAAACCTTCATTAAATGAATAGAAGACAAGACAACATGCTTAGTTCCTTGAGTTTTATTTCAATTATTCTTTGTCAAGAAAAGCCAATGATGGTCATCTTTTGCCTGCAATAAGATATATTGTTATCCAAAGTCAGCAATAGTACTCTGTGTGAAATAGTGTATTTAGCACTTACTCTGAAGTTCCTTTTGAAGCAACTCAATCTCTAGTGCCAGTTTTTTCTTCTTTAAGGTGTCAAGTTCTATTTCTCCCCTTCATTTTTCTGTTTTTTCAGGTCAAAATACTAAATTTTCTGTTGTAGATTCCGTTTATATACGGATATCACCCTGTGCCATGTTTGGATAAAAAGAATAAAAAAAAATAAAAAAGAACTGTCAACACAAGCCTCATGCAACAAAAATAAAAAGTACAAGTAGGTTACTACACTGCCCACCTCTGTATCACTTTGTGCAGTAGGCCTTTCCTCCTGCAACTCATATTGCAGTCAGAAATAATATGTACACAAGTTACTATAAATGAAGTAAAGTTATTTATGCACTTACAAGTACTTCCTCCAAAGGACAGTCATCTGAGAGGGTTTCTTCACTGTCCTGTGCAATGGAAACAAATGGGCATTACAAAGTGTTGCACTTTCTTCCCTTTTGATGTAAAGTTAGAAAAAGTCCACTTACTGCACATATTTCAGCCACTACTTTCTTGGGAACAGGTACAAGTGTTGGTGTATTATGTAAAACTGCACAAAAGAGGAAACACAATGGCATTACAATGAACTACACTATATGAACAAATGTGATCAGTAACTCATGGCAAAATATTCTTACATTAAGTTCAGCAGTTTTCACCTTCACAAGTCAAAGCAATTGATCACTACTCAATATTTAACAGCTGAAATTACTGTACCAGCCATTTGGATTATATAGGCCAACTTAATTTAATGCGGCAAAAAAAAAAAGATATATTTTACAGTGTAGCAAGCTCATTTAAAGCTCATTTACCAGTAATGAAGGTGTTGCTGCTACTGGTTCCTGGCTGTTGGTCTGAGGAAGAGCTGCCCCCAGGGATGCCCTCCACAATGGGTCGGTTCACATTTAACCCCAGGGCCAGCTCTACTGCTGGGGTATAATGTGGTATAATGTGAGGGAGCAGGACCACCACCTGTTTGTTTTTTTTCAGCTCAGCCTTTTTCTTGGTTGCTGTTATAAACAGACAAACACATTTAACGGTGCTTTTCTTTTGTAAAAGAGACAAAGAACAGTAGAAGTAGAAAAGATTACCATTTTGAAGAATATTCTTGTACTTCCCTTTTACTTGTTCCCATGTTCTAGTGCAGTGTTTTTCAACCCTGCTCCCGGAGGACCCCCAACACTGCTGGTTCTCTTACGAGAGGTACTCTCGTACTGCGTAATATCTTACGCTAGGGGAAATCTCTTTTCCGCGAGATACTGAAGCCAAAAAATTATCCTTAATTTTGAAATAATGTAAAACGCGTTGCGGCAGCATGCAGACATAGGCGAGACAGCTCGCGCGCCTATTGGCTGCCCTGCGGCAACTGCAGCAGCCTATCGATAAGGCCCTATCGTGACGTCATCACCAATGGGGGCGCTTCGCGCCCCATACGTCACGTCCCGCCGAAACGGGCGTGGCCTGGGGCTATAAATATAGCATCGAAAGGCTAGCTTACCGATTTTTCATCTCTTCAGCGGAGCTCACGCATCGCTGGATCCAGAGAGAAGAAGCCGCGCCGTGGAAACAGCATTTCAGCGGGACGAGTTCGGTACCTGGAGTCGCTGGCCGCGCCGCCTTCAACCACCGTTCCTGCTACGCTATCCGGCGTTATATCCTTTTATTGCTTTGTGTGTGTTCGCCGCCGCGACTCACACTCCTTCTCTAAAAGAGCAGAGCGTCTTTTTCAAGATGTCTCGTCCATCCTGTGGCTCGTGCCGAGCCCCACTCAGCGACGGGGACCGCCATGTCATCTGCGTTTCCTGCCTGGGTGAAGGACATGCGGCTCTAGCGCTCGCTGACGGCGGATGCCCTCACTGCGAGCTTATGCCTATGGCGACTCTGAGGACTCGCATGGCAACTTTCCACGAGCCTGCACCTCCCGCTTCGACGCCGCGCCGTAAAAAGCGCCGTGCTCAGCGGATCCCTGAGCCTCCCACCGAGAAAAGCTCGCCGGTGCGCCTGCCAGCTTCGCCGTCTGCTTCTCTCGAGTCTCTCACTCCCGGACAGTGGCCGCCGCTGGCCGCCGCTTCCGCCGGAGATGACAAGGAAGAAGCGGCAGTTTTCGAGGAGGACAACTGCTCTATCCTGGCTTCGGACAGCGAGGATTGGGCGAGCTCTGTGGACCTCGCCCCTTCTTCTGCCCGCGAGTTGTCAGGAAAACGGGCCAGCATTGAAGCTGAGCTGATGCGTCTGCTCACACAGGCCACAGAGAGCCTCGGCCTCGAGTGGTCCGCGCCCGCCGAGCCTACACGCAACCGTCTGGACGGCTGTTTTCTGCAAGGGGACCGCGTTTCCACGCCCTCAAGACCCGCCCCGTTTCTTCCTGAGCTTCATGAAGAACTGGCAAAGTCTTGGAGCGCCCCTTTTTCAGCCAGGCTACGTTCCTCTGCTTCGGCGGCATTCTCCGTGGTGGACGGTGCCAAAGACAGAGGATACCTCGCTCTCCCTCTAGTGGAGGAGGCAGTAGCAGCCCATCTTTGCCCGCCCTCTGCTGGACGGCGGACTAAGACGGCGCTACCTTCAAAAGCCTGCCGCGCTACTTCCACCCTGCACAGTCGCGCTTACACCGCCGCTGGGCAGGCTGCATCAGCGCTACACACTATGGCCACTCTCCAGATCTTCCAAGCTAACCTTCTCCGAAAGCTGGACGAGGAAGGCACGGAAGCAGTCAACGTGGCGGATTTAAGGAGTGCTACGGACCTCGCTCTACGCGCTACGAAATCCGCTGCACAGGCCATAGGGCGGAACATGGCCTCTCTCACCGTTGCTGAGAGACACCTCTGGCTGACGCTTTCAGAAATGCCGGACTCGGAGCGCTCTGTGTTCCTCGACGCCCCCGTTTCTGCTACTGGCCTCTTTGGATCGTCCGTCAAAGATTTCGCGGACAGATTCGCTGAGGTACAAAAGACGTCGCAGGCCATGAAGCACTTTTTGCCAAAGCGCTCTAGCTCCGCATCAGGCCGCTCTAAACAGCCGTCTGCTCGCAGCTCGCAGCCACCGCCCCCCGCCGCCGCTTCACAGCGTCGACAGGCCCGGGACCAGAGACCATGCTCTCGCTCTGCCGGCCGCCGCCCCCCACAGCGTGGGACTCGGCCGAAGGTTGAGATGAAGCCCGAGGCCTCAAAGTCTTCCTAGCCAGCTTAGGAAAACGACGGTGTTCAAGCCCCGCTGCGGCCGGGTTTCCACCAAAACTTCCCGCTCGTCCAGTTCCATTACATGCGACTGTTCCAGTGTACTCTGCAGTAAACAAGTTGGTTACATTACCCGCTTGCCTGTACACAAACGCCGTTTTCACGGCGACCCAGATAAATCCTGTAAAGAGCGTATTTTCTGGTATTCCGGCCACGGCCGACGGTGTTATGAGTGTAGTAAAAATGCCCACTGCCCAGTGCCCATTCCTACACACAGACACAGCCCGCCCCACAGGGCTCGCGCACATAAAATCGACTCATGTCGATTGCGCACAGAATGTAGTGAACGTGCCCACGTCCCAGTGCCCACAAACACTACACGCTGCATGTCTCTCGGTTTCTGTAAAAACGAAACCAACACACATACAACCGACTCAGGTCAATGGTGTTTTCAGTGCAAATGTGCCCGCTGTCCTGCGCCCACATTCACTCACAGACATGACGAATCCCTCGGTTTCCCCCACGCTCGCCGTCTCTCAGCTACCTGCCGCGAGAGAGCCGAGCGCGGGCGAACCGCCCGCTGTGATCAAAACACTCCCCGCCTCGAGCGCTGCAAATGCGGTGTCTATAATACAGCATACCGAAGCTCCCCGGTCGCCACTATGTCACGACCAGAGCTCCGATCTCATTCAACCCTTAGCTATGCACGCACATGCGTGGGCAAAGCTTCCCGGTGTATCAGAATGGGTGCTGAACATTATAAAAAGAGGCTATTCGCTACAGTTCGCTCGACGTCCCCGCCGTTGTGCGGTGCGAGTCGAAACCACGGTAGAAAAGGAAGTAGCAAGTGTACTTCGTACCGAAATTGCGAAACTGTTGAGCAAAGGGGCAATAGAGCCTTTATCTCAAGCTCAGAGCGAAGGGGGGCTATACAGCAGATATTTTCTGGTTCCGAAAAAAGACGGGGGTCTCAGACCCATTCTAGATCTAAGACAACTGAACGTAGCGCTTTCGAAACGCCGGTTCAGAATGCTCACAACCAAGACAATCCTCACGCAAATTCGCCACGGGGACTGGTTTGTGTCAATAGATCTGAAAGACGCGTATTTCCAAATACAAATAGCGTCACGTCACAGGCGATTTTTGAGATTCGCCTTCGAGGGCCAGGCTTATCAATACACAGTCCTACCGTTTGGCCTGTCCCTAGCACCCCGTACATTCACGAAGTGCATGGACGCAGCCCTCACTCCCCTGAAACTTCGGGGAATGCGAGTTTTGAACTACTTGGACGATTGGCTGGTTCTAGCTCAGTCACATACGGAGCTCATAGAACACAGAACCATTTTACTCGAACATCTCGAGAATCTGGGTCTCAAAGTCAACTGGGCAAAAAGTTCACTGTCTCCCAGTCAGAGAATATCTTTTCTGGGCACAGAACTGGACTCGCTGTCAATGACAGCTCAAATATCGCTACAGCGCAGATTGACTATTCAGCGCATGACAGAAACCTTCCGCCGCGGCACTATAGTCCCGCTAAGGAAGTTTCAAAGGATGCTCGGTCTCATGGCAGCAGCATCCACAGTTCTCCAGCTGGGTCTGCTTCGCATGCGCCCACTGCAGTTCTGGCTACAAGCGCGAGTACCGCGTCGAGCATGGACTTCAGGTCTCTTTCGTCTCAAGGTCGATCAGGAATGCGTCTCAGCACTGATACCCTGGAGAGCGACCGACTGGTACCAGTCAGGTGTAAGCCTGGGGACTTCCTCGAGTGTGAAGGTGGTGTCCACGGACGCCTCCACCTCGGGATGGGGAGCACTGCTCGAGGGCAGACCGTTTTTCGGCCAGTGGTCAGAACGGGAAAAGCTTCTGCACATAAACTGCCTGGAAATGATGGCAGTCGACAACGCGCTGAGGCGCTTTCGTCCCCAAATAGCAGGACACCACGTCTTGGTCCGCTCGGACAACATGTCAGTGGTAGCCTACATAAATCGCCAGGGAGGCATCACATCCCGAAACCTATACAGGTTAGCGAAACGCCTCCTGGTATGGGCTCAGCACAATTTGCGCTCGCTCAGAGCAGCGCATGTGCCTGGCCACCTGAATGTGGGACCAGACAGACTGTCCAGGAACAATGTTCCAGCAGGAGAATGGTCACTGCATCCGCAGACAGTCCAACTGCTGTGGCAGACATTCGGCAGAGCAAAGATAGACCTGTTTGCGTCTCAAGAAAACGCTCACTGCCCGGAATTTTTCTCAAAGAGCAGGGATGCGCTGGCCCACGTCTGGCCCCGCTGCCCGCTCTATGCCTTTCCCCCCATCACGCTCCTACCTCAGGTATTAGAGCGGATCAGGGAAAGCAGATGCTCAGTGTTACTGGTTGCTCCGTTCTGGAAGAACCAGGCTTGGTTCCCAGTTCTTATGCAGCTGACGAGCACTGCCCCATGGCCAATACCAGTGAGGAGGGACCTCCTCTCTCAAGCCAGGGGCTCGATCTGGCATCCTCGCCCGGAGCTTTGGTCCCTACATGCGTGGGCCATCAACGGGTACCCTCTGATATCCCAGAGGGAGTGTTAAACACGATCATGCAGGCTAGAGCTCCCTCTACGAGACGGCTCTATTCCTCAAAATGGTCAGTGTTCTCCAGCTGGTGCACAGCACGCGGCTTTTCACCCCTGGACTGTGGAGTGACGGAGGTTCTCTCCTTCCTACAAGAGCTACTGGATGAAGGCAGAGCCCCATCCACGCTCAAAGTCTATGTGGCGGCTATAGCAGCGTTTTCCAAACCAACGCTTGGTCAGTCACTAGGAAGGAACGATCTGGTCATTCGGTTCCTTAGAGGAGCTAAGAGATTAAATCCTCCCAGACCTCCCTCAGTCCCCATATGGGACCTTTCTACGGTCTTGGAGGCCATGAAGGGTGCCCCATTTGAGCCTATCCAGTCAGTTGATATCAAACACTTGTCTTTCAAAACGGTGTTTCTTCTGGCTCTCGCTTCAGTGAAGCGCATAGGGGACTTACAAGCGCTCTCAGTGAGCGCGACGTGTATGGAGTTTGGGCCAAATGACTCGAAAGTCATACTCAAACCAAGGCACGGGTACGTCCCTAAATCCCTCAATACACCGTTCAGGGCCCAGGTAATTTCCCTGTCTACCCTGCCGGTCTCTAACGAGGAGAAGGACGCCAGCTTCCTTTGCCCAGTCAGGGCGCTAAGGGCTTATGTGTCCCGCACGTCTGTTTTCAGACAGACGGAGCAGCTCTTTGTTTCACTCTACGGACGTTCTAAGGGACTCGCCGTTTCGAAACAGAGCCTATCCAGATGGATAGTCGATGCTATAGCGCTGGCTTACACCTCTAAGGGCTTGCAGTGCCCATTAGGTGTCAGAGCGCACTCCACGAGAGGCGTGGCCTCGTCGTGGGCTTGGTCTAGTGGGATTGCCTTGCAAGATATCTGTATGGCGGCAGGCTGGGCCTCCCCGTCTACATTTATAAGGTTTTATAACCTAGAGGTTCCCGCTCTGCAAGCTAAGCTGCTTTCAGTCTAAAGAATCGGTACTGTCTGCCCCGAGTACGTCCGGCCCAGAATACCGAAATAGCGCGAGCAACGCTCGTTTAGATCGCGCAGCTCTATGGGCAATGTGTAAGACCCACTATATTCATCAGTCCAGGCCGGGGTCGCCCTGACTGAGTAAATACCATCACTATAACTGTTCTTATAGGATGCTGCATTACAGGAATGATGCTATTCTAGCCACTCTTCCTGGGCTCTCTGTGAGTCACTTATGATCATGTACTACATGAGCCCGGGCACCTGCCCTTGGGACTTTGGTGCTGGATCATAGCATGCACGGCGTTTTACACTGTTTCCCCTAGCGTAAGATATTACGCAGTACGAGAGTACCTCTCGTAAGAGAACGTACTCGGTTACTAACGTAACCTCGGTTCTCTCTAGAGAGGAAACGAGTACTGCGTATCTTGCCGTGCCTGCGCACGCTCCGGTTCGCTCCGGCGATGAAAAACCGGTAAGCTAGCCTTTCGATGCTATATTTATAGCCCCAGGCCACGCCCGTTTCGGCGGGACGTGACGTATGGGGCGCGAAGCGCCCCCATTGGTGATGACGTCACGATAGGGCCTTATCGATAGGCTGCTGCAGTTGCCGCAGGGCAGCCAATAGGCGCGCGAGCTGTCTCGCCTATGTCTGCATGCTGCCGCAACGCGTTTTACATTATTTCAAAATTAAGGATAATTTTTTGGCTTCAGTATCTCGCGGAAAAGAGATTTCCCCTAGCGTAAGATATTACGCAGTACTCGTTTCCTCTCTAGAGAGAACCGAGGTTACGTTAGTAACCGAGTACGTTTTCTTTGTCTCCCTAATCAAACACACCGGATTCAATTCATCAACTCATTATCACATGGGTTAATGAGCTGATGAGTTGAATCAGGTGTGTTTGATTAGGGAGACAAAGAAAACATGCAGTGTTGGGGGTCCTCCAGGAGCAGGGTTGAAGAACACTGTTCTAGTAGGTCCTGAGGTGGCTCTGACATTAAGCAATTATGAAATGATTAAAATACAAGAATATACACTGTAATAAGTGATATAACCATAACATGGAACACTTACGCATTTCATTTGTCTGCTACTTTTTGCCAGCCCTCTCTCCTGGCTTTTGCACACTTTGAGGTGTTCCCTGGCGTTTTAATTAAGGTTTCATATTCTGCATAACCTTCAATAACTCTTGCTCTGCTGCGGAGAAAAACTGTGCGCGCTCTTTGGCCATGGTGAGCAGCCAATAGCAGCGTTGCTGATCAATGTTTCTACTATCGATACATATCCCCTTTTAAACCAGCGCATGAACGCGCAGTTATCTCAGATAACTCAATCCAGCTCTACTAATCATAACTGGCAGGTGTGTTCGAAGAAACGAATTAGTCAGATCATGATTAGGCCGATGATATCACCTTGGATGTCTCATAATTTGATCTTGGATGTTTCAAGCAACGTACGAAGAACGGGCCCCAGTTGCTATGACAGCAAGTCCAGGATGAGCGTCGAAGAACTCAGTTAGCTGGATTTGATTGTTGGCGATTTGGCATGATCTTGGATTGTTTGGGTCTTCGACGCTCATCCTGGACTTGCTGTCATAGCAACTGGGGCCCGTTCTTCGTACGTTGCTTAAAACATCTGAGATCAAACGAGACATCCAAGATGATATCATCGTGCTAATCATGATCTGACTAATTTGGTTCTTCGAACACACCTGCCGGATATGATTAGTATAGCTGGATTGAGTTAGTGAGATAATTGCGCGTTCACGCGCTGGTTTAAAAGGGGATATGTATCGATAGTAGAAACATTGATCAGCAACGCTGCTATTGGCTGCTCACCATGGCCAAAGAGCGCGCTCAGTTTTTCAACGCAGCAGAGCAGGAATTTTTACTGGAAGGGTATGCAGAGTTTGAAAAATATAATTAAAACGCCAGGGAACACTGGGAATCAAAGTGTGCAAAAGCCAGGACTCGAGAGGGCTGGCAAAAAGTAACAGACAAATTAAATGCGTAAGTGTTCCATGTTATGGTTATATCACTTATTACAGTATATATTCTTGTATTTTAATAATTTCATAATTGCTTAATGTCAGAGCCACCTCAGGACCCACTAGAACATGGGAACAAGTAAAAGTGAAGTACAAGAATATTCTTCAAACTGGTAATCTTTTGGTAAACTGGATGTGTTTGTCTGTTTATGGTTATCTGCAACCAAGGAAAAGGCGGAGCAGAAAAAAACAGGTGGTGGTCCTGCACCCCCACGTTATACCCCGGCAGAAGAGCTGGCCCTTGGGCTAAATGAGAACCGACCCATTGTGGAGGGCATTCCTGGGGGCAGCTCTTCCTTAAGGCCTATTTATACTTCTGCGTCGGACCTACGCCGGAGCCTCTACGCTGTAGGCAACGCGTTGGTTTTAATTTATACTTCTGCGTCGTTGTCCGCGTTGACGCGCAATTACTCATGCAGAGGGACCATGTGAAACCCGAGGGAGGGGTTCAAGCAGACCAATCACAGCGCTTGCGTCCGCGTAGAATTGACGCGTTGTTACATTTTTGGAGAGGTGCGCATCAGGGTACGCGCGCTAAGCACAGCCTACGACGTAGCTACGGCGTAAGTTCGACGCAGAAGTATAAATAGGCCTTTAGACCTAAAGCCAGGGACCAGTAACAGCAACACCTTAATTACAGGTAAATGAGTTTTAAATCATCTTGCTACACTGTAAATAATTTGTTGCTGCATTAAATTAAGTATGTCTATAATCCAAATGGCTGGTACAGTATCAGCTCCGCTTATGAAGCCGGGATCTAATCCTGTTAACATGAAATAAGCTTGCGCACCTGTTGCTATGACAGCAAGTCCAGGAGGAGCGTCGAAGAACCAAACAATCCCAGATCATGCCAAATCGCCAATAATCAAATCCAGCTAACTGAGTTAGCGACGTACGAAGAACGGGCCCCAGGTGCGCAAGCTTAAACCTGCTCGGGAGCAGGCTTATTTCATGTTAACAGGATTAGACTGCGGCTTCATAAGCGGAGCTGATACGGGAAGTCCAGCGCTTATGAAGCCGGGATCTAATCCTGTTAACATGAAATAAGCTTGCGCACCTGTTGCTATGACAGCAAGTCCAGGATGAGCGTCGAAGAACCAAACAATCCCAGATCATGCCAAATCGCCAATAATCAAATCCAGCTAACTGAGTTAGCGACGTACGAAGAACGGGCCCTGAGGTACGAAGAACTGAGATTTTGCGTTACAATAGTGCACTTTCTGAGATATATATTTTTTCTCGTGACTGGTGAGATTGTCGTTTACATGATTAATTTGTTGGAAACGCACACTTATTTTCGACTTGTCGGAGTCGGGCTTTAACTACAGCACAAACTGTTTGCATTGCCTTAAGATTATTTGCGAGTGGCTCTTTCCTTTACACTATTGGAGATGCGGAGAACTTGATGGAAAGTGCTGTCTGTCGTGTCATTCGGAGTTTACCTGGCGCTTTTAGGTTTAAAAAAACAGTTTTAGGTTTTTTTGTGGCATTTCCAAGCCACTTAAAGGAGCTGTATGTAGTTTTCAGCGGCCTCTAGCGGTGATGTTTCAGATTGCAACCAATAAGTTGACAAGCGCGTGCTCTTGCGCGTGCTCGAATTTATGAGCGAGCACTGTGGATACCGGCCAGACTGAGACGCGTCACGCAACACACCAGAGAGAGCATCCCACAACATGCTAGAAACTCAGGTAAACTCCCACTGCAACGTTACAATAATAGGCTACTTTTATCAGCTTGACGTTGAACTAATGCTCCATGCTCGTACCATGATAAGAATGGAACCCTATCAACCGTGCCGAATTTTGCCACTGCAAGCACTACTTCACATTTTCTTCAGGAAATGTATACATTCTAGGTTTGTAGATAAGGTCTCTCCATGATTCAAACGCCCTGCCGATGTTGATCCGTGTTTTTTCACCCGAAGTTCATCCGATTCACGTCTGGCCTTTAATACGAGCTTCAGCAGAAAGAAAAAAACGTTTTATTGTTTTTTTTATCAATATGTGGAGTTTGTGTTGGAGTCTGTGTTGTGCTGGGAGCAGGTCGTTTCTTAGTGTTATCAGACATGTCATAAGTTGCATAAGTCATAAGTCCATGTCATAAGTTGCAGTGTCGTCGCTGTTGAGTGCAAAATCAGTAGGCTAGACGAGGCGAGAGGCTCGGGAGCGCTCCGCGCATGCAGGTGACGTCACTGGATTTCGCGGTAAATCCGACCCGGCACCTTCACATAAACATAAGAATACTTGCTTTCAGAGGTAATAGCAAAACCCGAAAAGTGGATCATTTTAATGTGATATTACAACCCCTTCACCCACAGGCAATAAAAAAAGGATTCGTTTTAGTAGAAAAGCTACATACAGCACCTTTAAGACCCAATGTTGTAAAGCAGTTTTTTTTTAAGCAGTTTTTTTTTAGGCTATCATAATTTTTTATGAAGATCATGCATTCACGACCATGCCGATTACAGTATATGTTACTCAGGCTTCACTAACGTGATTGGTACCATAGACTATAGGCTAGACCAGGGGTCGGCAACCTAAGGCACGCGTGCCAAATGCGACTCTGATACTTTCCAGACAAGTTACATACTCTCCTGTCACTTGTTTCAAGAGCTTCACTTGGTCAAAAACCAAGTGATAACCTGTACAATGTAAAATTGTCAACATCAAATTATGTACTACATATTACAGCATTGTTTCAATACAAGACATACCAATGGACTCGCGCAGCTTTCTGTCTTCTTTGGGCACCAGATGTTCCTTCCTCACCCGAAACAAAGGACTTATTCGATTAGCTTGCGTTGATATAAGGACTGGTCTTCCTTCTCTGCTGTAAAACAAGAAAGTCTCGACTTACTCTATGTGCAATTACTGTTGTTCTTGAAACATAAATTAAGACAGTTATAAATAAGTTATTATTTGTATAGCGCTTTTCACAATACAGATTGTATCAAAGCAGCTTCACAGTATTAAATTAAAATAATACAACAATGTTTGTTTCAAGAGGAATTTATTGATTGATAAAATTAAATTAAATATCCCCAAAATATCCCCAACTGAGCAAGCCAAAGGCAACAGTGGCAAGGAACCGAAAAACTCCATCAAGTGACCTAATGGTGTCCTAAAACTCCATCAGGTGACCTAATGGAGAAAAAAAACCTTGGGAGAACCCAGGCTCAGTCGGGGGCCAGTTCTCCTCTGGCATTTATGAGCTACAGGCCGGATTGTAGTTTGAACTGTAGGATTATATGAATGCCTGGCTGAAGAGATGCGACTTTAATCTAGTTTTAAACTGGGAGAGCGAGTCTGAGCAACGAACAGTATCAGGAAGACTATTCCAGAGTTTTGGAGCCAAATGTGAAAATGCTCTCCCTCCTTTGGTGGTTCTGGATATCCTAGGTATGACCAAAAGCCTTGAATTTAGTGATCTTAAAGAGCGCGATGGATTATAGGGGCGATAGAAGATCCGTTAAATAGACTGGAGCTAAGCCGCTTAGAGCTTTATAAGTCAGTAGCAATACCTTATAATTAATACGGAACTTTATAGGTAACCAATGCAGTGATGATAAAATCGCTGTTATATGATCATATTTTCTTGATCTCGTAAGAACTCTAGCGGCGGCGATTCAGGAGAGAGCATTTGATGAGTAAATACCGATTTCAATATTCTAGAAACTAGTGGTGCACGATATATCGGCCGCCGATATAATATCGGCCGATATGGTCATTTTTTTACACATCGGTATCGTTCCGATGTCAAAATATGGCCGATGTGAACAGGCCGACATTTGACGTGTGAAGTTGAAGATGAAGTTGACGATGCTGACTCGATCTTAGCAGTAGTGAATGTGCCTGAGATAAATACACATTTCATACAGATGACATAAGCAGAGAACAGTCTGTTTTCTTTCGTTTTGAATTGTTCTGTTTAAAAATAGACATTTCAAGCTTTCTATATATGTCTCCGGTCTGTGAGGCAGGTAGATTTCGGTTCATTGATGAGACGCGCTCCAGGTTCACGCGCTCTCGCCTCCGTGTCCTGATTAAATATTTTCTACTATATTTACTTCTTATTTAATTCAATCCAGGCAATTGGTTGATGAAACATTTATCAAAATTAAGATACAATTAATACAAAACGAAATTAAATTTAAAGACAGGCTTTTTGTGCTTTCTGTTTGAGGTCTCTGTGAAAGTTTTAAAGCAGTCTTAGTGGCGCTTTCAGAGCGCTCACGTCAACTGTCCCGTCCGTAACATTGTTAACGCAGTCCAGTGCGACTTATGTTTTTTTCCTCTTCATGACACATTTTTGACTGATCGTTTTTTGACTCGTAGATATTTGAATATATTGCTTGATATTTGATACCCGTTCGAATTAGATTTTTCTCAAAAGTGACAGCACGTGTGATTTGTGGATTACTGATAAGCGCGAGTGGAGAAACAGGCGTTTATTGATTCATTCTCAGTGTTGAGAAACGTATAGCCTTCATGTGTTACGTTATTGTATTAATAATAACTAAAGTAGCCTACCTAATTATGTTACATATTTATTTTGTATGAAAACTAGCGCGTTCGTTACTTGTGGATTAAAAAGTAGGCTACCGCTGTATCAGTGCTGCGCGAGCTCTCTCTCTCACAAACACGGACGCGTGCACACACAGAGAGAGAAGATAATTGTAAAATGAAAAATTGACGGGCTAAGTTTAAATTTTGTTCTTGCTTGTTTTTTTTCTGTCAAAATATCAGAAAGTATTTTGTATTATCCATCCGTGTTTTTAAAATTCGTTAAATGACGGACGTTTTACTGTTAACACAGCCCATGTCGGATTGGTCTTATAGCCTAGGCTACTTGTTATTATTTTAAGAATGATTCGTTATGCTATTATTGGACTCCTGTCTATTCATTGTCAACTGTTTTCTATAAATATGTTTGTATTGGCTAACATTTATTCAGTTAATGAGTGTCCTGTTTAAAATGTGCAATGTTCAAACGCAAAGACAGCACGTCACAAATAGAAGCCCTTTTCCCTGTGGTATTTTTTAGTATCATATCGAGGGCTTGGAACCAGAGGGGCGTAAGTGGCATTTTGGGCGAAAATGAGTTCTATATATCAAATTAAAGGTCTTGATGAGCTCTATCTAGTTGTGCCAAAAAGACGCATCAGAAATCAACTTGTATTGAATAAAGCAACAAAACAACAAAGACCTAACACAAAAGTTTGAGCATTGTTTGGAGCCAGAGGGGCGTATGTCCACTTACGCCCTTCTGGCTCTAAAAAAATACATGTATGGCCTACACATTGTTTGGAACCAGAAGGGCGCAAGTGGCATTTGACAAACTTTACAGGAGAGCCAAAACAAAATTTTGACCACGCTTCAATCAACTGTATTTATTAACCTTCAACCACAACATTGCAACCACATACATACTTATATGAGTAAGTTCTTAAGTGAACATATTATGGAATATTAACACGATGAACATATTCTAAAACCTTGCAAAATCTTGACAATATGGCAAAAACATCAAATACGCCTTTTTGGCACCAAACATTTCCAATTCCTCTAAAGAAAAATAGGGCGTATCTGCTGATCAATGCAGAAATGATTGGTAAAAACATTGGTTAAAAACACTCTAACTTCATAACTTTTCATTTTATTTAAAATACTGTATACATAGTCATTTAATTTCATCATTTCAAACTGTTTAACATTTCATTTCTAACCGTTTAATTTCAATTCTCATTTATGAGTTCACATTCATGTCAAACAGTTTAACATTTAATTTCAAACAGTTTAACATTTAAGTTCACACAGTTTAATTTCTCTTGTTTATTACACATTTCACTTTTTAGTTCACTTTAGTTGAACTAAAAAGTTCACTCACTGCCCACTGTCAGAGTGTTATAGAACTCTGCATAACAGTGAGGAATACTCCCATTGGTGCACAGGGTGAGTAGGTCTTTTTTCTTTAAGGCACTGATCACTGGAGGATTTTCATACAATGAGCTGGGGTGTGTGGTTCTGGTGCCTCTGGTGCCTCTTGTTGCCTGTTGTGCCACCGTCAGTTTTCGGAAGGTTGGGGCGGTGAAATCATACTTGAAGAAGATTGTTTTTGGTTCATCTTTCGTGTAGCGGAACCATTTAATCTTCTGCCAATGAACTGATTGTCCCTCCTCATCTTTTGTTCTGTTTTTGAGTATGTGGTTGGAGAGGGACTTGAAGTACAGAAAGTCCTTGTGTCCAAGTTCATGTACACTATGGGTCGTTCTTTCTTTCCATTCTCACAAGTGTGTAGTAGCCATCATGGATGGCTACTAGACATGGAGTGTGATAGTGTGCATGCTGCAGTGGAAACTGCAAGAAGAAAAGTTTCTATTTACTCCCATTTCTATTTACTCCCATACTTCTATTTACTGATGGCTACTACACACTTGTGAGAATGGCAAGAAGGAACGACCCATACAGTGTACATGAACTTGAACACAAGGACTTTCTGGACTTCAAGTCCCTCTCCAACCACATACTCAAAAACAGAACAAAAGATGAGGAGGGACAATCAGTTCATTGGCAGAAGATTAAATGGTTCCGCTACACGAAAGATGAACCAAAAACAATCTTCTTCAAGTATGATTTCACCGCCCCAACCTTCCGAAAACTGACGGTGGCACAACAGGCAACAAGAGGCACCAGAACCACACACCCCAGCTCATTGTATGAAAATCCTCCAGTGATCAGTGCCTTAAAGAAAAAAGACCTACTCACCCTGTGCACCAATGGGAGTATTCCTCACTGTTATGCAGAGTTCTATAACACTCTGACAGTGGGCAGTGAGTGAACTTTTTAGTTCAACTAAAGTGAACTAAAAAGTGAAATGTGTAATAAACAAGAGAAATTAAACTGTTTGAAATTAAATGTTAAACTGTTTGACATGAATGTGAACTCATAAATGAGAATTGAAATTAAACGGTTAGAAATGAAATGTTAAACAGTTTGAAATGATGAAATGACTATGTATTAGACTTGTAGTCAAGACCGCCTAAACCGAGACCAAGACACTACCAAGACCAGAGGGTATCGAGACCAAGACAAGACCAAGACCAAGACCAAGACAGACCAAGTCAAGACCAAGACCAAGTCGAGACCAAGACCAAGACCAAGTCGAGACCAAGGCCGAGACCAAGTCGAGACCGGAGGGGGAAAAAAAACAGTGTTGAAGCTAAGCAACTTGTATGAATTCAAGAATAGCAGCATTCTAGGGTTCAGCCGCAGTTTACATTCAATACATATTAGATGGTATTACTTCAACTACACAGGCAGAACAATACAGAGACAGACCATGTCATGTGTGTGACTGTGATCTCACTGTAAATGTTTTTGCAGACTGGGTGAGATCAACTATGTGTAGCAATTGCATGACGGCTGTTACTGCACTATTAGAGGATTGAGACTCCCTTAACTGTTGTGTACTGTTGAGGACTGACATGACTGGTACTGACTGGTTCATCTGACAAAACATCAAACACCTCCAACACCATCTTGCTCCTCCAACAACTGTCTAAAGAATGAGAAATATGTAACCAATTGAAAATATACTTAATGTGTAGATGAAATCGTAAAATCAAATTAAAGATACACATTTGTAAACTTGGATTAGGCCTAATGTTTAGTCAACACAACGGAGATATGCATATGATATTTAAAAGACCATTTATTTAGTCTAACACCATCTTAAATACAATACTGTAATCAAACAACACACACACACACACACACACACACACACACACACACACACACACACACACACACACACATCAAAGTCACAAATTCATCTAAGCAAATGCCTGCCTATCTCTGCCGATTTCGGAGTCTCCAAATTAATCCATTCTGCAACTTTTAAATACATAATTCAATTTTTAAAAACGAAATTATAAGCTGAAGTGCAGGATCCGAAAGTTGGTCGTTTTGTCGCTATGGTTACACACACACACACACACACACACACACCGTTGGCGGTGCGCTCAAAGTCATCTGTCAGTTGTGCAGTTACCCAAAATCTCATTAATGAAGATAAAACCCATCATGTCACTGATATGTGTTTTTTAAATCAAGTGATCAAAGTGCTCGTTGTCGCTGCGATCAGTGCCGCGGATAAAGTGTTTTCTGGTGTGGCTCGCGCACACGCCGAACTTTCACTCGGACGCGCGCTTCAATCCGTTCCGTTGCGGATAATAATGTTGCATTATCGAACGTTGTGTCATCGTGGATATTGTAGTATTGTATTGCTAAATCCCCCGACCACTATGTCGGTCTGAGACAGCGAGACCTAGACAAGACCGAGAGGTCCGAGACCAAGACAAGACCAAGACCAAAGACCGTCGAGACCGTGACAAGACCGAGACCACGTAAAAGTGGTCTCGAGACCGGTCTCGAGACCAAGACCGGTCTCGAGACATACATCACTACTATGTATACAGTATTTTAAATAAAATGAAAAGTTATGAAGTTAGAGTGTTTTTAACCAATGTTTTGACCAATCATTTCTGCATTGATCAGCAGATACGCCCTATTTTTCTTTAGAAGAATTGGAAATGTTTGGTGCCAAAAAGGCGTATTTGATGTTTTTGCCATATTTTCAAGATTTTGCAAGGTTTTAGAATATGTTCATCGTGTTAATATTCCATAATATGTTCACTTAAGAACTTACTCATATAAGTATGTATGTGGTTGCAATGTTGTGGTTGAAGGTTAATAAATACAGTTGATTGAAGTGTGGTCAAAATTTTGTTTTGGCTCTCCTGTAAAGTTTGTCAAATGCCACTTACGCCCCTCTGGTTCCAAGCCCTCGATATTTGGATATTGGAATAATAAATAAAGTAGCCTATCTTAATTTTACACAATGTTCCTGTTTTTTGTGTGGTTTTTTTTACTGTTTTCTAAGGGTTTCTTAATTTTAGACAAGTTGACCAGCACACATTACTGTATATGCAATGCAGTATAATGCATGTGTGTCGTATGTGACATATTTTGCACACAGGTAAAGGTGCCCAATATCAGTCATTTCTAAAGTAAAAAAAAAGTGTTTTGGAAAATAGCTCTTTATTTGATAATCATTCAAATTTGTTTTCTATACAGAGATATCGACATCGGCAAATATCGGTATCGGCCATAACAGCAATATTAATATCGGTTATCGGTATCGGCCTCAATTTTCACATCGGTGCATCACTAATTGTAATCAATACAATGCAATTAATATCAACTTTCTGACAGTGTGTGTACGAGTATACAAATATGTACGAGTATCGTATACGAATTTGACAACTTGTTAAATCTTGTGAATTATTAAGACTTTCAGACTATCTTCGTACTGATTGGGCTATGGGTTTTGCGAGAAAAGGTTTAAGAAACAACAAATGCTTGATAAAATGTTTGATTTAGGGTTCGAACCAACACATGTATATACCATTGCGAATATTTGCCTTTGCAGCTGTCTGTCTCCTCCGTTTACTTGTCCTCAAACAATAATAGTCCGAAAGGTCTTTTCAGCTGAAAAAAGAGAAAATAAAATATCATTATGTTGTTTTACATCATTCCTGTGGTAAAAGCATGGTAAGCGTTGTGGTTAATGTGCATTTACAGTAAGTATCACATTAAAACTACCAATAGTGTGGTAAAAGCATGGTAAGTTTTGTGATTACTGTCTTTTTACTACACTTACCACAGTAAAACTAATGTTAATGTGGTAAAAGCATGGTAAGTGTTGTTTGTACTGTGCTTCTACTACAAATACAACTTTGGAACTAATTGTACTACTTTTAATCTGATATGAATATGATGAACTGATTTAAGGTCTTTAGGCCTATGCTCACGTCATGTGACAGGCAGTGTAACTTAATCACCCTGTTTTGAATTAGAAAGCAATAAAACGCAAAGCCTCAGTGGAGATGACAGATATAATGCCGTGACTGAACGTGAGCTAATCTGATTAATATCGACAAACAGAAAATACATTATATATCACACATTATTCGGACAGCGTATTTACTACTTACTTACCAACATCTGACACACGTCAACTGATGCCAAATATCGCGATGTGTTCGGAACGAGACTTCTTCAGGCTTCTAAGGGTTTGAAACTTGCTGGCCCAGAAAAGTTCATTAAACACATCGTTAATATAGTCCAATTTAGTCATTTAATCAAAAATATCTTAGTTTGTGTTCCGAAGATGAACGAAGGGGTTGGAACAACATGAGGGTGAGGAATTACTGACAGAATTTTCATTTTCATACTTAATAATCGTGACCGCCAATAGCAGCGCTTACTGATCGTGACGTGGGCCAATAGCAAAGCAGAATCATTGTGGGAAATACCGACTGTATTAACGAATAAAGGTAGAATTTGTGTTCTTATCGTGTTTAACACATCTGTATTTGCCCGCGCGAGTATATCCAACTTCAAAAATCGCAGCTTGAATTCAATTTACAGTTACCGTCGAAGAGAAACACAGCTCTTATCTGCCCTATATAAATAACTGCCTGTACACTCTTTAGGATGTGGAGGGTAGGGCGATGAGGCTGCGAGCTACACCTATGAACCATTGAATCACTTTGCTGGCTGGTGCACCGGCTAATCGTGGTTGCCTTGATGCACTTGCTGATCTGGCCGGGTTGACACTCATCGGATGCCTTCCACAAATGGTTTTTTTGCACTTTTTTGCCTTGTTTCTTCATCATAATGACACAATCAAATCATTCAATCATTTCAAATATTTACAATCTGTTCATTATTCTCTTTCGGAATGAAAGATGACATTTAAAAAAGGGTGCAGCACTGTTTTTTTCTTTAAAAAAAAGAAACAAAAAAACACAAATGGCTGGATTTTCTTTTACAAATGTATTGTTGTCATCAAATAATAGTATTAGAAAATTGGACCACATTTCCCATCGCTTTTTCATTTGGAATATTTATTTATACGTTTATTGGATTTCATTTGACTGATCGCATCTTTACCCAGAAGTGCCAAGTCATAGATATATACACTAGACTGCGGCAGTTGATTGGAACGAATGCCTTACATATATATAAAGAAATAAATTACCAAAACTTGGCCACTAAATATTTAATATTCAATTATTTTAATGATCACAATTAAAGTTTTCATTTTATTAACTGAACAAGCGCAACATTCAGCATTCAATCAAATATTATAAAATATGTATTATTATTAATAATGTTATTTCAACATAATATCTCGTTATTTCGACATAATATGTGTGGGGGCAACAAGCAAGATGTGCATTTGTAAATCCGGTGACGCGTGCATTGATTTTTATTAATAATCTAGTGTTTTCTGACAGTGTCGACTCGGCTGCAAAGATGAAGTTGACGATCGCCGTATAGTGAACGCGCCTATAGAGAGAAATGCACATAATGGATTACATAATCAGAGAGTAGCCTTTTTCTTTTCGTTTGGAATTATTTCGTTTAAAGACATTTCAAGCTTTGTGTATTTGATGTATTTCTCATGTCTGTGTGTGAGGCATACAATGAGTTTCGTTAAGTTAGGATGAGATGCGCTCCAGTTAACGTGCAATGCAAGATTATCATTTTTTTATTATTATTTATTAAATCTTATTTATCTTATTTATTAAATACAGGCTGATGAAAAATTTATTAAAATTAAGATACAATTTATACAAAACGAAATTCACTTTTACTCGTGCTGTTCACTTTTCATAAATCAACATACATGGGGGAAAAAATAACATTATAACATTTGAACAAATATGAAAATAAATGCGCTTATTTAATGGCTACAACAGTATAGGCCTACAGACTCTCTATTTGTACAAATTGCTGCACATTCATTTAATTCTGAATTTTGCACACACAAGTTGATAGGCATTTGTTCAAATCAAGTTCATGATAATTGTGCGTGCATTTATTAATCATTATGATACTAAAATCATAACAAAGTAGGTTATGCTATGTACAAAAAAATCAGATGAGCCCAGAATATTCCAAACTGCCGTAGCCAAGGCGACATCTAGTGTATATAAACTTATTACACCGTCGTGCTAAGTCATAGGGTCCGTGCACTTTTTGATCATTTCATTTCCTGTTTAGAATGGAATAAGGAGAAATGAAAACCAGCTCGTTTATTCGTTTTTTTGGCTAGATTTTGGCTAGATTTTTCATTTTTCGTTGATGGTTTACAAGTCGGTTTATGGGTTCGATATTTCATTTGCACACGTGGGCGGCGCTGAAACGCCCCTTTCATCTGATTGGTCAAACCGCTCCGCCTTCAGTAAGCTGTGAGCTTTTCTTTCTGTCAGGCAGAATAAGAGTCAGTAGGCTACGAGTGCGGCACTGACAAATGCCCTTTAATGAAATAATGTCTGAAACCACCACTCACTGTTAACTACACACACTATTTGATTTAGAAATATGTTGCTGGTCACGTAATTCGTGCTGCTGCGACTTGCAAGCAACCCCATTAATGTGAGCCACAGTATATGACAGATTATATTAGCATATTTCCCATTGATAAATACAGTGCAAATAGTTCCGTCTCTTTGGATAAAAGGGAAGTGGAAATAAAAATCAATAATAGGCTGAACTGTACCATGATAATATGTCCGTAACATTTACCACTCTAGTCTTTTATTTACATCAAAAGGCAGGTAGGCGTGTGTGACATATAGCCTATGGGCTATAAATAATTTTGAATAGAAATAAAGTTTATATTTTTTTAATTTAAGCATGTGTAGCCTACTCAGTTCACATGAAAAGAAAGAGACAGAAAAGAGAGAAGCCAGAATCAGTGAACGTAAATTAAATACTGACAAAATTACCAGGTTTGGGATTAATTGTTATTATTATTATGAGAAATTGACTCCGCCTAGAACTTTGATGCTTCACCAAACTCAGCTCAGACCCTCAGACTGGTCTAACTTGCTTCTAACTGGTCAGACTTTCCCAAAAAATCCATCGACTTGAGTTATCTGAGCAATGAAGGCCGTAATACTTAATGCTGTCCACTAGAGGGGGCGACAGGATAATAAGTGTTTTCTACTCTCTTTCCCTGTTTGCATCAGTTTAAATGACAAATAAATAAATGCATGAATTTCATTATGATAACAGGTTAAACGTCGTAATTAGCCAGCATAGGACGCAAATGAAAATACAATTTGATATTTGTGATATTTAAACTGTGTATTATTAATAAATATTGTTTCATATCTTGTTCATGCTTTATACATTTTAACCAGTGCTAATTTAAATAAAATGAATGAATAGAACTATATAATAATTAATTATAATATGGTAACTTTGGTCCAAAGTAATCTGTGATAAACAGTGTATAGGCCTACTATGTTTCATCTGCTAATTTATTATAGTCAAAATAATCCAGCAATTATGTTTTATCGAATGTTATTCGAATTCAAGATGTAGAAGCTCAGATCAATAATGAGGCGTACAGGCCATAAATAACAAATAGACATTACAACATTTTTATTATTCATAAGAATTTAAGTTAATAACATCTAAAACAAAGAATACATGTATTACAGGGCAAGTATAAGTATTAGTATTTTTAATGTTTTTGAAAGAAGTTTCCTCTGCTCATCAAGCCTGCATTTATTTGATCAAAAATACAGAAAAAAAAGTAATATTGTGATATATTTTTACAATTTAAAATAATTGGTTTAAATGATCATTTATTTCTGTGATGCAAAGCTGAATTTTCAGGATCATTACTCCAGTCTATCACATGATCCTTTAGAAATAATTCTAATATGATGATTCATTATCAAAGTTGGAAACAGTTCTGCTGCTTAATATGTTTTCATAACCTGTGATACTTTTTTTAGGATACTTTGATGAATAAAAAGTAAAAAAATAAAAAAATAATTTAAAAAAAGCAATTTTAAAAAAAATATAAATCTTTTGTAACAACAATATACACTACTGGTCAGTAATTTGAGGTCAGTATTTTTTTATTATTTTTTTTCAATAAATCAATACTTTTATTCAGCTAGGATGTGTTAAATTGATTTTAAAAAAAGTGATAGTAAAGAAGATTTATTAGAAATTATATATATTTTTTAATAAATGCAGTTCTTTTTAACCTTTTATTCATCAAATATATTAGGCAGCAGAACTGTTTCCAACACTCATAATAAATCAGAATATTAGAATGATTTCTGGGGCTGTTTACACCTGGCCACTTCATGCGTTTTCTCAGATCGGATAGCTATCCGATCGTGAAAAGACCAGGGGCGCCTGTTTCAGAAAGGAGGTTAAGTGAAAACTCAGAGTAGCCTATGTTAACCCTGAAATGAGGGAAACTCTGGGTTTTCTGTTTCAGAATGGGAGGTATGTTAAACCTGAGAAAGCAGAGTAAGTCAAGCCCGTTTCTGAAAGAGAGGTAACTTATACTCAGAGTCAGTTACCATGGTAACTTACTCTGTGAACCTAACCTGGCCGGGAGCAGGTTTTCTTCGGTAAACCCAGAATTTCTTTCGGTCTCCTCCCCTTTTTTAAAGAGGAAGTGGTGTTTAAACACCTCATTCATTCTTTCAGTACATTTTTATTAATAAAATTAATCTTTAATTAATAAATACAATATTGCTATTTTTACTGGGTTTTTTTTTTGTCCAATTTTTTAAATAAGAGGAAGTCTATTAACTCCTTAACTGGCAACTGAATATACAGTAGTAGATTAGAGTTACATAATGTAGTTCTAAACAAATTCTACAGAATTAAACTGTGGCATTTACTGAAAATCACTGAACTCTGTTCATCTGTGCAACAGAAGTTGATGGACCGTCCTCCTGCTGTTCTTCCACTTTGGGGGCGGGGGGAGAGATAAGACTATAAACTTAGATTCTACTCCACATAAAAATGTGAAAAAATCTGAATGTGTAGATTGTTTGATGTGACACATAACATTATCCCCATCGTCCTGTGAAGATGAGTACACTTTATAACACTATTTGTCATAATTTCTGGTGTATTGAGTAGGCTACTTACAGATGGTGGACAACCAGAATGAGACTTTTACCGCCGCCGTTCCCGCGGCGGCAAAATTGGGATGTGTATTTATGTGTAGGCCTATATATATATATATATATTTTTTTTTTTTTAACAGAACTGATTTTGAAATTACGATTGGAATTATTATAGGTTACAGAAGTAAAGTCATTGTATAATATTTGTTCCTTGGTGTAAAATGGAAATGCATGGTGATTTTATTTTGTAAATAGGCTATAAGCAAAAAACTATGTTTTAGAACAATAGACAAATCTCTCTGCATCAACAATAGACTACACTGTAAAAAAAATTATCGTAAAAAAACGGTCAAATGACTGGCAGCTACGGCTGCCAAACAAAAACCGTAAAATTAAAGTAAAATATCTTAATTCCAATAAAGTGCAAAAACTATAATTTTACAGAATTTTTCATTAAAAGTTTTAGAAAAAAACACTGTTATTTTACAGGTTTTTCCTTGTTTGAATGAAGATATTTTACCTTAATTTTACGGTTTTTGTTTGGCAGCCGTAGCTGCCAGTCATTTGACCGTTTTTTTATGATTATTTTTTTACAGTGTAAAACTTTTATTTTATGGATTTTTCCAAGATTATAATGACCAAACACCTTTAATAAAGTTATGGCACTAAAAGTTCTACTGAGAAACACTGTTATTTTACAGGTATTTCCTAAATTATTACAATCAAACACCTTTAATAAAGTGACGGCACTAAAAGTTCTACTGAAAAACACTGTTATTTTACAGGTATTTCCTAAATTATTACAATCAAACTCCTTTAATAAAGTGACGGCACTAAAAGTTCTACTGAAAAACACTGTTATTTTACAGGTATTTCCTAAATTATTACAATCAAACTCCTTTAATAAAGTGACGGCACTAAAAGTTCTACTGAAAAACACTGTTATTTTTCCAGGTATTTCCTAAATTATTACAATCAAACTCCTTTAATAAAGTGACGGCACTAAAAGTTCTACTGAAAAACACTGTTATTTTTCCAGGTATTTCCTAAATTATTACAATCAAACTCCTTTAATAAAGTGACGGCACTAAAAGTTCTACTGAAAAACACTGTTATTTTACAGGTATTTCCTAAATTATAACGATCAAACACATTCAATAAATTGTCAAGACATGCTCAAGAATGTAATAAAACAGTTTTATTTTAGAAGACAAAATAAGTCTGTAAAAAAACTGTATAAAACTGATTAAAATCATCTCAAACTTTAATTTGCAGCACTTGTAGTCTAAATAAAATGGAATTATTCAGACCCCTGGGGGTCACATAGTTCTGATATTAAATATTATATGGTCTTTACATTCAGAATCCTTACTATACAAGTTTATTAATAAGTTAAATCAAAACATACAACAAAAGTGTACCAGAAGTGACAGATACAGCAAATAACCAGCACTCCAGCAAACGGCCAGTAATCAGCTTGGTGCATCTGGGAAGAAGAAAAAAAGGACACACTATGATTCTCTCAAAATGATTTCAATTATTTGTTTCCTTTAAAAATGCTTAATACATTTTTATTTAAATTGTCTGTTTGTCTTCTGATTTGTCTGGTATCTAAAACTTATGTCTGATTGAAAAATGTGCATCACCAAAAGAAGGAACATGTAGATTCACAACAATGGACATTCTTTTCCAGAGGTATCACTGCAAGGTAAACGCCTAAAAATGCCAATTTGTATTACAAAATAAAACCAACAATATTTGTATTAACTGGAGGTGTTTTCAGACTGCTGTGATATGGATAAGGAGGGTCTTTCTCTCATTCTCCAGGGAATTAAATATATGATATGTGTTTTAAAAAAAAAGGTATATTCTCATTGTGTGAGATTATTAAAGTACTTGAGATAGTTCACCCAAAAATTTAAATTCTGTCATCATTTACTCACCATCATGTCTTTTCAAACCTGAAATGTCTCTCTTTTGTCAAGCATTAAAATTAGATATTTTTGAAGAATGTTGGCAACCAAAAAATGCATATAGGTTTGGAACAACATGAGGGTGAGTAAATTATTTGGGAGAATTTTCTTGTTTGCCTGACTGTGAACTATCCCTTCAGTTCATGTGTACCAAACTCCTGGAGGGCCAGTGTCCTGCAGAGTGTACTGTAGTTCCAAACTGTTTCTGGTTATCCTGAAGATCTTGATTAGCTGGTTCAGGTCAGTTTAATTAGGGTTTGAGCTAAAATCTGCATGACAGTGGGCAAATTCCAATCAAAAGTGAGCATCCCTATGCCCTGGGGTTTTTAATATAATGCTTAGTAAGGGGCCGTTTACACGACTCAGTTTCCAACTAAAATGGTCTCGGTCTAAACAACTGAAATGTGAATCTGTGAAAACGGTAAAGGCATGCATATGCGTATTATGTGTTTAGTCTATAGGCATGCGTGTGTGAATGCGAATGTGCACAGGCGTGGTCTTTCTTTACAGAGTGACATCACCAGTTACTTTGTGGCATGGATAAAACAGCGATTTAGACGTTTTCGCCGATCTGTGTGAACGGGAATCGTTTTAATAACGTTGTCATCTGTACAAAGAAAAAACTTTTCTGTTTTTAGTACATCGTTGTTGTGTAAAGTTCCTAAGTTTGTGTGTTCTTGACGTCTTTTCTTTGAACCCTGCAGGTAGTTACATTTAACGTATCTATTAATATTTTTACCTATGGAACTTTATATGAAATGTATGATGAAAATGTGTGTAATATAGCAAACCCAAACAAACAACTCAAATTATTCTGTTAAATTGAACTCTTCCACCATATCTAGTTTTAAAATGAATCACTGGGACTTGCCATCCTAGGTCACATTACCATAAATATAAAATAAAATTACTACAAGATAAAATTACTTCAGTTAATTTACCATCGCATGTACCCTTTGCTAACGCATTTGTGGAAGGGGATTCTCCCCTCATTTACTCTCCCTTATGCCGTCCGAAAGGTATATGATTTTCTTTCTTCAGATGAACACAAATTTTTGAAAAAATAAACTAGACTTTTAGAAAAATTATCCATCTCTTGTGTTCGTGTGTCGAATAATGCAAGTGAATAGACAACAAAATGCTGAAGGTCAAAAAAGTCCAAACACACATCCTGACAATAATCCAAGAGCATTGTAAAGCTCATATGATAAGTGCAGAAAACTTCCTGTGTGAACAACACCGCAGCTGTTTGTAGGCTGTATGTAGTTTCTGGAGCATGCACTTGCATTAGGCTATATCGGCTTACAATAATGGATAATTTGTCAAAAAATCTCTGTGGAAAGAAAGTCAGATATACATCTGGGATGGCACGAGGGAGAAAAAAAATAGATAATTTTTGTTTTGTTTTATATACTGCAGTGGATACTTACTAGTGAGGGGCTTGTTTCTCTGTTGGTGCCTGTTCTGCTCCGTAAACATTGTTCCAAGGCTTAATCTAAAAAAAATATTTTTTAAAAAGTTAAAAAGTGTGTTAATTATTACCTGTGTGTTAACAGACTATTGATCTGGGTGACATAAGACCCTTTTTTAACGTGTTCCTTAAGTGTTACATAAATCTGGAGAACCCTTACTAACATTAACCATGGTTTTGCTACACTAACTAAATGGTAACAAAGTATTGTAATCAATCCACCATAAAAACATGGTTTATAAACTTTTACTATAATAAAAACCATGGTTAATTTATCAAAGGACCCTGGGAACACGTCCTTAAAAGAACAGCTCATCCAAAAAATAGAGTTCTCTCATTATTTACTCCATGTTGTTCCAAAACTATATGAATTTATTTTGTATAACCTTAATTAAGATATCTTGAGAAATGCCTTCATTGTTTTGTTTTGTTTTCCCATACAATGGGTTCCAATGTTGTTTTATTCCCAACATTCTTGTGTTTCACAGAAGTCATACAGGTTTGAAAATACTTTCATTTTGAAAGGACATTTATTTTTGGGTCAGCTAGGCCTGTAAACTCAAGAAGATAGGTAAAATATTGTCTGGAGGGTTTGAATCAGTGTGCCTTTGAGCAGAGTTTAAATGTTCTGCCTCTATTTCACGTTTATTTTAATATAACAATACTCACGTGAGCATCTGAAGATCATGTGGCTGGATCATTCCAAATGATTTCTGGATCACGAGGGAAACACACACATACACAGCAATATTAGCTATTTGTATATTAGCATTTTACTAACAGAGACATTTGCGAAAGCTTGCAAAATTTTACTCCCCAACTCATATAACGTTACTCAAAACATATTATGATGACTGATCGGTGACGTTAGGCCTAAGTTAGCAGCTAACGTTATATCCCGCGATCAACAACTATTCAAAAGCCTAGTTTGCATAGCCTATTCTTCTAGAGTCAAAGAGTGTGGTTCGAGTTCCTCTCTGTCTAAAGAGACAATGTTCTCAGTCATTGTAAATCTCCTATGCTGAGGGTTTTTTTTTTAACCTAAGTTAGCTGACAATACACATGCTAGCAACACATAACATTAGCCTAATACATTGAAACATGTACTAATATCGATATTGCTCTAATCGCGTTTAGATGATCAATTTAACACACTATATTTTGATGTAAGTTAGCAGAATTGTTTTTATAAAATAAAAAGTTATTTACCTTCCGCAGATTGCAATATGTCCGTTACACGTTGTTAAAATGCGTTGTCCATATATATTCCTTGTTTGTTCTTCATTTACATCCTGCAACTCGCACAAAATAAAAATGTAGCTGTCCGATGTAAAATAATCCATGTTTTAAACAGTATAACGTAAAAAGCCACAGATCCCAAGCAGCAGCAGCAGCAGCAGCAACACACACACACACAGACTCACTCCAACAGACGAATATTCAAACATGACGAGTAAAAGGCGCGCATAGCTGTCATTGGCCAGATTCCTGGATGACAGTCTGAATAACCAATCATGCTCAAAACAACTCGGAGAGACAGCCAATAGTGTGGTAACATTGCAACTACAAGAAAAGATGACATGTTTTAAAAGAAAGAATAGGAAAAAATATACACGTTCTATTTATTTAGCTGTATTTGTAGGCTGGCTGTTATATTTATTCAATTGGTTAAATGGTGTTTTCATTGCAGTGTATGATTAAAAATTATATATATAAAACAACATATATAAACAACATATATTTACCACTGCTCTGCTAAACAGCAATTTAACAGAGCAAACAGATTATATATTAAACAGAGCAAACACTGCATAATGTATTCATGTAAAATTCTGTATAGACATATGAAAAACTAATGGATTGGTATACTCTGGGTGACATTAGTTACATCCATGTGACCCATAATGACCCTTTTGCACTTTAACAAATTATTGTCCTTTCCTTTAGAAACACTCTAATGCCTAATAATGTCTTGCTTTTCACCTTGTGTGGCACTGTTACACAACCTGTTGGTTTAGGGTTAATCCTCTGTCCAACACAACACTTTGCTAACATTGGCATAATTCTATACAAGTTGCAACATACCCCGGGTTTCACAAGCAAGGCTTAAGCCTGTAGTCCCAGACTAAAATGCACATTTCAGCTGTTTTACATGAAAGCAACTTCCACTGACTTATCTTAAAATATGTCAGTGCCATTGTTTTGTCTCAAGATGCACACCAGTAATGTGAAACCGGGTCTGGGTTAGGGTTAAGGTTAACCCTAACTCTAACCCTAACCCTTGTCTACAGACCTTTTATTTAACAGCATGGATAGGCTACTCCAAGGTGTTGACTGCAGTGGTTAGGCCTTTAGCGTTGATACAGGACAAAGAACTTCTCGCTGTGACAGTCTGTAATGTAATTTAAGAGTATTTGTGTGGATTGTCCCTAAGCTAGAGCTATTGGTGCATTCAAGTCATGTCATAAAGATCATATTTACGAGTTGAACGCACATAAACACCACCACAATGATGAAAATATGAGTAGGAAGCTCAGAATTTTCTTTAACCCAGATCTTGAAGAGTTAGGGGTGTGTCAGTGCGAAACATACCACAATACTTATACTGTTGCAGTGACATTGTCAGGCTTTTCTATTTGCAATGAAGTAAGCTAATGCCTGCACAAAATATGAGCATTATAATATAGCAATATAATATGTAATGATACAGTGGCTTCATAAATTAATTTAAAACATAAAAAAATAAATAGTAAAACCTCATGAATACAAACTTCCCAGGAGGACCTAATTCCACCATGTTCCACCATGATCCCTGTTGGCCTGCTGTCTGACCAGCAAGGTCAATTTAACAATAATTGTGCAGTTTGCTTGCATTAAATTTGTATCCAGAATTACAGTTTAAATGTAAAAATACACTTAAATGTAAAACTAACATTTACTTTAAAATGACAAGGAAATATGTTAAAGTGTTAGTATGGATATAAACCTTTAATATAATGAGCTACATATTTAATTACACAATTTTATTGTCATTTTACACAACTTTAAATGTAATTTAAAAAAACAGAAAAATACTGTATAAATAATACAGTAATTGTCCTGTGAAAAAAATAAGAATTACTGTAATTTGTCATTAATGATATAATCCTTAAATTAACAGTCAATTAATTAATTTACAGACATTGTTTGTAATTTTACAGAGTTGTGTATGTAATTAAAAAAAAACTGAAAAATACTGTAGAAATAATACAGTAATTGTCCTGTGAAAAAAATAAGAATTACTGTAATTTGTCATTAATGATATAATCCTTAAATTAACAGTCAATTAATTAATTTACAGATATTGTTTGTAATTTTACAGAGTTTTGTATGTAATTTAAAAAAACAGAAAAATACTGTATAAATAATACAGTAATTGTCCTGTGAAAAAAATAAGAATTACTGTAATTTGTCATTAATGATATAATCCTTAAATTAACAGTCAATTAATTAATTTACAGATATTGTTTGTAATTTTACAGAGTTTTGAATATAATTTAAAATAACAGAAAAATACTCTAAAAAATTTAGAGTTATTCTCTGTAAAATTAGGATTTTTTTTTACAGTGTATACAATGCATTAATAGGCTAATATAAAAATATCAGTAGTCTAAGTTAGTTCGGGTTTCGAACCCGTGTCATCTAAATGATCGTAACGTAAGTTCAACCACTCGGCCACGATTCACTCGTTGCGTCATGGCCTAACGTTCCAGTGTGTGTTCGCTCACACGAGGGAGAAGCGCTCTTCATTCAAAAGCACGCGCCGCCGCGTTTGTCGAACACTAATTCAACATGCCAGAATAAAACCTGGCTTTAGAACAATGCATAGCGCCACTCGTCGTGGTGTGCCAAAAAATGTACAATAGGCTACTTTAGTTTCATTTATTTCAGTGTTAATGTTTGAGTTAAAAAAAATCCTCTACAGATTAAATTAACACAAAGTCGACTATAAGAATCCTTTATAGGCTACGAAAAAAGCAAAGGGCTTACAGTCTTAACATTTAGGCTACTTTGCTTAAATTCGATACATTTATTTTCAGTAGGGCCTAATACATTTGTAGGGATGTAATTTCAGTATGCTTTACCAACGCTATGTATTCAATTAAAGTTCCAAGAGGTCTGGTCTCTAAATTTCCTTCCCAGCTGACACTAATATGCAAGTGCACAGCAAAAATCACAACTTGTGCTTGCTGCGAACGCAAGTTATTTAAGGTGTCTCAACTGTACACAGTCTATACCCTACAGTGTGAATTCGTTACAAGGTTTCATTTAATTAAATTAATGTGCAGCAATTTGTACAAATAGAGTCTATAGGCCTACTATACTGTTGTGTAGCCATTAAATAATCTCATTTAGTATCATATTTGTTAACATATTCTAATGTTATTTTTTTCCATCTATGTTGAATATGAAAAGTGAACAGCACGAGTAAGATAGGATGCATTATATCGAGAGATGGATATGGAGTGGGTCAGACATGATTTTGACCACTTCATTAAGTTTTGTTTAGTAGAAAACCTTTCTTTAAAGTGAATTTCGTTTTCTATAAATTGTATCTTAATTTTAATCAATTTTTCATCAACCAATTGCTGGATTTAAGAGATAAGTAAGAGAAGCAAATATAACAGACACTAATCATTGAGGCGCCCGCGCGGTCACTTGCATTGCACGTCAGCTGGAGCGCATCTCATCCTCCTAACTTAACGAAACTCATTGTATGCCTCACACAGACATGAGAAATACATCAAATACACAAAGCTTGAAATGTCTTCAAACGAAATAATTCAAAACGAAAAGAAAAAGGCTACTCTCTGATTATGTCTTTACGTGCATTTCTCTCTAGGTGCTTTCACTACAAATATGGCGATCGTCAACTTCATCTTTGCAGTCGACACTGTCAGAAAACACTAGTTTATTGATAAAAATCAATGCACTCATCACCGGATTTACAAATAGCCTACACATCTTGCTTGTTGCACGCACATATTATGTCGAAAAAACGAAATATTATGTTGAAATAACATTATTATTAATAATACATCTTTTAGAATATTTGATTAAATGCTGCTTGTTCAATTTAATAAAATTAAAACTTTAATTGTGATAATTAAAATAATTGAAAATTAAATATTTAGTGGCCAAGTTTTGCTAATTTATTATATAGGCTATTATATGCATATTGCCTATATTAAGTAGGTCATATTAAGACAAGGCATATATTAAGTTATTTTAGCTGTTATGAGAAAAAAAATCTAACGAAATCTAAAATCTAAAAAAAATTCTAACGCCAAGTCAACATGCCAGAATAAAACCTGATTTTTGAACAATGCGTAACGCCACTCGGCCTGGTGTGCCAAAACACAACATTTTAAACTTCAATTTTTAATTCAAAACAATCTCAAAACGCGTTGTGACATTTTTTAAAGCAGTAGCCTAGCCTATATAAGGGCATTGAAACCAGGATCTTAACTAAAACGCGTTCCGCGTAATCTTTCAAAAATTATGCCACACTAGCCTACTCCATGTATTTTTTTTTTAAGGACTGCTTTTGAAATCACTATAAATTACTATGCAATTGTATCGCTTACGAGAGCTCTTCATTTTTCTAATTCCTCAATAGAATAGTAAAAATATTCAGCGTCATTGCTCCTAATATTGTCTCTATTTTTAACTTTTGATTCTATTTTTTCAGTTCTAAAATTGATTCTATCTTTGGTTCTATTCTGTTGTAGCCTAATAGGCCTATTTATATATATGAACAATATGCCTATTAGGCTTAGGGTTTTATATTTAACCCACTTACATTTTAAAATACGGCAATTGCTGCTGTTTTGCACAATGTCCCTTTGCGCCACCTGGCGGTCATTTCGGGAACGACTTTGAAATGCGGCTGGTTTATTTTTGCCGCGGTGATTTCGCCGCGGCGGTAATAGGCATTCTGGTTGTCCACCATCTGTACAACTGCCTGCAGGTTTTGTTGGGACAGGAGGCTCCAAAAGACAGATATTACCATCGGAATCTGTTGGGACCAACAAAAAACCCAACCCAAAGTAAAATAAATGGAAATATCAAAAATAGCCTATATAAGAAATAACACATATGTAAACCTCCTACATTTTATGAAGGCCCTTGGATCTTCGGGAGTGACTGGCTCTGAAGTCCCTCCAGGAATTCCCCCAGCCAAAAATGCTGCTGCACTGCTAGACACTGGGATGCTATATTTAGTTATTTAATATGTCAAATATTTGTAAATTCAGGTAGCCTACACCCATGATATGCTCAAACCTTACCTGATTGAATTATGTTCTTATATTTAATTTTCAGCTGCTGCCATGTTCTTTTAATACCTGCAGGATTGCACCCATGAAAATTAAAATTAGGTTGAATTCCAGTTTCACCTCTGATATTATAACAGTTGGGTAAGTTACTCTAAAATAGTTATTAATTACTAACTACAAATGACATCTTCAACCGTGTAATTAGATTCATGTAATAATGACTATCTTTAGAAAGTATTGGTCTACTTATTAATAAATCCCATATCAACCTCAACCACTTGAACAATACAAGGAGAGACAAGAAACTGCACTTTTAATACTTTCAAATAAACAATATACAATTGCATGGATTATTCTTGAATTGACCAAAGTGTGTAGAGGGAGAAGGTTACCTAAAAAATATACCTTTTAAAAATGTATGTTAAATATACAGAATTGTTCTATAGTCTAATGCAATTACATCAGATTTTACTTCAAATTACAGAAGAATTAAGAGTAATCCCTTTAATTAAATGACAGTATTTAGATGACTTGGTAATTAATTACACCCAACACTGTATAACTAATTAAAATGTAAACATACGCATTGACTCGAGCAACTATTTTCTCCCTAGCTAACTCTAGTTGTCCTTCGCTGCTGCAGCCGATATTTAAAAAATAATAATATGTCTTCTTACGCTTGCAGAAGCTGGTGAGAAATATGCAGACCTCTTTTTGTCTGGCGCTGTTACCATGGTGACTCATAATATCTGCACTCCATTGATAATGGCTTTTTATAGTGGTGGTGCACGCGCTTAACTCAGAGTCAGTCAACTCAGAGTTGATTGAACTAACTAATTTCCGCTGTTCTGTAACCGAAAACTCAAGAGTTTCCCATCTCAGGGTAAGTCAACTCACAGTTGAACCTCCTTTCTGAAACAGGCCCCAGGGGCCCGTTCTTCGTACGTCGCTAACTCAGTTAGCTGGATTTGATTGTTGGAGATTTGGCATGATCTTGGATTGTTTGGTTCTTCGACGCTCATCCTGGACTTGCTGTCATAGCAACAGGTGCCCAAGCTTAAACCTGCTCGGGAGCAGGCTTATTTCATGTTAACAGGATTAGATCCCGGCTTTATAAGCGGAGGTGATACGGGAAGTCTTTCGCAGCCATGTCTTGTCCGTTTTTACGACAAGAACCTGTCGCTGAAGGTGGTCTCACGCTGCACAATCCACTGCCGCTTTCTGAGCATGCAGCCTGACATCAAACAATTCACCATTTACCTTGGAGAAGCGAGTCCAGAATATATCAAATAATACAAAAAGTAATGTAATCAAAAAGTATGCAGTTGACTGATTAAAAATATCTTAGATGGTGTGTGACTCCATGTCCTACATCACAAATGTGGAAGCAAAATGGCCTGGTTCTGTGCATGACTCCAGGATTTTCAGAGAGTCACATTTATGCACATTATTTGAACGTGGTAAGGAAATATTTAATATCAAGCTCACTGTATTACATACATTTATTCTGAGCCTAACAAAACTGCATTTTTCCAGGTGCTTACGACGGGATCCTGCTTGGTGACAGGGGCTATACCTGCAGGCAGTATTTCATGACGCCATTCCCTGACCCAAACCCCGGACCACAAACCCGTTTCAATGCAGCTCTAGCCAGGACAAGGGCACGCATTGAAATGACCTTTGGGCAACTAAAGGAAAGATTTCAGTGTCTGAGGGTTGCACCTGACAGGGCCTGTGACATTATTGTTGCATGTGCCATACTCCACAACAGTGCCACCATCAGAAAGGAGAGGACCCCTGTGGTGGAGGTGCAGCCTGATGATGACCTCCAGCCAGTGCACTTGGACCAACCTAGTGGCAGAGCTGCACGGGACAGAATTGTGGAACACCATTTTTTTTTTTTTTTTTAAACAAAAACCTTCATTAAATGAATAGAAGACAAGACAACATGCTTAGTTCCTTGAGTTTTATTTCAATTATTCTTTGTCAAGAAAAGCCAATGATGGTCATCTTTTGCCTGCAATAAGATATATTGTTATCCAAGGTCAGCAATAGTACTCTGTGTGAAATAGTGTATTTAGCACTTACTCTGAAGTTCCTTTTGAAGCAACTCAATCTCTAGTGCCAGTTTTTTCTTCTTTAAGGTGTCAAGTTCTATTTCTCCCCTTCATTTTTCTGTTTTTTCAGGTCAAAATACTAAATTTTCTGTTGTAGATTCCGTTTATATACGGATATCACCCTGTGCCATGTTTGGATAAAAAGAATAAAAAAATAAAAAAACATAAAAAAGAACTGTCAACACAAGCCTCATGCAACAAAAATAAAAAGTACAAGTAGCTTACTACACTGCCCACCTCTGTATCACTTTGTGCAGTAGGCCTTTCCTCCTGCAACTCATATTGCAGTCAGAAATAATAATATGTACACAAGTTACTATAAATGAAGTAAAGTTATTTATGCACTTACAAGTACTTCCTCCAAAGGACAGTCATCTGAGAGGGTTTCTTCACTGTCCTGTGCAATGGAAACAAATGGGCATTACAAAGTGTTGCACTTTCTTCCCTTTTGATGTAAAGTTAGAAAAAGTCCACTTACTGCACATATTTCAGCCACTACTTTCTTGGGAACAGGTACAAGTGTTGGTGTATTATGTAAAACTGCACAAAAGAGGAAACACAATGGCATTACAATGAACTACACTATATGAACAAATGTGATCAGTAACTCATGGCAAAATATTCTTACATTAAGTTCAGCAGTTTTCACCTTCACAAGTCAAAGCAATTGATCACTACTCAATATTTAACAGCTGAAATTACTGTACCAGCCATTTGGATTATATAGGCCTACTTAATTTAATGCGGCAAAAAAAAAAGATATATTTTACAGTGTAGCAAGATCATTTAAAGCTCATTTACCAGTAATGAAGGTGTTGCTGCTACTGGTTCCTGGCTGTTGGTCTGAGGAAGAGCTGCCCCCAGGGATGCCCTCCACAATGGGTCGGTTCACATTTAACCCCAGGGCCAGCTCTACTGCTGGGGTATAATGTGGTATAATGTGAGGGAGCAGGACCACCACCTGTTTTTTTTTTTTCAGCTCAGCCTTTTTCTTGGTTGCTGTTATAAACAGACAAACACATTTAACGGTGCTTTTCTTTTGTAAAAGAGACAAAGAACAGTAGAAGTAGAAAAGATTACCATTTTGAAGAATATTCTTGTACTTCCCTTTTACTTGTTCCCATGTTCTAGTGCAGTGTTCTTCAACCCTGCTCCCGGAGGACCCCCAACACTGCTGGTTTTCTTTGTCTCCCTAATCAAACACACCGGATTCAATTCATCAACTCATTATCACATGGGTTAATGAGCTGATGAGTTGAATCAGGTGTGTTTGATTAGGGAGACAAAGAAAACGTGCAGTGTTGGGGGTCCTCCAGGAGCAGGGTTGAAGAACACTGTTCTAGTGGGTCCTGAGGTGGCTCTGACATTAAGCAATTATGAAATGATTAAAATACAAGAATATACACTGTAATAAGTGATATAACCATAACATGGAACACTTACGCATTTCATTTGTCTGCTACTTTTTGCCAGCCCTCTCTCCTGGCTTTTGCACACTTTGAGGTGTTCCCTGGCGTTTTAATTAAGGTTTCATATTCTGCATAACCTTCAATAACTCTTGCTCTGCTGCGGAGAAAAACTGTGCGCGCTCTTTGGCCATGGTGAGCAGCCAATAGCAGCGTTGCTGATCAATGTTTCTACTATCGATACATATCCCCTTTTAAACCAGCGCATGAACGCGCAGTTATCTCAGATAACTCAATCCAGCTATACTAATCATAACTGGCAGGTGTGTTCGAAGAAACGAATTAGTCAGATCATGATTAGGCCGATGATATCACCTTGGATGTCTCATAATTTGATCTTGGATGTTTCAAGCAACGTACGAAGAACGGGCCCCAGTTGCTATGACAGCAAGTCCAGGATGAGCGTCGAAGAACTCAGTTAGCTGGATTTGATTGTTGGCGATTTGGCATGATCTTGGATTGTTTGGGTCTTCGACGCTCATCCTGGACTTGCTGTCATAGCAACTGGGGCCCGTTCTTCGTACGTTGCTTAAAACATCTGAGATCAAACGAGACATCCAAGATGATATCATCGTGCTAATCATGATCTGACTAATTTGGTTCTTCGAACACACCTGCCGGATATGATTAGTATAGCTGGATTGAGTTAGTGAGATAATTGCGCGTTTCACGCGCTGGTTTAAAAGGGGATATGTATCGATAGTAGAAACATTGATCAGCAACGCTGCTATTGGCTGCTCACCATGGCCAAAGAGCGCGCTCAGTTTTTCAACGCAGCAGAGCAGGAATTTTTACTGGAAGGGTATGCAGAGTTTGAAAAATATAATTAAAACGCCAGGGAACACTGGGAATCAAAGTGTGCAAAAGCCAGGAGAGAGGGCTGGCAAAAAGTAACAGACAAATTAAATACGTAAGTGTTCCATGTTATGGTTATATCACTTATTACAATATATATTCTTGTATTTTATTAATTTCATAATTGCTTAATGTCAGAGCCACCTCAGGACCCACTAGAACATGGGAACAAGTAAAAGTGAAGTACAAGAATATTCTTCAAACTGGTAATCTTTTCTACTTCTACTGATTAGTCTCTTTTAGCAAAGACATTTTAAATGATGTGTCTGTTTGTCTGTTTATGGTTATCTGCAACCAAGGAAAAGGCGGAGCAGAAAAAAACAGGTGGTGGTCCTGCACCCCCACGTTATACCCCGGCAGAAGAGCTGGCCCTTGGGCTAAATGAGAACCGACCCATTGTGGAGGGCATTCCTGGGGGCAGCTCTTCCTTAAGGCCTATTTATACTTCTGCGTCGGACCTACGCCGGAGCCTCTACGCTGTAGGCAACGCGTTGGTTTTAATTTATACTTCTGCGTCGTTGTCCGCGTTGACGCGCAATTACTCATGCAGAGGGACCATGTGAAACCCGAGGGAGGGGTTCTAGCAGACCAATCACAGCGCTTGCGTCCGCGTAGAATTG
This sequence comes from Leuciscus leuciscus, assembly GCF_965113295.1. NCBI lineage: Eukaryota > Metazoa > Chordata > Actinopteri > Cypriniformes > Leuciscidae > Leuciscus > Leuciscus leuciscus. The sequence continues at coordinate 9,430,789 of NC_138726.1, read as the reverse complement.
ACGCGTTGTTACATTTTTGGAGAGGTGCGCATCAGGGTACGCCAAAGGGTACGCGCGCTAAGCACAGCCTACGACGTAGCTACGGCGTAAGTTCGACGCAGAAGTATAAATAGGCCTTTAGACCTAAAGCCAGGGACCAGTAACAGCAACACCTTAATTACAGGTAAATGAGTTTTAAATCATCTTGCTACACTGTAAATAATTTGTTGCTGCATTAAATTAAGTATGTCTATAATCCAAATGGCTGGTACAGTATCAGCTCCGCTTATGAAGCCGGGATCTAATCCTGTTAACATGAAATAAGCTTGCGCACCTGTTGCTATGACAGCAAGTCCAGGAGGAGCGTCGAAGAACCAAACAATCCCAGATCATGCCAAATCGCCAATAATCAAATCCAGCTAACTGAGTTAGCGACGTACGAAGAACGGGCCCCAGGTGCGCAAGCTTAAACCTGCTCGGGAGCAGGCTTATTTCATGTTAACAGGATTAGACTGCGGCTTCATAAGCGGAGCTGATACGGGAAGTCCAGCGCTTATGAAGCCGGGATCTAATCCTGTTAACATGAAATAAGCTTGCGCACCTGTTGCTATGACAGCAAGTCCAGGATGAGCGTCGAAGAACCAAACAATCCCAGATCATGCCAAATCGTGGCATTTAAGCCACTTAAAGGAGCTGTATGTAGTTTTCAGCGGCCTCTAGCGGTGATGTTTCAGATTGCAACCAATAAGTTGACAAGCGCGTGCTCTTGCGCGTGCTCGAATTTATGAGCGAGCACTGTGGATACCGGCCAGACTGAGACGCGTCACGCAACACACCAGAGAGAGCATCCCACAACATGCTAGAAACTCAGGTAAACTCCCACTGCAACGTTACAATAATAGGCTACTTTTATCAGCTTGACGTTGAACTAATGCTCCATGCTCGTACCATGATAAGAATGGAACCCTATCAACCGTGCCGAATTTTGCCACTGCAAGCACTGCTTCACATTTTCTTCAGGAAATGTATACATTCTAGGTTTGTAGATAAGGTCTCTCCATGATTCAAACGCCCTGCCGATGTTGATCCGTGTTTTTTCACCCGAAGTTCATCCGATTCACGTCTGGCCTTTAATACGAGCTTCAGCAGAAAGAAAAAAACTTTTTATTGTTTTTTTTATCAATATGTGGAGTTTGTGTTGGAGTCTGTGTTGTGCTGGGAGCAGGTCGTTTCTTAGTGTTATCAGACATGTCATAAGTTGCATAAGTCATAAGTCCATGTCATAAGTTGCAGTGTCGTCGCTGTTGAGTGCAAAATCAGTAGGCTAGACGAGGCGAGAGGCTCGGGAGCGCTCCGCGCATGCAGGTGACGTCACTGGATTTCGCGGTAAATCCGACCCGGCACCTTCACATAAACATAAGAATACTTGCTTTCAGAGGTAATAGCAAAACCCGAAAAGTGGATCATTTTAATGTGATATTACAACCCCTTCACCCACAGGCAATAAAAAAAGGATTCGTTTTAGTAGAAAAGATACATACAGCACCTTTAAGACCCAATGTTGTAAAGCAGTTTTTTTTTTAAGCAGTTTTTTTTTAGGCTATCATAATTTTTTATGAAGATCATGCATTCATGACCATGCCGATTACAGTATATGTTACTCAGGCTTCACTAACGTGATTGGTACCATAGACTATAGGCTAGACCAGGGGTCGGCAACCTAAGGCACGCGTGCCAAATGCGACTCTGATACTTTCCAGACAAGTTACATACTCTCCTGTCACTTGTTTCAAGAGCTTCACTTGGTCAAAAACCAAGTGATAACCTGTACAATGTAAAATTGTCAACATCAAATTATGTACTACATATTACAGCATTGTTTCAATACAAGACATACCAATGGACTCGCGCAGCTTTCTGTCTTCTTTGGGCACCAGATGTTCCTTCCTCACCCGAAACAAAGGACTTATTCGATTAGCTTGCGTTGATATAAGGACTGGTCTTCCTTCTCTGCTGTAAAACAAGAAAGTCTCGACTTACTCTATGTGCAATTACTATTGTTCTTGAAACATAAATTAAGACAGTTATAAATAAGTTAATTTACCATACGATTCAAGTCAAGTCAAGTCAAGTTTATTTGTAAAGCGCTTTTCACAATACAGATTGTATCTAAGCAGCTTCACAGTATTCAATTAAAATAATACAACAATGTTTGTTTCAAGAGGAATTTATTGATTGATAAAATTAAATTAAATATCCCCAAAATATCCCCAACTGAGCAAGCCAAAGGCAACAGTGGCAAGGAACCGAAAAACTCCATCAAGTGACCTAATGGTGTCCTAAAACTCCATCAGGTGACCTAATGGAGAAAAAAAACCTTGGGAGAACCCAGGCTCAGTCGGGGGCCAGTTCTCCTCTGGCATTTATGAGCTACAGGCCGGATTGTAGTTTGAACTGTAGGATTATATGAATGCCTGGCTGAAGAGATGCGACTTTAATCTAGTTTTAAACTGGGAGAGTGAGTCTGAGCAACGAACAGTATCAGGAAGACTATTCCAGAGTTTTGGAGCCAAATGTGAAAATGCTCTCCCTCCTTTGGTGGTTCTGGATATCCTAGGTATGACCAAAAGCCTTGAATTTAGTGATCTTAAAGAGCGCGATGGATTATAGGGGCGATAGAAGATCCGTTAAATAGACTGGAGCTAAGCCGTTTAGAGCTTTATAAGTCAGTAGCAATACCTTATAATTAATACGGAACTTTATAGGTAACCAATGCAGTGATGATAAAATCGCTGTTATATGATCATATTTTCTTGATCTCGTAAGAACTCTAGCGGCGGCGATTCAGGAGAGAGCATTTGATGAGTAAATACCGATTTCAATATTCTAGAAACTTTACCTGGGAAGGGCTGATCCCGGCAAGATTCGCTGCGACTCACTAGTAGCTCTTGTGAGGGTTGGCTCTTAAAAGAGCTGTTGAGTTTGATATTGTAGAGCTTTTAAAAAAAAAAAAGGACCAAGTAATCCTGCAAGACGGAAAGGAAGGTAATTTTAATACATTACTTGCAAATAGTCAGTTTATGTATAACTGTAGGATATTTTTTTCTGTAAAGAGTGTTGAATAATTAAATTTTAAAAGCATTTTTATATTATAAGTTCACTGATATGTGGGGGCATTTCTATGAATAAAAGTACGTCTTTAATAGCAAGCAATAATCATGTGAAAATGATTTACTTGCAAACGGGACAGTTATCAGCAGTGTAACTGGTCTGATTATGACAAAATAATCGAGTAGCTGATGTCATGTGACAAGTAAGATTTTCCACCCCTGCAAACAGAGGTAGGTTATGAGGTGTGGAGAGACGTCATGTATCACTGGAACATAAACAGACGGGGACCAATTTGTAATAATTGTAATTAGTGGTGCACGATATATCGGCCGCCGATATAATATCGGCCGATATGGTCATTTTTTTACACATCGGTATCATTCCGATGTCAAAATATGGCCGATGTGAACAGGCCGACATTCGACGTGTGAAGTTGAAGATGAAGTTGACGATGCTGACTCGATCTTAGCAGTAGTGAATGTGCCTGAGATAAATACACATTTCATACAGATGACATAAGCAGAGAACAGTCTGTTTTCTTTCGTTTTGAATTGTTCTGTTTAAAAATAGACATTTCAAGCTTTCTATATATGTCTCCGGTCTGTGAGGCAGGTAGATTTCGGTTCATTGATGAGACGCGCTCCAGGTTCACGCGCCCTCGCCTCCGTGTCCTGATTAAATATTTTCTACTATATTTACTTCTTATTTAATTCAATCCAGGCAATTGGTTGATGAAACATTTATCATAATTAAGATACAATTAATACAAAACTAAATTAAATTTAAAGACAGGCTTTTTGTGCTTTCTGTTTGAGGTCTCTGTGAAAGTTTTAAAGCAGTCTTAGTGGCGCTTTCAGAGCGCTCACGTCAACTGTCCCGTCCGTAACATTGTTAACGCAGTCCAGTGCGACTTATGTTTTTTTCCTCTTCATGACACATTTTTGACTGATCGTTTTTTGACTCGTAGATTTTGAATATATTGCTTGATATTTGATACCCGTTCGAATTAGATTTTTCTCAAAAGTGACAGCACGTGTGATTTGTGGATTACTGATAAGCGGGAGTGGAGAAACAGGCGTTTATTGATTCATTCTCAGTGTTGAGAAACGTATAGCCTTCATGTGTTACGTTATTGTATTAATAATAACTAAAGTAGCCTACCTAATTATGTTACATATTTATTTTGTATGAAAACTAGCGCGTTCGTTACTTGTGGATTAAAAAGTAGGCTACCGTTGTATCAGTGCTGCGCGAGCTCTCTCTCTCACAAACACGGACGCGTGCACACACAGAGAGAGAAGATAATTGTAAAATGAAAAATTGACGGGCTAAGTTTAAATTTTGTTCTTGCTTGTTTTTTTTCTGTCAAAATATCAGAAAGTATTTTGTATTATCCATCCGTGTTTTTAAAATTCGTTAAATGACGGACGTTTTACTGTTAACACAGCCCATGTCGGATTGGTCTTATAGCCTAGGCTACTTGTTATTATTTTAAGAATGATTCGTTATGCTATTATTGGACTCCTGTCTATTCATTGTCAACTGTTTTCTATAAATATGTTTGTATTGGCTAACATTTATTCAGTTAATGAGTGTCCTGTTTAAAATGTGCAATGTTCAAACGCAAAGACAGCACGTCACAAATAGAAGCCCTTTTCCCTGTGGTATTTTTTAGTATCATATCGAGGGCTTGGAACCAGAGGGGCGTAAGTGGCATTTTGGGCGAAAATGAGTTCTATATATCAAATTAAAGGTCTTGATGAGCTCTATCTAGTTGTGCCAAAAAGACGCATCAGAAATCAACTTGTATTGAATAAAGCAACAAAACAACAAAGACCTAACACAAAAGTTTGAGCATTGTTTGGAGCCAGAGGGGCGTATGTCCACTTACGCCCTTCTGGCTCTAAAAAATACATGTATGGCCTACACATTGTTTGGAGCCAGAAGGGCGCAAGTGGCATTTGACAAACTTTACAGGAGAGCCAAAACAAAATTTTGACCACGCTTCAATCAACTGTATTTATTAATCTTCAACCACAACATTGCAACCACATACATACTTATATGAGTAAGTTCTTAAGTGAACATATTATGGAATATTAACACGATGAACATATTCTAAAACCTTGCAAAATCTTGAAAATATAAGCAAAAACATCAAATACGCCTTTTTGGCACCAAACATTTCCAATTCCTCTAAAGAAAAATAGGGCGTATCTGCTGATCAATGCAGAAATGATTGGTCAAAACATTGGTTAAAAACACTCTAACTTCATAACTTTTCATTTTATTTAAAATACTGTATACATAGTCATTTAATTTCATCATTTCAAACTGTTTAACATTTCATTTCTAACCGTTTAATTTCAATTCTCATTTATGAGTTCACATTCATGTCAAACAGTTTAACATTTAATTTCAAACAGTTTAACATTTAAGTTCACACAGTTTAATTTCTCTTGTTTATTACACATTTCACTTTTTAGTTCACTTTAGTTGAACTAAAAAGTTCACTCACTGCCCACTGTCAGAGTGTTATAGAACTCTGCATAACAGTGAGGAATACTCCCATTGGTGCACAGGGTGAGTAGGTCTTTTTTCTTTAAGGCACTGATCACTGGAGGATTTTCATACAATGAGCTGGGGTGTGTGGTTCTGGTGCCTCTTGTTGCCTGTTGTGCCACCGTCAGTTTTTGGAAGGTTGGGGCGGTGAAATCATACTTGAAGAAGATTGTTTTTGGTTCATCTTTCGTGTAGCGGAACCATTTAATCTTCTGCCAATGAACTGATTGTCCCTCCTCATCTTTTGTTCTGTTTTTGAGTATGTGGTTGGAGAGGGACTTGAAGTACAGAAAGTCCTTGTGTCCAAGTTCATGTACACTATGGGTCGTTCTTTCTTTCCATTCTCACAAGTGTGTAGTAGCCATCATGGATGGCTACTAGACATGGAGTGTGATAGTGTGCATGCTGCAGTGGAAACTGCAAGAAGAAAAGTTTCTATTTACTCCCATTTCTATTTACTCCCATACTTCTATTTACTGATGGCTACTACACACTTGTGAGAATGGCAAGAAGGAACGACCCATACAGTGTACATGAACTTGAACACAAGGACTTTCTGGACTTCAAGTCCCTCTCCAACCACATACTCAAAAACAGAACAAAAGATGAGGAGGGACAATCAGTTCATTGGCAGAAGATTAAATGGTTCCGCTACACGAAAGATGAACCAAAAACAATCTTCTTCAAGTATGATTTCACCGCCCCAACCTTCCGAAAACTGACGGTGGCACAACAGGCAACAAGAGGCACCAGAACCACACACCCCAGCTCATTGTATGAAAATCCTCCAGTGATCAGTGCCTTAAAGAAAAAAGACCTACTCACCCTGTGCACCAATGGGAGTATTCCTCACTGTTATGCAGAGTTCTATAACACTCTGACAGTGGGCAGTGAGTGAACTTTTTAGTTCAACTAAAGTGAACTAAAAAGTGAAATGTGTAATAAACAAGAGAAATTAAACTGTGTGAACTTAAATGTTAAACTGTTTGAAATTAAATGTTAAACTGTTTGACATGAATGTGAACTCATAAATGAGAATTGAAATTAAACGGTTAGAAATGAAATGTTAAACAGTTTGAAATGATGAAATTAAATGACTATGTATACAGTATTTTAAATAAAATGAAAAGTTATGAAGTTAGAGTGTTTTTAACCAATGTTTTGACCAATCATTTCTGCATTGATCAGCAGATACGCCCTATTTTTCTTTAGAAGAATTGGAAATGTTTGGTGCCAAAAAGGCGTATTTGATGTAGTGTTGCTTTCGTCAACGAAAATTATGACGAAATATTGTCGTCAACGAACCGTTATCACCTGACGAAAACGAGACGAGACGCAACGTAAATGCTGGTCATGTGACGATGACTAAAATAAATGTATAATGCAATATCGTTGATGAATAAAAACGAGACTAAATGTGGTTTAACAAAATAAAAACTATGCTAAAATGTCTCTTCATTTTCGTTGACCAAAACGAGACTAGACGAAATGTTATAACGTCACGACGAATGAGAGAGTTGTGCGTGAACCCGTTTATATAGCTACTGTCTATGGCGTGAACCCATAGCTTTGTCGGCTTTAAATTCTGGTTTGCGATCTGGTCACCCGATTATCAGCAAATTTAACAATATTATTCCATTAAAATGTCTCATTGATATTTTTGACACATTCATAATCGTCACCCTCTGGTTACATGAACGCGTCACCACCGCATCAGCACAGAAAACATGGAGTTTATTTTAAAGAATAATCGCACAACCTATTCGATATTCTATAATTAAATAAACTAATCGAATATTCAAAAAACGTGACTCATCCCTGCATGGAATCTCTTTCTTTTCCCAAATCTTCACTCACGTCTCACCCATTTTCTAAGGGGATTATAAACGTTTCTTCATTGGTTCGCTTTTAATAAGGCCTATTATATTCGTATTCTTTACTGTGGTAAAGTAGAAAATGCTGTAGGACAGATAGCCTACATTTGTACTTGCATGTCAAATTCTACAGTTTGTGCTTGTTATAGACATGGTAAGGCGCGTCAAGTTTAGTTGTAAAGCGCGTTTCACACGCGCGGGTGATTTTTTGTTTCACTTTCTCTGGCAGCGCAATCTCAAACATAGCTTAAATATCTCGCCCTTGTGGAGGATAAAATTCGCTCTTCAGACCATTTTACATCAAGTTGAAAACATGAAGATATCAGAAAAGAGATCGATGGACTCTTTGTGTCCCACATCCCTCTCAAAGCGCATTGTGGTAGGCTATATCACGCGTCTTTGTGTGGAAATATAAAACGAGTTTTTATTTTTTATTTTTTTAAACAACCCCCCCAACCACCGCTGGTAGTTGGTCCATTACCAACAAACTGCCACCGACACAGCCCTAAATATAATAAGATAACCTTGTTTGAAATACTATATTGACTGGGTTAAATAGAATTGCATTACTAAATAAAATACAATTTTCATTGACTAAAACTAGACTAAAATGTCATCAGTTTTCGTCGACTAAAACTAGACTAAAATGTCATCAGTTTTCGTCGACTAAAACTAGACTAAAATGTCATCAGTTTTCGTCGACTAAAACTAGACTAGACTAAAAAGAGTATGAACATGACTAAAACTAATAAAAACTAAAACGACAGCTTGACACAAAGACTAGACTAAAACTAAAAGTAAAACAGGCCGCCAAAAACAACACTAATTTGATGTTTTTGCCATATTTTCAAGATTTTGCAAGGTTTTAGAATATGTTCATCGTGTTAATATTCCATAATATGTTCACTTAAGAACTTACTCATATAAGTATGTATGTGGTTGCAATGTTGTGGTTGAAGGTTAATAAATACAGTTGATTGAAGTGTGGTCATAATTTTGTTTTGGCTCTCCTGTAAAGTTTGTCAAATGCCACTTACGCCCCTCTGGTTCCAAGCCCTCGATATTTGGATATTGGAATAATAAATAAAGTAGCCTATCTTAATTTTACACAATGTTCCTGTTTTTTGTGTGGTTTTTTTTACTGTTTTCTAAGGGTTTCTTAATTTTAGACAAGTTGACCAGCACACATTACTGTATATGCAATGCAGTATAATGCATGTGTGTCGTATGTGACATATTTTGCACACAGGTAAAGGTGCCCAATATCAGTCATTTCTAAAGTAAAAAAAAAGTGTTTTGGAAAATAGCTCTTTATTTGATAATCATTCAAATTTGTTTTCTATACAGAGATATCGACATCGGCAAATATCGGTATCGGCCATAACAGCAATATTAATATCGGTTATCGGTATCGGCCTCAATTTTCACATCGGTGCATCACTAATTGTAATCAATACAATGCAATTAATATCAACTTTCTGACAGTGTGTGTACGAGTATACAAATATGTACGAGTATCGTATACGAATTTGACAACTTGTTAAATCTTGTGAATTATTAAGACTTTCAGACTATCTTCGTACTGATTGGGCTATGGGTTTTGCGAGAAAAGGTTTAAGAAACAACAAATGCTTGATAAAATGTTTGATTTAGGGTTCGAACCAACACATGTATATACCATTGCGAATATTTGCCTTTGCAGCTGTCTGTCTCCTCCGTTTACTTGTCCTCAAACAATAATAGTCCGAAAGGTCCTTTTGGTCTTTTCAGCTGAAAAAAGAGAAAATAAAATATCATTATGTTGTTTTACATCATTCCTGTGGTAAAAGCATGGTAAGCGTTGTGGTTAATGTGCATTTACAATAAGTATCACATTAAAACTACCAATAGTGTGGTAAAAGCATGGTAAGTTTTGTGATTACTGTCTTTTTACTACACTTACCACAGTAAAACTAATGTTAATGTGGTAAAAGCATGGTAAGTGTTGTTTGTACTGTGCTTCTACTACAAATACAACTTTGGAACTAATTGTACTACTTTTAATCTGATATGAATATGATGAACTGATTTAAAGACCCACTCCGATGAAAATCATGTTTTTCTAGGTGTTAACATGTTCTTGTGGCATTTTTCTTATGCTAGAGGACATATCTTGAGAAAAATAAGCTCAAAGTTGTATTTCTGAGTATTTCTGCATTCAAATGGCTGTGAATCAGTAGCAGAGCTAAAATGCCGGCTGAAATAGACTGGAGTTGTGACGTAGTAACTCCACTGGGCGGGGCCACAAGCTCATACTCCCCTCCGCCCCGCCCGCTCAGGTTCTGAGGAGTAGAGAAGACAATGGCTGATCAATACCTATGTGCGGTAGCGGGTTGCAATGCTAAGAGGAGAGATATTGGTATTAGCTTTCATGCTTTACCAAAACATGTTGCTGTGAGAGATGAATGGATTACGTTCCAGGGTTCCAGACTGCGACCATTTTTTGAGAATGTGCGAGTTAAAATTTTATGTGGTCGCATTTGTGCGAGTGCATGGTCATGTACTACTCAGTTAAATTCACGCATGCATTGAACTTGTTTTAGCGCCCGCCAAAGTGAATTTTTGTCCCGCCAAAGTCTTATTTGATCGGTGAGTAATGTAGATGAACTGCTGCGCTTGTGACAGGACATGTTTATAACTGAAAGAACGAGCAGAGAGAGAGACTCGGACGCGCGCGCGCGCACTCTCTGTCTTCGGAGCCAGGCGAAAATGTAAACAAGACCTCACCGTCTCCAAACTAAGCGCTGTCTTGCTCTCTCTCCCTCGCACATATTAATCAAAATAAATCGACACGGCGGTAAAAGGTCGGAAGACCAAAGTTTCATGTGGAGCATTCGGAGATTTTTTTTCTTTTTCTGAATTGCCGCTGGGTGTGAATTGTGCTAAAAAAGTTGCCTTATCTTCTCTGAAAAGCGTTCCGGACATTCAGCTGACATAAAACAACACTTTAATTAAACGAAAAAAAACTATCCAGTGATGAAATGTTTTCTGTGTTGACAAAGAAAGAAAGACAGAAAGAGGCTGTTGCTGCCTATGTATCTCGCTTCAGCCAACGGCTCCGCCCACAACGCAGAGGCGAATTGCTAATGAGCTACTGCCGCTCTGCTGAAGCGAAGTCCCAGAAAACGGCACAGGTTTTGTGATTTTGGCTAAAAACGGCATAATCATCATTTAAAGACCACTGAGAATGTTTAAAAATAGCTCAAAATATGATCGGAGTGGGACTTTAAGGTCTTTAGGCCTATGCTCACGTCATGTGACAGGCAGTGTAACTTAATCACCCTGTTTTGAATTAGAAAGCAATAAAACGCAAAGCCTCAGTGGAGATGACAGATATAATGCCGTGACTGAACGTGAGCTAATCTGATTAATATCGACAAACAGAAAATACATTATATATAACACATTATTCGGACAGCGTATTTACTACTTACTTACCAACATCTGACACACGTGAACTGATGCCAAATATCGCGATGTGTTCGGAACGAGACTTCTTCAGGCTTCTAAGGGTTTGAAACTTGCTGGCCCAGAAAAATTCATTAAACACATCGTTAATATAGTCCAATTTAGTCATTTAATCAAAAATATCTTCATTTGTGTTCCGAAGATGAACGAAGGGGTTGGAACAACATGAGGGTGAGGAATTACTGACAGAATTTTCATTTTCAAACTTAATAATCGTGACCGCCAATAGCAGCGCTTACTGATCGTGACGTGGGCCAATAGCAAAGCAGAATCATTGTGGGAAATACCGACTGTATTAACGAATAAAGGTAGAATTTGTGTTCTTATCGTGTTTAACACATCTGTATTTGCCCGCGCGAGTATATCCAACTTCAAAAATCGCAGCTTGAATTCAATTTACAGTTACCGTCGAAGAGAAACATAGCTCCTATCTGCCCTATATAAATAACTGCCTGTACACTCTTTAGGATGTGGAGGGTAGGGCGATGAGGCTGCGAGCTACACCTATGAACCATTGAATCACTTTGCTGGCTGGTGCACCGGCTAATCGTGGTTGCCTTGATGCACTTGCTGATCTGGCCGGGTTGACACTCATCGGATGCCTTCCACAAATGGTTTTTTTGCACTTTTTTGCCTTGTTTCTTCATCATAATGACACAATCAAATCATTCAATCATTTCAAATATTTACAATCTGTTCATTATTCTCTTTCGGAATGAAAGATGACATTTAAAAAAGGGTGCAGCTCTGTTTTTTTCTTTAAAAAAAAGAAACAAAAAAACACAAATGGCTGGATTTTCTTTTACAAATGTATTGTTGTCATCAAATAATAGTATTAGAAAATTGGACCACATTTCCCATCGGTTTTTCATTTGGAATATTTATTTATACGTTTATTGGATTTCATTTGACTGATCGCATCTTTACCCAGAAGTGCAAAGTCATAGATATATACACTAGACTGCGGCAGTTGATTGGAACGAATGCCTTACATATATATAAAGAAATAAATTACCAAAACTTGGCCACTAAATATTTAATATTCAATTATTTTAATGATCACAATTAAAGTTTTCATTTTATTAACTGAACAAGCGCAACATTCAGCATTCAATCAAATATTATAAAATATGTATTATTATTAATAATGTTATTTCAACATAATATCTCGTTATTTCGACATAATATGTGTGGGGGCAACAAGCAAGATGTGCATTTGTAAATCCGGTGACGCGTGCATTGATTTTTATTAATAATCTAGTGTTTTCTGACAGTGTCGACTCGGCTGCAAAGATGAAGTTGACGATCGCCGTATAGTGAACGCGCCTATATTTGTATTTGATGTATTTCTCATGTCTGTGTGTGAGGCATTCAATGAGTTTCGTTAAGTTAGGATGAGATGCGCTCCAGTTAACGTGCAATGCAAGATTATCATTTTTTTATTATTATTTATTAAATCTTATTTATCTTATTTATTAAATACAGGCTGATGAAAAATGTATTAAAATTAAGATACAATTTATACAAAACGAAATTCACTTTTACTCGTGCTTTTCACTTTTCATAAATCAACATACATGGGGAAAAAAATAACATTATAACATTTGAACAAATATGAAAATAAATGCGCTTATTTAATGGCTACAACAGTATAGGCCTACAGACTCTCTATTTGTACAAATTGCTGCACATTCATTTAATTCTGAATTTTGCACACACAAGTTGATAGGCATTTGTTCAAATCAAGTTCATGATAATTGTGCGTGCATTTATTAATCATTATGATACTAAAATCATAACAAAGTAGGTTATGCTATGTACAAAAAAATCAGATGAGCCCAGAATATTCCAAACTGCCGTAGCCAAGGCGACATCTAGTGTATATAAACTTATTACACCGTCGTGCTAAGTCATAGGGTCCGTGCACTTTTTGATCATTTCATTTCCTGTTTAGAATGGAATAAGGAGAAATGAAAACCAGCTCGTTTATTCGTTTTTTTGGCTAGATTTTGGCTAGATTTTTCATTTTTCGTTTATGGTTTACAAGTCGGTCATTTGCACACGTGGGCGGCGCTGAAACGCCCCTTTCATCTGATTGGTCAAACCGCTCCGCCTTCAGTAAGCTGTGAGCTTTTCTTTCTGTCAGGCAGAATAAGAGTCAGTAGGCTACGAGTGCGGCACTGACAAATGCCCTTTAATGAAATAATGTCTGAAACCACCACTCGCTGTTAACTACACACACTATTTGATTTAGAAATATGTTGCTGGTCACGTAATTCGTGCTGCTGCGACTTGCAAGCAACCCCATTAATGTGAGCCACAGTATATGACAGATTATATTAGCATATTTCCCATTGATAAATACAGTGCAAATAGTTCCGTCTCTTTGGATAAAAGGGAAGTGGAAATAAAAATCAATAATAGGCTGAACTGTACCATGATAATATGTCCGTAACATTTACCACTCTAGTCTTTTATTTACATCAAAAGGCAGGTAGGCGTGTGTGACATATAGCCTATGGGCTATAAATAATTTTGAATAGAAATAAAGTTTATATTTTTTGAATTTAAGCATGTGTAGCCTACTCAGTTCACATGAAAAGAAAGAGACAGAAAAGAGAGAAGCCAGAATCAGTGAACGTAAATTAAATACTGACAAAATTACCAGGTTTGGGATTAATTGTTATTATTATTATTATGAGAAATTGACTCCGCCTAGAACTTTGATGCTTCACCAAACTCAGCTCAGACCCTCAGACTGGTCTAACTTGCTTCTAACTGGTCAGACTTTCCCAAAAAATCCATCGACTTGAGTTATCTGAGCAATGAAGGCCGTAATACTTAATGCTGTCCACTAGAGGGGGCGACAGGATAATAAGTGTTTTCTACTCTCTTTCCCTGTTTGCATCAGTTTAAATGACAAATAAATAAATGCATGAATTTCATTATGATAACAGGTTAAACGTCGTAATTAGCCAGCATAGGACGCAAATGAAAATACAATTTGATATTTGTGATATTTAAACTGTGTATTATTAATAAATATTGTTTCATATCTTGTTCATGCTTTATACATTTTAACCAGTGCTAATTTAAATAAAATGAATGAATAGAACTATATAATAATTAATTATAATATGGTAACTTTGGTCCAAAGTAATCTGTGATAAACAGTGTATAGGCCTACTATGTTTCATCTGCTAATTTATTATAGTCAAAATAATCCAGCAATTATGTTTTATCGAATGTTATTCGAATTCAAGATGTAGAAGCTCAGATCAATAATGAGGCGTACAGGCCATAAATAACAAATAGACATTACAACATTTTTATTATTCATAAGAATTTAAGTTAATAACATCTAAAACAAAGAATACATGTATTACAGGGCAAGTATAAGTATTAGTATTTTTAATGTTTTTGAAAGAAGTTTCCTCTGCTCATCAAGCCTGCATTTATTTGATCAAAAATACAGAAAAAAAAGTAATATTGTGATATATTTTTACAATTTAAAATAATTGGTTTAAATGATCATTTATTTCTGTGATGCAAAGCTGAATTTTCAGGATCATTACTCCAGTCTATCACATGATCCTTTAGAAATAATTCTAATATGATGATTCATTATCAAAGTTGGAAACAGTTCTGCTGCTTAATATGTTTTCATAACCTGTGATACTTTTTTTAGGATACTTTGATGAATAAAAAATAAAATAAAAAAAAAAAGCAATTTTTTTAAAAATAGAAATCTTTTGTAACAACAATATACACTACTGGTCAGTAATTTGAGGTCAGTATTTTTTTTTTTTTTTTTTTAAATAAATCAATACTTTTATTCAGCAAGGATGTGTTAAATTGATAAAAAAAAAAGTGATAGTAAAGAAGATTTATATTATTAGAAATTATATATATTTTTTAATAAATGCAGTTCTTTTTAACCTTTTATTCATCAAATATATTAGGCAGCAGAACTGTTTCCAACAGTAATAAATCAGAATATTAGAATGATTTCTGGGGCTGTTTACACCTGGCCACTTCATGCGTTTTCTCAGATCGGATAGCTATCCGATCGTGAAAAGACCAGGGGCGCCTGTTTCAGAAAGGAGGTTAAGTGAAAACTCAGAGTATGTTAACCCTGAAATGAGGGAAACTCTGGGTTTTCTGTTTCAGAATGGGAGGTATGTTAAACCTGAGAAAGCAGAGTAAGTCAAGCCCGTTTCTGAAAGAGAGGTAACTTATACTCAGAGTCAGTTACCATGGTAACTTACTCTGTGAACCTAACCTGGCCGGGAGCAGGTTTTCTTCGGTAAACCCAGAGTTTCTTTCGGTCTCCTCCCCTTTTTTAAAGAGGAAGTGGTGTTTAAACACCTCATTCATTCTTTCAGTACATTTTTATTAATAAAATTAATCTTTAATTAATAAATACAATATTGCTATTTTTACTGGTTTTTTTTTTTTTTCAATTTTTTAAATAAGATGAAGTCTATTAACTCCTTAACTGGCAACTGAATATACAGTAGTAGATTAGAGTTACATAATGTAGTTCTAAACAAATTCTACAGAATTAAACTGTGGCATTTACTGAAAATCACTGAACTCTGTTCATCTGTGCAACAGAAGTTGATGGACCGTCCTCCTGCTGTTCTTCCACTTTGGGGGCGGGGGGAGAGATAAGACTACCCATTTATACGTAGCTTTAAACTTAGATTCTACTCCACATAAAAATGTGAAAAAATCTGAATGTGTAGATTGTTTGATGTGACACATAACATTATCCCCATCGTCCTGTGAAGATGAGTACACTTTATAACACTATTTGTCATAATTTCTGGTGTATTGAGTAGGCTACTTACAACTGCCTGCAGGTTTTGTTGGGACAGGAGGCTCCAAAAGACAGATATTACCATCGGAATCTGTTGGGACCAACAAAAAACCCAACCCAAAGTAAAATAAATGGAAATATCAAAAATAGCCTATATAAGAAATAACACATATGTAAACCTCTTACATTTTATGAAGGCCCTTGGATCTTCGGGAGTGACTGGCTCTGAAGTCCCTCCAGGAATTCCCCCAGCCAAAAATGCTGCTGCACTGCTAGACACTGGGATGCTATATTTAGTTATTTAATATGTCAAATATTTGTAAATTCAGGTAGCCTACACCCATGATATGCTCAAACCTTACCTGATTGAATTATGTTCTTATATTTAATTTTCAGCTGCTACCATGTTCTTTTAATACCTGCAGGATTGCACCCATGAAAATTAAAATTAGGTTGAATTCCAGTTTCACCTCTGATATTATAACAGTTGGGTAAGTTACTCTAAAATAGTTATTAATTACTAACTACAAATGACATCTTCAACCGTGTAATTAGATTCATGTAATAATGACTATCTTTAGAAAGTATTGGTCTACTTATTAATAAATCCCATATCAACCTCAACCACTTGAACAATACAAGGAGAGACAAGAAACTGCACTTTTAATGCTTTCAAATAAACAATATACAATTGCATGGATTATTCTTGAATTGACCAAAGTGTGTAGAGGGAGAAGGTTACCTAAAAAATATACCTTTTAAAAATGTATGTTAAATATACAGAATTGTTCTATAGTCTAATGCAATTACATCAGATTTTACTTCAAATTACAGAAGAATTAAGAGTAATCCCTTTAATTAAATGACAGTATTTAGATGACTTGGTAATTAATTACACCCAACACTGTATAACTAATTAAAATGTAAACATACGCATTGACTCGAGCAACTATTTTCTCCCTAGCTAACTCTAGTTGTCCTTCGCTGCTGCAGCCGATATTTAAAAAATAATAATATGTCTTCTTACGCTTGCAGAAGCTGGTGAGAAATATGCAGACCTCTTTTTGTCTGGCGCTGTTACCATGGTGACTCATAATATCTGCACTCCATTGATAATGGCTTTTTATAGTGGTGGTGCACGCGCTTAACTCAGAGTCAGTCAACTCAGAGTTGATTGAACTAACTAATTTCCGCTGTTCTGTAACCGAAAACTCAAGAGTTTCCCATCTCAGGGTAAGTCAACTCAGTTGAACCTCCTTTCTGAAACAGGCCCCAGGGGCCCGTTCTTCGTACGTCGCTAACTCAGTTAGCTGGATTTGATTGTTGGAGATTTGGCATGATCTTGGATTGTTTGGTTCTTCGACGCTCATCCTGGACTTGCTGTCATAGCAACAGGTGCCCAAGCTTAAACCTGCTCGGGAGCAGGCTTATTTCATGTTAACAGGATTAGATCCCGGCTTTATAAGCGGAGGTGATACGGGAAGTCTTTCGCAGCCATGTCTTGTCCGTTTTTACGACAAGAACCTGTCGCTGAAGGTGGTCTCACGCTGCACAATCCACTGCCGCTTTCTGAGCATGCAGCCTGACATCAAACAATTCACCATTTACCTTGGAGAAGCGAGTCCAGAATATATCAAATAATACAAAAAGTAATGTAATCAAAAAGTATGCAGTTGACTGATTAAAAATATCTTAGATGGTGTGTGACTCCATGTCCTACATCACAAATGTGGAAGCAAAATGGCCTGGTTCTGTGCATGACTCCAGGATTTTCAGAGAGTCACATTTATGCACATTATTTGAACGTGGTAAGGAAATATTTAATATCAAGCTCACTGTATTACATACATTTATTCTGAGCCTAACAAAACTGCATTTTTCCAGGTGCTTACGACGGGATCCTGCTTGGTGACAGGGGCTATACCTGCAGGCAGTATTTCATGACTCCATTCCCTGACCCAAACCCCGGACCACAAACCCGTTTCAATGCAGCTCTAGCCAGGACAAGGGCACGCATTGAAATGACCTTTGGGCAACTAAAGGAAAGATTTCAGTGTCTGAGGGTTGCACCTGACAGGGCCTGTGACATTATTGTTGCATGTGCCATACTCCACAACAGTGCCACCATCAGAAAGGAGAGGACCCCTGTGGTGGAGGTGCAGCCTGATGATGACCTCCAGCCAGTGCACTTGGACCAACCTAGTGGCAGAGCTGCACGGGACAGAATTGTGGAACACCAATTTTTTTTTTTTTTTTTTTTAAACAAAAACCTTCATTAAATGAATAGAAGACAAGACAACATGCTTAGTTCCTTGAGTTTTATTTCAATTATTCTTTGTCAAGAAAAGCCAATGATGGTCATCTTTTGCCTGCAATAAGATATATTGTTATCCAAGGTCAGCAATAGTACTCTGTGTGAAATAGTGTATTTAGCACTTACTCTGAAGTTCCTTTTGAAGCAACTCAATCTCTAGTGCCAGTTTTTTCTTCTTTAAGGTGTCAAGTTCTATTTCTCCCCTTCATTTTTCTGTTTTTTCAGGTCAAAATACAAAATTTTCTGTTGTAGATTCCGTTTATATACGGATATCACCCTGTGCCATGTTTGGATAAAAAGAATAAAAAAATAAAAAAACATAAAAAAGAACTGTCAACACAAGCCTCATGCAACAAAAATAAAAAGTACAAGTAGCTTACTACACTGCCCACCTCTGTATCACTTTGTGCAGTAGGCCTTTCCTCCTGCAACTCATATTGCAGTCAGAAATAATAATATGTACACAAGTTACTATAAATTAAGTAAAGTTATTTATGCACTTACAAGTACTTCCTCCAAAGGACAGTCATCTGAGAGGGTTTCTTCACTGTCCTGTGCAATGGAAACAAATGGGCATTACAAAGTGTTGCACTTTCTTCCCTTTTGATGTAAAGTTAGAAAAAGTCCACTTACTGCACATATTTCAGCCACTACTTTCTTGGGAACAGGTACAAGTGTTGGTGTATTATGTAAAACTGCACAAAAGAGGAAACACAATGGCATTACAATGAACTACACTATATGAACAAATGTGATCAGTAACTCATGGCAAAATATTCTTACATTAAGTTCAGCAGTTTTCACCTTCACAAGTCAAAGCAATTGATCACTACTCAATATTTAACAGCTGAAATTACTGTACCAGCCATTTGGATTATATAGGCCTACTTAATTTAATGCGGCAAAAAAAAAAGATATATTTTACAGTGTAGCAAGATCATTTAAAGCTCATTTACCAGTAATGAAGGTGTTGCTGCTACTGGTTCCTGGCTGTTGGTCTGAGGAAGAGCTGCCCCCAGGGATGCCCTCCACAATGGGTCGGTTCACATTTAACCCCAGGGCCAGCTCTACTGCTGGGGTATAATGTGGTATAATGTGAGGGAGCAGGACCACCACCTGTTTTTTTTTTTTCAGCTCAGCCTTTTTCTTGGTTGCTGTTATAAACAGACAAACACATTTAACGGTGCTTTTCTTTTGTAAAAGAGACAAAGAACAGTAGAAGTAGAAAAGATTACCATTTTGAAGAATATTCTTGTACTTCCCTTTTACTTGTTCCCATGTTCTAGTGCAGTGTTCTTCAACCCTGCTCCCGGAGGACCCCCAACACTGCTGGTTTTCTTTGTCTCCCTAATCAAACACACCGGATTCAATTCATCAACTCATTATCACATGGGTTAATGAGCTGATGAGTTGAATCAGGTGTGTTTGATTAGGGAGACAAAGAAAACGTGCAGTGTTGGGGGTCCTCCAGGAGCAGGGTTGAAGAACACTGTTCTAGTGGGTCCTGAGGTGGCTCTGACATTAAGCAATTATGAAATGATTAAAATACAAGAATATACACTGTAATAAGTGATATAACCATAACATGGAACACTTACGCATTTCATTTGTCTGCTACTTTTTGCCAGCCCTCTCTCCTGGCTTTTGCACACTTTGAGGTGTTCCCTGGCGTTTTAATTAAGGTTTCATATTCTGCATAACCTTCAATAACTCTTGCTCTGCTGCGGAGAAAAACTGTGCGCGCTCTTTGGCCATGGTGAGCAGCCAATAGACACAGGAGACATTTTCTTTTGCTCTCAACGAAGGCGGTCGCATTTTCTTACCCTCCTCTCCCTTATCTCCCCTGCTTTGCTTCTCTCGTCTCGTCTAGTCTACTTGTACTCTGAGAGACTCTCTCCGCACTGTTCTCCAAACTAAGAAATTATGGATTTGATCAACTGGTCTCTCAACGCAATTGACACCATCTTCTCGACGAGAAGCTTGGGTTCGGGGGAACCTGACTGCCCTGCCGGAACGTTCGCAGCTGGCTACACGATGGACGCGTGGGAGAGGTGGCGGGTCGTGTGTCTGGCGGCTCTTTCCGTGGAGGACATTGAAGACATCTACCTATTCGGAACCATGATAACAGGTTTTCTGCTGTTTGGATTAGGCATTGCCCTGGTTTATCGAGGAATTAAGAAGACGGTGACAGCTGTCCAAAACCCCATAAGGCTGCCCGTTATGATTGAAGCAGTGGGCAGAGCTGTCAGCACTCAGACTGTGACTTTGGTGACTTTGAACCAAAATATGGATAACATCTTGGAGAAGCTTACAGCTTTGCAAAGGCAAATGGATCGTTTCGGAGACCAAAATGGACCAGGGGCTGCGTAAATTGGAATGCAGCTACTCGTCCCAAGACCAAACAACCCCAATCTTATCTGCTTTCGGCCCCCCTCAACCAGCACTGGCCTTGGCCGAGGCTGCTGCTGGAACTACAACTCCCCCCGTGGAGCACTGCAGCGTGACGCTCTTGCGTTCCTTCCCCCACTCCCCACTGACACCTGCTGATTGTTGACTCTGTCTGGGACCTGATCAAGGCTGTCTCCATAGCAATTGCTGTGTCGCAATGACATCCTGCGGACTGAGGCTAGATTAGGATGCCAGACGCAGCGGCTTTCCAGGCCTACACATACACGCACTACATATATACAGATATGCAATCACCACCCCATACCCCCATCCCTCGCCTTCGACGCTACATACCACCAGTCTGGCAGGCGGGTCCGACCAGCGCCGAAGAATGGCTGCAGGAACCGGATGGCTGCTTGTTTGTGCTGGGTTACCTCCATCCCCAACTACCCTCCCTTGTTGCAAGTCTTGTGTGTTCATGTTGTGTACTGATTATGTGCCAATGTTGCTGAGGTGTTTTTTACTGTTCCCAAACTGGACTCCTTACAGGAGCGTAGTCTGGGGGTGGCCTTTTTTTTCTCCTCACCTCTCCTCATGTTATGCTGTATTCTTTCCTAAAATGCTCTGTCTTCCTGTCCTGTCTACCCCCTTGTCATATTGTATGTATGTTTGTATGGACAGGTTGATGGCGGAATTTCGCTGGTACTTGTGACTAGTGACCAATAAAGCTATTCATTCAATTCAATTCAATTCAATTCAATAGCAGCGTTGCTGATCAATGTTTCTACTATCGATACATATCCCCTTTTAAACCAGCGCATGAACGCGCAGTTATCTCAGATAACTCAATCCAGCTATACTAATCATAACTGGCAGGTGTGTTCGAAGAAACGAATTAGTCAGATCATGATTAGGCCGATGATATCACCTTGGATGTCTCATAATTTGATCTTGGATGTTTCAAGCAACGTACGAAGAACGGGCCCCAGTTGCTATGACAGCAAGTCCAGGATGAGCGTCGAAGAACTCAGTTAGCTGGATTTGATTGTTGGCGATTTGGCATGATCTTGGATTGTTTGGGTCTTCGACGCTCATCCTGGACTTGCTGTCATAGCAACTGGGGCCCGTTCTTCGTACGTTGCTTAAAACATCTGAGATCAAACGAGACATCCAAGATGATATCATCGTGCTAATCATGATCTGACTAATTTGGTTCTTCGAACACACCTGCCGGATATGATTAGTATAGCTGGATTGAGTTAGTGAGATAATTGCGCGTTCACGCGCTGGTTTAAAAGGGGATATGTATCGATAGTAGAAACATTGATCAGCAACGCTGCTATTGGCTGCTCACCATGGCCAAAGAGCGCGCTCAGTTTTTCAACGCAGCAGAGCAGGAATTTTTACTGGAAGGGTATGCAGAGTTTGAAAAATATAATTAAAACGCCAGGGAACACTGGGAATCAAAGTGTGCAAAAGCCAGGAGAGAGGGCTGGCAAAAAGTAACAGACAAATTAAATACGTAAGTGTTCCATGTTATGGTTATATCACTTATTACAGTATATATTCTTGTATTTGAATAATTTCATAATTGCTTAATGTCAGAGCCACCTCAGGACCCACTAGAACATGGGAACAAGTAAAAGTGAAGTACAAGAATATTCTTCAAACTGGTAATCTTTTCTACTTCTACTGATTAGTCTCTTTTAGCAAAGACATTTTAAATGATGTGTCTGTTTGTCTGTTTATGGTTATCTGCAACCAAGGAAAAGGCGGAGCAGAAAAAAACAGGTGGTGGTCCTGCACCCCCACGTTATACCCCGGCAGAAGAGCTGGCCCTTGGGCTAAATGAGAACCGACCCATTGTGGAGGGCATTCCTGGGGGCAGCTCTTCCTTAAGGCCTATTTATACTTCTGCGTCGGACCTACGCCGGAGCCTCTACGCTGTAGGCAACGCGTTGGTTTTAATTTATACTTCTGCGTCGTTGTCCGCGTTGACGCGCAATTACTCATGCAGAGGGACCATGTGAAACCCGAGGGAGGGGTTCTAGCAGACCAATCACAGCGCTTGCGTCCGCGTAGAATTGACGCGTTGTTACATTTTTGGAGAGGTGCGCATCAGGGTACGCCAAAGGGTACGCGCGCTAAGCACAGCCTACGACGTAGCTACGGCGTAAGTTCGACGCAGAAGTATAAATAGGCCTTTAGACCTAAAGCCAGGGACCAGTAACAGCAACACCTTAATTACAGGTAAATGAGTTTTAAATCATCTTGCTACACTGTAAATAATTTGTTGCTGCATTAAATTAAGTATGTCTATAATCCAAATGGCTGGTACAGTATCAGCTCCGCTTATGAAGCCGGGATCTAATCCTGTTAACATGAAATAAGCTTGCGCACCTGTTGCTATGACAGCAAGTCCAGGAGGAGCGTCGAAGAACCAAACAATCCCAGATCATGCCAAATCGCCAATAATCAAATCCAGCTAACTGAGTTAGCGACGTACGAAGAACGGGCCCCAGGTGCGCAAGCTTAAACCTGCTCGGGAGCAGGCTTATTTCATGTTAACAGGATTAGACTGCGGCTTCATAAGCGGAGCTGATAGGGGAAGTCCAGCGCTTATGAAGCCGGGATCTAATCCTGTTAACATGAAATAAGCTTGCGCACCTGTTGCTATGACAGCAAGTCCAGGATGAGCGTCGAAGAACCAAACAATCCCAGATCATGCCAAATCGTGGCATTTAAGCCACTTAAAGGAGCTGTATGTAGTTTTCAGCGGCCTCTAGCGGTGATGTTTCAGATTGCAACCAATAAGTTGACAAGCGCGTGCTCTTGCGCGTGCTCGAATTTATGAGCGAGCACTGTGGATACCGGCCAGACTGAGACGCGTCACGCAACACACCAGAGAGAGCATCCCACAACATGCTAGAAACTCAGGTAAACTCCCACTGCAACGTTACAATAATAGGCTACTTTTATCAGCTTGACGTTGAACTAATGCTCCATGCTCGTACCATGATAAGAATGGAACCCTATCAACCGTGCCGAATTTTGCCACTGCAAGCACTGCTTCACATTTTCTTCAGGAAATGTATACATTCTAGGTTTGTAGATAAGGTCTCTCCATGATTCAAACGCCCTGCCGATGTTGATCCGTGTTTTTTCACCCGAAGTTCATCCGATTCACGTCTGGCCTTTAATACGAGCTTCAGCAGAAAGAAAAAAACGTTTTATTGTTTTTTTTATCAATATGTGGAGTTTGTGTTGGAGTCTGTGTTGTGCTGGGAGCAGGTCGTTTCTTAGTGTTATCAGACATGTCATAAGTTGCATAAGTCATAAGTCCATGTCATAAGTTGCAGTGTCGTCGCTGTTGAGTGCAAAATCAGTAGGCTAGACGAGGCGAGAGGCTCGGGAGCGCTCCGCGCATGCAGGTGATGTCACTGGATTTCGCGGTAAATCCGACCCGGCACCTTCACATAAACATAAGAATACTTGCTTTCAGAGGTAATAGCAAAACCCGAAAAGTGGATCATTTTAATGTGATATTACAACCCCTTCACCCACAGGCAATAAAAAAAGGATTCGTTTTAGTAGAAAAGCTACATACAGCACCTTTAAGACCCAATGTTGTAAAGCAGTTTTTTTTTTAAGCAGTTTTTTTTTAGGCTATCATAATTTTTTATGAAGATCATGCATTCATGACCATGCCGATTACAGTATATGTTACTCAGGCTTCACTAACGTGATTGGTACCATAGACTATAGGCTAGACCAGGGGTCGGCAACCTAAGGCACGCGTGCCAAATGCGACTCTGATACTTTCCAGACAAGTTACATACTCTCCTGTCACTTGTTTCAAGAGCTTCACTTGGTCAAAAACCAAGTGATAACCTGTACAATGTAAAATTGTCAACATCAAATTATGTACTACATATTACAGCATTGTTTCAATACAAGACATACCAATGGACTCGCGCAGCTTTCTGTCTTCTTTGGGCACCAGATGTTCCTTCCTCACCCGAAACAAAGGACTTATTCGATTAGCTTGCGTTGATATAAGGACTGGTCTTCCTTCTCTGCTGTAAAACAAGAAAGTCTCGACTTACTCTATGTGCAATTACTATTGTTCTTGAAACATAAATTAAGACAGTTATAAATAAGTTAATTTACCATACGATTCAAGTCAAGTCAAGTCAAGTCAAGTTTATTTGTATAGCGCTTTTCACAATACAGATTGTATCAAAGCAGCTTCACAGTATTAAATTAAAATAATACAACAATGTTTGTTTCAAGAGGAATTTATTGATTGATAAAATTAAATTAAATATCCCCAAAATATCCCCAACTGAGCAAGGCAAAGGCAACAGTGGCAAGGAACCGAAAAACTCCATCAAGTGACCTAATGGTGTCCTAAAACTCCATCAGGTGACCTAATGGAGAAAAAAAACCTTGGGAGAACCCAGGCTCAGTCGGGGGCCAGTTCTCCTCTGGCATTTATGAGCTACAGGCCGGATTGTAGTTTGAACTGTAGGATTATATGAATGCCTGGCTGAAGAGATGCGACTTTAATCTAGTTTTAAACTGGGAGAGCGAGTCTGAGCAACGAACAGTATCAGGAAGACTATTCCAGAGTTTTGGAGCCAAATGTGAAAATGCTCTCCCTCCTTTGGTGGTTCTGGATATCCTAGGTATGACCAAAAGCCTTGAATTTAGTGATCTTAAAGAGCGCGATGGATTATAGGGGCGATAGAAGATCCGTTAAATAGACTGGAGCTAAGCCGTTTAGAGCTTTATAAGTCAGTAGCAATACCTTATAATTAATACGGAACTTTATACGGTTCCCTGCTCAGCTCAGCTACCGTTCGGACGCTCTTGCTTACTGCTCCGCACTTTGCTCTATCGCTTTTATATTTTATCTTCTATATTTTTTTATTTTAGCTCCTTTTATCACCTAATTTTAACTTCAGCAAATCAGCACAGTGCTCAAACGACAAAGTTTGGATTACCACAAAAACGCAGAATTCTTCTACCCGACCAGCTTACATTCCGGGGAAAGGAAAACACAACTGCCTACAAGGATAAGAGAGAAAATGCCTCTTCTGGAATCTACTTGCTGCACTAACTGCCACAGACTTTTACAAAGGATTGCAGTTCTTGAAACAAAGTTATTTACGGGACCACCAAACCAGACGGAACACACAACAGAGCTTCGTCATGGACGCCCTCAGCATATAGCCGGTGAGTCCCATGAAACTAGTGCTCCTCGACAGGTAGAGAAACAAGCCGATCGACTTACAAATCGATGGCACAAACAGGGAGCGAGACCCAAAGGCACTCGAGACATCAGATTGTCACGAGCCCCACATATTGCCGCAGTAGCATCCTCTACCCCAGATACAGCTCTGACAAGGACTGCAAACACTGGTCTCCTGCAAACACCTATACATCTTGAGAACAGATTTGAAGTACTAATGAATGTAAATGAGGAATCCCCAAACGTGATGAATGTGATCGAACACAGACTGTATCAGCCAGTAGCTAACACTGATGCTAACTGGCGCTCAAGGTCGAGCAGACAGCGGCACTCAGCTCAGAGCGCAGCCGAGCCCAGGACTCTGATAGTGGGGGACTCCATAATCAGAAACATTAGCAGCAGGGATACAACTACGTGCTGCCTTCCACAAGCAACAACTTCTGATGTAAACAGGGAACTTCAAAACATTCTGATGAAATATAAGACTGCAAATCGACTCATAATTCATGTGGGGAAGAATGATATTCATAAAGAGCAGTCAGAACTCCTAAAGAAGGATTTCAATGAACTTTTTGAAACACTTAAAAGACTGAAAGTTCAAACATTCATCAGTGGACCACTCCCAGCAAGAGGAACAAACAGGTTTTCTCGGCTGCTTGGGATAAATACATGGCTGCAAAAAACCTGCAATATAAAAGGAGTAAACTTCATTGACAACTTCAATCTTTTCTGGAGTCAGAGACAACTATTTAATCGGGATGGCCATCACCCAAACAAACTTGGTTCAAGAGTGTTAAAGGACAATATCGACTTCTCCCTCAATCATCCTTCTGCAGTGTGTGTCAATCTGAACGACACACACACACCTGGAAACAGTATGAATGAACACGGGACTTCACTTCAGCAGCAAAATGGACATGCGATTGACATATCACACAAGGACAATGATAACACCACTGAGCCACAACAACCTCTGCTCACGGACACAATCTCAGCTGAGCCCTGCCCACAGAGCTCACCACAGACAGACATATTAGAACTGCTCCAAGATTCAGCACCCAAGGACGACTTCCTGGAAAACAGCCAGGGAAGCCAGGACAGCATATCCCAGCCTCCGATAACACCTGAGCAGCAGCCCCTTTCACCAGATACTTTCTCACTCTCGCCAGCAACTCCACTTCTGTGCTTCTCACAGAAAATGGAAGAATTGGTGCATGCTGGAACCAGACTATCCCACTCTTTTGCTGCAAGCCCCCAGATACCAACCAAAAAACGTCAGGCACCTCAAACACCGAAGCCTGCGCGCCGAGCTCGCCCGCCCCCTCCTGTGAGAGCTCTTCGGCCTCTTCGGCCAAAACGCCAGGGCCCACACCCTCCTCCATCTGCCCGAGGTGAACCAAAAACAACTGATACCAACTCTCAGTGAAATGTTTTGGGTTCCTGCTACGATAACAGTAACTTTCTCAAATGTTTACAGAACAAGCGGGAACCCAGTGTGCCTGTATCTTTCTCTATTGCTGTTCTATTACAAGATAGAAAGTCTAAGGCCTTCAATAGCCGTATAGCAAACCCAACTAATCTGGTGCCAATTACATGTCAAACTAAGATTGCTGTGGGGACAAAAAGTAAGACTGTTAAGTTAGCACTTTTAAACATTCGCTCACTTAAAAATAAATCACTTCTAGTCAACGACTTAATAACCACAAACAACCTGGACTTTATGTTTCTAAATGAAACCTGGCTAGAAGACAGCTGCAGTGCAACAATCCTCAATGAAACATCCCCTCCTAACTTTACTTTTATGAGTGTCTGCAGAGCTGTTAAGAGAGGTGGGGGTCTAGCTGCTCTTTTTAAAGATATCTATCAATGTAAGCAAATATCATTTGGGAATTACCCGTCTTTCGAATATCTGGGTACTGTGTTAAAAGGTGCTCCTCGCATTTTACTTATCATTATTTACAGGCCTCCAAAATATTCTCCAGCCTTTGCTGAGGACTTTACAGAACTGTTATCAACAATTTCCTCAGAGTTTGACTGTTTTGCCATTGCTGGAGATTTTAACATACACATAGATAATGCAGAAAACAATATGGCAAAAGAAATCAAAACTGTTTTAAAAACTTTTGATCTGACTCAGCATGTACATGGACCCACACACAATCATGGACACACTCTAGATTTACTTATCAGTAAGGGTCTAAACATCTCATCGATTGTTATTAAGGATGTAGCACTGTCTGATCATTTCTGTATTTTCTTTGATATATTGATCTCTCCTGCCACTGAAGCTAGATCTGTGTCTGTCAAGAAGAGATGCTTAAATGAGAACACTAGTGTACTATTTATGAAGGCTATATCCTTAACACCAAGCATATCTGCTGACTCTGTTGATTTTCTCCTTGATTCTTTTAACTCAAAAGTTAAAAATATAATTGATGATATTGCTCCTGTTAAAGTCAGGAAGAAGAGTGGCAGAGAAAAAGCACCTTGGAGAAACTCAACAGCAGTGCAAAATATGAAAAGACAATGCAGAAAAGCAGAGCGCATGTGGCGGAAGACAAAACTTGTAGTCCATTATAACATCTACAAAGACAGCCTTCATGCTTTCAATATGGAACTAGGCAAAGCTAGACAGACTTTCTTCTCAAATATTATAAACAGCAATTTAAACAACACACGCACTCTTTTTGCTACTGTAGAGAGACTGACAAACCCCCCAAGCCAGATTCCCAGTGAAATGCTCTCAGACAACAAGTGCAGTGAGTTTGCTTCTTTCTTCTCTGAGAAAATCAATAATATCAGAAAGGTGATCGGCACATCCTTGAGTTGCACTGAGGTCAGACAGATCAGACCACCTGAGAAAGTAGTTACTATGTCTGACTTCAAAGAAATTGATGGCAAAATTTTGGAAGAAACCGTACAACACCTTAAAACATCAACATGCGCCCTTGACACACTTCCCACATCTTTTTTCAAAAGTGTGCTAAACAGTTTAGAAGCAGATCTTCTAGAAGTGGTAAATGCCTCACTTCTCTCTGGGAGTTTTCCAAACTCCCTGAAAACTGCAGTTGTCAAGCCCCTCCTGAAAAAGAGCAATCTGGATAAGACCATGTTAAGCAACTATAGACCGATCTCAAATCTTCCTTTCATAGGCAAGCTCATTGAAAAAGTTATCTTCAATCAGCTGAACAAATTCTTAAGCTCGAATGGATACTTTGACAATTTTCAATCTGGTTTCCGACCGCATCACAGCACAGAGACAGCGCTCATAAAGATAATAAACGATATTCGCTTAAATACTGATTCAGGAAAATTATCAGTGCTGGTACTACTCGACCTCAGTGCTGCATTTGACACTGTCGATCATAACATACTTCTTGACAGGCTGGAAAACTGGGTGGGGCTTTCTGGGATAGTCCTAAAATGGTTCAGGTCATACTTAGATGGGAGAGGTTATTATGTGAGTATAGGAGACCATAAGTCTGAGTGGACATCCATGACATGCGGAGTCCCTCAAGGCTCAATTCTTGCGCCACTCCTGTTCAACCTGTATATGCTCCCAATGAGCCAAATAATGAGAAATAACCAAATTGCTTACCACAGCTATGCAGACGACACACAGCTGTACTTAGCCCTATCGCCTAATGATTACAGCCCCATTGACTCCTTGTGCCGATGCATTGACGAAGTCAACAGTTGGATGTGTCAAAACTTTCTTCAATTAAACAAAGACAAAACTGAAGTTATTGCGTTTGGAAACAAAGATGAAGTTCTCAAAGTGAACGCATACCTTCACTCTAGGGGTCAAACAACTAAACATCAAGTCAGGAATCTTGGTGTGACACTAGAGTCAGACCTTAGTTTCAGTAGTCATGTCAAAGCCATAACTAAATCAGCATACTATCATCTGAAAAATATTGCAAGAATTAGATGCTTTGTTTCCAGACAAGACTTAGAGAAACTTGTGCATGCTTTCATCACCAGCAGGGTGGATTATTGTAATGGACTCCTCACTGGCCTTCCCAAAAAGACCATAAGACAGTTGCAGCTCATACAGAACGCTGCCGCCAGGATTCTGAGCAGAACCAGAAAATATGAACATATCACACCAGTCATCAGGTCTTTACACTGGCTCCCAGTTAGATTTAGGATTGATTTTAAAGTATTATTACTGGTATATAAATCATTCAATGGCCTAGGACCTAAATACATTGCAGATATGCTCACTGAATATAAACCCAACAGATCACTCAGATCATTAGGTTCATATCAGCTAGAAATACCAAGGGTTCACTCTAAGCATGGCAAGTCCGCTTTTAGCTATTATGCCAGCCGCAGCTGGAACCAGCTTCCAGAAGAGATCAGATGTGCTCCTACAGTAGTCACATTCAAATCCAGACTCAAAACACTTCTGTTTAGCTATGCATTTACTGAATGAGCACTGTGCCGCTGTTCGTCCGACTGTTTGTACTGTACTGTATTTTACTCTATTTTTCTAAACTGTTTTAACTATTCTTATTTCTTTTAATTATTAAAATTTCTCCTATGTCAGCAGGGCATTTAGCCCGTAACTGTAAATGCCCACTCAGAAGAAAGTGACGTGTATTAATGTGGGTTTGAAAGTAGAACAGTATTTAAATGACGATATTAAAGTTTTCGTCTGAGAAAGAATGTGAACGCAGTGCTAAAGAAAGTGAAAAGAACGTGTGAGTAAATGAGGGAGAAAAGAAAGTTAAAGGAAAATTGATAGATGGAAGTCGTATGAAGATTGAAGGTTAAAAGAAGGTTGAAAGATTTAAGTCTTAAGGGAATCCTTTGAAGGAAAGATCTATAATAATATTCTTTTAATTTTTTTTTTTTTAAAGTACTGTATTTTATTTTATTTTTCTAAACTGTTTTAATTATTCTTATTTCTTTTCATTATTTTAATTTCTTCTATGTAAAGCACTTTGAATTGCCATTTTGTATGAAATGTGCTATATAAATAAACTTGCCTTGCCTTGCCTTGCCTTTATAGGTAACCAATGCAGTGATGATAAAATCGCTGTTATATGATCATATTTTCTTGATCTCGTAAGAACTCTAGCGGCGGCGATTCAGGAGAGAGCATTTGATGAGTAAATACCGATTTCAATATTCTAGAAACTTTACCTGGGAAGGGCTGATCCCGGCAAGATTCGCTGCGACTCACTAGTAGCTCTTGTGAGGGTTGGCTCTTAAAAGAGCTGTTGAGTTTGATATTGTAGAGCTTTAAAAAAAAAAAAAGGACCAAGTAATCCTGCAAGACGGAAAGGAAGGTAATTTTAATACATTACTTGCAAATAGTCAGTTTATGTATAACTGTAGGATATTTTTTTCTGTAAAGAGTGTTGAATAATTCAATTTTAAAAGCATTTTTATATTATAAGTTCACTGATATGTGGGGGCATTTCTATGAATAAAAGTACGTCTTTAATAGCAAGCAATAATCATGTGAAAATGATTTACATGCAAACGGGACAGTTATCAGCAGTGTAACTGTTCTGATTATGACAAAATAATCGAGTATCTGATGTCATGTGACAAGTAAGATAAGCTTTTCCACCCCTGCAAACAGAGGTAGGTTATGAGGTGTGGAGAGACGTCATGTATCACTGGAACATAAACAGACGGGGACCAATTTGTAATAATTGTAATTAGTGGTGCACGACATATCGGCCGCCGATATAATATCGGCCGATATGGTCATTTTTTTACACATCGGTATCGTTCCGATGTCAAAATATGGCCGATGTGAACAGGCCGACATTTGACGTGTGAAGTTGAAGATGAAGTTGACGATGCTGACTCGATCTTAGCAGTAGTGAATGTGCCTGAGATAAATACACATTTCATACAGATGACATAAGCAGAGAACAGTCTGTTTTCTTTCGTTTTGAATTGTTCTGTTTAAAAATAGACATTTCAAGCTTTCTATATATGTCTCCGGTCTGTGAGGCAGGTAGATTTCGGTTCATTGATGAGACGCGCTCCAGGTTCACGCGCCCTCGCCTCCGTGTCCTGATTAAATATTTTCTACTATATTTACTTCTTATTTAATTCAATCCAGGCAATTGGTTGGTGAAACATTTATCAAAATTAAGATACAATTAATACAAAACGAAATTAAATTTAAAGACAGGCTTTTTGTGCTTTCTGTTTGAGGTCTCTGTGAAAGTTTTAAAGCAGTCTTAGTGGCGCTTTCAGAGCGCTCACGTCAACTGTCCCGTCCGTAACATTGTTAACGCAGTCCAGTGCGACTTATGTTTTTTTCCTCTTCATGACACATTTTTGACTGATCGTTTTTTGACTCGTAGATATTTGAATATATTGCTTGATATTTGATACCCGTTCGAATTAGATTTTTCTCAAAAGTGACAGCACGTGTGATTTGTGGATTACTGATAAGCGCGAGTGGAGAAACAGGCGTTTATTGATTCATTCTCAGTGTTGAGAAACGTATAGCCTTCATGTGTTACGTTATTGTATTAATAATAACTAAAGTAGCCTACCTAATTATGTTACATATTTATTTTGTATGAAAACTAGCGCGTTTGTTACTTGTGGATTAAAAAGTAGGCTACCGTTGTATCAGTGCTGCGTGAGCTCTCTCTCTCACAAACACGGACGCGTGCACACACAGAGAGAGAAGATAATTGTAAATTGTCAACTGTTTTCTATAAATATATTTGTATTGGCTAACATTTATTCAGTTAATGAGTGTCCTGTTTAAAATGTGCAATGTTCAAACGCAAAGACAGCACGTCACAAATAGAAGCCCTTTTCCCTGTGGTATTTTTTAGTATCATATCGAGGGCTTGGAACCAGAGGGGCGTAAGTGGCATTTTGAGCGAAAATGAGTTCTATATATCAAATTAAAGGTCTTGATGAGCTCTATCTAGTTGTGCCAAAAAGACGCATCAGAAATCAACTTGTATTGAATAAAGCAACAAAACAACAAAGACCTAACACAAAAGTTTGAGCATTGTTTGGAGCCAGAGGGGCGTATGTCCACTTACGCCCTTCTGGCTCTAAAAAATACATGTATGGCCTACACATTGTTTGGAGCCAGAAGGGCGCAAGTGGCATTTGACAAACTTTACAGGAGAGCCAAAACAAAATTTTGACCACGCTTCAATCAACTGTATTTATTAACCTTCAACCACAACATTGCAACCACATACATACTTATATGAGTAAGTTCTTAAGTGAACATATTATGGAATATTAACACGATGAACATATTCTAAAACCTTGCAAAATCTTGAAAATATGGCAAAAACATCAAATACGCCTTTTTGGCACCAAACATTTCCAATTCCTCTAAAGAAAAATAGGGCGTATCTGCTGATCAATGCAGAAATGATTGGTCAAAACATTGCACTCTAACTTCATAACTTTTCATTTTATTTAAAATACTGTATACATAGTCATTTAATTTCATCATTTCAAACTGTTTAACATTTCATTTCTAACCGTTTAATTTCAATTCTCATTTATGAGTTCACATTCATGTCAAACAGTTTAACATTTAATTTCAAACAGTTTAACATTTAAGTTCACACAGTTTAATTTCTCTTGTTTATTACACATTTCACTTTTTAGTTCACTTTAGTTGAACTAAAAAGTTCACTCACTGCCCACTGTCAGAGTGTTATAGAACTCTGCATAACAGTGAGGAATACTCCCATTGGTGCACAGGGTGAGTAGGTCTTTTTTCTTTAAGGCACTGATCACTGGAGGATTTTCATACAATGAGCTGGGGTGTGTGGTTCTGGTGCCTCTGGTGCCTCTTGTTGCCTGTTGTGCCACCGTCAGTTTTCGGAAGGTTGGGGCGGTGAAATCATACTTGAAGAAGATTGTTTTTGGTTCATCTTTCGTGTAGCGGAACCATTTAATCTTCTGCCAATGAACTGATTGTCCCTCCTCATCTTTTGTTCTGTTTTTGAGTATGTGGTTGGAGAGGGACTTGAAGTACAGAAAGTCCTTGTGTCCAAGTTCATGTACACTATGGGTCGTTCTTTCTTTCCATTCTCACAAGTGTGTAGTAGCCATCATGGATGGCTACTAGACATGGAGTGTGATAGTGTGCATGCTGCAGTGGAAACTGCAAGAAGAAAAGTTTCTATTTACTCCCATTTCTATTTACTCCCATACTTCTATTTACTGATGGCTACTACACACTTGTGAGAATGGCAAGAAGGAACGACCCATACAGTGTACATGAACTTGAACACAAGGACTTTCTGGACTTCAAGTCCCTCTCCAACCACATACTCAAAAACAGAACAAAAGATGAGGAGGGACAATCAGTTCATTGGCAGAAGATTAAATGGTTCCGCTACACGAAAGATGAACCAAAAACAATCTTCTTCAAGTATGATTTCACCGCCCCAACCTTCCGAAAACTGACGGTGGCACAACAGGCAACAAGAGGCACCAGAACCACACACCCCAGCTCATTGTATGAAAATCCTCCAGTGATCAGTGCCTTAAAGAAAAAAGACCTACTCACCCTGTGCACCAATGGGAGTATTCCTCACTGTTATGCAGAGTTCTATAACACTCTGACAGTGGGCAGTGAGTGAACTTTTTAGTTCAACTAAAGTGAACTAAAAAGTGAAATGTGTAATAAACAAGAGAAATTAAACTGTGTGAACTTAAATGTTAAACTGTTTGAAATTAAATGTTAAACTGTTTGACATGAATGTGAACTCATAAATGAGAATTGAAATTAAACGGTTAGAAATGAAATGTTAAACAGTTTGAAATGATGAAATTAAATGACTATGTATACAGTATTTTAAATAAAATGAAAAGTTATGAAGTTAGAGTGTTTTTAACCAATGTTTTGACCAATCATTTCTGCATTGATCAGCAGATACGCCCTATTTTTCTTTAGAAGAATTGGAAATGTTTGGTGCCAAAAAGGCGTATTTGATGTAGTGTTGCTTTCGTCAACGAAAATTATGACGAAATATTGTCGTCAACGAACCGTTATCACCTGACGAAAACGAGACGAGACGCAACGTAAATGCTGGTCATGTGACGATGACTAAAATAAATGTATAATGCAATATCGTTGATGAATAAAAACGAGACTAAATGTGGTTTAACAAAATAAAAACTATGCTAAAATGTCTCTTCATTTTCGTTGACCAAAACGAGACTAGACGAAATGTTATAACGTCACGACGAATGAGAGAGTTGTGCGTGAACCCGTTTATATAGCTACTGTCTATGGCGTGAACCCATAGCTTTGTCGGCTTTAAATTCTGGTTTGCGATCTGTTCACCCGATTATCAGCAAATTTAACAATATTATTCCATTAAAATGTCTCATTGATATTTTTGACACATTCATAATCGTCACCCTCTGGTTACATGAACGCGTCACCACCGCATCAGCACAGAAAACATGGAGTTTATTTTAAAGAATAATCGCACAACCTATTCGATATTCTATAATTAAATAAACTAATCGAATATTCAAAAAACGTGACTCATCCCTGCATGGAATCTCTTTCTTTTCCCAAATCTTCACTCACGTCTCACCCATTTTCTAAGGGGATTATAAACGTTTCTTCATTGGTTCGCTTTTAATAAGGCCTATTATATTCGTATTCTTTACTGTGGTAAAGTAGAAAATGCTGTAGGACAGATAGCCTACATTTGTACTTGCATGTCAAATTCTACAGTTTGTGCTTGTTATAGACATGGTAAGGCGCGTCAAGTTTAGTTGTAAAGCGCGTTTCACACGCGCGGGTGATTTTTTGTTTCACTTTCTCTGGCAGCGCAATCTCAAACATAGCTTAAATATCTCGCCCTTGTGGAGGATAAAATTCGCTCTTCAGACCATTTTACATCAAGTTGAAAACATGAAGATATCAGAAAAGAGATCGATGGACTCTTTGTGTCCCACATCCCTCTCAAAGCGCATTGTGGTAGGCTATATCACGCGTCTTTGTGTGGAAATATAAAACGAGTTTTTATTTTTTATTTTTTTAAACAACCCCCCCAACCACCGCTGGTAGTTGGTCCATTACCAACAAACTGCCACCGACACAGCCCTAAATATAATAAGATAACCTTGTTTGAAATACTATATTGACTGGGTTAAATAGAATTGCATTACTAAATAAAATACAATTTTCATTGACTAAAACTAGACTAAAATGTCATCAGTTTTCGTCGACTAAAACTAGACTAAAATGTCATCAGTTTTCGTCGACTAAAACTAGACTAAAATGTCATCAGTTTTCGTCGACTAAAACTAGACTAGACTAAAAAGAGTATGAACATGACTAAAACTAATAAAAACTAAAACGACAGCTTGACACAAAGACTAGACTAAAACTAAAAGTAAAACAGGCCGCCAAAAACAACACTAATTTGATGTTTTTGCCATATTTTCAAGATTTTGCAAGGTTTTAGAATATGTTCATCGTGTTAATATTCCATAATATGTTCACTTAAGAACTTACTCATATAAGTATGTATGTGGTTGCAATGTTGTGGTTGAAGGTTAATAAATACAGTTGATTGAAGTGTGGTCATAATTTTGTTTTGGCTCTCCTGTAAAGTTTGTCAAATGCCACTTACGCCCCTCTGGTTCCAAGCCCTCGATATTTGGATATTGGAATAATAAATAAAGTAGCCTATCTTAATTTTACACAATGTTCCTGTTTTTTGTGTGTTTTTTTTTACTGTTTTCTAAGGGTTTCTTAATTTTAGACAAGTTGACCAGCACACATTACTGTATATGCAATGCAGTATAATGCATGTGTGTCGTATGTGACATATTTTGCACACAGGTAAAGGTGCCCAATATCAGTCATTTCTAAAGTAAAAAAAAAGTGTTTTGGAAAATAGCTCTTTATTTGATAATCATTAAAATTTGTTTTCTATACAGAGATATCGACATCGGCAAATATCGGTATCGGCCATAACAGCAATATTAATATCGGTTATCGGTATCGGCCTCAATTTTCACATCGGTGCATCACTAATTGTAATCAATACAATGCAATTAATATCAACTTTCTGACAGTGTGTGTACGAGTATACAAATATGTACGAGTATCGTATACGAATTTGACAACTTGTTAAATCTTGTGAATTATTAAGACTTTCAGACTATCTTCGTACTGATTGGGCTATGGGTTTTGCGAGAAAAGGTTTAAGAAACAACAAATGCTTGATAAAATGTTTGATTTAGGGTTCGAACCAACACATGTATATACCATTGCGAATATTTGCCTTTGCAGCTGTCTGTCTCCTCCGTTTACTTGTCCTCAAACAATAATAGTCCGAAAGGTCTTTTCAGCTGAAAAAAGAGAAAATAAAATATCATTATGTTGTTTTACATCATTCCTGTGGTAAAAGCATGGTAAGCGTTGTGGTTAATGTGCATTTACAGTAAGTATCACATTAAAACTACCAATAGTGTGGTAAAAGCATGGTAAGTTTTGTGATTACTGTCTTTTTACTACACTTACCACAGTAAAACTAATGTTAATGTGGTAAAAGCATGGTAAGTGTTGTTTGTACTGTGCTTCTACTACAAATACAACTTTGGAACTAATTGTACTACTTTTAATCTGATATGAATATGATGAACTGATTTAAGGTCTTTAGGCCTATGCTCACGTCATGTGACAGGCAGTGTAACTTAATCACCCTGTTTTGAATTAGAAAGCAATAAAACGCAAAGCCTCAGTGGAGATGACAGATATAATGCCGTGACTGAACGTGAGCTAATCTGATTAATATCGACAAACAGAAAATACATTATATATAACACATTATTCGGACAGCGTATTTACTACTTACCAACATCTGACACACGTGAACTGATGCCAAATATCGCGATGTGTTCGGAACGAGACTTCTTCAGGCTTCTAAGGGTTTGAAACTTGCTGGCCCAGAAAAATTCATTAAACACATCGTTAATATAGTCCAATTTAGTCATTTAATCAAAAATATCTTCATTTGTGTTCCGAAGATGAACGAAGGGGTTGGAACAACATGAGGGTGAGGAATTACTGACAGAATTTTCATTTTCAAACTTAATAATCGTGACCGCCAATAGCAGCGCTTACTGATCGTGACGTGGGCCAATAGCAAAGCAGAATCATTGTGGGAAATACCGACTGTATTAACGAATAAAGGTAGAATTTGTGTTCTTATCGTGTTTAACACATCTGTATTTGCCCGCGCGAGTATATCCAACTTCAAAAATCGCAGCTTGAATTCAATTTACAGTTACCGTCGAAGAGAAACATAGCTCCTATCTGCCCTATATAAATAACTGCCTGTACATTCTTTAGAATGTGGAGGGTAGGGCGATGAGGCTGCGAGCTACACCTATGAACCATTGAATCACTTTGCTGGCTGGTGCACCGGCTAATCGTGGTTGCCTTGATGCATTTGCTGATCTGGCCGGGTTGACACTCATCGGATGCCTTCCACAAATGGTTTTTTTGCACTTTTTTGCCTTGTTTCTTCATCATAATGACACAACAAAATCATTCAATCATTTCAAATATTTCAAATATTTACAATCTGTTCATTATTCTCTTTCGGAATGAAAGATGACATTTAAAAAAGGGTGCAGCTTGGTTTTTTTCTTTAAAAAAAAGAAACAAAAAAACACAAATGGCTGGATTTTCTTTTACAAATGTATTGTTGTCATCAAATAATAGTATTAGAAAATTGGACCACATTTCCCATCGGTTTTTCATTTGGAATATTTATTTATACGTTTATTGGATTTCATTTGACTGATCGCATCTTTACCCAGAAGTGCAAAGTCATAGATATATACACTAGACTGCGGCAGTTGATTGGAACGAATGCCTTACATATATATAAAGAAATAAATTACCAAAACTTGGCCACTAAATATTTAATATTCAATTATTTTAATGATCACAATTAAAGTTTTCATTTTATTAACTGAACAAGCGCAACATTCAGCATTCAATCAAATATTATAAAATATGTATTATTATTAATAATGTTATTTCAACATAATATCTCGTTATTTCGACATAATATGTGTGGGGGCAACAAGCAAGATGTGCATTTGTAAATCCGGTGACGCGTGCATTGATTTTTATTAATAATCTAGTGTTTTCTGACAGTGTCGACTCGGCTGCAAAGATGAAGTTGACGATCGCCGTATAGTGAACGCGCCTATAGAGAGAAATGCACATAATGGATTACATAATCAGAGAGTAGCCTTTTTCTTTTCGTTTGGAATTATTTCGTTTAAAGACATTTCAAGCTTTGTGTATTTGATGTATTTCTCATGTCTGTGTGTGAGGCATACAATGAGTTTCGTTAAGTTAGGATGAGATGCGCTCCAGTTAACGTGCAATGCAAGATTATCATTTTTTTATTATTATTTATTAAATCTTATTTATTAAAATTTATTAAAATTAAGATACAATTTATACAAAACGAAATTCACTTTAAAGAAAGCCTTTCTACAAAACAAAACTTAATGAAGTGGTCAAAATCATGTCTGATCCGCTCCATGTCTCTCGATATATTGTGCATCCTATCTTACTCGTGCTGTTCACTTTTCATAAATCAACATACATGGGGAAAAAAATAACATTATAACATTTTAACAAATATGAAAATAAATGCGCTTATTTAATGGCTACAACAGTATAGGCCTACAGACTCTCTATTTGTACAAATTGCTGCACATTCATTTAATTCTGAATTTTGCACACACAAGTTGATAGGCATTTGTTCAAATCAAGTTCATGATAATTGTGCGTGCATTTATTAATCATTATGATACTAAAATCATAACAAAGTAGGTTATGCTATGTACAAAAAAATCAGATGAGCCCAGAATATTCCAAACTGCCGTAGCCAAGGCGACATCTAGTGTATATAAACTTATTACACCGTCCTGCTAAGTCATAGGGTCCGTGCACTTTTTGATCATTTC
Organism: Leuciscus leuciscus; assembly: GCF_965113295.1. Taxonomy (NCBI): domain Eukaryota; kingdom Metazoa; phylum Chordata; class Actinopteri; order Cypriniformes; family Leuciscidae; genus Leuciscus; species Leuciscus leuciscus. The sequence goes on along the minus strand of NC_138726.1, from coordinate 9,390,992 downwards.
ATTTCCTGTTTAGAATGGAATAAGGAGAAATGAAAACCAGCTCGTTTATTCGTTTTTTTGGCTAGATTTTGGCTAGATTTTTCATTTTTCGTTTATGGGTTCGATATTTCATTTGCACACGTGGGCGGCGCTGAAACGCCCCTTTCATCTGATTGGTCAAACCGCTCCGCCTTCAGTAAGCTGTGAGCTTTTCTTTCTGTCAGGCAGAATAAGAGTCAGTAGGCTACGAGTGCGGCACTGACAAATGCCCTTTAATGAAATAATGTCTGAAACCACCACTCACTGTTAACTACACACACTATTTGATTTAGAAATATGTTGCTGGTCACGTAATTCGTGCTGCTGCGACTTGCAAGCAACCCCATTAATGTGAGCCACAGTATATGACAGATTATATTAGCATATTTCCCATTGATAAATACAGTGCAAATAGTTCCGTCTCTTTGGATAAAAGGGAAGTGGAAATAAAAATCAATAATAGGCTGAACTGTACCATGATAATATGTCCGTAACATTTACCACTCTAGTCTTTTATTTACATCAAAAGGCAGGTAGGCGTGTGTGACATATATAATAGAACTATATAATGGGCTATAAATAATTTTGAATAGAAATAAAGTTTATATTTTTTGAATTTAAGCATGTGTAGCCTACTCAGTTCACATGAAAAGAAAGAGACAGAAAAGAGAGAAGCCAGAATCAGTGAACGTAAATTAAATACTGACAAAATTACCAGGTTTGGGATTAATTGTTATTATTATTATGAGAAATTGACTCCGCCTAGAACTTTGATGCTTCACCAAACTCAGCTCAGACCCTCAGACTGGTCTAACTTGCTTCTAACTGGTCAGACTTTCCCAAAAAATCCATCGACTTGAGTTATCTGAGCAATGAAGGCCGTAATACTTAATGCTGTCCACTAGAGGGGGCGACAGGATAATAAGTGTTTTCTACTCTCTTTCCCTGTTTGCATCAGTTTAAATGACAAATAAATAAATGCATGAATTTCATTATGATAACAGGTTAAACGTCGTAATTAGCCAGCATAGGACGCAAATGAAAATACAATTTGATATTTGTGATATTTAAACTGTGTATTATTAATAAATATTGTTTCATATCTTGTTCATGCTTTATACATTTTAACCAGTGCTAATTTAAATAAAATGAATGAATAGAACTATATAATAATTAATTATAATATGGTAACTTTGGTCCAAAGTAATCTGTGATAAACAGTGTATAGGCCTACTATGTTTCATCTGCTAATTTATTATAGTCAAAATAATCCAGCAATTATGTTTTATCGAATGTTATTCGAATTCAAGATGTAGAAGCTCAGATCAATAATGAGGCGTACAGGCCATAAATAACAAATAGACATTACAACATTTTTATTATTCATAAGAATTTAAGTTAATAACATCTAAAACAAAGAATACATGTATTACAGGGCAAGTATAAGTATTAGTATTTTTAATGTTTTTGAAAGAAGTTTCCTCTGCTCATCAAGCCTGCATTTATTTGATCAAAAATACAGAAAAAAAAGTAATATTGTGATATATTTTTACAATTTAAAATAATTGGTTTAAATGATCATTTATTTCTGTGATGCAAAGCTGAATTTTCAGGATCATTACTCCAGTCTATCACATGATCCTTTAGAAATAATTCTAATATGATGATTCATTATCAAAGTTGGAAACAGTTCTGCTGCTTAATATGTTTTCATAACCTGTGATACTTTTTTTAGGATACTTTGATGAATAAAAAAAAAAAAAAAAAAAAAAGCAATTTTTTTAAAAATAGAAATCTTTTGTAACAACAATATACACTACTGGTCAGTAATTTGAGGTCAGTATTTTTTTTATTATTTTTTTTTAATAAATCAATACTTTTATTCAGCAAGGATGTGTTAAATTGATTTTAAAAAAAGTGATAGTAAAGAAGATTTATATTATTAGAAATTATATATATTTTTTAATAAATGCAGTTCTTTTTAACCTTTTATTCATCAAATATATTAGGCAGCAGAACTGTTTCCAACACTCATAATAAATCAGAATATTAGAATGATTTCTGGGGCTGTTTACACCTGGCCACTTCATGCGTTTTCTCAGATCGGATAGCTATCCGATCGTGAAAAGACCAGGGGCGCCTGTTTCAGAAAGGAGGTTAAGTGAAAACTCAGAGTATGTTAACCCTGAAATGAGGGAAACTCTGGGTTTTCTGTTTCAGAATGGGAGGTAAGTTAAACCTGAGAAAGCAGAGTAAGTCAAGCCCGTTTCTGAAAGAGAGGTAACTTATACTCAGAGTCAGTTACCATGGTAACTTACTCTGTGAACCTAACCTGGCCGGGAGCAGGTTTTCTTCGGTAAACCCAGAGTTTCTTTCGGTCTCCTCCCCTTTTTTAAAGAGGAAGTGGTGTTCAAACACCTCATTCATTCTTTCAGTACATTTTTATTAATAAAATTAATCTTTAATTAATAAATACAATATTGCTATTTTTACTGTTTTTTTTTTTTTTCAATTTTTTAAATAAGAGGAAGTCTATTAACTCCTTAACTGGCAACTGAATATACAGTAGTAGATTAGAGTTACATAATGTAGTTCTAAACAAATTCTACAGAATTAAACTGTGGCATTTACTGAAAATCACTGAACTCTGTTCATCTGTGCAACAGAAGTTGATGGACCGTCCTCCTGCTGTTCTTCCACTTTGGGGGCGGGGGGAGAGATAAGACTACCCATTTATACGTAGCTTTAAACTTAGATTCTACTCCACATAAAAATGTGAAAAAATCTGAATGTGTAGATTGTTTGATGTGACACATAACATTATCCCCATCGTCCTGTGAAGATGAGTACACTTTATAACACTATTTTTCATAATTTCTGGTGTATTGAGTAGGCTACTTACAACTGCCTGCAGGTTTTGTTGGGACAGGAGGCTCCAAAAGACAGATATTACCATCGGAATCTGTTGGGACCAACAAAAAACCCAACCCAAAGTCAAATAAATGGAAATATCAAAAATAGCCTATATAAGAAATAACACATATGTAAACCTCTTACATTTTATGAAGGCCCTTGGATCTTCGGGAGTGACTGGCTCTGAAGTCCCTCCAGGAATTCCCCCAGCCAAAAATGCTGCTGCACTGCTAGACACTGGGATGCTATATTTAGTTATTTAATATGTCAAATATTTGTAAATTCAGGTAGCCTACACCCATGATATGCTCAAACCTTACCTGATTGAATTATGTTCTTATATTTAATTTTCAGCTGCTGCCATGTTCTTTTAATACCTGCAGGATTGCACCCATGAAAATTAAAATTAGGTTGAATTCCAGTTTCACCTCTGATATTATAACAGTTGGGTAAGTTACTCTAAAATAGTTATTAATTACTAACTACAAATGACATCTTCAACCGTGTAATTAGATTCATGTAATAATGACTATCTTTAGAAAGTATTGGTCTACTTATTAATAAATCCCATATCAACCTCAACCACTTGAACAATACAAGGAGAGACAAGAAACTGCACTTTTAATGCTTTCAAATAAACAATATACAATTGCATGGATTATTCTTGAATTGACCAAAGTGGGAGAAGGTTACATAAAAAATATACCTTTTAAAAATGTATGTTAAATATACAGAATTGTTCTATAGTCTAATGCAATTACATGAGATTTTACTTCAAATTACAGAAGAATTAAGAGTAATCCCTTTAATTAAATGACAGTATTTAGATGACTTGGTAATTAATTACACCCAACACTGTATAACTAATTAAAATGTAAACATACGCATTGACTCGAGCAACTATTTTCTCCCTAGCTAACTCTAGTTGTCCTTCGCTGCTGCAGCCGATATTTAAAAAATAATAATATGTCTTCTTACGCTTGCAGAAGCTGGTGAGAAATATGCAGACCTCTTTTTGTCTGGCGCTGTTACCATGGTGACTCATAATATCTGCACTCCATTGATAATGGCTTTTTATAGTGGTGGTGCACGCGCTTAACTCAGAGTCAGTCAACTCAGAGTTGATTGAACTAACTAATTTCCGCTGTTCTGTAACCGAAAACTCAAGAGTTTCCCATCTCAGGGTAAGTCAACTCAGTTGAACCTCCTTTCTGAAACAGGCCCCAGGGGCCCGTTCTTCGTACGTCGCTAACTCAGTTAGCTGGATTTGATTGTTGGAGATTTGGCATGATCTTGGATTGTTTGGTTCTTCGACGCTCATCCTGGACTTGCTGTCATAGCAACAGGTGCCCAAGCTTAAACTTGCTCGGGAGCAGGCTTATTTCATGTTAACAGGATTAGATCCCGGCTTTATAAGCGGAGGTGATACGGGAAGTCTTTCGCAGCCATGTCTTGTCCGTTTTTACGACAAGAACCTGTCGCTGAAGGTGGTCTCACGCTGCACAATCCACGGCCGCTTTCTGAGCATGCAGCCTGACATCAAACAATTCACCATTTACCTTGGAGAAGCGAGTCCAGAATATATCAAATAATACAAAAAGTAATGTAATCAAAAAGTATGCAGTTGACTGATTAAAAATATCTTAGATGGTGTGTGACTCCATGTCCTACATCACAAATGTGGAAGCAAAATGGCCTGGTTCTGTGCATGACTCCAGGATTTTCAGAGAGTCACATTTATGCACATTTTTTGAACGTGGTAAGGAAATATTTAATATCAAGCTCACTGTATTACATACATTTATTCTGAGCCTAACAAAACTGCATTTTTCCAGGTGCTTACGACGGGATCCTGCTTGGTGACAGGGGCTATACCTGCAGGCAGTATTTCATGACGCCATTCCCTGACCCAAACCCCGGACCACAAACCCGTTTCAATGCAGCTCTAGCCCGGACAAGGGCACGCATTGAAATGACCTTTGGGCAACTAAAGGAAAGATTTCAGTGTCTGAGGGTTGCACCTGACAGGGCCTGTGACATTATTGTTGCATGTGCCATACTCCACAACAGTGCCACCATCAGAAAGGAGAGGACCCCTGTGGTGGAGGTGCAGCCTGATGATGACCTCCAGCCAGTGCACTTGGACCAACCTAGTGGCAGAGCTGCACGGGACAGAATTGTGGAACACCATTTTTTTTTTTTTTTTTAACAAAAACCTTCATTAAATGAATAGAAGACAAGACAACATGCTTAGTTCCTTGAGTTTTATTTCAATTATTCTTTATCAAGAAAAGCCAATGATGGTCATCTTTTGCCTGCAATAAGATATATTGTTATCCAAGGCAACCCTGTATCACATGAAATACGTTCTGAGGAAACTATTTTGCAAATCGCAATTACGTTACATGCCAACATATAAGCAGTGCTATTACGTTGGTCCTTAACCTAATATAAGCAGTGCTATTACGTTGGCCCTTAACCTAATATAGCCAATCTATTGCAGTGCTATTACGTTTGTCCTGAACATAATACATCCAAAGCAGGTTTCTTTTCACACGTAGCAGCTAATGCTGTTCATTTTGTTTTAATTATTTACTCCCTTTTTTCTCATTGGGCTACAAAATATTATCTATGCCAGGGCGAGTCAAATGGCAGCACACAGATAATTTTTATCTGGCCCTCCAACTGGTTTTTGATGTTTAAAACCCCTCGCAATCTGATATCAAAGTCCCCACAAAGGTTTAGCGCGTTCAGCGGTGAGTTTAACAACGCACGTGATCATTCAGCGGTGAGTTTAACAACGCACGTGATCTCACGGCAGTTCGTGATATGGTCACGTAATGTAATCTATTGATTTGTGCCACGGACACGTTTATTTCGTTATTTTCGTAATACCAGCACGTTTTTTAAACTAATGTATTTTCAATGGGAAGCGTCTTTCGTGATAATAACAGCACGATTCTTTCTGCCTGGCTGTCGGCTGCAGCAGAGAAGCTGTTTAATCAACATTTATTCACGAGATCTTTTGTATTTTTATGTATTTTTTTTATGTTATTATTTCGGTCTTATTGCCAGGGAAGCTGGTTTGCTTTGCTGTTTATTGATTTTCTAAAATTATATTTTATCAGTAGGAAATCGCGCTGAAGAAGTCTCTTCCGAACACATCGCGATATTTGGCATCAGTTCACGTGTGTCAGATGTTGGTAAGTAAATACCTAAATACGCTATCCTAATGTGTGATATCATGTCTTTTCTGTTTGTCGATGTTAATCTGCCATTATATCTGCCATCTCCACGGAGACTTTGCGTTTCATTGCTTTCTAATTCAAAACAGGGTGATTAACACTGCCTGTCACGTGACGTGCTATAGGCCTAGATATTCATATCAGATTAAAAATAGTACAATTAGTTCCAAAGTTGTATTTGTAGTAGAAGCACAGTAAAAACAACACTTACCATGCTTTTACCGCAGTAACATTAGTTTTACTGTGATAAGTGTAGTAAAAAGACAGTAATCACAAAACTTACCATGCTTTTACCACACTATTTGTAGTTTTAATGTGGTACTTATTGTAAATGCACAGTAACCACAACACTTACCATGCTTTTACCACAGTAACCATAGTTTTACTGTGATAGGTGTGGTAAAAGGACAGTAACCACAAAACTTACCATGCTTTAAACCTCAGTAACCTTAGTTTTACTGTGATTGGTTTAGTAAGGACAGTAATCACAAAACTTACCATGCTTTTACCTCAGTATTGATAGTTTTAAAGTGATATTTGTTGTAAATGCATATTAACCACAACACTTGCCATGCTTGTAAGGCTTTATAATGTAACATCCAATATTTGCAAGGTAAATCAGTACTTTTCCCTTTAAATAATCCTATATATTATACATAATGATATTTTCTTTTCTCTTTTTTCAGCTGAAAAGACCAAAAGGGCCTTTCGGACTCAGTCATTCCATTATTGTTTGAGGAGAAGTAAACGGAGAAGACGGACAGCTGCAAAGGCAAATATTCGCAATGGTATGTATGTGTTGGTTTTAACCCTAAATCAAACATTTTATCAAGCATTTGTTGTTTCTTAAAACTTTTCTCACAAAACCCATAGCCCAATCAGTACAAACATAGTCTGAAAGTCTTAATAATTCACAAGATTTAACAAGTTGTCAAATTCGTACGATACTCGTACATATTTGTATACTCGTACACAATCCTGCAGCTTATCTGACTTGTCACATGACATCAGATACTCGATTATTTATATATAACTGTCCCGTTTGCATGTAAATCATTTTCATGATTATTGCTTGCTATTAAAGACATACTTTTATTCATAGAAATGCCCACATATCAGTGAACTTATTACATAAAAATGCTTTTAACATTTAATTATGCAACACTCTTTACAGAAAACATATCCTACAGTTATAAACTCACAACGGCATCATCAAGTCCTGTGCTGGGCAACAACTGTCCTCCAACGTATTCGATCCGTGGCCAGGTTCTTCACATCTTCCCATGGGACACTGACATTCTTCAGGTCTTCGTGAAACATCTGTCTCCATGTCTTCCTTGGTCTTCCCTGTCTCCTGCATCCTCCTGGTGGTGTCCACTTCATCACTGTGTTTGGGTGTTGTTGTTTGGGCATGCGTAGGATGTGTCCAGCGAGGTGCACCCTTTGCTCTGTCACAGTTTCTGAAAGTCTTCATGTGGAGTCCCATTCCTCCTCAGGATCTCTTTGATATATGCAGAACCAATATTGAAAATAGTGATTTATCTTTTTCCATATTGTTAAAGCATTTTGTTTTCTCTTTTCAGCTTCATAAATTATACTTGATTTCTGCCTAATGCCTTTATCAAAAAAGTGTCAGTGTTCATCAGGTGTTTTGCTAAAGGACATATTCATTGCATAGTTACAATAAAAGTGACCAATAATCACAAGGATATAGAATGAAAGTTGAGAATGTAAAATGTTGTGCTTATGTTTTTGCCTATTTGTTATTTAAAGCGAAGAAACAAATGTATGTTCACATAACAAACTTGAATCTCATCTCTTGGTTTGTAAATATATTCAACTTCATCATAGCAATTTTTTTAACATTAATGTATGTGTCACTATAATAGATTGCTCCTGTATCTGGATATTTTTAATTAACTGATTTTTATACTGTTGTGCAATAGTTTTGGCACTACATTTGTCTTTAAACAGTTTGACATTAAATATTGGAATAAGCTTTCAAAATGGTGTCCATTCATTGTGCTTTTGTTACATTTATTTGAATATAATTGATATACCTTTAATATACTATACATACACTGTAAATGTTAGAAGCACTTTAGTACATGTAATTATCTTTAATTAAAATACTGCAAAACTACCCCTGCTGTAGGACATTGCTTTGAAAAAAGTTTCTCTTTCAAATTTATTTATGCATCAGTCTAAGCAAATTTGTGTCATTGATCATGTGACCTCGTTTTTGGATGGTAACCACACAAAGGAGTCTTTTGTTTTTAAATATGAGTTTTATAATTTAATTAGAAGGAATGCATGTTTAACAGCCTAAATATAAAATATTTAAGGTATCTATCCCCGCAGCCGGAACCAGAAGAGATCTGTCATCGTTTACCATAAACCAGGGCATGTAAGTGTGACGCATCTGTTCAGCTGGCTTGTTATTGGCTGTGACTTTATCGCAGAACTCGCTGTGATTGGACAATCGTTTAACCCATATAAAACGGCGCTTCATGTTACAAAGTATGTTTTGGTGGTATTATTACGTTAGTTATACATTAAGCTAACTATAAAGTGTCTCTATGTTGTGAGAAATTACTCCTTTACCGAGATCCTAACCCTAACCCTAAGCATGTCTGCACATTTCAATGAACTACAGAACAATGCTTCCTGCTCCACTGATAGAATGACAGAGATATGTGGGTAATGTAGTTTAAAACGTTTAGTAATAAAACAATAAATGTTAAATAAATAATATATTTAATGGACAACTGGATATCTAAATTTGTTCATTGTGCAAACCTTTATGACATATATGAGGGACAGGCTGAAATTTGATATTTTACTGTGAGCACTTTAAAAATAACCTTTATGCCAGCTTTCCATTTATGTCTGAAAACTGTGGCCAACATTATTTATTAAACATAGTATAAGCAGTTGTCCAGCCGATTTTCTCTTTGATACACTAATCAGACTTTGAGTTACAGCCATTTGAAATGTGCATTTGTTTGCTCTTCTGGGGGCCGTTGCTGGGCCCTGGGGGTGGAAGGACAGTATAATCTACACAGATCTACACATACTATTACTATTACACAAGGATAATGCACCATTCAGTAAAACAACAAAAAAACAGTGCCAACATTTCCTTTTCACCCCCTGATTGCTGCTTATATTCCTGACATCAGTGATATATAGAGTATACTATATAGAGTATACTAGAATGATCAACATGGATCATCTTCAATTAAGCTTTAAGTATTTATAGCAAGATAGCCCACTGCAGCCTCTAGTTATTCACATCGCTTCCCTTTATTTCACTGGAAACTGGCATACATGCAAGTATGTGCAACTTTTGTTGCATTGTTGTCCCAAATATCATTAACCAGATCTAAATTTTTATGTCCCAAGTAAAAGAATCATGGTAATTAATTATATTTAGTTATTTATAAGTTATTAATTATATGTAGTTATTTTTAAAGAAATAAGAAATTAAAATTTCTCAAAAGAAAATTTCTATTTACTGTACCAAACACCACTTTCAATACACAATAGTCATCATACTTTATTAAACAACACTTTATTGGAGAACAAAGCATAAAGTTGATAAAGTAGCAAAAAGACAAATGAGATTCAAGATAAATAAAAATGTGTCTTCAAAAACACGTTAACATCATATGAATCCATTCACAGCTGCTGAAGCCACAAAACGAGTGCCAGATAATCATATTCAGTCACATATGATACAGAAAACAGATTTGATATTGTGTTGGAAAATAATGATTCATTATCACAGCTAAACTGGTTTCTTGCTCTTCCCTGTACGTCTCTATCGTGTTAGTGTTCTTCATCCTCGTCTAAACAGTTTGTTCAGTTGAAGAACAGAAGAACAGAAGATGTGATCACTGATGTGGAGTAGCTTTTTCTCAACCAGAGGAAGAAGTCTCAACATCCCATTGTCAGGCGTTCTCCAGTCCTGGTCTGAAAGTAAAACAAAAGACAGAAACCATTCAAATAAAGTTATGTTATGTTCTGCGTTATTTAAAGCAGTGATGGTTTACTCTGGCCCTCAGCGTCCACTGTCCTGCACATTTAGCTCCGACCTCAAACCCTCCTGCCTATTGTCTAGAAGTAAACCTGAAGACTTTGGTTAAAATTTTCAGATGTGCTCGATTAGGGTTGGAGGTTAACTCTTAACTAACCTCAAAAAGTAGAATGCAAAGGGCCAGAGTTGCCTGTTCCTTACATAAATTTACAAAGCAGCAGTCAGTACGTTATATAATATACACATTGAAGTATTTATATATATATATATATATATATATATATATATATATATATATATATATATATATATATATATATATGAAGAGTTCAGATGCAAAAGCCTCTAAATGCCATCTGAAATTTTCTTATAGAATGATATTTTTTATCAAGCTTGTATATTTAAATTCAATAATTTCACTTAAATTGCAATGAAGATTACCTATTAATTATCATTTAAGTGAATTTACTGAACTTAAATATACAAGCTTGATAAAAATGATCATTCTATAAGAAAATTTCAAATGGCATTTAGAGGCTTTTGCATCTGAACTCTTCATATATATACACACACACATATATACATACACACACACACACATATACATATACACACACACACACACACACACATATACATATATATATATATACACATATATATATATATATACACATATACATATATAAATATATATACATATATATATATATATATAAAATATTGCAGCACAAAATAAGCTAAGTACTGAACAAAAACAGTTTTACCCATATCAACAGCAACATATTTTAAAAGATTTTTAAGAAAGGCATGGTCTCTTTTGAGCCTTTGCCAGTGATGCTTGATTTCTTTCCAGACTACATACTCTTCTGTCACTTGTTTCAAGAGCTTCACATGATCAAAAACCAAGTGATAACCTGTACAATGTAAAATTGTCAACATCAAATTATGTACTACATATTACAGCATTGTTTCAATACAAGACATACCAATGGACTTGCGCAGCTTTCTGCCTTCTTTGGGCACCAGATGTTCCTTCCTCACCCGAAACAAAGGACTTATTCGATTAGCTTGCGTTGATATAAGGACTGGTCTTCCTTCTCTGCTGTAAAACAAGATAGTCTCGACTTACTCTATGTGCAATTACTATTGTTCTTGAAACACAAATTAAGACAGTTATAAATAAGTTAATTTACCATATGATTCAGGAGAGAACATTTGATGAGTAAATACTGATTGCAATATTCTAGAAACTTCACCTGGGAAGGGCTGATCCCGGCAAGATTCGCTGCGACTCACTAGTAGCTCTTGTAATGGTTGGCTCTTAAAAGAGCTGTTGAGTTTGATATTGGTAGAGCTTTAAAAAAAAAGGACTAAGTAATCCTGCAAAACAGAAAGGAAGGTCATTTTAATACATTACTTGCAAATAGTCAGTTTATAACTGTAGGATATGTTTTCTGTAAAGAGTGTTGCATAATTAAATGTTAAAAGCATTTTTATGTAATAAGTTCACTGATATGTGGGCATTTCTATGAATAAAAGTATGTCTTTAATAGCAAGCAATAATCATGAAAATGATTTACATGCAAACGGGACAGTTATATATAAATAATCGAGTATCTGATGTCATTTGACAAGTCAGATAAGCTTTTCCACTCTTGCAAACAGAGGTAGGTTATGAGGTGTGGAGAGACATCATGTATCACTGGAACATAAACAGACGGAGACCAATTTGCAATTAATATAAACTTTCTGACAGTGTGTGTGACATCCGACAACTTTCCAAGAAGTGGCGCAACTGATTTACAAATATCGCGATAAATATGTACAGGAATTGAGGCAGTAGCCAATGACAGCACTAGGAGTAAAAGCTGCAGGATTGTGTACGAGTATACAAATATGTACGAGTATCGTACGAATTTGAAAAAACTTGTTAAATCTTGTGAATTATTAAGACTTTCAGACTATGTTTGTACTGATTGGGCTATGGGTTTTGTGAGAAAAGTTTTAAGAAACAACAAATGCTTGATAAAATGTTTGATTTAGGGTTAAAACCAACACATACATACCATTGCGAATATTTGCCTTTGCAGCTGTCCGTCTTCTCCGTTTACTTCTCCTCAAACAATAATGGAATGACTGAGTCCGAAAGGCCCTTTTGGTCTTTTCAGCTGAAAAAAGAGAAAAGAAAATATCATTATGTATAATATATAGGATTATTTAAAGGGAAAAGTACTGATTTACCTTGCAAATATTGGATGTTACATTATAAAGCCTTACAAGCATGGCAAGTGTTGTGGTTAATATGCATTTACAACAAATATCACTTTAAAACTATCAATACTGAGGTAAAAGCATGGTAAGTTTTGTGATTACTGTCCTTACTAAACCAATCACAGTAAAACTAAGGTTACTGAGGTTTAAAGCATGGTAAGTTTTGTGGTTACTGTCCTTTTACCACACCTATCACAGTAAAACTATGGTTACTGTGGTAAAAGCATGGTAAGTGTTGTGGTTACTGTGCATTTACAATAAGTACCACATTAAAACTACAAATAGTGTGGTAAAAGCATGGTAAGTTTTGTGATTACTGTCTTTTTACTACACTTATCACAGTAAAACTAATGTTACTGCGGTAAAAGCATGGTAAGTGTTGTTTTTACTGTGCTTCTACTACAAATACAACTTTGGAACTAATTGTACTATTTTTAATCTGATATGAATATCTAGGCCTATAGCACGTCACGTGACAGGCAGTGTTAATCACCCTGTTTTGAATTAGAAAGCAATGAAACGCAAAGTCTCCGTGGAGATGGCAGATATAATGGCAGATTAACATCGACAAACAGAAAAGACATTATATCACACATTAGGATAGCGTATTTAGGTATTTACTTACCAACATCTGACACACGTGAACTGATGCCAAATATCGCGATGTGTTCGGAACGAGACTTCTTCAGCGCGATTTCCTACTGATAAAATATAATTTTAGAAAATCAATAAACAGCAAAGCAAACCAGCTTCCCTGGCAATAAGACCGAAATAATAACATAAAAAAAATACATAAAAATACAAAAGATCTCGTGAATAAATGTTGATTAAACAGCTTCTCTGCTGCAGCCGACAAGCCAGGCAGAAAGAATCGTGCTGTTATTATCACGAAAGACGCTTCCCATTGAAAATACATTAGTTTAAAAAACGTGCTGGTATTACGAAAATAACGAAATAAACGTGTCCGTAGCACAAATCAATAGATTAAATTACGTGACCATATCACGAACTGCCGTGAGATCACGTGCGTTGTTAAACTCACCGCTGAATGATCACGTGCGTTGTTAAACTCACCGCTGAACGCGCTAGAGAGAGAGAGTTGCGACACTCTTTGATGTCGCCGCTATTGCTGTCACGTGGTTCATGTAAGCCCCAATAGTTCCAAAACGTACGCTGGCTGTCATGTTCTTCTATGGGACAGACAGCAGCGATTGCATTATTGAACGGTAAATATAAAATAAAACACACACCCAAGTACTTTTTCAGCTGTTATTGCATTATTGCATTTTGTTAATGTCAGTTTTGCATTTGGAGATAAGTTTTAAGCTATATTTTTGGAGGGAAAAGCTTAGTGTTCATGTTCGCATGGGTAGTGGCACTGGCTTTAGCGGCTCTAACTTAACTTTTCCATATCATTCATCTGATGATGGACGTCTCATGATATTTATTTTAGCACAACTGGGCTGTATTAGGCTATTGATTCCCGTGATTTTGCTTATAAATTTTGATTCAGCCATTAGCCTACCTTCGTGATCAGTGTTGGGCAAGTTACTTCGAAACTGTAATGCATTATTTATTACTTGTTACTGTCATTTCAAAGTAATTCGTTACATTACAATATTACTGTATTTAAAATGTAAGGCATTACACTACTATTGCATTACTTTTAAGTTACTCTCACCAAAATAACTGCAAATATGGATTTGGCAATCTAAATGTAGCGTATGATGCTCAATTAGCTCATTACACATCCAGTAGAAGGTGATGTGGTATCCGACTGAGCTTGGACCCATAAGAAATTTTACCATGATGTACTATAGTACATACCATGGTATACCATAGTAGTACCATGGTACCTTACATCTAACCATGGTACATACTATATAGTACTTCAGATATTATCATGGTACCATGGTACATTGCATGGTACTGTAGATGTTACTATGGTACATAGTATGGTACCTCAGATTTACCATGGTACATACCATAGTACCTCAGATATAACCATGGTACATACTATATAGTACTTCAGATATTATCATGGTACCATGATAATATCTGAAGTATACTGTACAGTATGTTACTATGGTACATAGTATGGTACCTCAGATTTACCATGGTACATGCCCTAGTACCTCAGAAATAACCATGGTACATTCTGCCGTACATATTACCATGGTACATACTACCTCAGATATAACCATGGTACCTCAAATATTACCATGGTACTTTGCATGGACGCATGGTACAGACATCTTTTTACTTTAAGCCCGGGGTAAACTTTAGGCTTAAACTTTAGCAAAAAATAACTAATGAATAATAACTAAGCCAAATATTTTTATTTTATTTTTATTATTATTGTGAGTGACTGCAGTAGTGTGGGCATAGGCCATTTGGTCTATGAACGAGTCATAGATCTCCAAAATCAGTTTTAAATGTATAATTTAATATTAATGAGATTTTTATTTAAGTAATGTTCTAATTCTAGATGTTTGTAAATGCTGCATGATTTTGACGTGGTTTAATCAATTGCCGTGCGCGTGAACTTTGAACATTCATGTCGCTTTCAAACACTGGAGCGGCCGCGGCGCACTTTTGCCATGGAAACGGCGCTGGACCACTGCGACTGGTAAGCAGGAAACTCCCTCTCTCGCTGTTGAGAATGTACTATCCGCTGCAGGCTCACTCATCTCGGCTCTGTCTGATAAACGTACAGGAAGTGAAACATTTTGCGCGGACGTTTCTCCTCTGCTGATCTCGCGGTGATTTTGGCGAATTTGTATGAAGAAAAAAAAACTACCACTTTATTCCAGGTTAACTAACAATGCTTGTAACGCGCGTTACTGACATTTGTACCGAGTAAAATATTACTTTTTTTCCCCCAGTAATGCCTTACATTACCGCGTTACAGCAAAAAGCAATGCATTACAGTAATTAATTACTTTTGTAACGCGTTACTCCCAACACTGTTCGTGATCACGCAAAGAGGTCTGCCGTGGCGGTCCGTTCAGAATTCGCTTAGAAGCTAGCTCACTTCTTCTGATGAAAGTGGCCACCCCCAGGACCACAACGTGAAACATGATCATGTTAAGACTAAGAATATTATTTTAAGATTAAGGCCATACACATTATCAAAACTATAACAGATTAAAAACGAATTTAAGCATGGCTGATACAAATGAAGGTTTTCAAATAAAATATTTTTTTATTAAACAATGACAGACAACAAAAATGTGTGCTTGTGTGTGTGAACAAGAAAAACAAAAACCAGGGGCAGGTGATCCATGAAACAGACAGGACTGGTGATGGCCATAACAATCCTAAAGGTCCAGCATTGTTCTCACAAGCCGCTTCACTCAAGACAATAATAACATAATGAAAAGTTAGTATATCCCAAAAAATTAAATTAAATAAAAGTTGCTATAAAGGTGGTAGCGATTCATTACCGAACTCTTAGCTGACGAAGTCGCGCTAGCTAACTAACGTTAGCTAGCAGGCAGTGCTTGAAAATTGGTTGAAACAACCAACATAAAATATAAATAATTACGCTGTGCATGTACAAATGAAGACCAGTATAAGCATCGCAAAGGGCCTCTGATACAATATAGACAGTTGACAATTCAAAAGAGGTCGATATTTCGGCAACTTAACTCTGGAACAACTCGACCAGGGATGGAAATTAGCACCCGCCACCAGCCAAATGCGGGTGATTTTGTGTTGTGGCGGGTAAACTCGCTTCCAGTGTTGCCAACTAATTTTCAGGGGAAGTTGCTAAAGGCAGATCGATTTGTTGCTAAAAGTTGCTAAATGACGTTGTGACGTCATTGCGTTATGACGTCATTACGTAATCGCAACGCAAAACTACGCCATTATGTAATACGTAGATATTATTGTTTGTTAAATAAATTATATATATATATATATATATATATATATATATATATATATATATATATAAAAAAAAAAAATTTAACTAAAAAAAGTTGGTTTAGTTACCCAGTAACTAAACCCTAAACCAACTTTTTTTAGTTAAAGGTGGGGTATGTAATTCTCTTTTTTGGCCATTTTTTCAAAATCACTTGAAATCCTATCCCTAACCCACTTACAGCCACTGAGTTAGAAGCACTGACATGAAAATTAAGCAATTTACTCATCTGTGGAACGGGCAAGACTCGAAAAACTCCAGCCAATCATTTCCAAGACCACCTAGAATCATTGGACAGTAAGTGCGTCAATCAAACGGTCGTACCATACCCCCCTCCCCCCATCCATGTCCATGCTCTTCGAATGGGTGGAGTCAAAGGAAAGAAGGTAGGACCATTTGAGTTGTGTATTTTCAAAATCTGCCAGCCGTTTTGCAAATCACATACCCCACCTTTAAAAAAAAGAAGACCTAAAACAACTTTTTTTAGTTAATGATCTGTAAGACTGGGGCTTTATTAATGCTGTTCATTTATTCAAGTAATTTATTTGACATTTGGGTATAAAGTGTTTTAATTCTACAATATATGCTGTAAAAAGGCTGTTCAACCTCTTCAGGTAGAACGGTGACTACTGCAGTTCAAATTTCCTATTGGAAGTTGTGGTGCCCTTACCAGCTCACCACGCCCTTGCGAGTGTTGTTTGGATTAGAGTCACTTTCCAAAAGTTGCTAAAAGTTGCCAAATAAACTAAAAAAATTGCTAAATTTGTTGCTAGGTGCTTTTTGAAAAAAAAGTTGCTAGGGTAGTCTGAAAAGTTGCTAAATCTAGCAACAAAATTGCTAAGTTGGTAACACTGCTCGCTTCACCTACCGGCCACCGTGGCGGGTAAATAAAAATAGCATACTGTTTCACATGGACGGCGGACACTTTTAGAGGAGGCACACCTTCAAAAAAATTTGGCATTACATCGAAGGTAAAAAAACGTTTTTTTAAAGAACGATGGAGAAAAGCAGACAATGGGGAGTCCCGAGATTGGTTAGTTTACGACGAGACAAGGTGGACCTTAAATTAAAAACGTTAAATTAAAACCGTTATTCAACCACTGTTTAACCTAATACAAATGACTGATAAAATAACAGATTAAAATATAAAATAAAATATAGATTTTAATAGCTTGATGCTCTTTAAATATTTTGTTGCATTGTAAAAAGTGTCGGTGCATAGGACGGACCTATCCGCGATCGCTCTCCATGGTTCTGACCAAAGAAGAGCGCTTTGGAATCTCCATTACGCATCATACCGTTGTCTCTTAGTGCGCTACGAAGACTCTTGAGGTATAACTTAACAAAAGGTACCTATACTACCACTAAAGGTATAGCCTACCATTGGCGTCTTCAGGGCTATCATCCACTCGCGAGGCAGAGGCGCTGGCGCCCTCCCAGCAACGGCGCTGTTCGCCGAGAAAGATATGATAGGCCTACATCATGAGATGCGCAAATATGTCTGGAGACATGACATGTAAGACATGATTTTGACCACTTCATTGAGTTTTGTTTTGTAGAAAGGCTCTTTTTAAAAGATTTTCGTTTTGTATAAATTGTATCTTAATTTTGATCAATGTTTTATCAACGAATTGACTGTATTTATAATAAATAATAAGAAAATATATAGCAGACAATGTATTAAGGCGCCGGCATGATCACTTGCATTGCATGTGAACTGGAGAGCGCCGAAACTCAGCTTGTGCCTCACAGATTTGAGAAATATAGGCTATATATTACAGAAAGCTTGAAATGTCTACTTTTAAACGAAAATATTCAAAACCAAAAGAAATAGGCTCTCTGATTGTGAAATCCATATGAAATGTGCATTTCTCTCTGGCGTTCATGGCGAATCCGCAAAACACCAGTTTATTAATTAATAATTAAATGTCTCCTTGCTATTTTAGACGCATTAATTTTCATTACTTTTACCGGTTCTTTGTGGCAAGCTTTATGCGTGCGGTCGTGCGCTTGAGTGCGGCTATATTACGTAAACGCGCATTATCCTGTAGACTATAGCCTATTTAAGCATAATTAAAATAATATACAGGGGCGATTTGTCCACGAATGGCTTAAATGAACAACAACTAGTCGACTAGAATTTTTTTTAACTCGGAGGCAGCCCTATTCCACATATTTTCGAACCAGGATCAGGCCATTCTGGGTTGAGCGAGCGACCTTGCGGAATGAGCGAGCTATTCAGAAATGCGTTCTCCACTCACGAGCTCTGATCGGAACAAACCCGTCTGCTGAATTTGCGCAGAAACATCAAGATAGACATAACCAGCTTTTTAAAAAATTTAAAACTAAACATTTAGACTATTTTAGCACAAATTATGATCTTATTGACGATTTTTTATAGTTCTTGACAAAATTAGAATATATAAACTTTTTATTTTTTTTTGAAGACAAGTTTTGGGTGGGCCTGTTGAAAAGTGAAGTGGGTGGGCCTACTAACGCACCCATAATACCTTGCCTGGTGTGTGTATAAGAACGAAAGAGAAAATGTCAGTATTTAATTGAGACTTGAGATTAAATAAACTGATTAAGTATTGTAGATCTTGTAGTATTAATTTTCACATGCAGTTACACATTGTAGGTTAAAAACAAGAAAGTGGCTGATAAAAACATTGAGTGGCTGGTAGATTTTTAAATCCACCAGCCACAGTGGCCTGTGGACAAAAAAGTTAATTTCCATCCCTGAACTCGACGCGCAGCAATGTAAGTGAATGGTGTCCAACGCCCAAATGACAGTGTTTGGAACTATTCCGATCTTCATATCCCGGAAGTAGGCGGTTAAAAGCGCCGCCATTATTTACAACGGAGGTCTATGGGAGTGTCGCAACTCTCTCTCTCTATGACTCTGCGCTAAACCTTTGCGGGGACTTTGATATCAGATTGCGAGGGGTTTTAAACATCAAAAACCAGTTGGAGGGCCAGATAAAAATTATCTGTGTGCTGCCATTTGACTCGCCCTGGCATAGATAATATTTTGTAGCCCAATGAGAAAAAAGGGAGTAAATAATTAAAACAAAATGAACAGCATTAGCTGCTACGTGTGAAAAGAAACCTGCTTTGGATGTATTATGTTCAGGACAAACGTAATAGCACTGCAATAGATTGGCTATATTAGGTTAAGGGCCAACGTAATAGCACTGCTTATATTAGGTTAAGGACCAACGTAATAGCACTGCTTATATGTTGGCATGTAACGTAATTGCGATTTGCAAAATAGTTTCCTTAGAACGTATTTCATGTGATACAGGGTTGATCCAAGGTCAGCAATAGTACTCTTGTGTGAAATAGTGTATTTAGCACTTACTCTGAAGTTCCTTTTGAAGCAACTCAATCTCTAGTGCCAGTTTTTTCTTCTTTAAGGTGTCAAGTTCTATTTCTCCCCTTCATTTTTCTGTTTTTTCAGGTCAAAATACTAAATTTTCTGTTGTAGATTCCGTTTATATACGGATATCACCCTGTGCCATGTTTGGATAAAAAGAATAAAAAAAAAAAATAAAAAAAAAAAGAACTGTCAACACAAGCCTCATGCAACAAAAATAAAAAGTACAAGTAGGTTACTACACTGCCCACCTCTGTATCACTTTGTGCAGTAGGCCTTTCCTCCTGCAACTCATATTGCAGTCAGAAATAATAATATGTACACAAGTTACTATAAATGAAGTAAAGTTATTTATGCACTTACAAGTACTTCCTCCAAAGGACAGTCATCTGAGAGGGTTTCTTCACTGTCCTGTGCAATGGAAACAAATGGGCATTACAAAGTGTTGCACTTTCTTCCCTTTTGATGTAAAGTTAGAAAAAGTCCACTTACTGCACATATTTCAGCCACTACTTTCTTGGGAACAGGTACAAGTGTTGGTGTATTATGTAAAACTGCACAAAAGAGGAAACACAATGGCATTACAATGAACTACACTATATGAACAAATGTGATCAGTAACTCATGGCAAAATATTCTTACATTAAGTTCAGCAGTTTTCACCTTCACAAGTCAAAGCAATTGATCACTACTCAATATTTAACAGCTGAAATTACTGTACCAGCCATTTGGATTATATAGGCCTACTTAATTTAATGCGGCAAAAAAAAAAAGATATATTTTACAGTGTAGCAAGATCATTTAAAGCTCATTTACCAGTAATGAAGGTGTTGCTGCTACTGGTTCCTGGCTGTTGGTCTGAGGAAGAGCTGCCCCCAGGGATGCCCTCCACAATGGGTCGGTTCACATTTAACCCCAGGGCCAGCTCTACTGCTGGGGTATAATGTGGTATAATGTGAGGGAGCAGGACCACCACCTGTTTTTTTTTTTTTCAGCTCAGCCTTTTTCTTGGTTGCTGTTATAAACAGACAAACACATTTAACGGTGCTTTTCTTTTGTAAAAGAGACAAAGAACAGTAGAAGTAGAAAAGATTACCATTTTGAAGAATATTCTTGTACTTCCCTTTTACTTGTTCCCATGTTCTAGTGCAGTGTTCTTCAACCCTGCTCCCGGAGGACCCCCAACACTGCTGGTTTTCTTTGTCTCCCTAATCAAACACACCGGATTCAATTCATCAACTCATTATCACATGGGTTAATGAGCTGATGAGTTGAATCAGGTGTGTTTGATTAGGGAGACAAAGAAAACGTGCAGTGTTGGGGGTCCTCCAGGAGCAGGGTTGAAGAACACTGTTCTAGTGGGTCCTGAGGTGGCTCTGACATTAAGCAATTATGAAATGATTAAAATACAAGAATATACACTGTAATAAGTGATATAACCATAACATGGAACACTTACGCATTTCATTTGTCTGCTACTTTTTGCCAGCCCTCTCTCCTGGCTTTTGCACACTTTGAGGTGTTCCCTGGCGTTTTAATTAAGGTTTCATATTCTGCATAACCTTCAATAACTCTTGCTCTGCTGCGGAGAAAAACTGTGCGCGCTCTTTGGCCATGGTGAGCAGCCAATAGCAGCGTTGCTGATCAATGTTTCTACTATCGATACATATCCCCTTTTAAACCAGCGCATGAACGCGCAGTTATCTCAGATAACTCAATCCAGCTATACTAATCATAACTGGCAGGTGTGTTCGAAGAAACGAATTAGTCAGATCATGATTAGGCCGATGATATCACCTTGGAT
This sequence comes from Leuciscus leuciscus, assembly GCF_965113295.1. Lineage (NCBI taxonomy): Eukaryota > Metazoa > Chordata > Actinopteri > Cypriniformes > Leuciscidae > Leuciscus > Leuciscus leuciscus. The sequence goes on along the minus strand of NC_138726.1, from coordinate 9,369,398 downwards.
GTCTCATAATTTGATCTTGGATGTTTCAAGCAACGTACGAAGAACGGGCCCCAGTTGCTATGACAGCAAGTCCAGGATGAGCGTCGAAGAACTCAGTTAGCTGGATTTGATTGTTGGCGATTTGGCATGATCTTGGATTGTTTGGGTCTTCGACGCTCATCCTGGACTTGCTGTCATAGCAACTGGGGCCCGTTCTTCGTACGTTGCTTAAAACATCTGAGATCAAACGAGACATCCAAGATGATATCATCGTGCTAATCATGATCTGACTAATTTGGTTCTTCGAACACACCTGCCGGATATGATTAGTATAGCTGGATTGAGTTAGTGAGATAATTGCGCGTTCACGCGCTGGTTTAAAAGGGGATATGTATCGATAGTAGAAACATTGATCAGCAACGCTGCTATTGGCTGCTCACCATGGCCAAAGAGCGCGCTCAGTTTTTCAACGCAGCAGAGCAGGAATTTTTACTGGAAGGGTATGCAGAGTTTGAAAAATATAATTAAAACGCCAGGGAACACTGGGAATCAAAGTGTGCAAAAGCCAGGAGAGAGGGCTGGCAAAAAGTAACAGACAAATTAAATGCGTAAGTGTTCCATGTTATGGTTATATCACTTATTACAGTATATATTCTTGTATTTTAATAATTTCATAATTGCTTAATGTCAGAGCCACCTCAGGACCCACTAGAACATGGGAACAAGTAAAAGTGAAGTACAAGAATATTCTTCAAACTGGTAATCTTTTCTACTTCTACTGATTAGTCTCTTTTAGCAAAGACATTTTAAATGATGTGTCTGTTTGTCTGTTTATGGTTATCTGCAACCAAGGAAAAGGCGGAGCAGAAAAAAACAGGTGGTGGTCCTGCACCCCCACGTTATACCCCGGCAGAAGAGCTGGCCCTTGGGCTAAATGAGAACCGACCCATTGTGGAGGGCATTCCTGGGGGCAGCTCTTCCTTAAGGCCTATTTATACTTCTGCGTCGGACCTACGCCGGAGCCTCTACGCTGTAGGCAACGCGTTGGTTTTAATTTATACTTCTGCGTCGTTGTCCGCGTTGACGCGCAATTACTCATGCAGAGGGACCATGTGAAACCCGAGGGAGGGGTTCTAGCAGACCAATCACAGCGCTTGCGTCCGCGTAGAATTGACGCGTTGTTACATTTTTGGAGAGGTGCGCATCAGGGTACGCCAAAGGGTACGCGCGCTAAGCACAGCCTACGACGTAGCTACGGCGTAAGTTCGACGCAGAAGTATAAATAGGCCTTTAGACCTAAAGCCAGGGACCAGTAACAGCAACACCTTAATTACAGGTAAATGAGTTTTAAATCATCTTGCTACACTGTAAATAATTTGTTGCTGCATTAAATTAAGTATGTCTATAATCCAAATGGCTGGTACAGTATCAGCTCCGCTTATGAGGCCGGGATCTAATCCTGTTAACATGAAATAAGCTTGCGCACCTGTTGCTATGACAGCAAGTCCAGGAGGAGCGTCGAAGAACCAAACAATCCCAGATCATGCCAAATCGCCAATAATCAAATCCAGCTAACTGAGTTAGCGACGTACGAAGAACGGGCCCCAGGTGCGCAAGCTTAAACCTGCTCGGGAGCAGGCTTATTTCATGTTAACAGGATTAGACTGCGGCTTCATAAGCGGAGCTGATACGGGAAGTCCAGCGCTTATGAAGCCGGGATCTAATCCTGTTAACATGAAATAAGCTTGCGCACCTGTTGCTATGACAGCAAGTCCAGGATGAGCGTCGAAGAACCAAACAATCCCAGATCATGCCAAATCGCCAATAATCAAATCCAGCTAACTGAGTTAGCGACGTACGAACAACGGGCCCTGAGGTACGAAGAACTGAGATTTTGCGTTACAATAGTGCACTTTCTGAGATATATATTTTTTCTCGTGACTGGTGAGATTGTCGTTTACATGATTAATTTGTTGGAAACGCACACTTATTTTCGACTTGTCGGAGTCGGGCTTTAACTACAGCACAAACTGTTTGCATTGCCTTAAGATTATTTGCGAGTGGCTCTTTCCTTTACACTATTGGAGATGCGGAGAACTTGATGGAAAGTGCTGTCTGTCGTGTCATTCGGAGTTTACCTGGCGCTTTTAGGTTTAAAAAAACAGTTTTAGGTTTTTTTGTGGCATTTCCAAGCCACTTAAAGGAGCTGTATGTAGTTTTCAGCGGCCTCTAGCGGTGATGTTTCAGATTGCAACCAATAAGTTGACAAGCGCGTGCTCTTGCGCGTGCTCGAATTTATGAGCGAGCACTGTGGATACCGGCCAGACTGAGACGCGTCACGCAACACACCAGAGAGAGCATCCCACAACATGCTAGAAACTCAGGTAAACTCCCACTGCAACGTTACAATAATAGGCTACTTTTATCAGCTTGACGTTGAACTAATGCTCCATGCTCGTACCATGATAAGAATGGAACCCTATCAACCGTGCCGAATTTTGCCACTGCAAGCACTGCTTCACATTTTCTTCAGGAAATGTATACATTCTAGGTTTGTAGATAAGGTCTCTCCATGATTCAAACGCCCTGCCGATGTTGATCCGTGTTTTTTCACCCGAAGTTCATCCGATTCACGTCTGGCCTTTAATACGAGCTTCAGCAGAAAGAAAAAAACGTTTTATTGTTTTTTTTATCAATATGTGGAGTTTGTGTTGGAGTCTGTGTTGTGCTGGGAGCAGGTCGTTTCTTAGTGTTATCAGACATGTCATAAGTTGCATAAGTCATAAGTCCATGTCATAAGTTGCAGTGTCGTCGCTGTTGAGTGCAAAATCAGTAGGCTAGACGAGGCGAGAGGCTCGGGAGCGCTCCGCGCATGCAGGTGACGTCACTGGATTTCGCGGTAAATCCGACCCGGCACCTTCACATAAACATAAGAATACTTGCTTTCAGAGGTAATAGCAAAACCCGAAAAGTGGATCATTTTAATGTGATATCACAACCCCTTCACACACAGGCAATAAAAAAAGGATTCGTTTTAGTAGAAAAGCTACATTAAGACCCAATGTTGTAAAGCAGTTTTTTTTTTAAGCAGTTTTTTTTTAGGCTATCATAATTTTTTATGAAGATCATGCATTCATGACCATGCCGATTACAGTATATGTTACTCAGGCTTCACTAACGTGATTGGTACCATAGACTATAGGCTAGACCAGGGGTCGGCAACCTAAGGCACGCGTGCCAAATGCGACTCTGATACTTTCCAGACAAGTTACATACTCTCCTGTCACTTGTTTCAAGAGCTTCACTTGGTCAAAAACCAAGTGATAACCTGTACAATGTAAAATTGTCAACATCAAATTATGTACTACATATTACAGCATTGTTTCAATCAGGGGCGGAGTGGCAATCGGGAGAGTCGGGACTTTTCCCGGTGGGCCGGTAGTGTTTTGAGGCCGCGAGGGCCGGTCTGAGAATCCACACGTTGCGAGTTATATTAGCAACACCATCTGAAGGCCTGATATGCGGCCGCTTCCCGCTGGTCAAACTGTGCAGTGCAGCCTCTCTGCTCAACACAGTAGCTATAGCCTATAAAAATGCTCAACCCGTTCGGCAGGTCCAACCATGTCTAGGATTTTCAACAAAAAAAAAATAGGGGGATCAGTGTGCGGCCCCTCCCCAAATGGCATAGCCTGTCGGGCCGGCCTTTGATGTAAAAAGCCGCCGAACACCTCTTTTTCCTCGTCACGTTTTGGAAGTCTAACCGTGTGAGTTAAATGATGAAAAGGCAAGAAAGAAAACTGAAAGGTGGCGCTGAGCATGGGCGGCGCTAGCAGCTGTTTCAGCACCCCCAAGAAAGTCCAAAGCACCCCGATAGCACCCCCAAAAATAATTTCTGTTTTTCATTTATGTTGATTTATGAAAAGTGAACAGCACGAGTAAGATAGGATGCCCAATATATCGAGGGACATGGAGCGGGTCAGACATGATTTTGACCACTTCATCAAGTTTTGTTTTGTAGAAAGCATTTCTTTAAAGTGAATTTCGTTTTATATAAATTGTATCTTAATTTTAATATTTTTTTCATCAACCAATGGATGAATAAATAAGAAGCAAATATAGTAGACAATATAATCATGGATGCGCCCGCGCGGTCGATTGCATTGCACGTGAACTGGAGCGCATCTCATCCTAACTTAACGAAACTCAGTGTATGCCTCACAGACATAAGAAATACATCAAATACACAAAGCTTGAAATGTCTTTAAACGAAATAATTCAAAACGAAAAGAAAAAGGCTACTCTCTGATTATGTAAACCATTATGTGCATTTCTCTCTATAGGCGCGTTCACTATGGCGATCGTCAACTTCATCTTTGCAGCGAGTCGACACTGTCAGAAAACACTAGTTTATTAATAAAAATCAATGCGCGCGTCACCGGATTTACAAATGCACATCTTACTTGTTGCACGCACACATGTCGAAATAACGAGATATTATGTTGAAATAACCTTATTATTAATAATACATCTTTTAGAATATTTGATTGAATGCTGAATGTTGCGCTTGTTCAAATTAATACAATTAAAACTTTAATTGTGATAATTAAAATAATTGAATATTAAATATTTAGTGGCCAAGTTTTGCTCAATTATTATTAATATAGCCAATATAATAATAATACTTTTTTTCCTTTTTTTGAAAGTTGTGAAAAAACTATAGAGGAGTTTTTCTTTTGCTATTTGAGCAAATGGGAACAAAAAAATATATAATTTAATATTCTCTCATTCACCGCTATATTTGTTAGCAAATGTTTTGTTTTGTTTTTTTGTTGTTTTTTTTTACCACGAGGGCCGGTGGTCTACGAAATTTCCCGGTAGATTTTTTTGGTCCCACTCCGCCCCTGGTTTCAATACAAGACATACCAATGGACTCGCGCAGCTTTCTGTCTTCTTTGGGCACCAGATGTTCCTTCCTCACCCGAAACAAAGGACTTATTCGATTAGCTTGCGTTGATATAAGGACTGGTCTTCCTTCTCTGCTGTAAAACAAGAAAGTCTCGACTTACTCTATGTGCAATTACTATTGTTCTTGAAACATAAATTAAGACAGTTATAAATAAGTTAATTTACCATACGATTCAAGTCAAGTCAAGTCAAGTCAAGTTTATTTGTATAGCGCTTTTCACAATACAGATTGTATCAAAGCAGCTTCACAGTATTAAATTAAAATAATACAACAATGTTTGTTTCAAGAGGAATTTATTGATTGATAAAATTAAATTAAATATCCCCAAAATATCCCCAACTGAGCAAGGCAAAGGCAACAGTGGCAAGGAACCGAAAAACTCCATCAAGTGACCTAATGGTGTCCTAAAACTCCATCAGGTGACCTAATGGAGGAAAAAAACCTTGGGAAAACCCAGGCTCAGTCGGGGGCCAGTTCTCCTCTGGCATTTATGAGCTACAGGCCGGATTGTAGTTTGAACTGTAGGATTATATGAATGCCTGGCTGAAGAGATGCGACTTTAATCTAGTTTTAAACTGGGAGAGCGAGTCTGAGCAACGAACAGTATCAGGAAGACTATTCCAGAGTTTTGGAGCCAAATGTGAAAATGCTCTCCCTCCTTTGGTGGTTCTGGATATCCTAGGTATGACCAAAAGCCTTGAATTTAGTGATCTTAAAGAGCGCGATGGATTATAGGGGCGATAGAAGATCCGTTAAATAGACTGGAGCTAAGCCGTTTAGAGCTTTATAAGTCAGTAGCAATACCTTATAATTAATACGGAACTTTATAGGTAACCAATGCAGTGATGATAAAATCGCTGTTATATGATCATATTTTCTTGATCTCGTAAGAACTCTAGCGGCGGCGATTCAGGAGAGAGCATTTGATGAGTAAATACCGATTTCAATATTCTAGAAACTTTACCTGGGAAGGGCTGATCCCGGGGACCAATTTGTAATAATTGTAATTAGTGGTGCACGACATATCGGCCGCCGATATAATATCGGCCGATATGGTCATTTTTTTACACATCGGTATCGTTCCGATGTCAAAATATGGCCGATGTGAACAGGCCGACATTTGACGTGTGAAGTTGAAGATGAAGTTGACGATGCTGACTCGATCTTAGCAGTAGTGAATGTGCCTGAGATAAATACACATTTCATACAGATGACATAAGCAGAGAACAGTCTGTTTTCTTTCGTTTTGAATTGTTCTGTTTAAAAATAGACATTTCAAGCTTTCTATATATGTCTCCGGTCTGTGAGGCAGGTAAATTTCGGTTCATTGATGAGACGCGCTCCAGGTTCACGCGCCCTCGCCTCCGTGTCCTGATTAAATATTTTCTACTATATTTACTTCTTATTTAATTCAATCCAGGCAATTGGTTGGTGAAACATTTATCAAAATTAAGATACAATTAATACAAAACGAAATTAAATTTAAAGACAGGCTTTTTGTGCTTTCTGTTTGAGGTCTCTGTGAAAGTTTTAAAGCAGTCTTAGTGGCGCTTTCAGAGCGCTCACGTCAACTGTCCCGTCCGTAACATTGTTAACGCAGTCCAGTGCGACTTATGTTTTTTTCCTCTTCATGACACATTTTTGACTGATCGTTTTTTGACTCGTAGATATTTGAATATATTGCTTGATATTTGATACCCGTTCGAATTAGATTTTTCTCAAAAGTGACAGCACGTGTGATTTGTGGATTACTGATAAGCGCGAGTGGAGAAACAGGCGTTTATTGATTCATTCTCAGTGTTGAGAAACGTATAGCCTTCATGTGTTACGTTATTGTATTAATAATAACTAAAGTAGCCTACCTAATTATGTTACATATTTATTTTGTATGAAAACTAGCGCGTTCGTTACTTGTGGATTAAAAAGTAGGCTACCGTTGTATCAGTGCTGCGCGAGCTCTCTCTCTCACAAACACGGACGCGTGCACACACAGAGAGAGAAGATAATTGTAAAATGAAAAATTGACGGGCTAAGTTTAAATTTTGTTCTTGCTTGTTTTTTTTCTGTCAAAATATCAGAAAGTATTTTGTATTATCCATCCGTGTTTTTAAAATTCGTTAAATGACGGACGTTTTACTGTTAACACAGCCCATGTCGGATTGGTCTTATAGCCTAGGCTACTTGTTATTATTTTAAGAATGATTCGTTATGCTATTATTGGACTCCTGTCTATTCATTGTCAACTGTTTTCTATAAATATGTTTGTATTGGCTAACATTTATTCAGTTAATGAGTGTCCTGTTTAAAATGTGCAATGTTCAAACGCAAAGACAGCACGTCACAAATAGAAGCCCTTTTCCCTGTGGTATTTTTTAGTATCATATCGAGGGCTTGGAACCAGAGGGGCGTAAGTGGCATTTTGGGCGAAAATGAGTTCTATATATCAAATTAAAGGTCTTGATGAGCTCTATCTAGTTGTGCCAAAAAGACGCATCAGAAATCAACTTGTATTGAATAAAGCAACAAAACAACAAAGACCTAACACAAAAGTTTGAGCATTGTTTGGAGCCAGAGGGGCGTATGTCCACTTACGCCCTTCTGGCTCTAAAAAATACATGTATGGCCTACACATTGTTTGGAGCCAGAAGGGCGCAAGTGGCATTTGACAAACTTTACAGGAGAGCCAAAACAAAATTTTGACCACGCTTCAATCAACTGTATTTATTAACCTTCAACCACAACATTGCAACCACATACATACTTATATGAGTAAGTTCTTAAGTGAACATATTATGGAATATTAACACGATGAACATATTCTAAAACCTTGCAAAATCTTGAAAATATGGCAAAAACATCAAATACGCCTTTTTGGCACCAAACATTTCCAATTCCTCTAAAGAAAAATAGGGCGTATCTGCTGATCAATGCAGAAATGATTGGTCAAAACATTGCACTCTAACTTCATAACTTTTCATTTTATTTAAAATACTGTATACATAGTCATTTAATTTCATCATTTCAAACTGTTTAATTTCAATTCTCATTTATGAGTTCACATTCATGTCAAACAGTTTAACATTTAATTTCAAACAGTTTAACATTTAAGTTCACACAGTTTAATTTCTCTTGTTTATTACACATTTCACTTTTTAGTTCACTTTAGTTGAACTAAAAAGTTCACTCACTGCCCACTGTCAGAGTGTTATAGAACTCTGCATAACAGTGAGGAATACTCCCATTGGTGCACAGGGTGAGTAGGTCTTTTTTCTTTAAGGCACTGATCACTGGAGGATTTTCATACAATGAGCTGGGGTGTGTGGTTCTGGTGCCTCTTGTTGCCTGTTGTGCCACCGTCAGTTTTCGGAAGGTTGGGGCGGTGAAATCATACTTGAAGAAGATTGTTTTTGGTTCATCTTTCGTGTAGCGGAACCATTTAATCTTCTGCCAATGAACTGATTGTCCCTCCTCATCTTTTGTTCTGTTTTTGAGTATGTGGTTGGAGAGGGACTTGAAGTACAGAAAGTCCTTGTGTCCAAGTTCATGTACACTATGGGTCGTTCTTTCTTTCCATTCTCACAAGTGTGTAGTAGCCATCATGGATGGCTACTAGACATGGAGTGTGATAGTGTGCATGCTGCAGTGGAAACTGCAAGAAGAAAAGTTTCTATTTACTCCCATTTCTATTTACTCCCATACTTCTATTTACTGATGGCTACTACACACTTGTGAGAATGGCAAGAAGGAACGACCCATACAGTGTACATGAACTTGAACACAAGGACTTTCTGGACTTCAAGTCCCTCTCCAACCACATACTCAAAAACAGAACAAAAGATGAGGAGGGACAATCAGTTCATTGGCAGAAGATTAAATGGTTCCGCTACACGAAAGATGAACCAAAAACAATCTTCTTCAAGTATGATTTCACCGCCCCAACCTTCCGAAAACTGACGGTGGCACAACAGGCAACAAGAGGCACCAGAACCACACACCCCAGCTCATTGTATGAAAATCCTCCAGTGATCAGTGCCTTAAAGAAAAAAGACCTACTCACCCTGTGCACCAATGGGAGTATTCCTCACTGTTATGCAGAGTTCTATAACACTCTGACAGTGGGCAGTGAGTGAACTTTTTAGTTCAACTAAAGTGAACTAAAAAGTGAAATGTGTAATAAACAAGAGAAATTAAACTGTTTGAAATTAAATGTTAAACTGTTTGACATGAATGTGAACTCATAAATGAGAATTGAAATTAAACGGTTAGAAATGAAATGTTAAACAGTTTGAAATGATGAAATGACTATGTATACAGTATTTTAAATAAAATGAAAAGTTATGAAGTTAGAGTGTTTTTAACCAATGTTTTGACCAATCATTTCTGCATTGATCAGCAGATACGCCCTATTTTTCTTTAGAAGAATTGGAAATGTTTGGTGCCAAAAAGGCGTATTTGATGTTTTTGCCATATTTTCAAGATTTTGCAAGGTTTTAGAATATGTTCATCGTGTTAATATTCCATAATATGTTCACTTAAGAACTTACTCATATAAGTATGTATGTGGTTGCAATGTTGTGGTTGAAGGTTAATAAATACAGTTGATTGAAGTGTGGTCAAAATTTTGTTTTGGCTCTCCTGTAAAGTTTGTCAAATGCCACTTACGCCCCTCTGGTTCCAAGCCCTCGATATTTGGATATTGGAATAATAAATAAAGTAGCCTATCTTAATTTTACACAATGTTCCTGTTTTTTGTGTGGTTTTTTTTACTGTTTTCTAAGGGTTTCTTAATTTTAGACAAGTTGACCAGCACACATTACTGTATATGCAATGCAGTATAATGCATGTGTGTCGTATGTGACATATTTTGCACACAGGTAAAGGTGCCCAATATCAGTCATTTCTAAAGTAAAAAAAAAGTGTTTTGGAAAATAGCTCTTTATTTGATAATCATTAAAATTTGTTTTCTATACAGAGATATCGACATCGGCAAATATCGGTATCGGCCATAACAGCAATATTAATATCGGTTATCGGTATCGGCCTCAATTTTCACATCGGTGCATCACTAATTGTAATCAATACAATGCAATTAATATCAACTTTCTGACAGTGTGTGTACGAGTATACAAATATGTACGAGTATCGTATACGAATTTGACAACTTGTTAAATCTTGTGAATTATTAAGACTTTCAGACTATCTTCGTACTGATTGGGCTATGGGTTTTGCGAGAAAAGGTTTAAGAAACAACAAATGCTTGATAAAATGTTTGATTTAGGGTTCGAACCAACACATGTATATACCATTGCGAATATTTGCCTTTGCAGCTGTCTGTCTCCTCCGTTTACTTGTCCTCAAACAATAATAGTCCGAAAGGTCTTTTCAGCTGAAAAAAGAGAAAATAAAATATCATTATGTTGTTTTACATCATTCCTGTGGTAAAAGCATGGTAAGCGTTGTGGTTAATGTGCATTTACAGTAAGTATCACATTAAAACTACCAATAGTGTGGTAAAAGCATGGTAAGTTTTGTGATTACTGTCTTTTTACTACACTTACCACAGTAAAACTAATGTTAATGTGGTAAAAGCATGGTAAGTGTTGTTTGTACTGTGCTTCTACTACAAATACAACTTTGGAACTAATTGTACTACTTTTAATCTGATATGAATATGATGAACTGATTTAAGGTCTTTAGGCCTATGCTCACGTCATGTGACAGGCAGTGTAACTTAATCACCCTGTTTTGAATTAGAAAGCAATAAAACGCAAAGCCTCAGTGGAGATGACAGATATAATGCCGTGACTGAACGTGAGCTAATCTGATTAATATCGACAAACAGAAAATACATTATATATAACACATTATTCGGACAGCGTATTTACTACTTACCAACATCTGACACACGTGAACTGATGCCAAATATCGCGATGTGTTCGGAACGAGACTTCTTCAGGCTTCTAAGGGTTTGAAACTTGCTGGCCCAGAAAAATTCATTAAACACATCGTTAATATAGTCCAATTTAGTCATTTAATCAAAAATATCTTCATTTGTGTTCCGAAGATGAACGAAGGGGTTGGAACAACATGAGGGTGAGGAATTACTGACAGAATTTTCATTTTCAAACTTAATAATCGTGACCGCCAATAGCAGCGCTTACTGATCGTGACGTGGGCCAATAGCAAAGCAGAATCATTGTGGGAAATACCGACTGTATTAACGAATAAAGGTAGAATTTGTGTTCTTATCGTGTTTAACACATCTGTATTTGCCCGCGCGAGTATATCCAACTTCAAAAATCGCAGCTTGAATTCAATTTACAGTTACCGTCGAAGAGAAACATAGCTCCTATCTGCCCTATATAAATAACTGCCTGTACACTCTTTAGAATGTGGAGGGTAGGGCGATGAGGCTGCGAGCTACACCTATGAACCATTGAATCACTTTGCTGGCTGGTGCACCGGCTAATCGTGGTTGCCTTGATGCATTTGCTGATCTGGCCGGGTTGACACTCATCGGATGCCTTCCACAAATGGTTTTTTTGCACTTTTTTGCCTTGTTTCTTCATCATAATGACACAACAAAATCATTCAATCATTTCAAATATTTCAAATATTTACAATCTGTTCATTATTCTCTTTCGGAATGAAAGATGACATTTAAAAAAGGGTGCAGCTTGGTTTTTTTCTTTAAAAAAAAGAAACAAAAAAACACAAATGGCTGGATTTTCTTTTACAAATGTATTGTTGTCATCAAATAATAGTATTAGAAAATTGGACCACATTTCCCATCGGTTTTTCATTTGGAATATTTATTTATGCGTTTATTGGATTTCATTTGACTGATCGCATCTTTACCCAGAAGTGCAAAGTCATAGATATATACACTAGACTGCGGCAGTTGATTGGAACGAATGCCTTACATATATATAAAGAAATAAATTACCAAAACTTGGCCACTAAATATTTAATATTCAATTATTTTAATGATCACAATTAAAGTTTTCATTTTATTAACTGAACAAGCGCAACATTCAGCATTCAATCAAATATTATAAAATATGTATTATTATTAATAATGTTATTTCAACATAATATCTCGTTATTTCGACATAATATGTGTGGGGGCAACAAGCAAGATGTGCATTTGTAAATCCGGTGACGCGTGCATTGATTTTTATTAATAATCTAGTGTTTTCTGACAGTGTCGACTCGGCTGCAAAGATGAAGTTGACGATCGCCGTATAGTGAACGCGCCTATAGAGAGAAATGCACATAATGGATTACATAATCAGAGAGTAGCCTTTTTCTTTTCGTTTGGAATTATTTCGTTTAAAGACATTTCAAGCTTTGTGTATTTGATGTATTTCTCATGTCTGTGTGTGAGGCATACAATGAGTTTCGTTAAGTTAGGATGAGATGCGCTCCAGTTAACGTGCAATGCAAGATTATCATTTTTTTATTATTATTTATTAAATCTTATTTATTAAAATTTATTAAAATTAAGATACAATTTATACAAAACGAAATTCACTTTAAAGAAAGCCTTTCTACAAAACAAAACTTAATGAAGTGGTCAAAATCATGTCTGATCCGCTCCATGTCTCTCGATATATTGTGCATCCTATCTTACTCGTGCTGTTCACTTTTCATAAATCAACATACATGGGGAAAAAAATAACATTATAACATTTTAACAAATATGAAAATAAATGCGCTTATTTAATGGCTACAACAGTATAGGCCTACAGACTCTCTATTTGTACAAATTGCTGCACATTCATTTAATTCTGAATTTTGCACACACAAGTTGATAGGCATTTGTTCAAATCAAGTTCATGATAATTGTGCGTGCATTTATTAATCATTATGATACTAAAATCATAACAAAGTAGGTTATGCTATGTACAAAAAAATCAGATGAGCCCAGAATATTCCAAACTGCCGTAGCCAAGGCGACATCTAGTGTATATAAACTTATTACACCGTCGTGCTAAGTCATAGGGTCCGTGCACTTTTTGATCATTTCATTTCCTGTTTAGAATGGAATAAGGAGAAATGAAAACCAGCTCGTTTATTCGTTTTTTTGGCTAGATTTTGGCTAGATTTTTCATTTTTCGTTTACAAGTCGGTTTATGGGTTCGATATTTCATTTGCACACGTGGGCGGCGCTGAAACGCCCCTTTCATCTGATTGGTCAAACCGCTCCGCCTTCAGTAAGCTGTGAGCTTTTCTTTCTGTCAGGCAGAATAAGAGTCAGTAGGCTACGAGTGCGGCACTGACAAATGCCCTTTAATGAAATAATGTCTGAAACCACCACTCACTGTTAACTACACACACTATTTGATTTAGAAATATGTTGCTGGTCACGTAATTCGTGCTGCTGCGACTTGCAAGCAACCCCATTAATGTGAGCCACAGTATATGACAGATTATATTAGCATATTTCCCATTGATAAATACAGTGCAAATAGTTCCGTCTCTTTGGATAAAAGGGAAGTGGAAATAAAAATCAATAATAGGCTGAACTGTACCATGATAATATGTCCGTAACATTTACCACTCTAGTCTTTTATTTACATCAAAAGGCAGGTAGGCGTGTGTGACATATATAATAGAACTATATAATGGGCTATAAATAATTTTGAATAGAAATAAAGTTTATATTTTTTGAATTTAAGCATGTGTAGCCTACTCAGTTCACATGAAAAGAAAGAGACAGAAAAGAGAGAAGCCAGAATCAGTGAACGTAAATTAAATACTGACAAAATTACCAGGTTTGGGATTAATTGTTATTATTATTATGAGAAATTGACTCCGCCTAGAACTTTGATGCTTCACCAAACTCAGCTCAGACCCTCAGACTGGTCTAACTTGCTTCTAACTGGTCAGACTTTCCCAAAAAATCCATCGACTTGAGTTATCTGAGCAATGAAGGCCGTAATACTTAATGCTGTCCACTAGAGGGGGCGACAGGATAATAAGTGTTTTCTACTCTCTTTCCCTGTTTGCATCAGTTTAAATGACAAATAAATAAATGCATGAATTTCATTATGATAACAGGTTAAACGTCGTAATTAGCCAGCATAGGACGCAAATGAAAATACAATTTGATATTTGTGATATTTAAACTGTGTATTATTAATAAATATTGTTTCATATCTTGTTCATGCTTTATACATTTTAACCAGTGCTAATTTAAATAAAATGAATGAATAGAACTATATAATAATTAATTATAATATGGTAACTTTGGTCCAAAGTAATCTGTGATAAACAGTGTATAGGCCTACTATGTTTCATCTGCTAATTTATTATAGTCAAAATAATCCAGCAATTATGTTTTATCGAATGTTATTCGAATTCAAGATGTAGAAGCTCAGATCAATAATGAGGCGTACAGGCCATAAATAACAAATAGACATTACAACATTTTTATTATTCATAAGAATTTAAGTTAATAACATCTAAAACAAAGAATACATGTATTACAGGGCAAGTATAAGTATTAGTATTTTTAATGTTTTTGAAAGAAGTTTCCTCTGCTCATCAAGCCTGCATTTATTTGATCAAAAATACAGAAAAAAAAGTAATATTGTGATATATTTTTACAATTTAAAATAATTGGTTTAAATGATCATTTATTTCTGTGATGCAAAGCTGAATTTTCAGGATCATTACTCCAGTCTATCACATGATCCTTTAGAAATAATTCTAATATGATGATTCATTATCAAAGTTGGAAACAGTTCTGCTGCTTAATATGTTTTCATAACCTGTGATACTTTTTTTAGGATACTTTGATGAATAAAAAAAAAAAAAAAAAAAAAAAGCAATTTTTTTAAAAATAGAAATCTTTTGTAACAACAATATACACTACTGGTCAGTAATTTGAGGTCAGTATTTTTTTTATTATTTTTTTTTAATAAATCAATACTTTTATTCAGCAAGGATGTGTTAAATTGATTTTAAAAAAAGTGATAGTAAAGAAGATTTATATTATTAGAAATTATATATATTTTTTAATAAATGCAGTTCTTTTTAACCTTTTATTCATCAAATATATTAGGCAGCAGAACTGTTTCCAACACTCATAATAAATCAGAATATTAGAATGATTTCTGGGGCTGTTTACACCTGGCCACTTCATGCGTTTTCTCAGATCGGATAGCTATCCGATCGTGAAAAGACCAGGGGCGCCTGTTTCAGAAAGGAGGTTAAGTGAAAACTCAGAGTATGTTAACCCTGAAATGAGGGAAACTCTGGGTTTTCTGTTTCAGAATGGGAGGTAAGTTAAACCTGAGAAAGCAGAGTAAGTCAAGCCCGTTTCTGAAAGAGAGGTAACTTATACTCAGAGTCAGTTACCATGGTAACTTACTCTGTGAACCTAACCTGGCCGGGAGCAGGTTTTCTTCGGTAAACCCAGAGTTTCTTTCGGTCTCCTCCCCTTTTTTAAAGAGGAAGTGGTGTTCAAACACCTCATTCATTCTTTCAGTACATTTTTATTAATAAAATTAATCTTTAATTAATAAATACAATATTGCTATTTTTACTGTTTTTTTTTTTTTTCAATTTTTTAAATAAGAGGAAGTCTATTAACTCCTTAACTGGCAACTGAATATACAGTAGTAGATTAGAGTTACATAATGTAGTTCTAAACAAATTCTACAGAATTAAACTGTGGCATTTACTGAAAATCACTGAACTCTGTTCATCTGTGCAACAGAAGTTGATGGACCGTCCTCCTGCTGTTCTTCCACTTTGGGGGCGGGGGGAGAGATAAGACTATAAACTTAGATTCTACTCCACATAAAAATGTGAAAAAATCTGAATGTGTAGATTGTTTGATGTGACACATAACATTATCCCCATCGTCCTGTGAAGATGAGTACACTTTATAACACTATTTGTCATAATTTCTGGTGTATTGAGTAGGCTACTTACAACTGCCTGCAGGTTTTGTTGGGACAGGAGGCTCCAAAAGACAGATATTACCATCGGAATCTGTTGGGACCAACAAAAAACCCAACCCAAAGTCAAATAAATGGAAATATCAAAAATAGCCTATATAAGAAATAACACATATGTAAACCTCTTACATTTTATGAAGGCCCTTGGATCTTCGGGAGTGACTGGCTCTGAAGTCCCTCCAGGAATTCCCCCAGCCAAAAATGCTGCTGCACTGCTAGACACTGGGATGCTATATTTAGTTATTTAATATGTCAAATATTTGTAAATTCAGGTAGCCTACACCCATGATATGCTCAAACCTTACCTGATTGAATTATGTTCTTATATTTAATTTTCAGCTGCTGCCATGTTCTTTTAATACCTGCAGGATTGCACCCATGAAAATTAAAATTAGGTTGAATTCCAGTTTCACCTCTGATATTATAACAGTTGGGTAAGTTACTCTAAAATAGTTATTAATTACTAACTACAAATGACATCTTCAACCGTGTAATTAGATTCATGTAATAATGACTATCTTTAGAAAGTATTGGTCTACTTATTAATAAATCCCATATCAACCTCAACCACTTGAACAATACAAGGAGAGACAAGAAACTGCACTTTTAATGCTTTCAAATAAACAATATACAATTGCATGGATTATTCTTGAATTGACCAAAGTGGGAGAAGGTTACATAAAAAATATACCTTTTAAAAATGTATGTTAAATATACAGAATTGTTCTATAGTCTAATGCAATTACATGAGATTTTACTTCAAATTACAGAAGAATTAAGAGTAATCCCTTTAATTAAATGACAGTATTTAGATGACTTGGTAATTAATTACACCCAACACTGTATAACTAATTAAAATGTAAACATACGCATTGACTCGAGCAACTATTTTCTCCCTAGCTAACTCTAGTTGTCCTTCGCTGCTGCAGCCGATATTTAAAAAATAATAATATGTCTTCTTACGCTTGCAGAAGCTGGTGAGAAATATGCAGACCTCTTTTTGTCTGGCGCTGTTACCATGGTGACTCATAATATCTGCACTCCATTGATAATGGCTTTTTATAGTGGTGGTGCACGCGCTTAACTCAGAGTCAGTCAACTCAGAGTTGATTGAACTAACTAATTTCCGCTGTTCTGTAACCGAAAACTCAGAGTTTCCCATCTCAGGGTAAGCCAACTCAGTTGAACCTCCTTTCTGAAACAGGCCCCAGGGGCCCGTTCTTCGTACGTCGCTAACTCAGTTAGCTGGATTTGATTGTTGGAGATTTGGCATGATCTTGGATTGTTTGGTTCTTCGACGCTCATCCTGGACTTGCTGTCATAGCAACAGGTGCCCAAGCTTAAACCTGCTCGGGAGCAGGCTTATTTCATGTTAACAGGATTAGATCCCGGCTTTATAAGCGGAGGTGATACGGGAAGTCTTTCGCAGCCATGTCTTGTCCGTTTTTACGACAAGAACCTGTCGCTGAAGGTGGTCTCACGCTGCACAATCCACTGCCGCTTTCTGAGCATGCAGCCTGACATCAAACAATTCACCATTTACCTTGGAGAAGCGAGTCCAGAATATATCAAATAATACAAAAAGTAATGTAATCAAAAAGTATGCAGTTGACTGATTAAAAATATCTTAGATGGTGTGTGACTCCATGTCCTACATCACAAATGTGGAAGCAAAATGGCCTGGTTCTGTGCATGACTCCAGGATTTTCAGAGAGTCACATTTATGCACATTATTTGAACGTGGTAAGGAAATATTTAATATCAAGCTCACTGTATTACATACATTTATTCTGAGCCTAACAAAACTGCATTTTTCCAGGTGCTTACGACGGGATCCTGCTTGGTGACAGGGGCTATACCTGCAGGCAGTATTTCATGACGCCATTCCCTGACCCAAACCCCGGACCACAAACCCGTTTCAATGCAGCTCTAGCCAGGACAAGGGCACGCATTGAAATGACCTTTGGGCAACTAAAGGAAAGATTTCAGTGTCTGAGGGTTGCACCTGACAGGGCCTGTGACATTATTGTTGCATGTGCCATACTCCACAATAGTGCCACCATCAGAAAGGAGAGGACCCCTGTGGTGGAGGTGCAGCCTGATGATGACCTCCAGCCAGTGCACTTGGACCAACCTAGTGGCAGAGCTGCACGGGACAGAATTGTGGAACACCATTTTTTTTTTTTTTTTTAAAAACAAAAACCTTCATTAAATGAATAGAAGACAAGACAACATGCTTAGTCCCTTGAGTTTTATTTCAATTATTCTTTGTCAAGAAAAGCCAATGATGGTCATCTTTTGCCTGCAATAAGATATATTGTTATCCAAGGTCAGCAATAGTACTCTGTGTGAAATAGTGTATTTAGCACTTACTCTGAAGTTCCTTTTGAAGCAACTCAATCTCTAGTGCCAGTTTTTTCTTCTTTAAGGTGTCAAGTTCTATTTCTCCCCTTCATTTTTCTGTTTTTTCAGGTCAAAATACTAAATTTTCTGTTGTAGATTCCGTTTATATACGGATATCACCCTGTGCCATGTTTGGATAAAAAGAATAAAAAAATAAAAAAGAACTGTCAACACAAGCCTCATGCAACAAAAATAAAAAGTACAAGTAGGTTACTACACTGCCCACCTCTGTATCACTTTGTGCAGTAGGCCTTTCCTCCTGCAACTCATATTGCAGTCAGAAATAATATGTACACAAGTTACTATAAATGAAGTAAAGTTATTTATGCACTTACAAGTACTTCCTCCAAAGGACAGTCATCTGAGAGGGTTTCTTCACTGTCCTGTGCAATGGAAACAAATGGGCATTACAAAGTGTTGCACTTTCTTCCCTTTTGATGTAAAGTTAGAAAAAGTCCACTTACTGCACATATTTCAGCCACTACTTTCTTGGGAACAGGTACAAGTGTTGGTGTATTATGTAAAACTGCACAAAAGAGGAAACACAATGGCATTACAATGAACTACACTATATGAACAAATGTGATCAGTAACTCATGGCGAAATATTCTTACATTAAGTTCAGCAGTTTTCACCTTCACAAGTCAAAGCAATTGATCACTACTCAATATTTAACAGCTGAAATTACTGTACCAGCCATTTGGATTATATAGGCCTACTTAATTTAATGCGGCAAAAAAAAAAGATATATTTTACAGTGTAGCAAGATCATTTAAAGCTCATTTACCAGTAATGAAGGTGTTGCTGCTACTGGTTCCTGGCTGTTGGTCTGAGGAAGAGCTGCCCCCAGGGATGCCCTCCACAATGGGTCGGTTCACATTTAACCCCAGGGCCAGCTCTACTGCTGGGGTATAATGTGGTATAATGTGAGGGAGCAGGACCACCACCTGTTTGTTTTTTTTCAGCTCAGCCTTTTTCTTGGTTGCTGTTATAAACAGACAAACACATTTAACGGTGCTTTTCTTTTGTAAAAGAGACAAAGAACAGTAGAAGTAGAAAAGATTACCATTTTGAAGAATATTCTTGTACTTCCCTTTTACTTGTTCCCATGTTCTAGTGCAGTGTTCTTCAACCCTGCTCCCGGAGGACCCCCAACACTGCTGGTTTTCTTTGTCTCCCTAATCAAACACACCGGATTCAATTCATCAACTCATTATCACATGGGTTAATGAGCTGATGAGTTGAATCAGGTGTGTTTGATTAGGGAGACAAAGAAAACGTGCAGTGTTGGGGGTCCTCCAGGAGCAGGGTTGAAGAACACTGTTCTAGTGGGTCCTGAGGTGGCTCTGACATTAAGCAATTATGAAATGATTAAAATACAAGAATATACACTGTAATAAGTGATATAACCATAACATGGAACACTTACGCATTTCATTTGTCTGCTACTTTTTGCCAGCCCTCTCTCCTGGTTCCCTGGCGTTTTAATTAAGGTTTCATATTCTGCATAACCTTCAATAACTCTTGCTCTGCTGCGGAGAAAAACTGTGCGCGCTCTTTGGCCATGGTGAGCAGCCAATAGCAGCGTTGCTGATCAATGTTTCTACTATCGATACATATCCCCTTTTAAACCAGCGCATGAACGCGCAGTTATCTCAGATAACTCAATCCAGCTCTACTAATCATAACTGGCAGGTGTGTTCGAAGAAACGAATTAGTCAGATCTAGACATGTGCCGGTATTCGGTAATGCGATAAATCGCGGTAATGAATATGCACGATATTGTTATCGCGGGCACTTCAAAATACCGTGAAAAATAATAGATCCGAATTTAGATTTTTAGAACGCGCATTAGCTTATTTTCCATCAACCGCTTAAACAAACTGCGCAAAACACGTGCGCATTCTGATGTAAACAATCGCCACGTGTATAAGCATGCGGCCGGTGCGCACTTCTAGTCTAATGTAAACAGTCCTCACATGGAGAAGCAGCATGGCGGAAGGAGGAACGCCGCCGCCGATCTATCCGGATCCATCCCGCTTCTAAAAGCAGAGCTGCCAACTCGACGCATTCAGCGCGAGACTCCTCATACGCTCACGCCACACATCCGTTTTCTCCTATGGTTTTCTCACGCAGAGAAAAATCGCGGAGCAAAGAGGACACGAATACCGTCAAACAAGACAGAGCAGGTTACTTTTGATATGAAACAGGAGAACAATTGTGTCACAGAACGTTACATTTAAACTATTTAATGACCAGCAGCATGTTAGATGACTAAAACATATAGATAAAGAGGAGTATTTTGCTGAATATGTGCACTGCACTTTACATATTATATTTTTACTTGTGTCATTACATAATTGTTATTATAATGAAAACCACATTATATTTGATTTAATTAGTTATTTGTAACCTTTAAAAATACCAGCTGATAGGGTTCTATATGGTTACATAGCATTATGTGAGATATTTTTTTTCATGAGAAAAAAATAACGTGGGCTATCTACTGTAGCCTTTCTAATATTTATCCAAAATAAGTCAATATTGAATCAAGATTTAAATCAAATCCCAAGTATTGAATTGAAATCGTTAAATTTGTGTTAAGCAATACAAACAGTAGCCTACCAGTCATTGTACCATGTAATCATTGTAACATGTTGTCACTAAACTTAATAAAATTCAGTTTAGTTACCAAATGTTTTGACAATCACAATTACACCTTGTGATGCAAGTTTTATTTTATTTTTTACATCCCCCCCAAATCCATCTGTTTCTCATGTGCAATTCAAATACCGTGATAATACCGTATACCGTGATAAAAGATCACTCAATTAATCGCAGCATGAAAATGTGATACCGGCACATGCCTAGTCAGATCATGATTAGGCCGATGATATCACCTTGGATGTCTCATAATTTGATCTTGGATGTTTCAAGCAACGTACGAAGAACGGGCCCCAGTTGCTATGACAGCAAGTCCAGGATGAGCGTCGAAGAACTCAGTTAGCTGGATTTGATTGTTTGGGTCTTCGACGCTCATCCTGGACTTGCTGTCATAGCAACTGGGGCCCGTTCTTCGTACGTTGCTTAAAACATCTGAGATCAAACGAGACATCCAAGATGATATCATCGTGCTAATCATGATCTGACTAATTTGGTTCTTCGAACACACCTGCCGGATATGATTAGTATAGCTGGATTGAGTTAGTGAGATAATTGCGCGTTCACGCTCTGGTTTAAAAGGGGATATGTATCGATAGTAGAAACATTGATCAGCAACGCTGCTATTGGCTGCTCACCATGGCCAAAGAGCGCGCTCAGTTTTTCAACGCAGCAGAGCAGGAATTTTTACTGGAAGGGTATGCAGAGTTTGAAAAATATAATTAAAACGCCAGGGAACACTGGGAATCAAAGTGTGCAAAAGCCAGGACTCGAGAGGGCTGGCAAAAAGTAACAGACAAATTAAATGCGTAAGTGTTCCATGTTATGGTTATATCACTTATTACAGTATATATTCTTGTATTTTAATAATTTCATAATTGCTTAATGTCAGAGCCACCTCAGGACCCACTAGAACATGGGAACAAGTAAAAGTGAAGTACAAGAATATTCTTCAAACTGGTAATCTTTTCTACTTCTACTGATTAGTCTCTTTTAGCAAAGACATTTTAAATGATGTGTCTGTTTGTCTGTTTATGGTTATCTGCAACCAAGGAAAAGGCGGAGCAGAAAAAAACAGGTGGTGGTCCTGCACCCCCACGTTATACCCCGGCAGAAGAGCTGGCCCTTGGGCTAAATGAGAACCGACCCATTGTGGAGGGCATTCCTGGGGGCAGCTCTTCCTTAAGGCCTATTTATACTTCTGCGTCGGACCTACGCCGGAGCCTCTACGCTGTAGGCAACGCGTTGGTTTTAATTTATACTTCTGCGTCGTTGTCCGCGTTGACGCGCAATTACTCATGCAGAGGGACCATGTGAAACCCGAGGGAGGGGTTCTAGCAGACCAATCACAGCGCTTGCGTCCGCGTAGAATTGACGCGTTGTTACATTTTTGGAGAGGTGCGCATCAGGGTACGCCAAAGGGTACGCGCGCTAAGCACAGCCTACGACGTAGCTACGGCGTAAGTTCGACGCAGAAGTATAAATAGGCCTTTAGACCTAAAGCCAGGGACCAGTAACAGCAACACCTTAATTACAGGTAAATGAGTTTTAAATCATCTTGCTACACTGTAAATAATTTGTTGCTGCATTAAATTAAGTATGTCTATAATCCAAATGGCTGGTACAGTATCAGCTCCGCTTATGAAGACGGGATCTAATCCTGTTAACATGAAATAAGCTTGCGCACCTGTTGCTATGACAGCAAGTCCAGGAGGAGCGTCGAAGAACCAAACAATCCCAGATCATGCCAAATCGCCAATAATCAAATCCAGCTAACTGAGTTAGCGACGTACGAAGAACGGGCCCCAGGTGCGCAAGCTTAAACCTGCTCGGGAGCAGGCTTATTTCATGTTAACAGGATTAGACTGCGGCTTCATAAGCGGAGCTGATACGGGAAGTCCATCGCTTATGAAGCCGGGATCTAATCCTGTTAACATGAAATAAGCTTGCGCACCTGTTGCTATGACAGCAAGTCCAGGATGAGCGTCGAAGAACCAAACAATCCCAGATCATGCCAAATCGCCAATAATCAAATCCAGCTAACTGAGTTAGCGACGTACGAAGAACGGGCCCTGAGGTACGAAGAACTGAGATTTTGCGTTACAATAGTGCACTTTCTGAGATATATATTTTTTCTCGTGACTGGTGAGATTGTCGTTTACATGATTCATTTGTTGGAAACGCACACTTATTTTCGACTTGTCGGAGTCGGGCTTTAACAACAGCACAAACTGTTTGCATTGCCTTAAAGCTGCCGTCGGCAAGTCTGGCAGATTGGGTCGATTAGCCAAAATTTTGAATGTTTACAACTCTCATGCCCCTCCCCACTACCAGCGAGCACCCTCCCATCGAGGTCGTGCTCGTCAGTGCGTCACTGTGCGTGTGTACCTGATTTTCTGTGAACGCGTCCGTCTCTTCAGCATCTATCAACACCATGGACTCGGAGGTAGGCTGCCCTGGCTAATCTAGCCATAGATAGCAATAACCGAGGAATTGGAAGCTTGTTAGTAGATTTTCTCTACGCCATCACGCTTCATGCAATCTCCAGGCGAACTTCAGGCGTGGCGTGTGCATGTGATATTAACATGTGCGAGTGAGGGGGATCTGTGGCGTGTGCACGACCTGTGATTGACAGTCAGATCTCACACCCCCCTGCGCTGATTGGACCTGATGAAGCGGGAGCGCTGGATTTTTGGAAAACAAATAACACGCTCCAGGTGGAGTTAGAAGCTCGGGTTTTTTTCTAAAACCACCTTATTTATGTTGTTCTGTCGGATTATAGTGTCGATTACACTGAATATGATCAAAAAAATGTTGCCGACGGCAGCTTTAAGATTATTTGCGAGTGGCTCTTTCCTTTACACTATTGGAGATGCGGAGAACTTGATGGAAAGTGCTGTCTGTCGTGTCATTCGGAGTTTACCTGGTGCTTTTAGGTTTAAAAAAACAGTTTTAGGTTTTTTTGTGGCATTTCCAAGCCACTTAAAGGAGCTGTATGTAGTTTTCAGCGGCCTCTAGCGGTGATGTTTCAGATTGCAACCAATAAGTTGACAAGCGTGTGCTCTTGCGCATGCTCGAATTTATGAGCGAGCACTGTGGAATACCGGCCAGACTGAGACGCGTCACGCAACACACCAGAGAGAGCATCCCACAACATGCTAGAAACTCAGGTAAACTCCCACTGCAACGTTACAATAATAGGCTACTTTTATCAGCTTGACGTTGAACTAATGCTCCATGCTCGTCCCATGATAAGAATGGAACCCTATCAACCGTGCCGAATTTTGCCACTGCAAGCACTACTTTACATTTTCTTCAGGAAATGTATACATTCTAGGTTTGTAGATAAGGTCTCTCCATGATTCAAACGCCCTGCCGATGTTGATCCGTGTTTTTTCACCCGAAGTTCATCCGATTCACGTCTGGCCTTTAATACGAGCTTCAGCAGAAAGAAAAAAACGTTTTATTGGGTTTTTTTATCAATAAGTGGAGTTTGTGTTGGAGTCTGTGTTGTGCTGGGAGCAGGTCGTTTCTTAGTGTTATCAGACATGTCATAAGTTGCATAAGTCATAAGTCCATGTCATAAGTTGCAGTGTCGTCGCTGTTGAGTGCAAAATCAGTAGGCTAGACGAGGCGAGAGGCTCGGGAGCGCTCCGCGCATGCAGGTGACGTCACTGGATTTCGCGGTAAATCCGACCCGGCACCTTCACATAAACATAAGAATACTTGCTTTCAGAGGTAATAGCAAAACCCGAAAAGTGGATCATTTTAATGTGATACTACATACAGCACCTTTAAGACCCAATGTTGTAAAGCAGTTTTTTTTTTAAGCATTTTTTTTTTAGGCTATCATAATTTTTTATGAAGATCATGCATTCATGACCATGCCGATTACAGTATATGTTACTCAGGCTTCACTAACGTGATTGGTACCATAGACTATAGGCTAGACCAGGGGTCGGCAACCTAAGGCACGCGTGCCAAATGCGACTCTGATACTTTCCAGACAAGTTACATACTCTCCTGTCACTTGTTTCAAGAGCTTCACTTGGTCAAAAACCAAGTGATAACCTGTACAATGTAAAATTGTCAACATCAAATTATGTACTACATATTACAGCATTGTTTCAATACAAGACATACCAATGGACTCGTGCAGCTTTCTGTCTTCTTTGGGCACCAGATGTTCCTTCCTCACCCGAAACAAAGGACTTATTCGATTAGCTTGCGTTGATATAAGGACTGGTCTTCCTTCTCTGCTGTAAAACAAGAAAGTCTCGACTTACTCTATGTGCAATTACTATTGTTCTTGAAACATAAATTAAGACAGTTATAAATAAGTTATTATTTGTATAGCGCTTTTCACAATACAGATTGTATCAAAGCAGCTTCACAGTATTAAATTAAAATAATACAACAATGTTTGTTTCAAGAGGAATTTATTGATTGATAAAATTAAATTAAATATCCCCAAAATATCCCCAACTGAGCAAGGCAAAGGCAACAGTGGCAAGGAACCGAAAAACTCCATCAAGTGACCTAATGGTGTCCTAAAACTCCATCAGGTGACCTAATGGAGAAAAAAAACCTTGGGAGAACCCAGGCTCAGTCGGGGGCCAGTTCTCCTCTGGCATTTATGAGCTACAGGCCGGATTGTAGTTTGAACTGTAGGATTATATGAATGCCTGGCTGAAGAGATGCGACTTTAATCTAGTTTTAAACTGGGAGAGCGAGTCTGAGCAACGAACAGTATCAGGAAGACTATTCCAGAGTTTTGGAGCCAAATGTGAAAATGCTCTCCCTCCTTTGGTGGTTCTGGATATCCTAGGTATGACCAAAAGCCTTGAATTTAGTGATCTTAAAGAGCGCGATGGATTATAGGGGCGATAGAAGATCCGTTAAATAGACTGGAGCTAAGCCGTTTAGAGCTTTATAAGTCAGTAGCAATACCTTATAATTAATACGGAACTTTATAGGTAACCAATGCAGTGATGATAAAATCGCTGTTATATGATCATATTTTCTTGATCTCGTAAGAACTCTAGCGGCGGCGATTCAGGAGAGAGCATTTGATGAGTAAATACCGATTTCAATATTCTAGAAACTTTACCTGGGAAGGGCTGATCCCGGCAAGATTCGCTGCGACTCACTAGTAGCTCTTGTGAGGGTTGGCTCTTAAAAGAGCTGTTGAGTTTGATATTGTAGAGCTTTAAAAAAAAAAAAAGGACCAAGTAATCCTGCAAGACGGAAAGGAAGGTAATTTTAATACATTACTTGCAAATAGTCAGTTTATGTATAACTGTAGGATATTTTTTTCTGTAAAGAGTGTTGAATAATTAAATTTTAAAAGCATTTTTATATTATAAGTTCACTGATATGTGGGGGCATTTCTATGAATAAAAGTACGTCTTTAATAGCAAGCAATAATCATGTGAAAATGATTTACATGCAAACGGGACAGTTATCAGCAGTGTAACTGGTCTGATTATGACAAAATAATCGAGTATCTGATGTCATGTGACAAGTAAGATAAGCTTTTCCACCCCTGCAAACAGAGGTAGGTTATGAGGTGTGGAGAGACGTCATGTATCACTGGAACATAAACAGACGGGGACCAATTTGTAATAATTGTAATTAGTGGTGCACGATATATCGGCCGCCGATATAATATCGGCCGATATGGTCATTTTTTTACACATCGGTATCGTTCCGATGTCAAAATATGGCCGATGTGAACAGGCCGACATTTGACGTGTGAAGTTGAAGATGAAGTTGACGATGCTAACTCGATCTTAGCAGTAGTGAATGTGCCTGAGATAAATACACATTTCATACAGATGACATAAGCAGAGAACAGTCTGTTTTCTTTCGTTTTGAATTGTTCTGTTTAAAAATAGACATTTCAAGCTTTCTATATATGTCTCCGGTCTGTGAGGCAGGTAGATTTCGGTTCATTGATGAGACGCGCTCCAGGTTCACGCGCCCTCGCCTCCGTGTCCTGATTAAATATTTTCTACTATATTTACTTCTTATTTAATTCAATCCAGGCAATTGGTTGATGAAACATTTATCAAAATTAAGATACAATTAATACAAAACGAAATTAAATTTAAAGACAGGCTTTTTGTGCTTTCTGTTTGAGGTCTCTGTGAAAGTTTTAAAGCAGTCTTAGTGGCGCTTTCAGAGCGCTCAAGTCAACTGTCCCGTCCGTAACATTGTTAACGCAGTCCAGAGCGACTTATGTTTTTTTCCTCTTCATGACACATTTTTGACTGATCGTTTTTTGACTCGTAGATATTTGAATATATTGCTTGATATTTGATACCCGTTCGAATTAGATTTTTCTCAAAAGTGACAGCACGTGTGATTTGTGGATTACTGATAAGCGCGAGTGGAGAAACAGGCGTTTATTGATTCATTCTCAGTGTTGAGAAACGTATAGCCTTCATGTGTTACGTTATTGTATTAATAATAACTAAAGTAGCCTACCTCAGTGGTTCCCAACCTTTTTTTGTCTGATACCCCCTTTTCCCCAAGAAAATATTTTAGGGCCCCCCTTCACATTTAATGATATTATCGCTCTTGTAAGCTTGCAGCAAGGATGACAAAATATGTTGTTTTCAAACAAACGGTATGTTCACTATAACCAGATTATGTTCATGCACAAATAATAGCCTATAGTATTGAAAATACAATAACAAAAACATCAGTAGGCCTTTTGTAATTTAAAAACGTAGGCTTAGGAGTAGCCTATAAATTGGCCCTATTTGAAATGCAATAACAAAAATATTCATACTGGTGTGTAGGTAAAAAAAAAAAAAAGAAGAATATAGGCTATTACTAAATGACTGCTGTCTGGGACCTCAATACTTGCATGTTATTTGTGAGGCTTTATCAATGTGAGGCTTTATTTTTGACGCTTTTGCCGCTATAGTGAGCGATAGTAAACTTGTGTTTATAATATGCGTCTTTCGGAAGAACATTGTAGCCGGAACTACTTCTCTCTGTGTACATCTATGACGAGTCACGCAGGTACTGTGCTACTCCGCAGCGGCAGCGATCCGAACCAGTGTTAAATAGTCCCAATATAAACACTTATTATAGGTGTACCATAGTGGTTCAGGATAAGACAAAAACACGGATTGGAAAATGGATTCATGATGAACTCGCTCATTGTATAAATTTTGTAAATTTTGAACAGAAAAAAGTTAATGATTTTATTTAATGCTCATTGCTCAAAACTTTTCAAAATATGACCCCCCACAGAGCTCGCTGAGGCCCCCTTGTGGGCCGCGACCCCCCTGTTGGGAACCGATGGCCTACCTAATTATGTTACATATTTATTTTGTATGAAAACTAGCGCGTTCGTTACTTGTGGATTAAAAAGTAGGCTACCGTTGTATCAGTGCTGCGCGAGCTCTCTCTCTCACAAACACGGACGCGTGCACACACAGAGAGAGAAGATAATTGTAAAATGAAAAATTGACGGGCTAAGTTTAAATTTTGTTCTTGCTTGTTTTTTTTCTGTCAAAATATCAGAAAGTATTTTGTATTATCCATCCGTGTTTTTAAAATTCGTTAAATGACGGACGTTTTACTGTTAACACAGCCCATGTCGGATTGGTCTTATAGCCTAGGCTACTTGTTATTATTTTAAGAATGATTCGTTATGCTATTATTGGACTCCTGTCTATTCATTGTCAACTGTTTTCTATAAATATGTTTGTATTGGCTAACATTTATTCAGTTAATGAGTGTCCTGTTTAAAATGTGCAATGTTCAAACGCAAAGACAGCACGTCACAAATAGAAGCCCTTTTCCCTGTGGTATTTTTTAGTATCATATCGAGGGCTTGGAACCAGAGGGGCGTAAGTGGCATTTTGGGCGAAAATGAGTTCTATATATCAAATTAAAGGTCTTGATGAGCTCTATCTAGTTGTGCCAAAAAGACGCATCAGAAATCAACTTGTATTGAATAAAGCAACAAAACAACAAAGACCTAACACAAAAGTTTGAGCATTGTTTGGAGCCAGAGGGGCGTATGTCCACTTACGCCCTTCTGGCTCTAAAAAATACATGTATGGCCTACACATTGTTTGGAGCCAGAAGGGCGCAAGTGGCATTTGACAAACTTTACAGGAGAGCCAAAACAAAATTTTGACCACGCTTCAATCAACTGTATTTATTAACCTTCAACCACAACATTGCAACCACATACATACTTATATGAGTAAGTTCTTAAGTGAACATATTATGGAATATTAACACGATGAACATATTCTAAAACCTTGCAAAATCTTGAAAATATGGCAAAAACATCAAATACGCCTTTTTGGCACCAAACATTTCCAATTCCTCTAAAGAAAAATAGGGCGTATCTGCTGATCAATGCAGAAATGATTGGTCAAAACATTGGTTAAAAACACTCTAACTTCATAACTTTTCATTTTATTTAAAATACTGTATACATAGTCATTTAATTTGATCATTTCTAACCGTTTAATTTCAATTCTCATTTATGAGTTCACATTCATGTCAAACAGTTTAACATTTAATTTCAAACAGTTTAACATTTAAGTTCACACAGTTTAATTTCTCTTGTTTATTACACATTTCACTTTTTAGTTCACTTTAGTTGAACTAAAAAGTTCACTCACTGCCCACTGTCAGAGTGTTATAGAACTCTGCATAACAGTGAGGAATACTCCCATTGGTGCACAGGGTGAGTAGGTCTTTTTTCTTTAAGGCACTGATCACTGGAGGATTTTCATACAATGAGCTGGGGTGTGTGGTTCTGGTGCCTCTGGTGCCTCTTGTTGCCTGTTGTGCCACCGTCAGTTTTCGGAAGGTTGGGGCGGTGAAATCATACTTGAAGAAGATTGTTTTTGGTTCATCTTTCGTGTAGCGGAACCATTTAATCTTCTGCCAATGAACTGATTGTCCCTCCTCATCTTTTGTTCTGTTTTTGAGTATGTGGTTGGAGAGGGACTTGAAGTACAGAAAGTCCTTGTGTCCAAGTTCATGTACACTATGGGTCGTTCTTTCTTTCCATTCTCACAAGTGTGTAGTAGCCATCATGGATGGCTACTAGACATGGAGTGTGATAGTGTGCATGCTGCAGTGGAAACTGCAAGAAGAAAAGTTTCTATTTACTCCCATTTCTATTTACTCCCATACTTCTATTTACTGATGGCTACTACACACTTGTGAGAATGGCAAGAAGGAACGACCCATACAGTGTACATGAACTTGAACACAAGGACTTTCTGGACTTCAAGTCCCTCTCCAACCACATACTCAAAAACAGAACAAAAGATGAGGAGGGACAATCAGTTCATTGGCAGAAGATTAAATGGTTCCGCTACACGAAAGATGAACCAAAAACAATCTTCTTCAAGTATGATTTCACCGCCCCAACCTTCCGAAAACTGACGGTGGCACAACAGGCAACAAGAGGCACCAGAACCACACACCCCAGCTCATTGTATGAAAATCCTCCAGTGATCAGTGCCTTAAAGAAAAAAGACCTACTCACCCTGTGCACCAATGGGAGTATTCCTCACTGTTATGCAGAGTTCTATAACACTCTGACAGTGGGCAGTGAGTGAACTTTTTAGTTCAACTAAAGTGAACTAAAAAGTGAAATGTGTAATAAACAAGAGAAATTAAACTGTTTGAAATTAAATGTTAAACTGTTTGACATGAATGTGAACTCATAAATGAGAATTGAAATTAAACGGTTAGAAATGAAATGTTAAACAGTTTGAAATGATGAAATGACTATGTATGCAGTATTTTAAATCAAATGAAAAGTTATGAAGTTAGAGTGTTTTTAACCAATGTTTTGACCAATCATTTCTGCATTGATCAGCAGATACGCCCTATTTTTCTTTAGACGAATTGGAAATGTTTGGTGCCAAAAAGGCGTATTTGATGTTTTTGCCATATTTTCAAGATTTTGCAAGGTTTTAGAATATGTTCATCGTGTTAATATTCCATAATATGTTCACTTAAGAACTTACTCATATAAGTATGTATGTGGTTGCAATGTTGTGGTTGAAGGTTAATAAATACAGTTGATTGAAGTGTGGTCAAAATTTTGTTTTGGCTCTCCTGTAAAGTTTGTCAAATGCCACTTACGCCCCTCTGGTTCCAAGCCCTCGATATTTGGATATTGGAATAATAAATAAAGTAGCCTATCTTAATTTTACACAATGTTCCTGTTTTTTGTGTGGTTTTTTTTACTGTTTTCTAAGGGTTTCTTAATTTTAGACAAGTTGACCAGCACACATTACTGTATATGCAATGCAGTATAATGCATGTGTGTCGTATGTGACATATTTTGCACACAGGTAAAGGTGCCCAATATCAGTCATTTCTAAAGTAAAAAAAAAGTGTTTTGGAAAATAGCTCTTTATTTGATAATCATTAAAATTTGTTTTCTATACAGAGATATCGACATCGGCAAATATCGGTATCGGCCATAACAGCAATATTAATATCGGTTATCGGTATCGGCCTCAATTTTCACATCGGTGCATCACTAATTGTAATCAATACAATGCAATTAATATCAACTTTCTGACAGTGTGTGTACGAGTATACAAATATGTACGAGTATCGTATACGAATTTGACAACTTGTTAAATCTTGTGAATTATTAAGACTTTCAGACTATCTTCGTACTGATTGGGCTATGGGTTTTGCGAGAAAAGGTTTAAGAAACAACAAATGCTTGATAAAATGTTTGATTTAGGGTTCGAACCAACACATGTATATACCATTGCGAATATTTGCCTTTGCAGCTGTCGGTCTCCTCCGTTTACTTGTCCTCAAACAATAATAGTCCGAAAGGTCCTTTTGGTCTTTTCAGCTGAAAAAAGAGAAAATAAAATATCATTATGTTGTTTTACATCATTCCTGTGGTAAAAGCATGGTAAGCGTTGTGGTTAATGTGCATTTACAATAAGTATCACATTAAAACTCCCAATACAGTGTGGTAAAAGCATGGTAAGTTTTGTGATTACTGTCTTTTTACTACACTTACCACAGTAAAACTAATGTTAATGTGGTAAAAGCATGGTAAGTGTTGTTTGTACTGTGCTTCTACTACAAATACAACTTTGGAACTAATTGTACTACTTTTAATCTGATATGAATATGATTAACTGATTTAAGGTCTTTAGGCCTATGCTCACAGGCAGTGTAACTTAATCACCCTGTTTTGAATTAGAAAGCAATAAAACGCAAAGCCTCAGTGGAGATGACAGATATAATGCCGTGACTGAACGTGAGCTAATCTGATTAATATCGACAAACAGAAAATACATTATATATCACACATTATTCGGACAGCGTATTTACTACTTACCAACATCTGACACACGTGAACTGATGCCAAATATCGCGATGTGTTCGGAACGAGACTTCTTCAGGCTTCTAAGGGTTTGAAACTTGCTGGCCCAGAAAAGTTCATTAAACACATCCTTAATATAGTCCAATTTAGTCATTTAATCAAAAATATCTTAATTTGTGTTCCGAAGATGAACGAAGGGGTTGGAACAACATGAGGGTGAGGAATTACTGACAGAATTTTCATTTTCGTACTTAATAATCGTGACCACCAATAGCAGCGCTTACTGATCGTGACGTGGCCAATAGCAAAGCAGAATCATTGTGGGAAATACCGACTGTATTAACGAATAAAGGTAGAATTTGTGTTCTTATCGTGTTTAACACATCTGTATTTGCCCGCGCGAGTATATACAACTTCAAAAATCGCAGCTTCAATTCAATTTACAGTTACCGTCGAAGAGAAACACAGGTCTTATCTGCCCTATATAAATAACAGCCTGTACACTCTTTAGGATGTGGAGGGTAGGGCGATGAGGCTGCGAGCTACACCTATGAACCATTGAATCACTTTGCTGGCTGGTGCACCGGCTAATCGTGGTTGCCTTGATGCACTTGCTGATCTGGCCGGGTTGACACTCATCGGATGCCTTCCACAAATGGTTTTTTTCGACTTTTTTTTTTTTTTTTCGACTTGTTTCTTCATCATAATGACACAAGAAAATCATTCAATCATTTTTTAAGATTTACAATCTGCACATCGCCCCGTTCATTATTCTCTTTCGGAATGAAAGATGACATTTAAAAAAGGGTGCAGCTTGGTTTTTTTCTTGAAAAAAACAGAAATGGCTGGATTTTCTTTTACAAATGTATTGTTGTCATCAAATAATAGTATTAGAAAATTGGACGACATTTCCCATCGCTTTTTCATTTGGAATATTTATTTATACGTTTATTGGATTTCATTTGACTGATCGCATCTTTACCCAGAAGTGCCAAGTCATAGATATATACACTAGACGTGGCCTTGGCTGCGGCAGTTGATTGGAACGAATGCCTTACATATATAAATTAATTAATTAGCAAAACTTGGCCACTAAATATTTCATATTCAATTATTTTAATGATCACAATTAAAGTTTTCATTTTATTAACTGAACAACATTCAGCATTCAATCAAATATTATAAAATATGTATTATTATTAATAATGTTATTTCAACATAATATCTCGTTATTTCGACATAATATGTGTGGGTGCAACAAGCAAGATGTGCATTTGGAAATCCGGTGAAGCGTGCATTGATTTTTATTAATAATCTAGTGTTTTCTGACAGTGTCGACTCGGCTGCAAAGATGAAGTTGACGATCGCCGTATAGTGAACGCGCCTATAGAGAGAAATGCACATAATGGATTACATAATCAGAGAGTAGCCTTTTTCTTTTCGTTTTGAATTATTTCGTTTAAAGACATTTCAAGCTTTGTGTATTTGATGTATTTCTCATGTCTGTGTGTGTGAGGCATACAATGAGTTTCATTAAGTTAGGATGAGATGCGCTCCAGTTAACGTGCAATGCAAGATTATCATTTTATTATTATTATTTATTAAATCTTATTGATCTTATTTATTAAATACAGGCTGATGAAAAATGTATTAAAATTAAGATACAATTTATACAAAACGAAATTCACTTTTACTCGTGCTGTTCACTTTTCATAAATCAACATACATGGGGAAAAAAAATAACATTATAACATTTTAACAAATATGAAAATAAATGCGCTTATTTAATGGCTACAACAGTATAGGCCTACAGACTCTCTATTTGTACAAATTGCTGCACATTCATTTAATTCTGAATTTTGCACACACAAGTTGATAGGCATTTGTTCAAATCAAGTTCATGATAATTGTGCGTGCATTTATTAATCATTATGATACTAAAATCATAACAAAGTAGGTTATGCTATGTACAAAAAAATCAGATGAGCCCAGAATATCCCAAACTGCCGTAGCCAAGGCGACATCTAGTGTATATAAACTTATTACACCGTCGTGCTAAGTCATAGGGTCCGTGCACTTTTTGATCATTTCATTTCCTGTTTAGAATGGAATAAGGAGAAATGAAAACCAGCTCGTTTATTCGTTTTTTTGGCTAGATTTTGGCTAGATTTTTCATTTTTCGTTTACAAGTCGGTTTATGGGTTCGATATTTCATTTGCACACGTGGGCGGCGCTGAAACGCCCCTTTCATCTGATTGGTCAAACCGCTCCGCCTTCAGTAAGCTGTGAGCTTTTCTTTCTGTCAGGCAGAATAAGAGTCAGTAGGCTACGAGTGCGGCACTGACAAATGCCCTTTAATGAAATAATGTCTGAAACCACCACTCACTGTTAACTACACACACTATTTGATTTAGAAATATGTTGCTGGTCACGTAATTCGTGCTGCTGCGACTTGCAAGCAACCCCATTAATGTGAGCCACAGTATATGACAGATTATATTAGCATATTTCCCATTGATAAATACAGTGCAAATAGTTCCGTCTCTTTGGATAAAAGGGAAGTGGAAATAAAAATCAATAATAGGCTGAACTGTACCATGATAATATGTCCGTAACATTTACCACTCTAGTCTTTTATTTACATCAAAAGGCAGGTAGGCGTGTGTGACATATAGCCTATGGGCTATAAATAATTTTGAATAGAAATAAAGTTTATATTTTTTGAATTTAAGCATGTGTAGCCTACTCAGTTCACATGAAAAGAAAGAGACAGAAAAGAGAGAAGCCAGAATCAGTGAACGTAAATTAAATACTGACAAAATTACCAGGTTTGGGATTAATTGTTATTATTATTATGAGAAATTGACTCCGCCTAGAACTTTGATGCTTCACCAAACTCAGCTCAGACCCTCAGACTGGTCTAACTTGCTTCTAACTGGTCAGACTTTCCCAAAAAATCCATCGACTTGAGTTATCTGAGCAATGAAGGCCGTAATACTTAATGCTGTCCACTAGAGGGGGCGACAGGATAATAAGTGTTTTCTACTCTCTTTCCCTGTTTGCATCAGTTTAAATGACAAATAAATAAATGCATGAATTTCATTATGATAACAGGTTAAACGTCGTAATTAGCCAGCATAGGACGCAAATGAAAATACAATTTGATATTTGTGATATTTAAACTGTGTATTATTAATAAATATTGTTTCATATCTTGTTCATGCTTTATACATTTTAACCAGTGCTAATTTAAATAAAATGAATGAATAGAACTATATAATAATTAATTATAATATGGTAACTTTGGTCCAAAGTAATCTGTGATAAACAGTGTATAGGCCTACTATGTTTCATCTGCTTATTTATTATAGTCAAAATAATCCAGCAATTATGTTTTATCGAATGTTATTCGAATTCAAGATGTAGAAGCTCAGATCAATAATGAGGCGTACAGGCCATAAATAACAAATAGACATTACAACATTTTTATTATTCATAAGAATTTAAGTTAATAACATCTAAAACAAAGAATACATGTATTACAGGGCAAGTATAAGTATTAGTATTTTTAATGTTTTTGAAAGAAGTTTCCTCTGCTCATCAAGCCTGCATTTATTTGATCAAAAATACAGAAAAAAAAGTAATATTGTGATATATTTTTACAATTTAAAATAATTGGTTTAAATGATCATTTATTTCTGTGATGCAAAGCTGAATTTTCAGGATCATTACTCCAGTCTATCACATGATCCTTTAGAAATAATTCTAATATGATGATTCATTATCAAAGTTGGAAACAGTTCTGCTGCTTAATATGTTTTCATAACCTGTGATACTTTTTTTAGGATACTTTGATGAATAAAAATTAAAAAAAAAAATTGAAAAAAAAATTGAAAAAAGCAATTTTTAAAAAAATAGAAATCTTTTGTAACAACAATATACACTACTGGTCAGTAATTTGAGGTCAGTATTTTTTTATTTATTTTTTTAAATAAATCAATACTTTTATTCAGCAAGGATGTGTTAAATTGATTTAAAAAAAAGTGATAGTAAAGAAGATTTATATTATTAGAAATTATATATATTTTTTAATAAATGCAGTTCTTTTTAACCTTTTATTCATCAAATATATTAGGCAGCAGAACTGTTTCCAACACTCATAATAAATCAGTCGCGTCGCGTCACCACTTTTGAATAAGAAACAATATCAAGACTATAAAACTCCTCAAAAAACGCGCACACACTCAAACCTGACTGCACATCACATTTTTTACTTTTATTGATTCTGCTTTTATTCCGGAGTCCCTTTTATTTTCATTGCTCCGGAGTCGCATATCAGTCACAAAATGCGCCACGGGGAAGAAAAAAACATCTATAGCCTAAGTCGCACTGGACTAAGTCGCATTTTTTTAGAAATTTATTTCACAAAAAATAAATAAAAAAATGTTACAGACAGTTCTCCGTTACGGACGTGAGCGCTCTAAAGCGGCACTAAAATAATGTTTTAAAACTTTCACAGAGACCTCAAACTGAAAGCACAAAGCCTGTCTTTAAATTTAATTTCGTTTTGTATTAATTGTATCTTAATTTTAATCGATGTTTCATCAACAAATTGTCAGGATTTAATAAGAAGTAGCCTAAATATAGGCTATTAGAAAATAAATAATCAGGATACGGAGGCGCTGGCGAACCTGGAGCTCGTCTCATAAATGAAACTCAGCGTAGGCCTATAAGGTAGCCTATTGCCTCACAGACCTGAGACATATAGATAGCTTGAAATGTCTACTTTTAAGCAGAACAATTCAAAACGAAAGAAAACAGACTGCGCTGCTTATGTAATTCGTATGAAATGTGCATTTCTCTCTGGCGCTGCGAAGATCGCGAGTCGTCAACTTCATCTGTCTAGCCGACACTGACATAAAAAATAACTGTTTTATTAGTAAACAATTAAAATGTCTCCTGCTATATTTTACATAGGCCTATTTGCCTGTTCCTTACAAAACACTGACAGTGGGGTTTTTGACGTTTTTTTTTTTTTTTTTTTTTTTTTTTGAGCAGCTGCGGCAAATTCTTTCGACACACACACACACACACACACACACACACACACACACACACACACACACACACACAATATTACGTAACACTCTGCGCTTATGTTTTAAAAAGATAATTTAACATATAAATAACAATTTTTAAATAGCCCACTTAAAGTGTTTATTACAAATAAATGACTAAATGCTAAAAAATTATACATTTTAATGAACAAATATATGCGTTGCATTTACAATTCTGCAGCACCCCCAGCACCCCCACTTCCCGCGGCCCTGATGGGAGGTATGTTAAACCTGAGAAAGCAGAGTAAGTCAAGCCCGTTTCTGAAAGAGAGGTAACTTATACTCAGAGTCAGTTACCATGGTAACTTACTCTGTGAACCTAACCTGGCCGGGAGCAGGTTTTCTTCGGTAAACCCAGAGTTTTTTTCGGTCTCCTCCCCTTTTTTAAAGAGGAAGTGGTGTTTAAACACCTCATTCATTCTTTCAGTACATTTTTATTAATAAAATTAATCTTTAATTAATAAATACAATATTGCTATTTTTACTGTTTTTTTTTTTTTTTTCAATTTTTTAAATAAGATGAAGTCTATTAACTCCTTAACTGGCAACTGAATATACAGTAGTAGATTAGAGTTACATAATGTAGTTCTAAACAAATTCTACAGAATTAAACTGTGGCATTTACTGAAAATCACTGAACTCTGTTCATCTGTGCAACAGAAGTTGATGGACCGTCCTCCTGCTGTTCTTCCACTTTGGGGGCGGGGGGAGAGATAAGACTACTCATTTATACTTAGCTTTAAACTTAGATTCTACTCCACATAAAAATGTGAAAAAATCTGAATGTGTAGATTGTTTGATGTGACACATAACATTATCCCCATCGTCCTGTGAAGATGAGTACACTTTATAACACTATTTGTCATAATTTCTGGTGTATTGAGTAGGCTACTTACAACTGCCTGCAGGTTTTGTTGGGACAGGAGGCTCCAAAAGACAGATATTACCATCGGAATCTGTTGGGACCAACAAAAAACCCAACCCAAAGTCAAATAAATGGAAATATCAAAAATAGCCTATATAAGAAATAACACATATGTAAACCTCTTACATTTTATGAAGGCCCTTGGATCTTCGGGAGTGACTGGCTCTGAAGTCCCTCCAGGAATTCCCCCAGCCAAAAATGCTGCTGCACTGCTAGACACTGGGATGCTATTTAGTTATTTAATATGTCAAATATTTGTAAATTCAGGTAGCCTACACCCATGATATGCTCAAACCTTACCTGATTGAATTATGTTCTTATATTTAATTTTCAGCTGCTGCCATGTTCTTTTAATACCTGCAGGATTGCACCCATGAAAATTAAAATTAGGTTGAATAACATACTGTTCTTCCAGTTTCACCTCTGATATTATAACAGTTGGGTAAGTTACTCTAAAATAGTTATTAATTACTAACTACAAATGACATCTTCAACCGTGTAATTAGATTCATGTAATAATGACTATCTTTAGAAAGTATTGGTCTACTTATTAATAAATCCCATATCAACCTCAACCACTTGAACAATACAAGGAGAGACAAGAAACTGCACTTTTAATGCTTTCAAATAAACAATATACAATTGCATGGATTATTCTTGAATTGACCAAAGTGTGTAGAGGGAGAAGGTTACATAAAAAATATACCTTTTAAAAATGTATGTTAAATATACAGAATTGTTCTATAGTCTAATGCAATTACATCAGATTTTACTTCAAATTACAGAAGAATTAAGAGTAATCCCTTTAATTAAATGACAGTATTTAGATGACTTGGTAATTAATTACACCCAACACTGTATAACTAATTAAAATGTAAACATACGCATTGACTCGAGCAACTATTTTCTCCCTAGCTAACTCTAGTTGTCCTTCGCTGCTGCAGCCGATATTTAAAAAATAATAATATGTCTTCTTACGCTTGCAGAAGCTGGTGAGAAATATGCAGACCTCTTTTTGTCTGGCGCTGTTACCATGGTGACTCATAATATCTGCACTCCATTGATAATGGCTTTTTATAGTGGTGGTGCACGCGCTTAACTCAGAGTCAGTCAACTCAGAGTTGATTGAACTAACTAATTTCCGCTGTTCTGTAACCGAAAACTCAGAGTTTCCCATCTCAGGGTAAGCCAACTCAGTTGAACCTCCTTTCTGAAACAGGCCCCAGGGGCCCGTTCTTCGTACGTCGCTAACTCAGTTAGCTGGATTTGATTGTTGGAGATTTGGCATGATCTTGGATTGTTTGGTTCTTCGACGCTCATCCTGGACTTGCTGTCATAGCAACAGGTGCCCAAGCTTAAACCTGCTCGGGAGCAGGCTTATTTCATGTTAACAGGATTAGATCCCGGCTTTATAAGCGGAGGTGATACGGGAAGTCTTTCGCAGCCATGTCTTGTCCGTTTTTACGACAAGAACCTGTCGCTGAAGGTGGTCTCACGCTGCACAATCCACTGCCGCTTTCTGAGCATGCAGCCTGACATCAAACAATTCACCATTTACCTTGGAGAAGCGAGTCCAGAATATATCAAATAATACAAAAAGTAATGTAATCAAAAAGTATGCAGTTGACTGATTAAAAATATCTTAGATGGTGTGTGACTCCATGTCCTACATCACAAATGTGGAAGCAAAATGGCCTGGTTCTGTGCATGACTCCAGGATTTTCAGAGAGTCACATTTATGCACATTATTTGAACGTGGTAAGGAAATATTTAATATCAAGCTCACTGTATTACATACATTTATTCTGAGCCTAACAAAACTGCATTTTTCCAGGTGCTTACGACGGGATCCTGCTTGGTGACAGGGGCTATACCTGCAGGCAGTATTTCATGACGCCATTCCCTGACCCAAACCCCGGACCACAAACCCGTTTCAATGCAGCTCTAGCCAGGACAAGGGCACGCATTGAAATGACCTTTGGGCAACTAAAGGAAAGATTTCAGTGTCTGAGGGTTGCACCTGACAGGGCCTGTGACATTATTGTTGCATGTGCCATACTCCACAATAGTGCCACCATCAGAAAGGAGAGGACCCCTGTGGTGGAGGTGCAGCCTGATGATGACCTCCAGCCAGTGCACTTGGACCAACCTAGTGGCAGAGCTGCACGGGACAGAATTGTGGAACACCATTTTTTTTTTTTTTTTTTAAAACAAAAACCTTCATTAAATGAATAGAAGACAAGACAACATGCTTAGTTCCTTGAGTTTTATTTCAATTATTCTTTGTCAAGAAAAGCCAATGATGGTCATCTTTTGCCTGCAATAAGATATATTGTTATCCAAGGTCAGCAATAGTACTCTGTGTGAAATAGTGTATTTAGCACTTACTCTGAAGTTCCTTTTGAAGCAACTCAATCTCTAGTGCCAGTTTTTTCTTCTTTAAGGTGTCAAGTTCTATTTCTCCCCTTCATTTTTCTGTTTTTTCAGGTCAAAATACTAAATTTTCTGTTGTAGATTCCGTTTATATACGGATATCACCCTGTGCCATGTTTGGATAAAAAGAATAAAAAAATAAAAAAGAACTGTCAACACAAGCCTCATGCAACAAAAATAAAAAGTACAAGTAGGTTACTACACTGCCCACCTCTGTATCACTTTGTGCAGTAGGCCTTTCCTCCTGCAACTCATATTGCAGTCAGAAATAATATGTACACAAGTTACTATAAATGAAGTAAAGTTATTTATGCACTTACAAGTACTTCCTCCAAAGGACAGTCATCTGAGAGGGTTTCTTCACTGTCCTGTGCAATGGAAACAAATGGGCATTACAAAGTGTTGCACTTTCTTCCCTTTTGATGTAAAGTTAGAAAAAGTCCACTTACTGCACATATTTCAGCCACTACTTTCTTGGGAACAGGTACAAGTGTTGGTGTATTATGTAAAACTGCACAAAAGAGGAAACACAATGGCATTACAATGAACTACACTATATGAACAAATGTGATCAGTAACTCATGGCAAAATATTCTTACATTAAGTTCAGCAGTTTTCACCTTCACAAGTCAAAGCAATTGATCACTACTCAATATTTAACAGCTGAAATTACTGTACCAGCCATTTGGATTATATAGGCCTACTTAATTTAATGCGGCAAAAAAAAAAGAGATATTTTACAGTGTAGCAAGATCATTTAAAGCTCATTTACCAGTAATGAAGGTGTTGCTGCTACTGGTTCCTGGCTGTTGGTCTGAGGAAGAGCTGCCCCCAGGGATGCCCTCCACAATGGGTCGGTTCACATTTAACCCCAGGGCCAGCTCTACTGCTGGGGTATAATGTGGTATAATGTGAGGGAGCAGGACCACCACCTGTTTGTTTTTTTTCAGCTCAGCCTTTTTCTTGGTTGCTGTTATAAACAGACAAACACATTTAACGGTGCTTTTCTTTTGTAAAAGAGACAAAGAACAGTAGAAGTAGAAAAGATTACCATTTTGAAGAATATTCTTGTACTTCCCTTTTACTTGTTCCCATGTTCTAGTGCAGTGTTCTTCAACCCTGCTCCCGGAGGACCCCCAACACTGCTGGTTTTCTTTGTCTCCCTAATCAAACACACCGGATTCAATTCATCAACTCATTATCACATGGGTTAATGAGCTGATGAGTTGAATCAGGTGTGTTTGATTAGGGAGACAAAGAAAACGTGCAGTGTTGGGGGTCCTCCAGGAGCAGGGTTGAAGAACACTGTTCTAGTGGGTCCTGAGGTGGCTCTGACATTAAGCAATTATGAAATGATTAAAATACAAGAATATACACTGTAATAAGTGATATAACCATAACATGGAACACTTACGCATTTCATTTGTCTGCTACTTTTTGCCAGCCCTCTCTCCTGGTTCCCTGGCGTTTTAATTAAGGTTTCATATTCTGCATAACCTTCAATAACTCTTGCTCTGCTGCGGAGAAAAACTGTGCGCGCTCTTTGGCCATGGTGAGCAGCCAATAGCAGCGTTGCTGATCAATGTTTCTACTATCGATACATATCCCCTTTTAAACCAGCGCATGAACGCGCAGTTATCTCAGATAACTCAATCCAGCTCTACTAATCATAACTGGCAGGTGTGTTCGAAGAAACGAATTAGTCAGATCATGATTAGGCCGATGATATCACCTTGGATGTCTCATAATTTGATCTTGGATGTTTCAAGCAACGTACGAAGAACGGGCCCCAGTTGCTATGACAGCAAGTCCAGGATGGGCGTCGAAGAACTCAGTTAGCTGGATTTGATTGTTTGGGTCTTCGACGCTCATCCTGGACTTGCTGTCATAGCAACTGGGGCCCGTTCTTCGTACGTTGCTTAAAACATCTGAGATCAAACGAGACATCCAAGATGATATCATCGTGCTAATCATGATCTGACTAATTTGGTTCTTCGAACACACCTGCCGGATATGATTAGTATAGCTGGATTGAGTTAGTGAGATAATTGCGCGTTCACGCTCTGGTTTAAAAGGGGATATGTATCGATAGTAGAAACATTGATCAGCAACGCTGCTATTGGCTGCTCACCATGGCCAAAGAGCGCGCTCAGTTTTTCAACGCAGCAGAGCAGGAATTTTTACTGGAAGAGTATGCAGAGTTTGAAAAATATAATTAAAACGCCAGGGAACACTGGGAATCAAAGTGTGCAAAAGCCAGGACTCGAGAGGGCTGGCAAAAAGTAACAGACAAATTAAATGCGTAAGTGTTCCATGTTATGGTTATATCACTTATTACAGTATATATTCTTGTATTTTAATAATTTCATAATTGCTTAATGTCAGAGCCACCTCAGGACCCACTAGAACATGGGAACAAGTAAAAGTGAAGTACAAGAATATTCTTCAAACTGGTAATCTTTTCTACTTCTACTGATTAGTCTCTTTTAGCAAAGACATTTTAAATGATGTGTCTGTTTGTCTGTTTATGGTTATCTGCAACCAAGGAAAAGGCGGAGCAGAAAAAAACAGGTGGTGGTCCTGCACCCCCACGTTATACCCCGGCAGAAGAGCTGGCCCTTGGGCTAAATGAGAACCGACCCATTGTGGAGGGCATTCCTGGGGGCAGCTCTTCCTTAAGGCCTATTTATACTTCTGCGTCGGACCTACGCCGGAGCCTCTACGCTGTAGGCAACGCGTTGGTTTTAATTTATACTTCTGCGTCGTTGTCCGCGTTGACGCGCAATTACTCATGCAGAGGGACCATGTGAAACCCGAGGGAGGGGTTCTAGCAGACCAATCACAGCGCTTGCGTCCGCGTAGAATTGACGCGTTGTTACATTTTTGGAGAGGTGCGCATCAGGGTACGCCAAAGGGTA
Source organism: Leuciscus leuciscus (assembly GCF_965113295.1). Taxonomy (NCBI): domain Eukaryota; kingdom Metazoa; phylum Chordata; class Actinopteri; order Cypriniformes; family Leuciscidae; genus Leuciscus; species Leuciscus leuciscus. The sequence continues at coordinate 9,325,670 of NC_138726.1, read as the reverse complement.
CGCGCGCTAAGCACAGCCTACGACGTAGCTACGGCGTAAGTTCGACGCAGAAGTATAAATAGGCCTTTAGACCTAAAGCCAGGGACCAGTAACAGCAACACCTTAATTACAGGTAAATGAGTTTTAAATCATCTTGCTACACTGTAAATAATTTGTTGCTGCATTAAATTAAGTATGTCTATAATCCAAATGGCTGGTACAGTATCAGCTCCGCTTATGAAGCCGGGATCTAATCCTGTTAACATGAAATAAGCTTGCGCACCCGTTACAATAGTGCACTTTCTGAGATATATATTTTTTCTCGTGACTGGTGAGATTGTCGTTTACATGATTCATTTGTTGGAAACGCACACTTATTTTCGACTTGTCGGAGTCGGGCTTTAACAACAGCACAAACTGTTTGCATTGCCTTAAAGCTGCCGTCGGCAAGTCTGGCAGATTGGGTCGATTAGCCAAAATTTTGAATGTTTACAACTCTCATGCCCCTCCCCACTACCAGCGAGCACCCTCCCATCGAGGTCGTGCTCGTCAGTGCGTCACTGTGCGTGTGTACCTGATTTTCTGTGAACGCGTCCGTCTCTTCAGCATCTATCAACACCATGGACTCGGAGGTAGGCTGCCCTGGCTAATCTAGCCATAGATAGCAATAACCGAGGAATTGGAAGCTTGTTAGTAGATTTTCTCTACGCCATCACGCTTCATGCAATCTCCAGGCGAACTTCAGGCGTGGCGTGTGCATGTGATATTAACATGTGCGAGTGAGGGGGATCTGTGGCGTGTGCACGACCTGTGATTGACAGTCAGATCTCACACCCCCCTGCGCTGATTGGACCTGATGAAGCGGGAGCGCTGGATTTTTGGAAAACAAATAACACGCTCCAGGTGGAGTTAGAAGCTCGGGTTTTTTTCTAAAACCACCTTATTTATGTTGTTCTGTCGGATTATAGTGTCGATTACACTGAATATGATCAAAAAAATGTTGCCGACGGCAGCTTTAAGATTATTTGCGAGTGGCTCTTTCCTTTACACTATTGGAGATGCGGAGAACTTGATGGAAAGTGCTGTCTGTCGTGTCATTCGGAGTTTACCTGGTGCTTTTAGGTTTAAAAAAACAGTTTTAGGTTTTTTTGTGGCATTTCCAAGCCACTTAAAGGAGCTGTATGTAGTTTTCAGCGGCCTCTAGCGGTGATGTTTCAGATTGCAACCAATAAGTTGACAAGCGTGTGCTCTTGCGCGTGCTCGAATTTATGAGCGAGCACTGTGGAATACCGGCCAGACTGAGACGCGTCACGCAACACACCAGAGAGAGCATCCCACAACATGCTAGAAACTCAGGTAAACTCCCACTGCAACGTTACAATAATAGGCTACTTTTATCAGCTTGACGTTGAACTAATGCTCCATGCTCGTCCCATGATAAGAATGGAACCCTATCAACCGTGCCGAATTTTGCCACTGCAAGCACTACTTCACATTTTCTTCAGGAAATGTATACATTCTAGGTTTGTAGATAAGGTCTCTCCATGATTCAAACGCCCTGCCGATGTTGATCCGTGTTTTTTCACCCGAAGTTCATCCGATTCACGTCTGGCCTTTAATACGAGCTTCAGCAGAAAGAAAAAAACGTTTTATTGGTTTTTTTTATCAATAAGTGGAGTTTGTGTTGGAGTCTGTGTTGTGCTGGGAGCAGGTCGTTTCTTAGTGTTATCAGACATGTCATAAGTTGCATAAGTCATAAGTCCATGTCATAAGTTGCAGTGTCGTCGCTGTTGAGTGCAAAATCAGTAGGCTAGACGAGGCGAGAGGCTCGGGAGCGCTCCGCGCATGCAGGTGACGTCACTGGATTTCGCGGTAAATCCGACCCGGCACCTTCACATAAACATAAGAATACTTGCTTTCAGAGGTAATAGCAAAACCCGAAAAGTGGATCATTTTAATGTGATACTACATACAGCACCTTTAAGACCCAATGTTGTAAAGCAGTTTTTTTTTTAAGCATTTTTTTTTTAGGCTATCATAATTTTTTATGAAGATCATGCATTCATGACCATGCCGATTACAGTATATGTTACTCAGGCTTCACTAACGTGATTGGTACCATAGACTATAGGCTAGACCAGGGGTCGGCAACCTAAGGCACGCGTGCCAAATGCGACTCTGATACTTTCCAGACAAGTTACATACTCTCCTGTCACTTGTTTCAAGAGCTTCACTTGGTCAAAAACCAAGTGATAACCTGTACAATGTAAAATTGTCAACATCAAATTATGTACTACATATTACAGCATTGTTTCAATACAAGACATACCAATGGACTCGTGCAGCTTTCTGTCTTCTTTGGGCACCAGATGTTCCTTCCTCACCCGAAACAAAGGACTTATTCGATTAGCTTGCGTTGATATAAGGACTGGTCTTCCTTCTCTGCTGTAAAACAAGAAAGTCTCGACTTACTCTATGTGCAATTACTATTGTTCTTGAAACATAAATTAAGACAGTTATAAATAAGTTATTATTTGTATAGCGCTTTTCACAATACAGATTGTATCAAAGCAGCTTCACAGTATTAAATTAAAATAATACAACAATGTTTGTTTCAAGAGGAATTTATTGATTGATAAAATTAAATTAAATATCCCCAAAATATCCCCAACTGAGCAAGGCAAAGGCAACAGTGGCAAGGAACCGAAAAACTCCATCAAGTGACCTAATGGTGTCCTAAAACTCCATCAGGTGACCTAATGGAGAAAAAAAACCTTGGGAGAACCCAGGCTCAGTCGGGGGCCAGTTCTCCTCTGGCATTTATGAGCTACAGGCCGGATTGTAGTTTGAACTGTAGGATTATATGAATGCCTGGCTGAAGAGATGCGACTTTAATCTAGTTTTAAACTGGGAGAGCGAGTCTGAGCAACGAACAGTATCAGGAAGACTATTCCAGAGTTTTGGAGCCAAATGTGAAAATGCTCTCCCTCCTTTGGTGGTTCTGGATATCCTAGGTATGACCAAAAGCCTTGAATTTAGTGATCTTAAAGAGCGCGATGGATTATAGGGGCGATAGAAGATCCGTTAAATAGACTGGAGCTAAGCCGTTTAGAGCTTTATAAGTCAGTAGCAATACCTTATAATTAATACGGAACTTTATAGGTAACCAATGCAGTGATGATAAAATCGCTGTTATATGATCATATTTTCTTGATCTCGTAAGAACTCTAGCGGCGGCGATTCAGGAGAGAGCATTTGATGAGTAAATACCGATTTCAATATTCTAGAAACTTTACCTGGGAAGGGCTGATCCCGGCAAGATTCGCTGCGACTCACTAGTAGCTCTTGTGAGGGTTGGCTCTTAAAAGAGCTGTTGAGTTTGATATTGTAGAGCTTTAAAAAAAAAAAAAGGACCAAGTAATCCTGCAAGACGGAAAGGAAGGTAATTTTAATACATTACTTGCAAATAGTCAGTTTATGTATAACTGTAGGATATTTTTTTCTGTAAAGAGTGTTGAATAATTAAATTTTAAAAGCATTTTTATATTATAAGTTCACTGATATGTGGGGGCATTTCTATGAATAAAAGTACGTCTTTAATAGCAAGCAATAATCATGTGAAAATGATTTACATGCAAACGGGACAGTTATCAGCAGTGTAACTGGTCTGATTATGACAAAATAATCGAGTATCTGATGTCATGTGACAAGTAAGATAAGCTTTTCCACCCCTGCAAACAGAGGTAGGTTATGAGGTGTGGAGAGACGTCATGTATCACTGGAACATAAACAGACGGGGACCAATTTGTAATAATTGTAATTAGTGGTGCACGATATATCGGCCGCCGATATAATATCGGCCGATATGGTCATTTTTTTACACATCGGTATCGTTCCGATGTCAAAATATGGCCGATGTGAACAGGCCGACATTTGACGTGTGAAGTTGAAGATGAAGTTGACGATGCTGACTCGATCTTAGCAGTAGTGAATGTGCCTGAGATAAATACACATTTCATACAGATGACATAAGCAGAGAACAGTCTGTTTTCTTTCGTTTTGAATTGTTCTGTTTAAAAATAGACATTTCAAGCTTTCTATATATGTCTCCGGTCTGTGAGGCAGGTAGATTTCGGTTCATTGATGAGACGCGCTCCAGGTTCACGCGCCCTCGCCTCCGTGTCCTGATTAAATATTTTCTACTATATTTACTTCTTATTTAATTCAATCCAGGCAATTGGTTGATGAAACATTTATCAAAATTAAGATACAATTAATACAAAACGAAATTAAATTTAAAGACAGGCTTTTTGTGCTTTCTGTTTGAGGTCTCTGTGAAAGTTTTAAAGCAGTCTTAGTGGCGCTTTCAGAGCGCTCAAGTCAACTGTCCCGTCCGTAACATTGTTAACGCAGTCCAGTGCGACTTATGTTTTTTTCCTCTTCATGACACATTTTTGACTGATCGTTTTTTGACTCGTAGATATTTGAATATATTGCTTGATATTTGATACCCGTTCGAATTAGATTTTTCTCAAAAGTGACAGCACGTGTGATTTGTGGATTACTGATAAGCGCGAGTGGAGAAACAGGCGTTTATTGATTCATTCTCAGTGTTGAGAAACGTATAGCCTTCATGTGTTACGTTATTGTATTAATAATAACTAAAGTAGCCTACCTCAGTGGTTCCCAACCTTTTTTTGTCTGATACCCCCTTTTCCCCAAGAAAATATTTTAGGGCCCCCCTTCACATTTAATGATATTATCGCTCTTGTAAGCTTGCAGCAAGGATGACAAAATATGTTGTTTTCAAACAAACGGTATGTTCACTATAACCAGATTATGTTCATGCACAAATAATAGCCTATAATATTGAAAATACAATAACAAAAACATCAGTAGGCCTTTTGTAATTTAAAAACGTAGGCTTAGGAGTAGCCTATAAATTGGCCCTATTTGAAATGCAATAACAAAAATATTCATACTGGTGTGTAGGTAAAAAAAAAAAAAAGAAGAATATAGGCTATTACTAAATGACTGCTGTCTGGGACCTCAATACTTGCATGTTATTTGTGAGGCTTTATCAATGTGAGGCTTTATTTTTGACGCTTTTGCCGCTATAGTGAGCGATAGTAAACTTGTGTTTATAATATGCGTCTTTCGGAAGAACATTGTAGCCGGAACTACTTCTCTCTGTGTACATCTATGACGAGTCACGCAGGTACTGTGCTACTCCGCAGCGGCAGCGATCCGAACCAGTGTTAAATAGTCCCAATATAAACACTTATTATAGGTGTACCATAGTGGTTCAGGATAAGACAAAAACACGGATTGGAAAATGGATTCATGATGAACTCGCTCATTGTATAAATTTTGTAAATTTTGAACAGAAAAAAGTTAATGATTTTATTTAATGCTCATTGCTCAAAACTTTTCAAAATATGACCCCCCACAGAGCTCGCTGAGGCCCCCTTGTGGGCCGCGACCCCCCTGTTGGGAACCGATGGCCTACCTAATTATGTTACATATTTATTTTGTATGAAAACTAGCGCGTTCGTTACTTGTGGATTAAAAAGTAGGCTACCGTTGTATCAGTGCTGCGCGAGCTCTCTCTCTCACAAACACGGACGCGTGCACACACAGAGAGAGAAGATAATTGTAAAATGAAAAATTGACGGGCTAAGTTTAAATTTTGTTCTTGCTTGTTTTTTTTCTGTCAAAATATCAGAAAGTATTTTGTATTATCCATCCGTGTTTTTAAAATTCGTTAAATGACGGACGTTTTACTGTTAACACAGCCCATGTCGGATTGGTCTTATAGCCTAGGCTACTTGTTATTATTTTAAGAATGATTCGTTATGCTATTATTGGACTCCTGTCTATTCATTGTCAACTGTTTTCTATAAATATGTTTGTATTGGCTAACATTTATTCAGTTAATGAGTGTCCTGTTTAAAATGTGCAATGTTCAAACGCAAAGACAGCACGTCACAAATAGAAGCCCTTTTCCCTGTGGTATTTTTTAGTATCATATCGAGGGCTTGGAACCAGAGGGGCGTAAGTGGCATTTTGGGCGAAAATGAGTTCTATATATCAAATTAAAGGTCTTGATGAGCTCTATCTAGTTGTGCCAAAAAGACGCATCAGAAATCAACTTGTATTGAATAAAGCAACAAAACAACAAAGACCTAACACAAAAGTTTGAGCATTGTTTGGAGCCAGAGGGGCGTATGTCCACTTACGCCCTTCTGGCTCTAAAAAATACATGTATGGCCTACACATTGTTTGGAGCCAGAAGGGCGCAAGTGGCATTTGACAAACTTTACAGGAGAGCCAAAACAAAATTTTGACCACGCTTCAATCAACTGTATTTATTAACCTTCAACCACAACATTGCAACCACATACATACTTATATGAGTAAGTTCTTAAGTGAACATATTATGGAATATTAACACGATGAACATATTCTAAAACCTTGCAAAATCTTGAAAATATGGCAAAAACATCAAATACGCCTTTTTGGCACCAAACATTTCCAATTCCTCTAAAGAAAAATAGGGCGTATCTGCTGATCAATGCAGAAATGATTGGTCAAAACATTGGTTAAAAACACTCTAACTTCATAACTTTTCATTTTATTTAAAATACTGTATACATAGTCATTTAATTTGATCATTTCTAACCGTTTAATTTCAATTCTCATTTATGAGTTCACATTCATGTCAAACAGTTTAACATTTAATTTCAAACAGTTTAACATTTAAGTTCACACAGTTTAATTTCTCTTGTTTATTACACATTTCACTTTTTAGTTCACTTTAGTTGAACTAAAAAGTTCACTCACTGCCCACTGTCAGAGTGTTATAGAACTCTGCATAACAGTGAGGAATACTCCCATTGGTGCACAGGGTGAGTAGGTCTTTTTTCTTTAAGGCACTGATCACTGGAGGATTTTCATACAATGAGCTGGGGTGTGTGGTTCTGGTGCCTCTGGTGCCTCTTGTTGCCTGTTGTGCCACCGTCAGTTTTCGGAAGGTTGGGGCGGTGAAATCATACTTGAAGAAGATTGTTTTTGGTTCATCTTTCGTGTAGCGGAACCATTTAATCTTCTGCCAATGAACTGATTGTCCCTCCTCATCTTTTGTTCTGTTTTTGAGTATGTGGTTGGAGAGGGACTTGAAGTACAGAAAGTCCTTGTGTCCAAGTTCATGTACACTATGGGTCGTTCTTTCTTTCCATTCTCACAAGTGTGTAGTAGCCATCATGGATGGCTACTAGACATGGAGTGTGATAGTGTGCATGCTGCAGTGGAAACTGCAAGAAGAAAAGTTTCTATTTACTCCCATTTCTATTTACTCCCATACTTCTATTTACTGATGGCTACTACACACTTGTGAGAATGGCAAGAAGGAACGACCCATACAGTGTACATGAACTTGAACACAAGGACTTTCTGGACTTCAAGTCCCTCTCCAACCACATACTCAAAAACAGAACAAAAGATGAGGAGGGACAATCAGTTCATTGGCAGAAGATTAAATGGTTCCGCTACACGAAAGATGAACCAAAAACAATCTTCTTCAAGTATGATTTCACCGCCCCAACCTTCCGAAAACTGACGGTGGCACAACAGGCAACAAGAGGCACCAGAACCACACACCCCAGCTCATTGTATGAAAATCCTCCAGTGATCAGTGCCTTAAAGAAAAAAGACCTACTCACCCTGTGCACCAATGGGAGTATTCCTCACTGTTATGCAGAGTTCTATAACACTCTGACAGTGGGCAGTGAGTGAACTTTTTAGTTCAACTAAAGTGAACTAAAAAGTGAAATGTGTAATAAACAAGAGAAATTAAACTGTTTGAAATTAAATGTTAAACTGTTTGACATGAATGTGAACTCATAAATGAGAATTGAAATTAAACGGTTAGAAATGAAATGTTAAACAGTTTGAAATGATGAAATGACTATGTATGCAGTATTTTAAATCAAATGAAAAGTTATGAAGTTAGAGTGTTTTTAACCAATGTTTTGACCAATCATTTCTGCATTGATCAGCAGATACGCCCTATTTTTCTTTAGACGAATTGGAAATGTTTGGTGCCAAAAAGGCGTATTTGATGTTTTTGCCATATTTTCAAGATTTTGCAAGGTTTTAGAATATGTTCATCGTGTTAATATTCCATAATATGTTCACTTAAGAACTTACTCATATAAGTATGTATGTGGTTGCAATGTTGTGGTTGAAGGTTAATAAATACAGTTGATTGAAGTGTGGTCAAAATTTTGTTTTGGCTCTCCTGTAAAGTTTGTCAAATGCCACTTACGCCCCTCTGGTTCCAAGCCCTCGATATTTGGATATTGGAATAATAAATAAAGTAGCCTATCTTAATTTTACACAATGTTCCTGTTTTTTGTGTGGTTTTTTTTACTGTTTTCTAAGGGTTTCTTAATTTTAGACAAGTTGACCAGCACACATTACTGTATATGCAATGCAGTATAATGCATGTGTGTCGTATGTGACATATTTTGCACACAGGTAAAGGTGCCCAATATCAGTCATTTCTAAAGTAAAAAAAAAGTGTTTTGGAAAATAGCTCTTTATTTGATAATCATTAAAATTTGTTTTCTATACAGAGATATCGACATCGGCAAATATCGGTATCGGCCATAACAGCAATATTAATATCGGTTATCGGTATCGGCCTCAATTTTCACATCGGTGCATCACTAATTGTAATCAATACAATGCAATTAATATCAACTTTCTGACAGTGTGTGTACGAGTATACAAATATGTACGAGTATCGTATACGAATTTGACAACTTGTTAAATCTTGTGAATTATTAAGACTTTCAGACTATCTTCGTACTGATTGGGCTATGGGTTTTGCGAGAAAAGGTTTAAGAAACAACAAATGCTTGATAAAATGTTTGATTTAGGGTTCGAACCAACACATGTATATACCATTGCGAATATTTGCCTTTGCAGCTGTCGGTCTCCTCCGTTTACTTGTCCTCAAACAATAATAGTCCGAAAGGTCCTTTTGGTCTTTTCAGCTGAAAAAAGAGAAAATAAAATATCATTATGTTGTTTTACATCATTCCTGTGGTAAAAGCATGGTAAGCGTTGTGGTTAATGTGCATTTACAATAAGTATCACATTAAAACTCCCAATACAGTGTGGTAAAAGCATGGTAAGTTTTGTGATTACTGTCTTTTTACTACACTTACCACAGTAAAACTAATGTTAATGTGGTAAAAGCATGGTAAGTGTTGTTTGTACTGTGCTTCTACTACAAATACAACTTTGGAACTAATTGTACTACTTTTAATCTGATATGAATATGATTAACTGATTTAAGGTCTTTAGGCCTATGCTCACAGGCAGTGTAACTTAATCACCCTGTTTTGAATTAGAAAGCAATAAAACGCAAAGCCTCAGTGGAGATGACAGATATAATGCCGTGACTGAACGTGAGCTAATCTGATTAATATCGACAAACAGAAAATACATTATATATCACACATTATTCGGACAGCGTATTTACTACTTACCAACATCTGACACACGTGAACTGATGCCAAATATCGCGATGTGTTCGGAACGAGACTTCTTCAGGGCTCTAAGGGTTTGAAACTTGCTGGCCCAGAAAAGTTCATTAAACACATCCTTAATATAGTCCAATTTAGTCATTTAATCAAAAATATCTTAATTTGTGTTCCGAAGATGAACGAAGGGGTTGGAACAACATGAGGGTGAGGAATTACTGACAGAATTTTCATTTTCGTACTTAATAATCGTGACCACCAATAGCAGCGCTTACTGATCGTGACGTGGCCAATAGCAAAGCAGAATCATTGTGGGAAATACCGACTGTATTAACGAATAAAGGTAGAATTTGTGTTCTTATCGTGTTTAACACATCTGTATTTGCCCGCGCGAGTATATCCAACTTCAAAAATCGCAGCTTCAATTCAATTTACAGTTACCGTCGAAGAGAAACACAGGTCTTATCTGCCCTATATAAATAACAGCCTGTACACTCTTTAGGATGTGGAGGGTAGGGCGATGAGGCTGCGAGCTACACCTATGAACCATTGAATCACTTTGCTGGCTGGTGCACCGGCTAATCGTGGTTGCCTTGATGCACTTGCTGATCTGGCCGGGTTGACACTCATCGGATGCCTTCCACAAATGGTTTTTTTCGACTTTTTTTTTTTTTTTTTTTTGGACTTGTTTCTTCATCATAATGACACAAGAAAATCATTCAATCATTTTTTAAGATTTACAATCTGCACATCGCCCCGTTCATTATTCTCTTTCGGAATGAAAGATGACATTTAAAAAAGGGTGCAGCTTGGTTTTTTTCTTGAAAAAAACAGAAATGGCTGGATTTTCTTTTACAAATGTATTGTTGTCATCAAATAATAGTATTAGAAAATTGGACGACATTTCCCATCGCTTTTTCATTTGGAATATTTATTTATACGTTTATTGGATTTCATTTGACTGATCGCATCTTTACCCAGAAGTGCCAAGTCATAGATATATACACTAGACGTGGCCTTGGCTGCGGCAGTTGATTGGAACGAATGCCTTACATATATAAATTAATTAATTAGCAAAACTTGGCCACTAAATATTTCATATTCAATTATTTTAATGATCACAATTAAAGTTTTCATTTTATTAACTGAACAACATTCAGCATTCAATCAAATATTATAAAATATGTATTATTATTAATAATGTTATTTCAACATAATATCTCGTTATTTAGACATAATATGTGTGGGTGCAACAAGCAAGATGTGCATTTGTAAATCCGGTGACGCGTGCATTGATTTTTATTAATAATCTAGTGTTTTCTGACAGTGTCGACTCGGCTGCAAAGATGAAGTTGACGATCGCCGTATAGTGAACGCGCCTATAGAGAGAAATGCACATAATGGATTACATAATCAGAGAGTAGCCTTTTTCTTTTCGTTTTGAATTATTTCGTTTAAAGACATTTCAAGCTTTGTGTATTTGATGTATTTCTCATGTCTGTGTGTGTGAGGCATACAATGAGTTTCGTTAAGTTAGGATGAGATGCGCTCCAGTTAACGTGCAATGCAAGATTATCATTTTTTTATTATTATTTATTAAATCTTATTGATCTTATTTATTAAATACAGGCTGATGAAAAATGTATTAAAATTAAGATACAATTTATACAAAACGAAATTCACTTTTACTCGTGCTGTTCACTTTTCATAAATCAACATACATGGGGAAAAAAAATAACATTATAACATTTGAACAAATATGAAAATAAATGCGCTTATTTAATGGCTACAACAGTATAGGCCTACAGACTCTCTATTTGTACAAATTGCTGCACATTCATTTAATTCTGAATTTTGCACACACAAGTTGATAGGCATTTGTTCAAATCAAGTTCATGATAATTGTGCGTGCATTTATTAATCATTATGATACTAAAATCATAACAAAGTAGGTTATGCTATGTACAAAAAAATCAGATGAGCCCAGAATATTCCAAACTGCCGTAGCCAAGGCGACATCTAGTGTATATAAACTTATTACACCGTCGTGCTAAGTCATAGGGTCCGTGCACTTTTTGATCATTTCATTTCCTGTTTAGAATGGAATAAGGAGAAATGAAAACCAGCTCGTTTATTCGTTTTTTTGGCTAGATTTTGGCTAGATTTTTCATTTTTCGTTTACAAGTCGGTTTATGGGTTCGATATTTCATTTGCACACGTGGGCGGCGCTGAAACGCCCCTTTCATCTGATTGGTCAAACCGCTCCGCCTTCAGTAAGCTGTGAGCTTTTCTTTCTGTCAGGCAGAATAAGAGTCAGTAGGCTACGAGTGCGGCACTGACAAATGCCCTTTAATGAAATAATGTCTGAAACCACCACTCACTGTTAACTACACACACTATTTGATTTAGAAATATGTTGCTGGTCACGTAATTCGTGCTGCTGCGACTTGCAAGCAACCCCATTAATGTGAGCCACAGTATATGACAGATTATATTAGCATATTTCCCATTGATAAATACAGTGCAAATAGTTCCGTCTCTTTGGATAAAAGGGAAGTGGAAATAAAAATCAATAATAGGCTGAACTGTACCATGATAATATGTCCGTAACATTTACCACTCTAGTCTTTTATTTACATCAAAAGGCAGGTAGGCGTGTGTGACATATAGCCTATGGGCTATAAATAATTTTGAATAGAAATAAAGTTTATATTTTTTGAATTTAAGCATGTGTAGCCTACTCAGTTCACATGAAAAGAAAGAGACAGAAAAGAGAGAAGCCAGAATCAGTGAACGTAAATTAAATACTGACAAAATTACCAGGTTTGGGATTAATTGTTATTATTATTATGAGAAATTGACTCCGCCTAGAACTTTGATGCTTCACCAAACTCAGCTCAGACCCTCAGACTGGTCTAACTTGCTTCTAACTGGTCAGACTTTCCCAAAAAATCCATCGACTTGAGTTATCTGAGCAATGAAGGCCGTAATACTTAATGCTGTCCACTAGAGGGGGCGACAGGATAATAAGTGTTTTCTACTCTCTTTCCCTGTTTGCATCAGTTTAAATGACAAATAAATAAATGCATGAATTTCATTATGATAACAGGTTAAACGTCGTAATTAGCCAGCATAGGACGCAAATGAAAATACATTATTAATAAATATTGTTTCATATCTTGTTCATGCTTTATACATTTTAACCAGTGCTAATTTAAATAAAATGAATGAATAGAACTATATAATAATTAATTATAATATGGTAACTTTGGTCCAAAGTAATCTGTGATAAACAGTGTATAGGCCTACTATGTTTCATCTGCTTATTTATTATAGTCAAAATAATCCAGCAATTATGTTTTATCGAATGTTATTCGAATTCAAGATGTAGAAGCTCAGATCAATAATGAGGCGTACAGGCCATAAATAACAAATAGACATTACAACATTTTTATTATTCATAAGAATTGAAGTTAATAACATCTAAAACAAAGAATACATGTATTACAGGGCAAGTATAAGTATTAGTATTTTTAATGTTTTTGAAAGAAGTTTCCTCTGCTCATCAAGCCTGCATTTATTTGATCAAAAATACAGAAAAAAAAGTAATATTGTGATATATTTTTACAATTTAAAATAATTGGTTTAAATGATCATTTATTTCTGTGATGCAAAGCTGAATTTTCAGGATCATTACTCCAGTCTATCACATGATCCTTTAGAAATAATTCTAATATGATGATTCATTATCAAAGTTGGAAACAGTTCTGCTGCTTAATATGTTTTCATAACCTGTGATACTTTTTTTTAGGATACTTTGATGAATAAAAAGTAAAAAAAAATAAAAAAATTCAAAAAATAGAAATCTTTTGTAACAACAATATACACTACTGGTCAGTAATTTGAGGTCAGTATTTTTTTATTTATTTTTTAAAATAAATCAATACTTTTATTCAGCAAGGATGTGTTAAATTGATTTTTAAAAAAGTGATAGTAAAGAAGATTTATATTATTAGAAATTATATATATTTTTTAATAAATGCAGTTCTTTTTAACCTTTTATTCATCAAATATATTAGGCAGCAGAACTGTTTCCAACACTCATAATAAATCAGTCGCGTCGCGTCACCACTTTTGAATAAGAAACAATATCAAGACTATAAAACTCCTCAAAAAACGCGCACACACTCAAACCTGACTGCACATCACATTTTTTACTTTTATTGATTCTGCTTTTATTCCGGAGTCCCTTTTATTTTCATTGCTCCGGAGTCGCATATCAGTCACAAAATGCGCCACGGGGAAGAAAAAAACATCTATAGCCTAAGTCGCACTGGACTAAGTCGCATTTTTTTAGAAATTTATTTCACAAAAAAAAAAAAAAAAAATGTTACAGACAGTTCTCCGTTACGGACGTGAGCGCTCTAAAGCGGCACTAAAATAATGTTTTAAAACTTTCACAGAGACCTCAAACTGAAAGCACAGAGCCTGTCTTTAAATTTAATTTCGTTTTGTATTAATTGTATCTTAATTTTAATCGATGTTTCATCAACAAATTGTCAGGATTTAATAAGAAGTAGCCTAAATATAGGCTATTAGAAAATAAATAATCAGGATACGGAGGCGCTGGCGAACCTGGAGCTCGTCTCATAAATGAAACTCAGCGTAGGCCTATAAGGTAGCCTATTGCCTCACAGACCTGAGACATATAGATAGCTTGAAATGTCTACTTTTAAGCAGAACAATTCAAAACGAAAGAAAACAGACTGCGCTGCTTATGTAATTCGTATGAAATGTGCATTTCTCACTGGCGCTGCGAAGATCGCGAGTCGTCAACTTCATTCTGTCTAGCCGACACTGACATAAAAAATAACTGTTTTATTAGTAAACAATTAAAATGTCTCCTGCTATATTTTACATAGGCCTATTTGCCTGTTCCTTACAAAACACTGACAGTGGGGTTTTTGACGTTTTTTTTTTTTTTTTTTTTTTTTTTGAGCAGCTGCGGCAAATTCTTTCGACACACACACACACACACACACACACACACACACACACACACACACACACACACACACACACACACACACACACACACACACACACACACACACACACACACACACAATATTACGTAACACTCTGCGCTTATGTTTTAAAAAGATAATTTAACATATAAATAACAATTTTTAAATAGCCCACTTAAAGTGTTTATTACAAATAAATGACTAAATGCTAAAAAATTATACATTTTAATGAACAAATATATGCGTTGCATTTACAATTCTGCAGCACCCCCACTTCCCGCGGCCCTGATGGGAGGTATGTTAAACCTGAGAAAGCAGAGTAAGTCAAGCCCGTTTCTGAAAGAGAGGTAACTTATACTCAGAGTCAGTTACCATGGTAACTTACTCTGTGAACCTAACCTGGCCGGGAGCAGGTTTTCTTCGGTAAACCCAGAGTTTTTTTCGGTCTCCTCCCCTTTTTTAAAGAGGAAGTGGTGTTTAAACACCTCATTCATTCTTTCAGTACATTTTTATTAATAAAATTAATCTTTAATTAATAAATACAATATTGCTATTTTTACTGTTTTTTTTTTTTTTTTCAATTTTTTAAATAAGATGAAGTCTATTAACTCCTTAACTGGCAACTGAATATACAGTAGTAGATTAGAGTTACATAATGTAGTTCTAAACAAATTCTACAGAATTAAACTGTGGCATTTACTGAAAATCACTGAACTCTGTTCATCTGTGCAACAGAAGTTGATGGACCGTCCTCCTGCTGTTCTTCCACTTTGGGGGCGGGGGGAGAGATAAGACTACCCATTTATACGTAGCTTTAAACTTAGATTCTACTCCACATAAAAATGTGAAAAAATCTGAATGTGTAGATTGTTTGATGTGACACATAACATTATCCCCATCGTCCTGTGAAGATGAGTACACTTTATAACACTATTTGTCATAATTTCTGGTGTATTGAGTAGGCTACTTACAACTGCCTGCAGGTTTTGTTGGGACAGGAGGCTCCAAAAGACAGATATTACCATCGGAATCTGTTGGGACCAACAAAAAACCCAACCCAAAGTCAAATAAATGGAAATATCAAAAATAGCCTATATAAGAAATAACACATATGTAAACCTCTTACATTTTATGAAGGCCCTTGGATCTTCGGGAGTGACTGGCTCTGAAGTCCCTCCAGGAATTCCCCCAGCCAAAAATGCTGCTGCACTGCTAGACACTGGGATGCTATTTAGTTATTTAATATGTCAAATATTTGTAAATTCAGGTAGCCTACACCCATGATATGCTCAAACCTTACCTGATTGAATTATGTTCTTATATTTAATTTTCAGCTGCTGCCATGTTCTTTTAATACCTGCAGGATTGCACCCATGAAAATTAAAATTAGGTTGAATAACATACTGTTCTTCCAGTTTCACCTCTGATATTATAACAGTTGGGTAAGTTACTCTAAAATAGTTATTAATTACTAACTACAAATGACATCTTCAACCGTGTAATTAGATTCATGTAATAATGACTATCTTTAGAAAGTATTGGTCTACTTATTAATAAATCCCATATCAACCTCAACCACTTGAACAATACAAGGAGAGACAAGAAACTGCACTTTTAATGCTTTCAAATAAACAATATACAATTGCATGGATTATTCTTGAATTGACCAAAGTGTGTAGAGGGAGAAGGTTACATAAAAAATATACCTTTTAAAAATGTATGTTAAATATACAGAATTGTTCTATAGTCGAATGCAATTACATCAGATTTTACTTCAAATTACAGAAGAATTAAGAGTAATCCCTTTAATTAAATGACAGTATTTAGATGACTTGGTAATTAATTACACCCAACACTGTATAACTAATTAAAATGTAAACATACGCATTGACTCGAGCAACTATTTTCTCCCTAGCTAACTCTAGTTGTCCTTCGCTGCTGCAGCCGATATTTAAAAAATAATAATATGTCTTCTTACGCTTGCAGAAGCTGGTGAGAAATATGCAGACCTCTTTTTGTCTGGCGCTGTTACCATGGTGACTCATAATATCTGCACTCCATTGATAATGGCTTTTTATAGTGGTGGTGCACGCGCTTAACTCAGAGTCAGTCAACTCAGAGTTGATTGAACTAACTAATTTCCGCTGTTCTGTAACCGAAAACTCAGAGTTTCCCATCTCAGGGTAAGCCAACTCAGTTGAACCTCCTTTCTGAAACAGGCCCCAGGGGCCCGTTCTTCGTACGTCGCTAACTCAGTTAGCTGGATTTGATTGTTGGAGATTTGGCATGATCTTGGATTGTTTGGTTCTTCGACGCTCATCCTGGACTTGCTGTCATAGCAACAGGTGCCCAAGCTTAAACCTGCTCGGGAGCAGGCTTATTTCATGTTAACAGGATTAGATCCCGGCTTTATAAGCGGAGGTGATACGGGAAGTCTTTCGCAGCCATGTCTTGTCCGTTTTTACGACAAGAACCTGTCGCTGAAGGTGGTCTCACGCTGCACAATCCACTGCCGCTTTCTGAGCATGCAGCCTGACATCAAACAATTCACCATTTACCTTGGAGAAGCGAGTCCAGAATATATCAAATAATACAAAAAGTAATGTAATCCAAAAGTACGCAGTTGACTGATTAAAAATATCTTAGATGGTGTGTGACTCCATGTCCTACATCACAAATGTGGAAGCAAAATGGCCTGGTTCTGTGCATGACTCCAGGATTTTCAGAGAGTCACATTTATGCACATTATTTGAACGTGGTAAGGAAATATTTAATATCAAGCTCACTGTATTACATACATTTATTCTGAGCCTAACAAAACTGCATTTTTCCAGGTGCTTACGACGGGATCCTGCTTGGTGACAGGGGCTATACCTGCAGGCAGTATTTCATGACGCCATTCCCTGACCCAAACCCCGGACCACAAACCCGTTTCAATGCAGCTCTAGCCAGGACAAGGGCACGCATTGAAATGACCTTTGGGCAACTAAAGGAAAGATTTCAGTGTCTGAGGGTTGCACCTGACAGGGCCTGTGACATTATTGTTGCATGTGCCATACTCCACAATAGTGCCACCATCAGAAAGGAGAGGACCCCTGTGGTGGAGGTGCAGCCTGATGATGACCTCCAGCCAGTGCACTTGGACCAACCTAGTGGCAGAGCTGCACGGGACAGAATTGTGGAACACCATTTTTTTTTTTTTTTTTTAAAACAAAAACCTTCATTAAATGAATAGAAGACAAGACAACATGCTTAGTTCCTTGAGTTTTATTTCAATTATTCTTTGTCAAGAAAAGCCAATGATGGTCATCTTTTGCCTGCAATAAGATATATTGTTATCCAAGGTCAGCAATAGTACTCTGTGTGAAATAGTGTATTTAGCACTTACTCTGAAGTTCCTTTTGAAGCAACTCAATCTCTAGTGCCAGTTTTTTCTTCTTTAAGGTGTCAAGTTCTATTTCTCCCCTTCATTTTTCTGTTTTTTCAGGTCAAAATACTAAATTTTCTGTTGTAGATTCCGTTTATATACGGATATCACCCTGTGCCATGTTTGGATAAAAAGAATAAAAAAATAAAAAAGAACTGTCAACACAAGCCTCATGCAACAAAAATAAAAAGTACAAGTAGGTTACTACACTGCCCACCTCTGTATCACTTTGTGCAGTAGGCCTTTCCTCCTGCAACTCATATTGCAGTCAGAAATAATATGTACACAAGTTACTATAAATGAAGTAAAGTTATTTATGCACTTACAAGTACTTCCTCCAAAGGACAGTCATCTGAGAGGGTTTCTTCACTGTCCTGTGCAATGGAAACAAATGGGCATTACAAAGTGTTGCACTTTCTTCCCTTTTGATGTAAAGTTAGAAAAAGTCCACTTACTGCACATATTTCAGCCACTACTTTCTTGGGAACAGGTACAAGTGTTGGTGTATTATGTAAAACTGCACAAAAGAGGAAACACAATGGCATTACAATGAACTACACTATATGAACAAATGTGATCAGTAACTCATGGCAAAATATTCTTACATTAAGTTCAGCAGTTTTCACCTTCACAAGTCAAAGCAATTGATCACTACTCAATATTTAACAGCTGAAATTACTGTACCAGCCATTTGGATTATATAGGCCTACTTAATTTAATGCGGCAAAAAAAAAAGAGATATTTTACAGTGTAGCAAGATCATTTAAAGCTCATTTACCAGTAATGAAGGTGTTGCTGCTACTGGTTCCTGGCTGTTGGTCTGAGGAAGAGCTGCCCCCAGGGATGCCCTCCACAATGGGTCGGTTCACATTTAACCCCAGGGCCAGCTCTACTGCTGGGGTATAATGTGGTATAATGTGAGGGAGCAGGACCACCACCTGTTTGTTTTTTTTCAGCTCAGCCTTTTTCTTGGTTGCTGTTATAAACAGACAAACACATTTAACGGTGCTTTTCTTTTGTAAAAGAGACAAAGAACAGTAGAAGTAGAAAAGATTACCATTTTGAAGAATATTCTTGTACTTCCCTTTTACTTGTTCCCATGTTCTAGTGCAGTGTTCTTCAACCCTGCTCCCGGAGGACCCCCAACACTGCTGGTTTTCTTTGTCTCCCTAATCAAACACACCGGATTCAATTCATCAACTCATTATCACATGGGTTAATGAGCTGATGAGTTGAATCAGGTGTGTTTGATTAGGGAGACAAAGAAAACGTGCAGTGTTGGGGGTCCTCCAGGAGCAGGGTTGAAGAACACTGTTCTAGTGGGTCCTGAGGTGGCTCTGACATTAAGCAATTATGAAATGATTAAAATACAAGAATATACACTGTAATAAGTGATATAACCATAACATGGAACACTTACGCATTTCATTTGTCTGCTACTTTTTGCCAGCCCTCTCTCCTGGTTCCCTGGCGTTTTAATTAAGGTTTCATATTCTGCATAACCTTCAATAACTCTTGCTCTGCTGCGGAGAAAAACTGTGCGCGCTCTTTGGCCATGGTGAGCAGCCAATAGCAGCGTTGCTGATCAATGTTTCTACTATCGATACATATCCCCTTTTAAACCAGCGCATGAACGCGCAGTTATCTCAGATAACTCAATCCAGCTCTACTAATCATAACTGGCAGGTGTGTTCGAAGAAACGAATTAGTCAGATCATGATTAGGCCGATGATATCACCTTGGATGTCTCATAATTTGATCTTGGATGTTTCAAGCAACGTACGAAGAACGGGCCCCAGTTGCTATGACAGCAAGTCCAGGATGAGCGTCGAAGAACTCAGTTAGCTGGATTTGATTGTTTGGGTCTTCGACGCTCATCCTGGACTTGCTGTCATAGCAACTGGGGCCCGTTCTTCGTACGTTGCTTAAAACATCTGAGATCAAACGAGACATCCAAGATGATATCATCGTGCTAATCATGATCTGACTAATTTGGTTCTTCGAACACACCTGCCGGATATGATTAGTATAGCTGGATTGAGTTAGTGAGATAATTGCGCGTTCACGCTCTGGTTTAAAAGGGGATATGTATCGATAGTAGAAACATTGATCAGCAACGCTGCTATTGGCTGCTCACCATGGCCAAAGAGCGCGCTCAGTTTTTCAACGCAGCAGAGCAGGAATTTTTACTGGAAGGGTATGCAGAGTTTGAAAAATATAATTAAAACGCCAGGGAACACTGGGAATCAAAGTGTGCAAAAGCCAGGACTCGAGAGGGCTGGCAAAAAGTAACAGACAAATTAAATGCGTAAGTGTTCCATGTTATGGTTATATCACTTATTACAGTATATATTCTTGTATTTTAATAATTTCATAATTGCTTAATGTCAGAGCCACCTCAGGACCCACTAGAACATGGGAACAAGTAAAAGTGAAGTACAAGAATATTCTTCAAACTGGTAATCTTTTCTACTTCTACTGATTAGTCTCTTTTAGCAAAGACATTTTAAATGATGTGTCTGTTTGTCTGTTTATGGTTATCTGCAACCAAGGAAAAGGCGGAGCAGAAAAAAACAGGTGGTGGTCCTGCACCCCCACGTTATACCCCGGCAGAAGAGCTGGCCCTTGGGCTAAATGAGAACCGACCCATTGTGGAGGGCATTCCTGGGGGCAGCTCTTCCTTAAGGCCTATTTATACTTCTGCGTCGGACCTACGCCGGAGCCTCTACGCTGTAGGCAACGCGTTGGTTTTAATTTATACTTCTGCGTCGTTGTCCGCGTTGACGCGCAATTACTCATGCAGAGGGACCATGTGAAACCCGAGGGAGGGGTTCTAGCAGACCAATCACAGCGCTTGCGTCCGCGTAGAATTGACGCGTTGTTACATTTTTGGAGAGGTGCGCATCAGGGTACGCCAAAGGGTACGCGCGCTAAGCACAGCCTACGACGTAGCTACGGCGTAAGTTCGACGCAGAAGTATAAATAGGCCTTTAGACCTAAAGCCAGGGACCAGTAACAGCAACACCTTAATTACAGGTAAATGAGTTTTAAATCATCTTGCTACACTGTAAATAATTTGTTGCTGCATTAAATTAAGTATGTCTATAATCCAAATGGCTGGTACAGTATCAGCTCCGCTTATGAAGCCGGGATCTAATCCTGTTAACATGAAATAAGCTTGCGCACCCGTTACAATAGTGCACTTTCTGAGATATATATTTTTTCTCGTGACTGGTGAGATTGTCGTTTACATGATTCATTTGTTGGAAACGCACACTTATTTTCGACTTGTCGGAGTCGGGCTTTAACAACAGCACAAACTGTTTGCATTGCCTTAAAGCTGCCGTCGGCAAGTCTGGCAGATTGGGTCGATTAGCCAAAATTTTGAATGTTTACAACTCTCATGCCCCTCCCCACTACCAGCGAGCACCCTCCCATCGAGGTCGTGCTCGTCAGTGCGTCACTGTGCGTGTGTACCTGATTTTCTGTGAACGCGTCCGTCTCTTCAGCATCTATCAACACCATGGACTCGGAGGTAGGCTGCCCTGGCTAATCTAGCCATAGATAGCAATAACCGAGGAATTGGAAGCTTGTTAGTAGATTTTCTCTACGCCATCACGCTTCATGCAATCTCCAGGCGAACTTCAGGCGTGGCGTGTGCATGTGATATTAACATGTGCGAGTGAGGGGGATCTGTGGCGTGTGCACGACCTGTGATTGACAGTCAGATCTCACACCCCCCTGCGCTGATTGGACCTGATGAAGCGGGAGCGCTGGATTTTTGGAAAACAAATAACACGCTCCAGGTGGAGTTAGAAGCTCGGGTTTTTTTCTAAAACCACCTTATTTATGTTGTTCTGTCGGATTATAGTGTCGATTACACTGAATATGATCAAAAAAATGTTGCCGACGGCAGCTTTAAGATTATTTGCGAGTGGCTCTTTCCTTTACACTATTGGAGATGCGGAGAACTTGATGGAAAGTGCTGTCTGTCGTGTCATTCGGAGTTTACCTGGTGCTTTTAGGTTTAAAAAAACAGTTTTAGGTTTTTTTGTGGCATTTCCAAGCCACTTAAAGGAGCTGTATGTAGTTTTCAGCGGCCTCTAGCGGTGATGTTTCAGATTGCAACCAATAAGTTGACAAGCGTGTGCTCTTGCGCGTGCTCGAATTTATGAGCGAGCACTGTGGAATACCGGCCAGACTGAGACGCGTCACGCAACACACCAGAGAGAGCATCCCACAACATGCTAGAAACTCAGGTAAACTCCCACTGCAACGTTACAATAATAGGCTACTTTTATCAGCTTGACGTTGAACTAATGCTCCATGCTCGTCCCATGATAAGAATGGAACCCTATCAACCGTGCCGAATTTTGCCACTGCAAGCACTACTTCACATTTTCTTCAGGAAATGTATACATTCTAGGTTTGTAGATAAGGTCTCTCCATGATTCAAACGCCCTGCCGATGTTGATCCGTGTTTTTTCACCCGAAGTTCATCCGATTCACGTCTGGCCTTTAATACGAGCTTCAGCAGAAAGAAAAAAACGTTTTATTGGTTTTTTTTATCAATAAGTGGAGTTTGTGTTGGAGTCTGTGTTGTGCTGGGAGCAGGTCGTTTCTTAGTGTTATCAGACATGTCATAAGTTGCATAAGTCATAAGTCCATGTCATAAGTTGCAGTGTCGTCGCTGTTGAGTGCAAAATCAGTAGGCTAGACGAGGCGAGAGGCTCGGGAGCGCTCCGCGCATGCAGGTGACGTCACTGGATTTCGCGGTAAATCCGACCCGGCACCTTCACATAAACATAAGAATACTTGCTTTCAGAGGTAATAGCAAAACCCGAAAAGTGGATCATTTTAATGTGATACTACATACAGCACCTTTAAGACCCAATGTTGTAAAGCAGTTTTTTTTTTAAGCATTTTTTTTTTAGGCTATCATAATTTTTTATGAAGATCATGCATTCATGACCATGCCGATTACAGTATATGTTACTCAGGCTTCACTAACGTGATTGGTACCATAGACTATAGGCTAGACCAGGGGTCGGCAACCTAAGGCACGCGTGCCAAATGCGACTCTGATACTTTCCAGACAAGTTACATACTCTCCTGTCACTTGTTTCAAGAGCTTCACTTGGTCAAAAACCAAGTGATAACCTGTACAATGTAAAATTGTCAACATCAAATTATGTACTACATATTACAGCATTGTTTCAATACAAGACATACCAATGGACTCGTGCAGCTTTCTGTCTTCTTTGGGCACCAGATGTTCCTTCCTCACCCGAAACAAAGGACTTATTCGATTAGCTTGCGTTGATATAAGGACTGGTCTTCCTTCTCTGCTGTAAAACAAGAAAGTCTCGACTTACTCTATGTGCAATTACTATTGTTCTTGAAACATAAATTAAGACAGTTATAAATAAGTTATTATTTGTATAGCGCTTTTCACAATACAGATTGTATCAAAGCAGCTTCACAGTATTAAATTAAAATAATACAACAATGTTTGTTTCAAGAGGAATTTATTGATTGATAAAATTAAATTAAATATCCCCAAAATATCCCCAACTGAGCAAGGCAAAGGCAACAGTGGCAAGGAACCGAAAAACTCCATCAAGTGACCTAATGGTGTCCTAAAACTCCATCAGGTGACCTAATGGAGAAAAAAAACCTTGGGAGAACCCAGGCTCAGTCGGGGGCCAGTTCTCCTCTGGCATTTATGAGCTACAGGCCGGATTGTAGTTTGAACTGTAGGATTATATGAATGCCTGGCTGAAGAGATGCGACTTTAATCTAGTTTTAAACTGGGAGAGCGAGTCTGAGCAACGAACAGTATCAGGAAGACTATTCCAGAGTTTTGGAGCCAAATGTGAAAATGCTCTCCCTCCTTTGGTGGTTCTGGATATCCTAGGTATGACCAAAAGCCTTGAATTTAGTGATCTTAAAGAGCGCGATGGATTATAGGGGCGATAGAAGATCCGTTAAATAGACTGGAGCTAAGCCGTTTAGAGCTTTATAAGTCAGTAGCAATACCTTATAATTAATACGGAACTTTATAGGTAACCAATGCAGTGATGATAAAATCGCTGTTATATGATCATATTTTCTTGATCTCGTAAGAACTCTAGCGGCGGCGATTCAGGAGAGAGCATTTGATGAGTAAATACCGATTTCAATATTCTAGAAACTTTACCTGGGAAGGGCTGATCCCGGCAAGATTCGCTGCGACTCACTAGTAGCTCTTGTGAGGGTTGGCTCTTAAAAGAGCTGTTGAGTTTGATATTGTAGAGCTTTAAAAAAAAAAAAAGGACCAAGTAATCCTGCAAGACGGAAAGGAAGGTAATTTTAATACATTACTTGCAAATAGTCAGTTTATGTATAACTGTAGGATATTTTTTTCTGTAAAGAGTGTTGAATAATTAAATTTTAAAAGCATTTTTATATTATAAGTTCACTGATATGTGGGGGCATTTCTATGAATAAAAGTACGTCTTTAATAGCAAGCAATAATCATGTGAAAATGATTTACATGCAAACGGGACAGTTATCAGCAGTGTAACTGGTCTGATTATGACAAAATAATCGAGTATCTGATGTCATGTGACAAGTAAGATAAGCTTTTCCACCCCTGCAAACAGAGGTAGGTTATGAGGTGTGGAGAGACGTCATGTATCACTGGAACATAAACAGACGGGGACCAATTTGTAATAATTGTAATTAGTGGTGCACGATATATCGGCCGCCGATATAATATCGGCCGATATGGTCATTTTTTTACACATCGGTATCGTTCCGATGTCAAAATATGGCCGATGTGAACAGGCCGACATTTGACGTGTGAAGTTGAAGATGAAGTTGACGATGCTGACTCGATCTTAGCAGTAGTGAATGTGCCTGAGATAAATACACATTTCATACAGATGACATAAGCAGAGAACAGTCTGTTTTCTTTCGTTTTGAATTGTTCTGTTTAAAAATAGACATTTCAAGCTTTCTATATATGTCTCCGGTCTGTGAGGCAGGTAGATTTCGGTTCATTGATGAGACGCGCTCCAGGTTCACGCGCCCTCGCCTCCGTGTCCTGATTAAATATTTTCTACTATATTTACTTCTTATTTAATTCAATCCAGGCAATTGGTTGATGAAACATTTATCAAAATTAAGATACAATTAATACAAAACGAAATTAAATTTAAAGACAGGCTTTTTGTGCTTTCTGTTTGAGGTCTCTGTGAAAGTTTTAAAGCAGTCTTAGTGGCGCTTTCAGAGCGCTCAAGTCAACTGTCCCGTCCGTAACATTGTTAACGCAGTCCAGTGCGACTTATGTTTTTTTCCTCTTCATGACACATTTTTGACTGATCGTTTTTTGACTCGTAGATATTTGAATATATTGCTTGATATTTGATACCCGTTCGAATTAGATTTTTCTCAAAAGTGACAGCACGTGTGATTTGTGGATTACTGATAAGCGCGAGTGGAGAAACAGGCGTTTATTGATTCATTCTCAGTGTTGAGAAACGTATAGCCTTCATGTGTTACGTTATTGTATTAATAATAACTAAAGTAGCCTACCTCAGTGGTTCCCAACCTTTTTTTGTCTGATACCCCCTTTTCCCCAAGAAAATATTTTAGGGCCCCCCTTCACATTTAATGATATTATCGCTCTTGTAAGCTTGCAGCAAGGATGACAAAATATGTTGTTTTCAAACAAACGGTATGTTCACTATAACCAGATTATGTTCATGCACAAATAATAGCCTATAATATTGAAAATACAATAACAAAAACATCAGTAGGCCTTTTGTAATTTAAAAACGTAGGCTTAGGAGTAGCCTATAAATTGGCCCTATTTGAAATGCAATAACAAAAATATTCATACTGGTGTGTAGGTAAAAAAAAAAAAAAGAAGAATATAGGCTATTACTAAATGACTGCTGTCTGGGACCTCAATACTTGCATGTTATTTGTGAGGCTTTATCAATGTGAGGCTTTATTTTTGACGCTTTTGCCGCTATAGTGAGCGATAGTAAACTTGTGTTTATAATATGCGTCTTTCGGAAGAACATTGTAGCCGGAACTACTTCTCTCTGTGTACATCTATGACGAGTCACGCAGGTACTGTGCTACTCCGCAGCGGCAGCGATCCGAACCAGTGTTAAATAGTCCCAATATAAACACTTATTATAGGTGTACCATAGTGGTTCAGGATAAGACAAAAACACGGATTGGAAAATGGATTCATGATGAACTCGCTCATTGTATAAATTTTGTAAATTTTGAACAGAAAAAAGTTAATGATTTTATTTAATGCTCATTGCTCAAAACTTTTCAAAATATGACCCCCCACAGAGCTCGCTGAGGCCCCCTTGTGGGCCGCGACCCCCCTGTTGGGAACCGATGGCCTACCTAATTATGTTACATATTTATTTTGTATGAAAACTAGCGCGTTCGTTACTTGTGGATTAAAAAGTAGGCTACCGTTGTATCAGTGCTGCGCGAGCTCTCTCTCTCACAAACACGGACGCGTGCACACACAGAGAGAGAAGATAATTGTAAAATGAAAAATTGACGGGCTAAGTTTAAATTTTGTTCTTGCTTGTTTTTTTTCTGTCAAAATATCAGAAAGTATTTTGTATTATCCATCCGTGTTTTTAAAATTCGTTAAATGACGGACGTTTTACTGTTAACACAGCCCATGTCGGATTGGTCTTATAGCCTAGGCTACTTGTTATTATTTTAAGAATGATTCGTTATGCTATTATTGGACTCCTGTCTATTCATTGTCAACTGTTTTCTATAAATATGTTTGTATTGGCTAACATTTATTCAGTTAATGAGTGTCCTGTTTAAAATGTGCAATGTTCAAACGCAAAGACAGCACGTCACAAATAGAAGCCCTTTTCCCTGTGGTATTTTTTAGTATCATATCGAGGGCTTGGAACCAGAGGGGCGTAAGTGGCATTTTGGGCGAAAATGAGTTCTATATATCAAATTAAAGGTCTTGATGAGCTCTATCTAGTTGTGCCAAAAAGACGCATCAGAAATCAACTTGTATTGAATAAAGCAACAAAACAACAAAGACCTAACACAAAAGTTTGAGCATTGTTTGGAGCCAGAGGGGCGTATGTCCACTTACGCCCTTCTGGCTCTAAAAAATACATGTATGGCCTACACATTGTTTGGAGCCAGAAGGGCGCAAGTGGCATTTGACAAACTTTACAGGAGAGCCAAAACAAAATTTTGACCACGCTTCAATCAACTGTATTTATTAACCTTCAACCACAACATTGCAACCACATACATACTTATATGAGTAAGTTCTTAAGTGAACATATTATGGAATATTAACACGATGAACATATTCTAAAACCTTGCAAAATCTTGAAAATATGGCAAAAACATCAAATACGCCTTTTTGGCACCAAACATTTCCAATTCCTCTAAAGAAAAATAGGGCGTATCTGCTGATCAATGCAGAAATGATTGGTCAAAACATTGGTTAAAAACACTCTAACTTCATAACTTTTCATTTTATTTAAAATACTGTATACATAGTCATTTAATTTGATCATTTCTAACCGTTTAATTTCAATTCTCATTTATGAGTTCACATTCATGTCAAACAGTTTAACATTTAATTTCAAACAGTTTAATTTCTCTTGTTTATTACACATTTCACTTTTTAGTTCAACTAAAGTGAACTAAAAAGTGAAATGTGTAATAAACAAGAGAAATTAAACTGTTTGAAATTAAATGTTAAACTGTTTGACATGAATGTGAACTCATAAATGAGAATTGAAATTAAACGGTTAGAAATGAAATGTTAAACAGTTTGAAATGATGAAATGACTATGTATGCAGTATTTTAAATCAAATGAAAAGTTATGAAGTTAGAGTGTTTTTAACCAATGTTTTGACCAATCATTTCTGCATTGATCAGCAGATACGCCCTATTTTTCTTTAGACGAATTGGAAATGTTTGGTGCCAAAAAGGCGTATTTGATGTTTTTGCCATATTTTCAAGATTTTGCAAGGTTTTAGAATATGTTCATCGTGTTAATATTCCATAATATGTTCACTTAAGAACTTACTCATATAAGTATGTATGTGGTTGCAATGTTGTGGTTGAAGGTTAATAAATACAGTTGATTGAAGTGTGGTCAAAATTTTGTTTTGGCTCTCCTGTAAAGTTTGTCAAATGCCACTTACGCCCCTCTGGTTCCAAGCCCTCGATATTTGGATATTGGAATAATAAATAAAGTAGCCTATCTTAATTTTACACAATGTTCCTGTTTTTTGTGTGGTTTTTTTTACTGTTTTCTAAGGGTTTCTTAATTTTAGACAAGTTGACCAGCACACATTACTGTATATGCAATGCAGTATAATGCATGTGTGTCGTATGTGACATATTTTGCACACAGGTAAAGGTGCCCAATATCAGTCATTTCTAAAGTAAAAAAAAAGTGTTTTGGAAAATAGCTCTTTATTTGATAATCATTAAAATTTGTTTTCTATACAGAGATATCGACATCGGCAAATATCGGTATCGGCCATAACAGCAATATTAATATCGGTTATCGGTATCGGCCTCAATTTTCACATCGGTGCATCACTAATTGTAATCAATACAATGCAATTAATATCAACTTTCTGACAGTGTGTGTACGAGTATACAAATATGTACGAGTATCGTATACGAATTTGACAACTTGTTAAATCTTGTGAATTATTAAGACTTTCAGACTATCTTCGTACTGATTGGGCTATGGGTTTTGCGAGAAAAGGTTTAAGAAACAACAAATGCTTGATAAAATGTTTGATTTAGGGTTCGAACCAACACATGTATATACCATTGCGAATATTTGCCTTTGCAGCTGTCGGTCTCCTCCGTTTACTTGTCCTCAAACAATAATAGTCCGAAAGGTCCTTTTGGTCTTTTCAGCTGAAAAAAGAGAAAATAAAATATCATTATGTTGTTTTACATCATTCCTGTGGTAAAAGCATGGTAAGCGTTGTGGTTAATGTGCATTTACAATAAGTATCACATTAAAACTCCCAATACAGTGTGGTAAAAGCATGGTAAGTTTTGTGATTACTGTCTTTTTACTACACTTACCACAGTAAAACTAATGTTAATGTGGTAAAAGCATGGTAAGTGTTGTTTGTACTGTGCTTCTACTACAAATACAACTTTGGAACTAATTGTACTACTTTTAATCTGATATGAATATGATTAACTGATTTAAGGTCTTTAGGCCTATGCTCACAGGCAGTGTAACTTAATCACCCTGTTTTGAATTAGAAAGCAATAAAACGCAAAGCCTCAGTGGAGATGACAGATATAATGCCGTGACTGAACGTGAGCTAATCTGATTAATATCGACAAACAGAAAATACATTATATATCACACATTATTCGGACAGCGTATTTACTACTTACCAACATCTGACACACGTGAACTGATGCCAAATATCGCGATGTGTTCGGAACGAGACTTCTTCAGGCTTCTAAGGGTTTGAAACTTGCTGGCCCAGAAAAGTTCATTAAACACATCCTTAATATAGTCCAATTTAGTCATTTAATCAAAAATATCTTAATTTGTGTTCCGAAGATGAACGAAGGGGTTGGAACAACATGAGGGTGAGGAATTACTGACAGAATTTTCATTTTCGTACTTAATAATCGTGACCACCAATAGCAGCGCTTACTGATCGTGACGTGGCCAATAGCAAAGCAGAATCATTGTGGGAAATACCGACTGTATTAACGAATAAAGGTAGAATTTGTGTTCTTATCGTGTTTAACACATCTGTATTTGCCCGCGCGAGTATATACAACTTCAAAAATCGCAGCTTCAATTCAATTTACAGTTACCGTCGAAGAGAAACACAGGTCTTATCTGCCCTATATAAATAACAGCCTGTACACTCTTTAGGATGTGGAGGGTAGGGCGATGAGGCTGCGAGCTACACCTATGAACCATTGAATCACTTTGCTGGCTGGTGCACCGGCTAATCGTGGTTGCCTTGATGCACTTGCTGATCTGGCCGGGTTGACACTCATCGGATGCCTTCCACAAAAGGTTTTTTTCGACTTTTTTTTTTTTTTTTCGACTTGTTTCTTCATCATAATGACACAAGAAAATCATTCAATCATTTTTTAAGATTTACAATCTGCACATCGCCCCGTTCATTATTCTCTTTCGGAATGAAAGATGACATTTAAAAAAGGGTGCAGCTTGGTTTTTTTCTTTAAAAAAACAGAAATGGCTGGATTTTCTTTTACAAATGTATTGTTGTCATCAAATAATAGTATTAGAAAATTGGACGACATTTCCCATCGCTTTTTCATTTGGAATATTTATTTATACGTTTATTGGATTTCATTTGACTGATCGCATCTTTACCCAGAAGTGCCAAGTCATAGATATATACACTAGACGTGGCCTTGGCTGCGGCAGTTGATTGGAACGAATGCCTTACATATATAAATTAATTAATTAGCAAAACTTGGCCACTAAATATTTCATATTCAATTATTTTAATGATCACAATTAAAGTTTTCATTTTATTAACTGAACAACATTCAGCATTCAATCAAATATTATAAAATATGTATTATTATTAATAATGTTATTTCAACATAATATCTCGTTATTTCGACATAATATGTGTGGGTGCAACAAGCAAGATGTGCATTTGGAAATCCGGTGACGCGTGCATTGATTTTTATTAATAATCTAGTGTTTTCTGACAGTGTCGACTCGGCTGCAAAGATGAAGTTGACGATCGCCGTATAGTGAACGCGCCTATAGAGAGAAATGCACATAATGGATTACATAATCAGAGAGTAGCCTTTTTCTTTTCGTTTTGAATTATTTCGTTTAAAGACATTTCAAGCTTTGTGTATTTGATGTATTTCTCATGTCTGTGTGTGTGAGGCATACAATGAGTTTCGTTAAGTTAGGATGAGATGCGCTCCAGTTAACGTGCAATGCAAGATTATCATTTTTTTATTATTATTTATTAAATCTTATTGATCTTATTTATTAAATACAGGCTGATGAAAAATGTATTAAAATTAAGATACAATTTATACAAAACGAAATTCACTTTTACTCGTGCTGTTCACTTTTCATAAATCAACATACATGGGGGAAAAAAATAACATTAGAACATTTGAACAAATATGAAAATAAATGCGCTTATTTAATGGCTACAACAGTATAGGCCTACAGACTCTCTATTTGTACAAATTGCTGCACATTCATTTAATTCTGAATTTTGCACACACAAGTTGATAGGCATTTGTTCAAATCAAGTTCATGATAATTGTGCGTGCATTTATTAATCATTATGATACTAAAATCATAACAAAGTAGGTTATGCTATGTACAAAAAAATCAGATGAGCCCAGAATATTCCAAACTGCCGTAGCCAAGGCGACATCTAGTGTATATAAACTTATTACACCGTCGTGCTAAGTCATAGGGTCCGTGCACTTTTTGATCATTTCATTTCCTGTTTAGAATGGAATAAGGAGAAATGAAAACCAGCTCGTTTATTCGTTTTTTTGGCTAGATTTTGGCTAGATTTTTCATTTTTCGTTTACAAGTCGGTTTATGGGTTCGATATTTCATTTGCACACGTGGGCGGCGCTGAAACGCCCCTTTCATCTGATTGGTCAAACCGCTCCGCCTTCAGTAAGCTGTGAGCTTTTCTTTCTGTCAGGCAGAATAAGAGTCAGTAGGCTACGAGTGCGGCACTGACAAATGCCCTTTAATGAAATAATGTCTGAAACCACCACTCACTGTTAACTACACACACTATTTGATTTAGAAATATGTTGCTGGTCACGTAATTCGTGCTGCTGCGACTTGCAAGCAACCCCATTAATGTGAGCCACAGTATATGACAGATTATATTAGCATATTTCCCATTGATAAATACAGTGCAAATAGTTCCGTCTCTTTGGATAAAAGGGAAGTGGAAATAAAAATCAATAATAGGCTGAACTGTACCATGATAATATGTCCGTAACATTTACCACTCTAGTCTTTTATTTACATCAAAAGGCAGGTAGGCGTGTGTGACATATAGCCTATGGGCTATAAATAATTTTGAATAGAAATAAAGTTTATATTTTTTGAATTTAAGCATGTGTAGCCTACTCAGTTCACATGAAAAGAAAGAGACAGAAAAGAGAGAAGCCAGAATCAGTGAACGTAAATTAAATACTGACAAAATTACCAGGTTTGGGATTAATTGTTATTATTATTATGAGAAATTGACTCCGCCTAGAACTTTGATGCTTCACCAAACTCAGCTCAGACCCTCAGACTGGTCTAACTTGCTTCTAACTGGTCAGACTTTCCCAAAAAATCCATCGACTTGAGTTATCTGAGCAATGAAGGCCGTAATACTTAATGCTGTCCACTAGAGGGGGCGACAGGATAATAAGTGTTTTCTACTCTCTTTCCCTGTTTGCATCAGTTTAAATGACAAATAAATAAATGCATGAATTTCATTATGATAACAGGTTAAACATCGTAATTAGCCAGCATAGGACGCAAATGAAAATACAATTTGATATTTGTGATATTTAAACTGTGTATTATTAATAAATATTGTTTCATATCTTGTTCATGCTTTATACATTTTAACCAGTGCTAATTTAAATAAAATGAATGAATAGAACTATATAATAATTAATTATAATATGGTAACTTTGGTCCAAAGTAATCTGTGATAAACAGTGTATAGGCCTACTATGTTTCATCTGCTTATTTATTATAGTCAAAATAATCCAGCAATTATGTTTTATCGAATGTTATTCGAATTCAAGATGTAGAAGCTCAGATCAATAATGAGGCGTACAGGCCATAAATAACAAATAGACATTACAACATTTTTTATTATTCATAAGAATTTAAGTTAATAACATCTAAAACAAAGAATACATGTATTACAGGGCAAGTATAAGTATTAGTATTTTTAATGTTTTTGAAAGAAGTTTCCTCTGCTCATCAAGCCTGCATTTATTTGATCAAAAATACAGAAAAAAAAGTAATATTGTGATATATTTTTACAATTTAAAATAATTGGTTTAAATGATCATTTATTTCTGTGATGCAAAGCTGAATTTTCAGGATCATTACTCCAGTCTATCACATGATCCTTTAGAAATAATTCTAATATGATGATTCATTATCAAAGTTGGAAACAGTTCTGCTGCTTAATATGTTTTCATAACCTGTGATACTTTTTTTAGGATACTTTGATGAATAAAAATGTAAAAAAAAAATTGAAAAAAAATTTGAAAAAAGCAATTTTTTAAAAAATAGAAATCTTTTGTAACAACAATATACACTACTGGTCAGTAATTTGAGGTCAGTATTTTTTTATTTATTTTTTTAAATAAATCAATACTTTTATTCAGCAAGGATGTGTTAAATTGATTTTAAAAAAAGTGATAGTAAAGAAGATTTATATTATTAGAAATTATATATATTTTTTAATAAATGCAGTTCTTTTTAACCTTTTATTCATCAAATATATTAGACAGCAGAACTGTTTCCAACACTCATAATAAATCAGTCGCGTCGCGTCACCACTTTTGAATAAGAAACAATATCAAGACTATAAAACTCCTCAAAAAACGCGCACACACTCAAACCTGACTGCACATCACATTTTTTACTTTTATTGATTCTGCTTTTATTCCGGAGTCCCTTTTATTTTCATTGCTCCGGAGTCGCATATCAGTCACAAAATGCGCCACGGGGAAGAAAAAAACATCTATAGCCTAAGTCGCACTGGACTAAGTCGCATTTTTTTAGAAATTTATTTCACAAAAAAAAAAAAAAAAAATGTTACAGACAGTTCTCCGTTACGGACGTGAGCGCTCTAAAGCGGCACTAAAATAATGTTTTAAAACTTTCACAGAGACCTCAAACTGAAAGCACAAAGCCTGTCTTTAAATTTAATTTCGTTTTGTATTAATTGTATCTTAATTTTAATCGATGTTTCATCAACAAATTGTCAGGATTTAATAAGAAGTAGCCTAAATATAGGCTATTAGAAAATAAATAATCAGGATACGGAGGCGCTGGCGAACCTGGAGCTCGTCTCATAAATGAAACTCAGCGTAGGCCTATAAGGTAGCCTATTGCCTCACAGACCTGAGACATATAGATAGCTTGAAATGTCTACTTTTAAGCAGAACAATTCAAAACGAAAGAAAACAGACTGCGCTGCTTATGTAATTCGTATGAAATGTGCATTTCTCACTGGCGCTGCGAAGATCGCGAGTCGTCAACTTCATCTGTCTAGCCGACACTGACATAAAAAATAACTGTTTTATTAGTAAACAATTAAAATGTCTCCTGCTATATTTTACATAGGCCTATTTGCCTGTTCCTTACAAAACACTGACAGTGGGGTTTTTGACGTTTTTTTTTTTTTTTTTTTTTTTTTTTTGAGCAGCTGCGGCAAATTCTTTCGACACACACACACACACACACACACACACACACACACACACACACACACACACACACACACACACACACACACACACACACACACACACACACAATATTACGTAACACTCTGCGCTTATGTTTTAAAAAGATAATTTAACATATAAATAACAATTTTTAAATAGCCCACTTAAAGTGTTTATTACAAATAAATGACTAAATGCTAAAAAATTATACATTTTAATGAACAAATATATGCGTTGCATTTACAATTCTGCAGCACCCCCACTTCCCGCGGCCCTGATGGGAGGTATGTTAAACCTGAGAAAGCAGAGTAAGTCAAGCCCGTTTCTGAAAGAGAGGTAACTTATACTCAGAGTCAGTTACCATGGTAACTTACTCTGTGAACCTAACCTGGCCGGGAGCAGGTTTTCTTCGGTAAACCCAGAGTTTTTTTCGGTCTCCTCCCCTTTTTTAAAGAGGAAGTGGTGTTTAAACACCTCATTCATTCTTTCAGTACATTTTTATTAATAAAATTAATCTTTAATTAATAAATACAATATTGCTATTTTTACTGTTTTTTTTTTTTTTTTCAATTTTTTAAATAAGATGAAGTCTATTAACTCCTTAACTGGCAACTGAATATACAGTAGTAGATTAGAGTTACATAATGTAGTTCTAAACAAATTCTACAGAATTAAACTGTGGCATTTACTGAAAATCACTGAACTCTGTTCATCTGTGCAACAGAAGTTGATGGACCGTCCTCCTGCTGTTCTTCCACTTTGGGGGCGGGGGGAGAGATAAGACTACCCATTTATACTTAGCTTTAAACTTAGATTCTACTCCACATAAAAATGTGAAAAAATCTGAATGTGTAGATTGTTTGATGTGACACATAACATTATCCCCATCGTCCTGTGAAGATGAGTACACTTTATAACACTATTTGTCATAATTTCTGGTGTATTGAGTAGGCTACTTACAACTGCCTGCAGGTTTTGTTGGGACAGGAGGCTCCAAAAGACAGATATTACCATCGGAATCTGTTGGGACCAACAAAAAACCCAACCCAAAGTAAAATAAATGGAAATATCAAAAATAGCCTATATAAGAAATAACACATATGTAAACCTCTTACATTTTATGAAGGCCCTTGGATCTTCGGGAGTGACTGGCTCTGAAGTCCCTCCAGGAATTCCCCCAGCCAAAAATGCTGCTGCACTGCTAGACACTGGGATGCTATTTAGTTATTTAATATGTCAAATATTTGTAAATTCAGGTAGCCTACACCCATGATATGCTCAAACCTTACCTGATTGAATTATGTTCTTATATTTAATTTTCAGCTGCTGCCATGTTCTTTTAATACCTGCAGGATTGCACCCATGAAAATTAAAATTAGGTTGAATAACATACTGTTCTTCCAGTTTCACCTCTGATATTATAACAGTTGGGTAAGTTACTCTAAAATAGTTATTAATTACTAACTACAAATGACATCTTCAACCGTGTAATTAGATTCATGTAATAATGACTATCTTTAGAAAGTATTGGTCTACTTATTAATAAATCCCATATCAACCTCAACCACTTGAACAATACAAGGAGAGACAAGAAACTGCACTTTTAATGCTTTCAAATAAACAATATACAATTGCATGGATTATTCTTGAATTGACCAAAGTGTGTAGAGGGAGAAGGTTACATAAAAAATATACCTTTTAAAAATGTATGTTAAATATACAGAATTGTTCTATAGTCTAATGCAATTACATCAGATTTTACTTCAAATTACAGAAGAATTAAGAGTAATCCCTTTAATTAAATGACAGTATTTAGATGACTTGGTAATTAATTACACCCAACACTGTATAACTAATTAAAATGTAAACATACGCATTGACTCGAGCAACTATTTTCTCCCTAGCTAACTCTAGTTGTCCTTCGCTGCTGCAGCCGATATTTAAAAAATAATAATATGTCTTCTTACGCTTGCAGAAGCTGGTGAGAAATATGCAGACCTCTTTTTGTCTGGCGCTGTTACCATGGTGACTCATAATATCTGCACTCCATTGATAATGGCTTTTTATAGTGGTGGTGCACGCGCTTAACTCAGAGTCAGTCAACTCAGAGTTGATTGAACTAACTAATTTCCGCTGTTCTGTAACCGAAAACTCAGAGTTTCCCATCTCAGGGTAAGCCAACTCAGTTGAACCTCCTTTCTGAAACAGGCCCCAGGGGCCCGTTCTTCGTACGTCGCTAACTCAGTTAGCTGGATTTGATTGTTGGAGATTTGGCATGATCTTGGATTGTTTGGTTCTTCGACGCTCATCCTGGACTTGCTGTCATAGCAACAGGTGCCCAAGCTTAAACCTGCTCGGGAGCAGGCTTATTTCATGTTAACAGGATTAGATCCCGGCTTTATAAGCGGAGGTGATACGGGAAGTCTTTCGCAGCCATGTCTTGTCCGTTTTTACGACAAGAACCTGTCGCTGAAGGTGGTCTCACGCTGCACAATCCACTGCCGCTTTCTGAGCATGCAGCCTGACATCAAACAATTCACCATTTACCTTGGAGAAGCGAGTCCAGAATATATCAAATAATACAAAAAGTAATGTAATCAAAAAGTATGCAGTTGACTGATTAAAAATATCTTAGATGGTGTGTGACTCCATGTCCTACATCACAAATGTGGAAGCAAAATGGCCTGGTTCTGTGCATGACTCCAGGATTTTCAGAGAGTCACATTTATGCACATTATTTGAACGTGGTAAGGAAATATTTAATATCAAGCTCACTGTATTACATACATTTATTCTGAGCCTAACAAAACTGCATTTTTCCAGGTGCTTACGACGGGATCCTGCTTGGTGACAGGGGCTATACCTGCAGGCAGTATTTCATGACGCCATTCCCTGACCCAAACCCCGGACCACAAACCCGTTTCAATGCAGCTCTAGCCAGGACAAGGGCACGCATTGAAATGACCTTTGGGCAACTAAAGGAAAGATTTCAGTGTCTGAGGGTTGCACCTGACAGGGCCTGTGACATTATTGTTGCATGTGCCATACTCCACAATAGTGCCACCATCAGAAAGGAGAGGACCCCTGTGGTGGAGGTGCAGCCTGATGATGACCTCCAGCCAGTGCACTTGGACCAACCTAGTGGCAGAGCTGCACGGGACAGAATTGTGGAACACCATTTTTTTTTTTTTTTTTTAAAACAAAAACCTTCATTAAATGAATAGAAGACAAGACAACATGCTTAGTTCCTTGAGTTTTATTTCAATTATTCTTTGTCAAGAAAAGCCAAT
This sequence comes from Leuciscus leuciscus, assembly GCF_965113295.1. NCBI lineage: Eukaryota > Metazoa > Chordata > Actinopteri > Cypriniformes > Leuciscidae > Leuciscus > Leuciscus leuciscus. The sequence continues at coordinate 9,287,883 of NC_138726.1, read as the reverse complement.
GATGGTCATCTTTTGCCTGCAATAAGATATATTGTTATCCAAGGTCAGCAATAGTACTCTGTGTGAAATAGTGTATTTAGCACTTACTCTGAAGTTCCTTTTGAAGCAACTCAATCTCTAGTGCCAGTTTTTTCTTCTTTAAGGTGTCAAGTTCTATTTCTCCCCTTCATTTTTCTGTTTTTTCAGGTCAAAATACTAAATTTTCTGTTGTAGATTCCGTTTATATACGGATATCACCCTGTGCCATGTTTGGATAAAAAGAATAAAAAAATAAAAAAGAACTGTCAACACAAGCCTCATGCAACAAAAATAAAAAGTACAAGTAGGTTACTACACTGCCCACCTCTGTATCACTTTGTGCAGTAGGCCTTTCCTCCTGCAACTCATATTGCAGTCAGAAATAATATGTACACAAGTTACTATAAATGAAGTAAAGTTATTTATGCACTTACAAGTACTTCCTCCAAAGGACAGTCATCTGAGAGGGTTTCTTCACTGTCCTGTGCAATGGAAACAAATGGGCATTACAAAGTGTTGCACTTTCTTCCCTTTTGATGTAAAGTTAGAAAAAGTCCACTTACTGCACATATTTCAGCCACTACTTTCTTGGGAACAGGTACAAGTGTTGGTGTATTATGTAAAACTGCACAAAAGAGGAAACACAATGGCATTACAATGAACTACACTATATGAACAAATGTGATCAGTAACTCATGGCAAAATATTCTTACATTAAGTTCAGCAGTTTTCACCTTCACAAGTCAAAGCAATTGATCACTACTCAATATTTAACAGCTGAAATTACTGTACCAGCCATTTGGATTATATAGGCCTACTTAATTTAATGCGGCAAAAAAAAAAGATATATTTTACAGTGTAGCAAGATCATTTAAAGCTCATTTACCAGTAATGAAGGTGTTGCTGCTACTGGTTCCTGGCTGTTGGTCTGAGGAAGAGCTGCCCCCAGGGATGCCCTCCACAATGGGTCGGTTCACATTTAACCCCAGGGCCAGCTCTACTGCTGGGGTATAATGTGGTATAATGTGAGGGAGCAGGACCACCACCTGTTTGTTTTTTTTCAGCTCAGCCTTTTTCTTGGTTGCTGTTATAAACAGACAAACACATTTAACGGTGCTTTTCTTTTGTAAAAGAGACAAAGAACAGTAGAAGTAGAAAAGATTACCATTTTGAAGAATATTCTTGTACTTCCCTTTTACTTGTTCCCATGTTCTAGTGCAGTGTTCTTCAACCCTGCTCCCGGAGGACCCCCAACACTGCTGGTTTTCTTTGTCTCCCTAATCAAACACACCGGATTCAATTCATCAACTCATTATCACATGGGTTAATGAGCTGATGAGTTGAATCAGGTGTGTTTGATTAGGGAGACAAAGAAAACGTGCAGTGTTGGGGGTCCTCCAGGAGCAGGGTTGAAGAACACTGTTCTAGTGGGTCCTGAGGTGGCTCTGACATTAAGCAATTATGAAATGATTAAAATACAAGAATATACACTGTAATAAGTGATATAACCATAACATGGAACACTTACGCATTTCATTTGTCTGCTACTTTTTGCCAGCCCTCTCTCCTGGTTCCCTGGCGTTTTAATTAAGGTTTCATATTCTGCATAACCTTCAATAACTCTTGCTCTGCTGCGGAGAAAAACTGTGCGCGCTCTTTGGCCATGGTGAGCAGCCAATAGCAGCGTTGCTGATCAATGTTTCTACTATCGATACATATCCCCTTTTAAACCAGCGCATGAACGCGCAGTTATCTCAGATAACTCAATCCAGCTCTACTAATCATAACTGGCAGGTGTGTTCGAAGAAACGAATTAGTCAGATCATGATTAGGCCGATGATATCACCTTGGATGTCTCATAATTTGATCTTGGATGTTTCAAGCAACGTACGAAGAACGGGCCCCAGTTGCTATGACAGCAAGTCCAGGATGAGCGTCGAAGAACTCAGTTAGCTGGATTTGATTGTTTGGGTCTTCGACGCTCATCCTGGACTTGCTGTCATAGCAACTGGGGCCCGTTCTTCGTACGTTGCTTAAAACATCTGAGATCAAACGAGACATCCAAGATGATATCATCGTGCTAATCATGATCTGACTAATTTGGTTCTTCGAACACACCTGCCGGATATGATTAGTATAGCTGGATTGAGTTAGTGAGATAATTGCGCGTTCACGCTCTGGTTTAAAAGGGGATATGTATCGATAGTAGAAACATTGATCAGCAACGCTGCTATTGGCTGCTCACCATGGCCAAAGAGCGCGCTCAGTTTTTCAACGCAGCAGAGCAGGAATTTTTACTGGAAGGGTATGCAGAGTTTGAAAAATATAATTAAAACGCCAGGGAACACTGGGAATCAAAGTGTGCAAAAGCCAGGACTCGAGAGGGCTGGCAAAAAGTAACAGACAAATTAAATGCGTAAGTGTTCCATGTTATGGTTATATCACTTATTACAGTATATATTCTTGTATTTTAATAATTTCATAATTGCTTAATGTCAGAGCCACCTCAGGACCCACTAGAACATGGGAACAAGTAAAAGTGAAGTACAAGAATATTCTTCAAACTGGTAATCTTTTCTACTTCTACTGATTAGTCTCTTTTAGCAAAGACATTTTAAATGATGTGTCTGTTTGTCTGTTTATGGTTATCTGCAACCAAGGAAAAGGCGGAGCAGAAAAAAACAGGTGGTGGTCCTGCACCCCCACGTTATACCCCGGCAGAAGAGCTGGCCCTTGGGCTAAATGAGAACCGACCCATTGTGGAGGGCATTCCTGGGGGCAGCTCTTCCTTAAGGCCTATTTATACTTCTGCGTCGGACCTACGCCGGAGCCTCTACGCTGTAGGCAACGCGTTGGTTTTAATTTATACTTCTGCGTCGTTGTCCGCGTTGACGCGCAATTACTCATGCAGAGGGACCATGTGAAACCCGAGGGAGGGGTTCTAGCAGACCAATCACAGCGCTTGCGTCCGCGTAGAATTGACGCGTTGTTACATTTTTGGAGAGGTGCGCATCAGGGTACGCCAAAGGGTACGCGCGCTAAGCACAGCCTACGACGTAGCTACGGCGTAAGTTCGACGCAGAAGTATAAATAGGCCTTTAGACCTAAAGCCAGGGACCAGTAACAGCAACACCTTAATTACAGGTAAATGAGTTTTAAATCATCTTGCTACACTGTAAATAATTTGTTGCTGCATTAAATTAAGTATGTCTATAATCCAAATGGCTGGTACAGTATCAGCTCCGCTTATGAAGCCGGGATCTAATCCTGTTAACATGAAATAAGCTTGCGCACCTGTTGCTATGACAGCAAGTCCAGGAGGAGCGTCGAAGAACCAAACAATCCCAGATCATGCCAAATCGCCAATAATCAAATCCAGCTAACTGAGTTAGCGACGTACGAAGAACGGGCCCCAGGTGCGCAAGCTTAAACCTGCTCGGGAGCAGGCTTATTTCATGTTAACAGGATTAGACTGCGGCTTCATAAGCGGAGCTGATACGGGAAGTCCAGCGCTTATGAAGCCGGGATCTAATCCTGTTAACATGAAATAAGCTTGCGCACCTGTTGCTATGACAGCAAGTCCAGGATGAGCGTCGAAGAACCAAACAATCCCAGATCATGCCAAATCGCCAATAATCAAATCCAGCTAACTGAGTTAGCGACGTACGAAGAACGGGCCCTGAGGTACGAAGAACTGAGATTTTGCGTTACAATAGTGCACTTTCTGAGATATATATTTTTTCTCGTGACTGGTGAGATTGTCGTTTACATGATTCATTTGTTGGAAACGCACACTTATTTTCGACTTGTCGGAGTCGGGCTTTAACAACAGCACAAACTGTTTGCATTGCCTTAAAGCTGCCGTCGGCAAGTCTGGCAGATTGGGTCGATTAGCCAAAATTTTGAATGTTTACAACTCTCATGCCCCTCCCCACTACCAGCGAGCACCCTCCCATCGAGGTCGTGCTCGTCAGTGCGTCACTGTGCGTGTGTACCTGATTTTCTGTGAACGCGTCCGTCTCTTCAGCATCTATCAACACCATGGACTCGGAGGTAGGCTGCCCTGGCTAATCTAGCCATAGATAGCAATAACCGAGGAATTGGAAGCTTGTTAGTAGATTTTCTCTACGCCATCACGCTTCATGCAATCTCCAGGCGAACTTCAGGCGTGGCGTGTGCATGTGATATTAACATGTGCGAGTGAGGGGGATCTGTGGCGTGTGCACGACCTGTGATTGACAGTCAGATCTCACACCCCCCTGCGCTGATTGGACCTGATGAAGCGGGAGCGCTGGATTTTTGGAAAACAAATAACACGCTCCAGGTGGAGTTAGAAGCTCGGTTTTTTTTCTAAAACCACCTTATTTATGTTGTTCTGTCGGATTATAGTGTCGATTACACTGAATATGATCAAAAAAATGTTGCCGACGGCAGCTTTAAGATTATTTGCGAGTGGCTCTTTCCTTTACACTATTGGAGATGCGGAGAACTTGATGGAAAGTGCTGTCTGTCGTGTCATTCGGAGTTTACCTGGCGCTTTTAGGTTTAAAAAAACAGTTTTAGGTTTTTTTGTGGCATTTCCAAGCCACTTAAAGGAGCTGTATGTAGTTTTCAGCGGCCTCTAGCGGTGATGTTTCAGATTGCAACCAATAAGTTGACAAGCGCGTGCTCTTGCGCGTGCTCGAATTTATGAGCGAGCACTGTGGAATACCGGCCAGACTGAGACGCGTCACGCAACACACCAGAGAGAGCATCCCACAACATGCTAGAAACTCAGGTAAACTCCCACTGCAACGTTACAATAATAGGCTACTTTTATCAGCTTGACGTTGAACTAATGCTCCATGCTCGTACCATGATAAGAATGGAACCCTATCAACCGTGCCGAATTTTGCCACTGCAAGCACTACTTCACATTTTCTTCAGGAAATGTATACATTCTAGGTTTGTAGATAAGGTCTCTCCATGATTCAAACGCCCTGCCGATGTTGATCCGTGTTTTTTCACCCGAAGTTCATCCGATTCACGTCTGGCCTTTAATACGAGCTTCAGCAGAAAGAAAAAAACGTTTTATTGGTTTTTTTTATCAATAAGTGGAGTTTGTGTTGGAGTCTGTGTTGTGCTGGGAGCAGGTCGTTTCTTAGTGTTATCAGACATGTCATAAGTTGCATAAGTCATAAGTCCATGTCATAAGTTGCAGTGTCGTCCCTGTTGAGTGCAAAATCAGTAGGCTAGACGAGGCGAGAGGCTCGGGAGCGCTCCGCGCATGCAGGTGACGTCACTGGATTTCGCGGTAAATCCGACCCGGCACCTTCACATAAACATAAGAATACTTGCTTTCAGAGGTAATAGCAAAACCCGAAAAGTGGATCATTTTAATGTGATACTACATACAGCACCTTTAAGACCCAATGTTGTAAAGCAGTTTTTTTTTTAAGCATTTTTTTTTTAGGCTATCATAATTTTTTATGAAGATCATGCATTCATGACCATGCCGATTACAGTATATGTTACTCAGGCTTCACTAACGTGATTGGTACCATAGACTATAGGCTAGACCAGGGGTCGGCAACCTAAGGCACGCGTGCCAAATGCGACTCTGATACTTTCCAGACAAGTTACATACTCTCCTGTCACTTGTTTCAAGAGCTTCACTTGGTCAAAAACCAAGTGATAACCTGTACAATGTAAAATTGTCAACATCAAATTATGTACTACATATTACAGCATTGTTTCAATACAAGACATACCAATGGACTCGTGCAGCTTTCTGTCTTCTTTGGGCACCAGATGTTCCTTCCTCACCCGAAACAAAGGACTTATTCGATTAGCTTGCGTTGATATAAGGACTGGTCTTCCTTCTCTGCTGTAAAACAAGAAAGTCTCGACTTACTCTATGTGCAATTACTATTGTTCTTGAAACATAAATTAAGACAGTTATAAATAAGTTATTATTTGTATAGCGCTTTTCACAATACAGATTGTATCAAAGCAGCTTCACAGTATTAAATTAAAATAATACAACAATGTTTGTTTCAAGAGGAATTTATTGATTGATAAAATTAAATTAAATATCCCCAAAATATCCCCAACTGAGCAAGGCAAAGGCAACAGTGGCAAGGAACCGAAAAACTCCATCAAGTGACCTAATGGTGTCCTAAAACTCCATCAGGTGACCTAATGGAGAAAAAAAACCTTGGGAGAACCCAGGCTCAGTCGGGGGCCAGTTCTCCTCTGGCATTTATGAGCTACAGGCCGGATTGTAGTTTGAACTGTAGGATTATATGAATGCCTGGCTGAAGAGATGCGACTTTAATCTAGTTTTAAACTGGGAGAGCGAGTCTGAGCAACGAACAGTATCAGGAAGACTATTCCAGAGTTTTGGAGCCAAATGTGAAAATGCTCTCCCTCCTTTGGTGGTTCTGGATATCCTAGGTATGACCAAAAGCCTTGAATTTAGTGATCTTAAAGAGCGCGATGGATTATAGGGGCGATAGAAGATCCGTTAAATAGACTGGAGCTAAGCCGTTTAGAGCTTTATAAGTCAGTAGCAATACCTTATAATTAATACGGAACTTTATAGGTAACCAATGCAGTGATGATAAAATCGCTGTTATATGATCATATTTTCTTGATCTCGTAAGAACTCTAGCGGCGGCGATTCAGGAGAGAGCATTTGATGAGTAAATACCGATTTCAATATTCTAGAAACTTTACCTGGGAAGGGCTGATCCCGGCAAGATTCGCTGCGACTCACTAGTAGCTCTTGTGAGGGTTGGCTCTTAAAAGAGCTGTTGAGTTTGATATTGTAGAGCTTTAAAAAAAAAAAAAGGACCAAGTAATCCTGCAAGACGGAAAGGAAGGTAATTTTAATACATTACTTGCAAATAGTCAGTTTATGTATAACTGTAGGATATTTTTTTCTGTAAAGAGTGTTGAATAATTAAATTTTAAAAGCATTTTTATATTATAAGTTCACTGATATGTGGGGGCATTTCTATGAATAAAAGTACGTCTTTAATAGCAAGCAATAATCATGTGAAAATGATTTACATGCAAACGGGACAGTTATCAGCAGTGTAACTGGTCTGATTATGACAAAATAATCGAGTATCTGATGTCATGTGACAAGTAAGATAAGCTTTTCCACCCCTGCAAACAGAGGTAGGTTATGAGGTGTGGAGAGACGTCATGTATCACTGGAACATAAACAGACGGGGACCAATTTGTAATAATTGTAATTAGTGGTGCACGATATATCGGCCGCCGATATAATATCGGCCGATATGGTCATTTTTTTACACATCGGTATCGTTCCGATGTCAAAATATGGCCGATGTGAACAGGCCGACATTTGACGTGTGAAGTTGAAGATGAAGTTGACGATGCTGACTCGATCTTAGCAGTAGTGAATGTGCCTGAGATAAATACACATTTCATACAGATGACATAAGCAGAGAACAGTCTGTTTTCTTTCGTTTTGAATTGTTCTGTTTAAAAATAGACATTTCAAGCTTTCTATATATGTCTCCGGTCTGTGAGGCAGGTAGATTTCGGTTCATTGATGAGACGCGCTCCAGGTTCACGCGCCCTCGCCTCCGTGTCCTGATTAAATATTTTCTACTATATTTACTTCTTATTTAATTCAATCCAGGCAATTGGTTGATGAAACATTTATCAAAATTAAGATACAATTAATACAAAACGAAATTAAATTTAAAGACAGGCTTTTTGTGCTTTCTGTTTGAGGTCTCTGTGAAAGTTTTAAAGCAGTCTTAGTGGCGCTTTCAGAGCGCTCAAGTCAACTGTCCCGTCCGTAACATTGTTAACGCAGTCCAGTGCGACTTATGTTTTTTTCCTCTTCATGACACATTTTTGACTGATCGTTTTTTGACTCGTAGATATTTGAATATATTGCTTGATATTTGATACCCGTTCGAATTAGATTTTTCTCAAAAGTGACAGCACGTGTGATTTGTGGATTACTGATAAGCGCGAGTGGAGAAACAGGCGTTTATTGATTCATTCTCAGTGTTGAGAAACGTATAGCCTTCATGTGTTACGTTATTGTATTAATAATAACTAAAGTAGCCTACCTCAGTGGTTCCCAACCTTTTTTTGTCTGATACCCCCTTTTCCCCAAGAAAATATTTTAGGGCCCCCCTTCACATTTAATGATATTATCGCTCTTGTAAGCTTGCAGCAAGGATGACAAAATATGTTGTTTTCAAACAAACGGTATGTTCACTATAACCAGATTATGTTCATGCACAAATAATAGCCTATAATATTGAAAATACAATAACAAAAACATCAGTAGGCCTTTTGTAATTTAAAAACGTAGGCTTAGGAGTAGCCTATAAATTGGCCCTATTTGAAATGCAATAACAAAAATATTCATACTGGTGTGTAGGTAAAAAAAAAAAAAAGAAGAATATAGGCTATTACTAAATGACTGCTGTCTGGGACCTCAATACTTGCATGTTATTTGTGAGGCTTTATCAATGTGAGGCTTTATTTTTGCCGCTTTTGCCGCTATAGTGAGCGATAGTAAACTTGTGTTTATAATATGCGTCTTTCGGAAGAACATTGTAGCCGGAACTACTTCTCTCTGTGTACATCTATGACGAGTCACGCAGGTACTGTGCTACTCCGCAGCGGCAGCGATCCGAACCAGTGTTAAATAGTCCCAATATAAACACTTATTATAGGTGTACCATAGTGGTTCAGGATAAGACAAAAACACGGATTGGAAAATGGATTCATGATGAACTCGCTCATTGTATAAATTTTGTAAATTTTGAACAGAAAAAAGTTAATGATTTTATTTAATGCTCATTGCTCAAAACTTTTCAAAATATGACCCCCCACAGAGCTCGCTGAGGCCCCCTTGTGGGCCGCGACCCCCCTGTTGGGAACCGATGGCCTACCTAATTATGTTACATATTTATTTTGTATGAAAACTAGCGCGTTCGTTACTTGTGGATTAAAAAGTAGGCTACCGTTGTATCAGTGCTGCGCGAGCTCTCTCTCTCACAAACACGGACGCGTGCACACACACAGAGAGAGAAGATAATTGTAAAATGAAAAATTGACGGGCTAAGTTTAAATTTTGTTCTTGCTTGTTTTTTTTCTGTCAAAATATCAGAAAGTATTTTGTATTATCCATCCGTGTTTTTAAAATTCGTTAAATGACGGACGTTTTACTGTTAACACAGCCCATGTCGGATTGGTCTTATAGCCTAGGCTACTTGTTATTATTTTAAGAATGATTCGTTATGCTATTATTGGACTCCTGTCTATTCATTGTCAACTGTTTTCTATAAATATGTTTGTATTGGCTAACATTTATTCAGTTAATGAGTGTCCTGTTTAAAATGTGCAATGTTCAAACGCAAAGACAGCACGTCACAAATAGAAGCCCTTTTCCCTGTGGTATTTTTTAGTATCATATCGAGGGCTTGGAACCAGAGGGGCGTAAGTGGCATTTTGGGCGAAAATGAGTTCTATATATCAAATTAAAGGTCTTGATGAGCTCTATCTAGTTGTGCCAAAAAGACGCATCAGAAATCAACTTGTATTGAATAAAGCAACAAAACAACAAAGACCTAACACAAAAGTTTGAGCATTGTTTGGAGCCAAAGGGGCGTATGTCCACTTACGCCCTTCTGGCTCTAAAAAATACATGTATGGCCTACACATTGTTTGGAGCCAGAAGGGCGCAAGTGGCATTTGACAAACTTTACAGGAGAGCCAAAACAAAATTTTGACCACGCTTCAATCAACTGTATTTATTAACCTTCAACCACAACATTGCAACCACATACATACTTATATGAGTAAGTTCTTAAGTGAACATATTATGGAATATTAACACGATGAACATATTCTAAAACCTTGCAAAATCTTGAAAATATGGCAAAAACATCAAATACGCCTTTTTGGCACCAAACATTTCCAATTCCTCTAAAGAAAAATAGGGCGTATCTGCTGATCAATGCAGAAATGATTGGTCAAAACATTGGTTAAAAACACTCTAACTTCATAACTTTTCATTTTATTTAAAATACTGTATACATAGTCATTTAATTTGATCATTTCTAACCGTTTAATTTCAATTCTCATTTATGAGTTCACATTCATGTCAAACAGTTTAACATTTAATTTCAAACAGTTTAACATTTAAGTTCACACAGTTTAATTTCTCTTGTTTATTACACATTTCACTTTTTAGTTCACTTTAGTTGAACTAAAAAGTTCACTCACTGCCCACTGTCAGAGTGTTATAGAACTCTGCATAACAGTGAGGAATACTCCCATTGGTGCACAGGGTGAGTAGGTCTTTTTTCTTTAAGGCACTGATCACTGGAGGATTTTCATACAATGAGCTGGGGTGTGTGGTTCTGGTGCCTCTGGTGCCTCTTGTTGCCTGTTGTGCCACCGTCAGTTTTCGGAAGGTTGGGGCGGTGAAATCATACTTGAAGAAGATTGTTTTTGGTTCATCTTTCGTGTAGCGGAACCATTTAATCTTCTGCCAATGAACTGATTGTCCCTCCTCATCTTTTGTTCTGTTTTTGAGTATGTGGTTGGAGAGGGACTTGAAGTACAGAAAGTCCTTGTGTCCAAGTTCATGTACACTATGGGTCGTTCTTTCTTTCCATTCTCACAAGTGTGTAGTAGCCATCATGGATGGCTACTAGACATGGAGTGTGATAGTGTGCATGCTGCAGTGGAAACTGCAAGAAGAAAAGTTTCTATTTACTCCCATTTCTATTTACTCCCATACTTCTATTTACTGATGGCTACTACACACTTGTGAGAATGGCAAGAAGGAACGACCCATACAGTGTACATGAACTTGAACACAAGGACTTTCTGGACTTCAAGTCCCTCTCCAACCACATACTCAAAAACAGAACAAAAGATGAGGAGGGACAATCAGTTCATTGGCAGAAGATTAAATGGTTCCGCTACACGAAAGATGAACCAAAAACAATCTTCTTCAAGTATGATTTCACCGCCCCAACCTTCCGAAAACTGACGGTGGCACAACAGGCAACAAGAGGCACCAGAACCACACACCCCAGCTCATTGTATGAAAATCCTCCAGTGATCAGTGCCTTAAAGAAAAAAGACCTACTCACCCTGTGCACCAATGGGAGTATTCCTCACTGTTATGCAGAGTTCTATAACACTCTGACAGTGGGCAGTGAGTGAACTTTTTAGTTCAACTAAAGTGAACTAAAAAGTGAAATGTGTAATAAACAAGAGAAATTAAACTGTTTGAAATTAAATGTTAAACTGTTTGACATGAATGTGAACTCATAAATGAGAATTGAAATTAAACGGTTAGAAATGAAATGTTAAACAGTTTGAAATGATGAAATGACTATGTATGCAGTATTTTAAATCAAATGAAAAGTTATGAAGTTAGAGTGTTTTTAACCAATGTTTTGACCAATCATTTCTGCATTGATCAGCAGATACGCCCTATTTTTCTTTAGACGAATTGGAAATGTTTGGTGCCAAAAAGGCGTATTTGATGTTTTTGCCATATTTTCAAGATTTTGCAAGGTTTTAGAATATGTTCATCGTGTTAATATTCCATAATATGTTCACTTAAGAACTTACTCATATAAGTATGTATGTGGTTGCAATGTTGTGGTTGAAGGTTAATAAATACAGTTGATTGAAGTGTGGTCAAAATTTTGTTTTGGCTCTCCTGTAAAGTTTGTCAAATGCCACTTACGCCCCTCTGGTTCCAAGCCCTCGATATTTGGATATTGGAATAATAAATAAAGTAGCCTATCTTAATTTTACACAATGTTCCTGTTTTTTGTGTGTTTTTTTTTACTGTTTTCTAAGGGTTTCTTAATTTTAGACAAGTTGACCAGCACACATTACTGTATATGCAATGCAGTATAATGCATGTGTGTCGTATGTGACATATTTTGCACACAGGTAAAGGTGCCCAATATCAGTCATTTCTAAAGTAAAAAAAAAGTGTTTTGGAAAATAGCTCTTTATTTGATAATCATTCAAATTTGTTTTCTATACAGAGATATCGACATCGGCAAATATCGGTATCGGCCATAACAGCAATATTAATATCGGTTATCGGTATCGGCCTCAATTTTCACATCGGTGCATCACTAATTGTAATCAATACAATGCAATTAATATCAACTTTCTGACAGTGTGTGTACGAGTATACAAATATGTACGAGTATCGTATACGAATTTGACAACTTGTTAAATCTTGTGAATTATTAAGACTTTCAGACTATCTTCGTACTGATTGGGCTATGGGTTTTGCGAGAAAAGGTTTAAGAAACAACAAATGCTTGATAAAATGTTTGATTTAGGGTTCGAACCAACACATGTATATACCATTGCGAATATTTGCCTTTGCAGCTGTCGGTCTCCTCCGTTTACTTGTCCTCAAACAATAATAGTCCGAAAGGTCCTTTTGGTCTTTTCAGCTGAAAAAAGAGAAAATAAAATATCATTATGTTGTTTTACATCATTCCTGTGGTAAAAGCATGGTAAGCGTTGTGGTTAATGTGCATTTACAATAAGTATCACATTAAAACTCCCAATACAGTGTGGTAAAAGCATGGTAAGTTTTGTGATTACTGTCTTTTTACTACACTTACCACAGTAAAACTAATGTTAATGTGGTAAAAGCATGGTAAGTGTTGTTTGTACTGTGCTTCTACTACAAATACAACTTTGGAACTAATTGTACTACTTTTAATCTGATATGAATATGATTAACTGATTTAAGGTCTTTAGGCCTATGCTCACAGGCAGTGTAACTTAATCACCCTGTTTTGAATTAGAAAGCAATAAAACGCAAAGCCTCAGTGGAGATGACAGATATAATGCCGTGACTGAACGTGAGCTAATCTGATTAATATCGACAAACAGAAAATACATTATATATCACACATTATTCGGACAGTATTTACTACTTACCAACATCTGACACACGTGAACTGATGCCAAATATCGCGATGTGTTCGGAACGAGACTTCTTCAGGCTTCTAAGGGTTTGAAACTTGCTGGCCCAGAAAAGTTCATTAAACACATCCTTAATATAGTCCAATTTAGTCATTTAATCAAAAATATCTTAATTTGTGTTCCGAAGATGAACGAAGGGGTTGGAACAACATGAGGGTGAGGAATTACTGACAGAATTTTCATTTTCGTACTTAATAATCGTGACCACCAATAGCAGCGCTTACTGATCGTGACGTGGCCAATAGCAAAGCAGAATCATTGTGGGAAATACCGACTGTATTAACGAATAAAGGTAGAATTTGTGTTCTTATCGTGTTTAACACATCTGTATTTGCCCGCGCGAGTATATACAACTTCAAAAATCGCAGCTTCAATTCAATTTACAGTTACCGTCGAAGAGAAACACAGGTCTTATCTGCCCTATATAAATAACAGCCTGTACACTCTTTAGGATGTGGAGGGTAGGGCGATGAGGCTGCGAGCTACACCTATGAACCATTGAATCACTTTGCTGGCTGGTGCACCGGCTAATCGTGGTTGCCTTGATGCACTTGCTGATCTGGCCGGGTTGACACTCATCGGATGCCTTCCACAAATGGTTTTTTTCGACTTTTTTTTTTTTTTTTCGACTTGTTTCTTCATCATAATGACACAAGAAAATCATTCAATCATTTTTTAAGATTTACAATCTGCACATCGCCCCGTTCATTATTCTCTTTCGGAATGAAAGATGACATTTAAAAAAGGGTGCAGCTTGGTTTTTTTCTTTAAAAAAACAGAAATGGCTGGATTTTCTTTTACAAATGTATTGTTGTCATCAAATAATAGTATTAGAAAATTGGACGACATTTCCCATCGCTTTTTCATTTGGAATATTTATTTATACGTTTATTGGATTTCATTTGACTGATCGCATCTTTACCCAGAAGTGCCAAGTCATAGATATATACACTAGACGTGGCCTTGGCTGCGGCAGTTGATTGGAACGAATGCCTTACATATATAAATTAATTAATTAGCAAAACTTGGCCACTAAATATTTCATATTCAATTATTTTAATGATCACAATTAAAGTTTTCATTTTATTAACTGAACAACATTCAGCATTCAATCAAATATTATAAAATATGTATTATTATTAATAATGTTATTTCAACATAATATCTCGTTATTTCGACATAATATGTGTGGGTGCAACAAGCAAGATGTGCATTTGGAAATCCGGTGACGCGTGCATTGATTTTTATTAATAATCTAGTGTTTTCTGACAGTGTCGACTCGGCTGCAAAGATGAAGTTGACGATCGCCGTATAGTGAACGCGCCTATAGAGAGAAATGCACATAATGGATTACATAATCAGAGAGTAGCCTTTTTCTTTTCGTTTTGAATTATTTCGTTTAAAGACATTTCAAGCTTTGTGTATTTGATGTATTTCTCATGTCTGTGTGTGTGAGGCATACAATGAGTTTCGTTAAGTTAGGATGAGATGCGCTCCAGTTAACGTGCAATGCAAGATTATCATTTTTTTATTATTATTTATTAAATCTTATTGATCTTATTTATTAAATACAGGCTGATGAAAAATGTATTAAAATTAAGATACAATTTATACAAAACGAAATTCACTTTTACTCGTGCTGTTCACTTTTCATAAATCAACATACATGGGGGGAAAAAATAACATTATAACATTTGAACAAATATGAAAATAAATGCGCTTATTTAATGGCTACAACAGTATAGGCCTACAGACTCTCTATTTGTACAAATTGCTGCACATTCATTTAATTCTGAATTTTGCACACACAAGTTGATAGGCATTTGTTCAAATCAAGTTCATGATAATTGTGCGTGCATTTATTAATCATTATGATACTAAAATCATAACAAAGTAGGTTATGCTATGTACAAAAAAATCAGATGAGCCCAGAATATTCCAAACTGCCGTAGCCAAGGCGACATCTAGTGTATATAAACTTATTACACCGTCGTGCTAAGTCATAGGGTCCGTGCACTTTTTGATCATTTCATTTCCTGTTTAGAATGGAATAAGGAGAAATGAAAACCAGCTCGTTTATTCGTTTTTTTGGCTAGATTTTGGCTAGATTTGTCATTTTTCGTTTACAAGTCGGTTTATGGGTTCGATATTTCATTTGCACACGTGGGCGGCGCTGAAACGCCCCTTTCATCTGATTGGTCAAACCGCTCCGCCTTCAGTAAGCTGTGAGCTTTTCTTTCTGTCAGGCAGAATAAGAGTCAGTAGGCTACGAGTGCGGCACTGACAAATGCCCTTTAATGAAATAATGTCTGAAACCACCACTCACTGTTAACTACACACACTATTTGATTTAGAAATATGTTGCTGGTCACGTAATTCGTGCTGCTGCGACTTGCAAGCAACCCCATTAATGTGAGCCACAGTATATGACAGATTATATTAGCATATTTCCCATTGATAAATACAGTGCAAATAGTTCCGTCTCTTTGGATAAAAGGGAAGTGGAAATAAAAATCAATAATAGGCTGAACTGTACCATGATAATATGTCCGTAACATTTACCACTCTAGTCTTTTATTTACATCAAAAGGCAGGTAGGCGTGTGTGACATATAGCCTATGGGCTATAAATAATTTTGAATAGAAATAAAGTTTATATTTTTTGAATTTAAGCATGTGTAGCCTACTCAGTTCACATGAAAAGAAAGAGACAGAAAAGAGAGAAGCCAGAATCAGTGAACGTAAATTAAATACTGACAAAATTACCAGGTTTGGGATTAATTGTTATTATTATTATGAGAAATTGACTCCGCCTAGAACTTTGATGCTTCACCAAACTCAGCTCAGACCCTCAGACTGGTCTAACTTGCTTCTAACTGGTCAGACTTTCCCAAAAAATCCATCGACTTGAGTTATCTGAGCAATGAAGGCCGTAATACTTAATGCTGTCCACTAGAGGGGGCGACAGGATAATAAGTGTTTTCTACTCTCTTTCCCTGTTTGCATCAGTTTAAATGACAAATAAATAAATGCATGAATTTCATTATGATAACAGGTTAAACGTCGTAATTAGCCAGCATAGGACGCAAATGAAAATACATTATTAATAAATATTGTTTCATATCTTGTTCATGCTTTATACATTTTAACCAGTGCTAATTTAAATAAAATGAATGAATAGAACTATATAATAATTAATTATAATATGGTAACTTTGGTCCAAAGTAATCTGTGATAAACAGTGTATAGGCCTACTATGTTTCATCTGCTTATTTATTATAGTCAAAATAATCCAGCAATTATGTTTTATCGAATGTTATTCGAATTCAAGATGTAGAAGCTCAGATCAATAATGAGGCGTACAGGCCATAAATAACAAATAGACATTACAACATTTTTATTATTCATAAGAATTTAAGTTAATAACATCTAAAACAAAGAATACATGTATTACAGGGCAAGTATAAGTATTAGTATTTTTAATGTTTTTGAAAGAAGTTTCCTCTGCTCATCAAGCCTGCATTTATTTGATCAAAAATACAGAAAAAAAAGTAATATTGTGATATATTTTTACAATTTAAAATAATTGGTTTAAATGATCATTTATTTCTGTGATGCAAAGCTGAATTTTCAGGATCATTACTCCAGTCTATCACATGATCCTTTAGAAATAATTCTAATATGATGATTCATTATCAAAGTTGGAAACAGTTCTGCTGCTTAATATGTTTTCATAACCTGTGATACTTTTTTTAGGATACTTTGATGAATAAAAAGTAAAAAAAAATAAAAAAATTCAAAAAATAGAAATCTTTTGTAACAACAATATACACTACTGGTCAGTAATTTGAGGTCAGTATATATATATATATTTTTTTAAATAAATCAATACTTTTATTCAGCAAGGATGTGTTAAATTGATTTAAAAAAAAGTGATAGTAAAGAAGATTTATATTATTAGAAATTATATATATTTTTTAATAAATGCAGTTCTTTTTAACCTTTTATTCATCAAATATATTAGGCAGCAGAACTGTTTCCAACACTCATAATAAATCAGTCGCGTCGCGTCACCACTTTTGAATAAGAAACAATATCAAGACTATAAAACTCCTCAAAAAACGCGCACACACTCAAACCTGACTGCACATCACATTTTTTACTTTTATTGATTCTGCTTTTATTCCGGAGTCCCTTTTATTTTCATTGCTCCGGAGTCGCATATCAGTCACAAAATGCGCCACGGGGAAGAAAAAAACATCTATAGCCTAAGTCGCACTGGACTAAGTCGCATTTTTTTAGAAATTTATTTCACAAAAAAAAAAAAAAAAAATGTTACAGACAGTTCTCCGTTACGGACGTGAGCGCTCTAAAGCGGCACTAAAATAATGTTTTAAAACTTTCACAGAGACCTCAAACTGAAAGCACAAAGCCTGTCTTTAAATTTAATTTCGTTTTGTATTAATTGTATCTTAATTTTAATCGATGTTTCATCAACAAATTGTCAGGATTTAATAAGAAGTAGCCTAAATATAGGCTATTAGAAAATAAATAATCAGGATACGGAGGCGCTGGCGAACCTGGAGCTCGTCTCATAAATGAAACTCAGCGTAGGCCTATAAGGTAGCCTATTGCCTCACAGACCTGAGACATATAGATAGCTTGAAATGTCTACTTTTAAGCAGAACAATTCAAAACGAAAGAAAACAGACTGCGCTGCTTATGTAATTCGTATGAAATGTGCATTTCTCACTGGCGCTGCGAAGATCGCGAGTCGTCAACTTCATCTGTCTAGCCGACACTGACATAAAAAATAACTGTTTTATTAGTAAACAATTAAAATGTCTCCTGCTATATTTTACATAGGCCTATTTGCCTGTTCCTTACAAAACACTGACAGTGGGGTTTTTGACGTTTTTTTTTTTTTTTTTTTTTTTTTTTTGAGCAGCTGCGGCAAATTCTTTCGACACACACACACACACACACACACACACACACACACACACACACACACACACACACACACACACACACACAATATTACGTAACACTCTGCGCTTATGTTTTAAAAAGATAATTTAACATATAAATAACAATTTTTAAATAGCCCACTTAAAGTGTTTATTACAAATAAATGACTAAATGCTAAAAAATTATACATTTTAATGAACAAATATATGCGTTGCATTTACAATTCTGCAGCACCCCCACTTCCCGCGGCCCTGATGGGAGGTATGTTAAACCTGAGAAAGCAGAGTAAGTCAAGCCCGTTTCTGAAAGAGAGGTAACTTATACTCAGAGTCAGTTACCATGGTAACTTACTCTGTGAACCTAACCTGGCCGGGAGCAGGTTTTCTTCGGTAAACCCAGAGTTTTTTTCGGTCTCCTCCCCTTTTTTAAAGAGGAAGTGGTGTTTAAACACCTCATTCATTCTTTCAGTACATTTTTATTAATAAAATTAATCTTTAATTAATAAATACAATATTGCTATTTTTACTGTTTTTTTTTTTTTTTTCAATTTTTTAAATAAGATGAAGTCTATTAACTCCTTAACTGGCAACTGAATATACAGTAGTAGATTAGAGTTACATAATGTAGTTCTAAACAAATTCTACAGAATTAAACTGTGGCATTTACTGAAAATCACTGAACTCTGTTCATCTGTGCAACAGAAGTTGATGGACCGTCCTCCTGCTGTTCTTCCACTTTGGGGGCGGGGGGAGAGATAAGACTACCCATTTATACTTAGCTTTAAACTTAGATTCTACTCCACATAAAAATGTGAAAAAATCTGAATGTGTAGATTGTTTGATGTGACACATAACATTATCCCCATCGTCCTGTGAAGATGAGTACACTTTATAACACTATTTGTCATAATTTCTGGTGTATTGAGTAGGCTACTTACAACTGCCTGCAGGTTTTGTTGGGACAGGAGGCTCCAAAAGACAGATATTACCATCGGAATCTGTTGGGACCAACAAAAAACCCAACCCAAAGTCAAATAAATGGAAATATCAAAAATAGCCTATATAAGAAATAACACATATGTAAACCTCTTACATTTTATGAAGGCCCTTGGATCTTCGGGAGTGACTGGCTCTGAAGTCCCTCCAGGAATTCCCCCAGCCAAAAATGCTGCTGCACTGCTAGACACTGGGATGCTATTTAGTTATTTAATATGTCAAATATTTGTAAATTCAGGTAGCCTACACCCATGATATGCTCAAACCTTACCTGATTGAATTATGTTCTTATATTTAATTTTCAGCTGCTGCCATGTTCTTTTAATACCTGCAGGATTGCACCCATGAAAATTAAAATTAGGTTGAATAACATACTGTTCTTCCAGTTTCACCTCTGATATTATAACAGTTGGGTAAGTTACTCTAAAATAGTTATTAATTACTAACTACAAATGACATCTTCAACCGTGTAATTAGATTCATGTAATAATGACTATCTTTAGAAAGTATTGGTCTACTTATTAATAAATCCCATATCAACCTCAACCACTTGAACAATACAAGGAGAGACAAGAAACTGCACTTTTAATGCTTTCAAATAAACAATATACAATTGCATGGATTATTCTTGAATTGACCAAAGTGTGTAGAGGGAGAAGGTTACATAAAAAATATACCTTTTAAAAATGTATGTTAAATATACAGAATTGTTCTATAGCCTAATGCAATTACATCAGATTTTACTTCAAATTACAGAAGAATTAAGAGTAATCCCTTTAATTAAATGACAGTATTTAGATGACTTGGTAATTAATTACACCCAACACTGTATAACTAATTAAAATGTAAACATACGCATTGACTCGAGCAACTATTTTCTCCCTAGCTAACTCTAGTTGTCCTTCGCTGCTGCAGCCGATATTTAAAAAATAATAATATGTCTTCTTACGCTTGCAGAAGCTGGTGAGAAATATGCAGACCTCTTTTTGTCTGGCGCTGTTACCATGGTGACTCATAATATCTGCACTCCATTGATAATGGCTTTTTATAGTGGTGGTGCACGCGCTTAACTCAGAGTCAGTCAACTCAGAGTTGATTGAACTAACTAATTTCCGCTGTTCTGTAACCGAAAACTCAGAGTTTCCCATCTCAGGGTAAGCCAACTCAGTTGAACCTCCTTTCTGAAACAGGCCCCAGGGGCCCGTTCTTCGTACGTCGCTAACTCAGTTAGCTGGATTTGATTGTTGGAGATTTGGCATGATCTTGGATTGTTTGGTTCTTCGACGCTCATCCTGGACTTGCTGTCATAGCAACAGGTGCCCAAGCTTAAACCTGCTCGGGAGCAGGCTTATTTCATGTTAACAGGATTAGATCCCGGCTTTATAAGCGGAGGTGATACGGGAAGTCTTTCGCAGCCATGTCTTGTCCGTTTTTACGACAAGAACCTGTCGCTGAAGGTGGTCTCACGCTGCACAATCCACTGCCGCTTTCTGAGCATGCAGCCTGACATCAAACAACTCACCATTTACCTTGGAGAAGCGAGTCCAGAATATATCAAATAATACAAAAAGTAATGTAATCAAAAAGTATGCAGTTGACTGATTAAAAATATCTTAGATGGTGTGTGACTCCATGTCCTACATCACAAATGTGGAAGCAAAATGGCCTGGTTCTGTGCATGACTCCAGGATTTTCAGAGAGTCACATTTATGCACATTATTTGAACGTGGTAAGGAAATATTTAATATCAAGCTCACTGTATTACATACATTTATTCTGAGCCTAACAAAACTGCATTTTTCCAGGTGCTTACGACGGGATCCTGCTTGGTGACAGGGGCTATACCTGCAGGCAGTATTTCATGACGCCATTCCCTGACCCAAACCCCGGACCACAAACCCGTTTCAATGCAGCTCTAGCCAGGACAAGGGCACGCATTGAAATGACCTTTGGGCAACTAAAGGAAAGATTTCAGTGTCTGAGGGTTGCACCTGACAGGGCCTGTGACATTATTGTTGCATGTGCCATACTCCACAATAGTGCCACCATCAGAAAGGAGAGGACCCCTGTGGTGGAGGTGCAGCCTGATGATGACCTCCAGCCAGTGCACTTGGACCAACCTAGTGGCAGAGCTGCACGGGACAGAATTGTGGAACACCATTTTTTTTTTTTTTTTTTAAAACAAAAACCTTCATTAAATGAATAGAAGACAAGACAACATGCTTAGTTCCTTGAGTTTTATTTCAATTATTCTTTGTCAAGAAAAGCCAATGATGGTCATCTTTTGCCTGCAATAAGATATATTGTTATCCAAGGTCAGCAATAGTACTCTGTGTGAAATAGTGTATTTAGCACTTACTCTGAAGTTCCTTTTGAAGCAACTCAATCTCTAGTGCCAGTTTTTTCTTCTTTAAGGTGTCAAGTTCTATTTCTCCCCTTCATTTTTCTGTTTTTTCAGGTCAAAATACTAAATTTTCTGTTGTAGATTCCGTTTATATACGGATATCACCCTGTGCCATGTTTGGATAAAAAGAATAAAAAAATAAAAAAGAACTGTCAACACAAGCCTCATGCAACAAAAATAAAAAGTACAAGTAGGTTACTACACTGCCCACCTCTGTATCACTTTGTGCAGTAGGCCTTTCCTCCTGCAACTCATATTGCAGTCAGAAATAATATGTACACAAGTTACTATAAATGAAGTAAAGTTATTTATGCACTTACAAGTACTTCCTCCAAAGGACAGTCATCTGAGAGGGTTTCTTCACTGTCCTGTGCAATGGAAACAAATGGGCATTACAAAGTGTTGCACTTTCTTCCCTTTTGATGTAAAGTTAGAAAAAGTCCACTTACTGCACATATTTCAGCCACTACTTTCTTGGGAACAGGTACAAGTGTTGGTGTATTATGTAAAACTGCACAAAAGAGGAAACACAATGGCATTACAATGAACTACACTATATGAACAAATGTGATCAGTAACTCATGGCAAAATATTCTTACATTAAGTTCAGCAGTTTTCACCTTCACAAGTCAAAGCAATTGATCACTACTCAATATTTAACAGCTGAAATTACTGTACCAGCCATTTGGATTATATAGGCCTACTTAATTTAACCCTCTGAGGTCTGAGGGGTTTTTGGGGTCCTTGAGATGTTCTGACATGCCCTGACATTTGTGCTTTTTTCAGTTGCTTATAAACATATTAATGGCAAAGGTATAATTACACTCTATTTAGCACAAACAGGGCTACCATAATATGTGAGCAACATGCATGTACATGTTTGTATTTTTGAGAGAATAATGTTTATGCATGGTTATTGAAAAAACTAAAGTTTCTGAAATAAGGCCACAAAACACATACTAAATACGTGTCAATAAGACTTTTGACTAATTGATGTCTTTGCCTAGAATTTTTTCTTCAAAATGATGTGAAAATCATCCTGCCCTTATCATTCACATAACACAATACATTGATTTAAATCTTGTAAAACACTTTTTGTTTGTAAAGGCAATATGCGCAAGGGGCGTCAACCATTCAACAGCATCATGCATATGTAGTGGTTCACACCTCAGGAGACAATGGGGCCCGCATACCTAATGAGCCATTCATTCAGGTGTGTCACCTATAGCCACAAGAAAGAATGCAAGAGCAATATATATACAGTGTATATATATATATATATATATATATATATATTCTACCAAATTGGTTCACAGTTGGAAGCATGTCAATTTTTTTTTTTTTCACAAATTTTGCTTGCAAATTGTATAATATCCAAGGAAAACATGTCTATTAATTGTGCAGTTAATTCTCATACTGTATTTTCAGTTTTGGAATATGTATCCTCTCCCCAAATTTGTCAATAATAAAACACAATAAAAATTATTTAAAGAAAATGCTTATATTTACCTTTTAAAATTTGTTTACATCTACCTTGTAAATATATATTTTTTTATTAAAAAGGTTACAATTACAACAACAATTGAAGTGTAATCTTTCTTTGTAAAAACTAAAGTATACATTTTATCATACATATTTCAAACTTCGAATATAGCCTACATTGACAAAACATACTATATTTAACATTGTAACGCAGCACCAGACTCAATAGGATCCATTTGCAGCTTTATTAGAATTAACAACAGGCAGGGTAAAACAGGGGCAAACAGAACAACGGAGATAATCTCAGATCAGAAGTAGATAACAGGCAAGGGTCGAGGCAGGCGGCAGGAATTACAGTCGAAAGAACAATCCGGGTCGAGACAGGCAGCAGAACAAACAGAGGTCGATATAACAGTCCGAGTCGAGGCAGGCAGCAGAAGAATCAGAAGTCGATGTAAACAATCCAAGGTCAGTAACAGTTCAGCAAACACAGGGAAAATGCTCAGAAATTGTACGCCTGGGGCAATGCAATACTTCGCAATGAACTAGAGAATGAACGGGGTTTATATGGGTGAGTGTGGATGAGCTGCAGGTGTTAGTGTAGATGAGCTGCAGGTGTTTGTGTAATCAGTCCCAGGTAAGCGGCATGATGGGATATATTCTGGTGAAAGTGTCCTGCAGTGGTGAAGAGGAGGTGAAGTGGAAGCCTGCTCTGTAACAGAGCCCCCCCCTTGCGAGCAGCTCCTGAGGCGAGAAGGCAAATGGCGCCGGGGTCTTCCACGGGGTCGAGGGGCCGGCTTCTCCGGGTGCAAATGATGAAACTCTTCTGTGAGTGTGGGATCTAGGATATCTCCAGCGTTGACCCATGATTGCTCCTCCGGACCATACCCCTCCCAGTCAACCAGATATTGGAGGACATTACCCCGGCGCCTGGAGTCCAGCAACTTGTGCACACGGTACGCCTCCTCGCCATCAACCAGGATGGGCAGGGGGTCTGGAGCCGCGACTCCCTCCTTCAACTCTCCTCTCGGACCACCAGCAGGTTTTAGGAGAGATACATGGAATGTAGGAGAAATACGATAGTCAGCGGGCAAATCCAATCGAAAAGATACCGGAGAAATTTGTTTAATAATTTGGAACGGACCAACATACCTGGGACTGAGTTTGCGGCAAGGGAGTCGGAGTCTTAGGTTCTTGGTGGACAGCCACACCCACTGGCCTGCACTGTATTCAGGACCCGGGCGACGATGACGGTTAGCCTGTCGTTCTTGTCGTCTGACTGCATGAAGAAGATGAGTGTGAGCTTGATCCCAGACCTCCTCGCTCTTGTGTAGCCACTCGGTGACAGATGGTAGCTCGGTGGGTTCTCCTGACCAGGGGAACAGGGGAGGTTGAAAGCCCAGGATACATTTGAAAGGGGTAATGCCTGTAGCGGGTTTGACTAAAGAATTCTGGGCGTATTCGGCCCAAAACAAATATCTGCTCCACTCAGTTTGTTGTTTTTGACAATAGGTCCGAAGGAAGCGGGTGACGTCTTGATTCAGGCGTTCGGTTTGCCCATTGGACTGGGGATGGTACCCGGAGGTGAGACTGATGTTGACATGAAGCTGTTTGAAGAATGCGGTCCAAATTCTGGAGGTAAACTGAGGACCACGGTCCGATACTATGTCTTCGGGCAGACCATAAAAGCGGAATACCTGATTGCAGAGGAGTTCGGCTGTCTCGAGTGCAGTGGGGAGTTTGGGTAGTGGTATTAGACGGCAGGCCTTGGAGAATCGGTCAACGATGGTAAGTATGGTGGTATGTCCTTGGGAGTTGGGTAGATCCGTAATGAAATCGATGGCAATGTGGGACCAGGGGCGGTGTGGTGTGGGTAGTGGTGTTAAGAGTCCAGCAGGTAACTGTCTGGGTGATTTGGATGTGTTGCAGTTGGAACAGTTCTGAACGTATTTGGTGGTATCAGATGGTAATGTGGGCCACCAGAAGCGATTTTGGAGCAGCTGTGTGGTAGCGGTGATCCCAGGATGACCAGAACTGGGCATAGAGTGAACTTGATCGAGAAGACGAGGACGAAGGTGGTCTGGAACAAAGAGCAGATTAGCTGGGCATTCTGGAGATGGTCTCTCTTGCATGTTTGCTTGTTGGATTTCTGTGATAATATCCCATTGTACTGGAGCCACCAGGAGGTTTGTGTGAAGGATGTTCTCGTGGGCCGGGGTTTGAACTGTCTCCTCCGTTTGACGTGAGAGTGCGTCAGCCTTGATGTTCTTGGTTCCTGGTCGATATGTTACTGTGAAGTGAAATCTGGTAAAGAATAGAGCCCATCTGGCTTGTCGGGGGTTCAAACGTTTGGCCGAGCGAAGATATTCAAGGTTCTTGTGGTCCGTGAGAATTATGAATGGTTGACCAGCTCCCTCCAGCCAGTGGCGCCATTCCTCCAGGGCTAATTTCATAGCAAGCAATTCACGATTACCCACATCGTAGTTACGTTCAGCCGGTGTGAGTTTGCGGGAGAAGAAAGCACACGGGTACATCTTTGCTGGTTCGCCTTGTCGCTGGGATAATACAGCCCCAACCCCTGTGCTGGAGGCATCGACTTCTACTATGAACTGGCGTTCTGGATCCGGATGATGCAAAATGGGCGCTGACGTGAAACGAGTTTTCAAATCCTGGAATGCTTGGTTTGCCTCTTCAGACCATTTCAGCCGAGCAGTGTGACGCTTGGTCATGGCGGTTAGTGGAGCGGCAATAATGCTGAAGTTTCTTATAAATCTTCGGTAGAAATTAGCGAAACCCAAAAATCGTTGCATCTCCTTTACGGTTTGAGGTAGCGGCCAATCCAGAACTCCTTTGACCTTCCTCTCATCCATGGCTACCCCCTCCTGGCTGATAATGTATCCTAGAAATGACGTGCTAGTCTGGTGGAATTCGCATTTCTCAGCCTTGGCGTAGAGTTGATATTGAATTAAACGTTCCAGGACCAATCTGACCTGACGGACGTGCTCCTCCATAGAGTTTGAGTAGATTAGTATGTCATCGATGTAGATAATCACCCATTTATCTAGCATGTCTCGGAAGACGTCATTCATGAAAGACTGGAACACTGAAGGACTGTTTGACAGGCCGAAAGGCATGACCAGGTATTCGTAGTGCCCAGTGGTGGTGGAAAAGGCCGTGCAATGGGACTCCATTGAATGATCTGCCCCTCCCTCCAGGAGATGTGAGGGTTGTGGTCATGTAACCAGGGATAGCCGAGGATGACTGAGTGATGAGGGGATTGGATGACGTAGAAACTGATATCCTCGGTGTGTAGTGATCCGACGTGCAGTTTGATTTGCTCTGTGGTGCTGTGAATTCTCCCCTCTCCAAGAGGTCGGCCATCTAGCGCCTCCACTGCCAAGGAAGAAAGACAAGGTTTTAGTTCCAGGTTGCATTGTACAGCGAATTTGTGAGATATGAAGTTCCCAGCGGCTCCTGAGTCTATTAGAGCCGTGGTGCTGATAACTTTATCATGAATCACTAGGCGCACTGGTAAGGTGAAACTGGATGTGGTAGTATGGGCATTGGTACAGAAACTCACCGAGCGGGAGTCTGCAGATGGACGAGCTGGACAGGCGAATTTCATGTGTCCGGGCTGGCCGCAGTACATGCACAAACGGTTCTGCCTCCGGCGTTCTCGTTCCTCTGGGGTTAAGTGAGTGAAACCGATTTGCATGGGTTCATGCATGGTGGGCGTGTCCTGTGAATAGCGCGGGGGAATTCGCACAGAGCGTCGAGAACGGATCAGGTTGTCCACTTGGATGGCTAGATCGATGTATTCATTTAGATTTCTTCCCTCGTCACGGCAGGCTAATTCGGACTGGAGTTCAGCGGTGAGTCCTTTTCGGAAGAGAGTTTTAAGTGTATCCTCCACCCAGTTGGTCTGCGCCGCTAGTGTGCGAAACGTGAGTGCATACTCAGCCGTCGTGTTTCTTCCCTGTGACAGGGCTAGTAGTTGTTCTCCTGCGTTTCCGCCCTCCGTGGGGTGTTCGAAGACATGACGGAATTGTTGAATAAACTCCCCAAACGTGGCGAATGATGAACCATCCGGCCTCCAAACCGCAGTAGCCCATTCTAATGCTCGACCCGTGAGCAGTGAGCAGACGAATGCTATGCGACTCGCGTTAGTGGTGTAGAGTGAAGGCTGCTGATCAACAAAGAGAGTGCACTGCAGTAAGAATCCCTTGCATTTCGTCGGATTACCGTCAAACTTCTCAGGGAATGCTAGTCGTGGATTTATTGACGGGTTCGCAGCGGGTGGGACAGGCTCTGGTGCTGCTGGTGGTGATGGTGCAGCGGGAGCATTCCCTATCGCCGCCCGGATTTCTTGTAACCCCTGTACGAGTTCCTCGGTAAGTGAAGTCAGATGGCTTAACTGATGATGATGCAGATCCAAACGTGAAGCTTGTGAGGAAAGTTCCGTAGATAACTGCACGACAGCCGCTGGATCGGAAGATGGCGAAGTATTCTGTAACGCAGCACCAGACTCAATAGGATCCATTTGCAGCTTTATTAGAATTAACAACAGGCAGGGTAAAACAGGGGCAAACAGAACAACGGAGATAATCTCAGATCAGAAGTAGATAACAGGCAAGGGTCGAGGCAGGCGGCAGGAATCACAGTCGAAAGAACAATCCGGGTCGAGACAGGCAGCAGAACAAACAGAGGTCGATATAACAGTCCGAGTCGAGGCAGGCAGCAGAAGAAGAATCAGAAGTCGATGTAAACAATCCAAGGTCAGTAACAGTTCAGCAAACACAGGGAAAACGCTCAGAAATTGTACGCCTGGGGCAATGCAATACTTCGCAATGAACTAGAGAGTGAACGGGGTTTATATGGGTGAGTGTGGATGAGCTGCAGGTGTTAGTGTAGATGAGCTGCAGGTGTTTGTGTAATCAGTCCCAGGTAAGCGGCATGATGGGATATATTCTGGTGAAAGTGTCCTGCAGTGGTGAAGAGGAGGTGAAGTGGAAGCCTGCTCTGTAACAAACATATTAGCAAAAATTGGCAAACAAAAGCTTATTTGAGGTGGCAGATATTTTACAGTAAAAATGTGTAATCTATCCAAAACTAATCAACGAAATGTTGTCTTTCATATGTCTGTAACATAGGTCTTTCGTTTTTATTATAAGGAATATAAATGTTAATTTGCAGTTTAATACGTTGCTTATACAAATACATTTTATTTCAACATATTTCAATCGATTTTACTCAGTATAGCTAAATAGTTTGCTAAAAGCAGATCATTTATTCACACACAGAAACGCAATTCAAATTTAAACCGTCTTTTTGCGAGTTGTGGTAAACAGCGCATCTCTGCGTTCATTCATTCACACAGAAACGCGATTTACTTGAGAATGAAAAAAAAAAACTTACTACATTATTCCATCCGTTGCTCCTCGAAATACCAGCACTTCTGAGGTAAGTTTTCCATTATTATTATTCCTCACAGCGCTGCGAGACAGTGTAGACAACTACACTTATCTGAATAAACTTGATGTGTTTTCTCGAGCTGATATGGGGGCGTTCACAGTTTGTATGGGATCGTCTCAGTCATTTGCGTTTGAATAGCGCGCGCTCTCCGTGGGCGGGGCCGATTATAACGTAATGAGATGAGATGAGCTCGACTGGAATCGCTCTCTTTTAATACAGATTTCACAAGATTAGAATATTTGTTTTTTATATAAATTACTTCATTTAAAAGAAGAAAATTCAAGCTTCATGCCTGTGTGTCTGTATGCCTGTTTGACTGAGTATTCGCTCAGTTATTGTTCATTTTCGGACGCGTTTCAGAATGGACTTCACTGGCAGAGAGAAGGCAGAACTCGCTTCGTGTTTATTTTTCTTGATTTGGCAAAAAGCACAACACTTTGTTTTTATTGTGAGTATACACAAAAATAATACACATTTAACAGAATCGATTGATGTATGAAACTCCTATGGAAAATCAAAGTCAACAGAGTATTTATGAGTTTCTTTTACATTGACAAAAAAAAAGCGAGCTGGTATCGCCGGCGATACCGTAGACCTCAGGGGGTTAATGCGGCAAAAAAAAAGATATATTTTACAGTGTAGCAAGATCATTTAAAGCTCATTTACCAGTAATGAAGGTGTTGCTGCTACTGGTTCCTGGCTGTTGGTCTGAGGAAGAGCTGCCCCCAGGGATGCCCTCCACAATGGGTCAGGTGTGTTTGATTAGGGAGACAAAGAAAACGTGCAGTGTTGGGGGTCCTCCAGGAGCAGGGTTGAAGAACACTGAGGTGGCTCTGACATTAAGCAATTATGAAATGATTAAAATACAAGAATATACACTGTAATAAGTGATATAACCATAACATGGAACACTTACGCATTTCATTTGTCTGCTACTTTTTGCCAGCCCTCTCTCCTGGGTTTTGCACACTTTGAGGTGTTCCCTGGCGTTTTAATTAAGGTTTCATATTCTGCATAACCTTCAATAACTCTTGCTCTGCTGCGGAGAAAAACTGTGCGCGCTCTTTGGCCATGGTGAGCAGCCAATAGCAGCGTTGCTGATCAATGTTTCTACTATCGATACATATCCCCTTTTAAACCAGCGCATGAACGCGCAGTTATCTCAGATAACTCAATCCAGCTCTACTAATCATAACTGGCAGGTGTGTTCGAAGAACATCATGATTAGGCCGATGATATCACCTTGGATGTCTCATAATTTGATCTTGGATGTTTCAAGCAACGTACGAAGAACGGGCCCCAGTTGCTATGACAGCAAGTCCAGGATGAGCGTCGAAGAACTCAGTTAGCTGGATTTGATTGTTGGCGATTTGGCATGATCTTGGATTGTTTGGGTCTTCGACGCTCATCCTGGACTTGCTGTCATAGCAACTGGGGCCCGTTCTTCGTACGTTGCTTAAAACATCTGAGATCAAACGAGACATCCAAGATGATATCATCGTGCTAATCATGATCTGACTAATTTGGTTCTTCGAACACACCTGCCGGATATGATTAGTATAGCTGGATTGAGTTAGTGAGATAATTGCGCGTTCACGCTCTGGTTTAAAAGGGGATATGTATCGATAGTAGAAACATTGATCAGCAACGCTGCTATTGGCTGCTCACCATGGCCAAAGAGCGCGCTCAGTTTTTCAACGCAGCAGAGCAGGAATTTTTACTGGAAGGGTATGCAGAGTTTGAAAAATATAATTAAAACGCCAGGGAACACTGGGAATCAAAGTGTGCAAAAGCCAGGACTCGAGAGGGCTGGCAAAAAGTAACAGACAAATTAAATGCGTAAGTGTTCCATGTTATGGTTATATCACTTATTACAGTATATATTCTTGTATTTTAATAATTTCATAATTGCTTAATGTCAGAGCCACCTCAGGACCCACTAGAACATGGGAACAAGTAAAAGTGAAGTACAAGAATATTCTTCAAACTGGTAATCTTTTCTACTTCTACTGATTAGTCTCTTTTAGCAAAGACATTTTAAATGATGTGTCTGTTTGTCTGTTTATGGTTATCTGCAACCAAGGAAAAGGCGGAGCAGAAAAAAACAGGTGGTGGTCCTGCACCCCCACGTTATACCCCGGCAGAAGAGCTGGCCCTTGGGCTAAATGAGAACCGACCCATTGTGGAGGGCATTCCTGGGGGCAGCTCTTCCTTAAGGCCTATTTATACTTCTGCGTCGGACCTACGCCGGAGCCTCTACGCTGTAGGCAACGCGTTGGTTTTAATTTATACTTCTGCGTCGTTGTCCGCGTTGACGCGCAATTACTCATGCAGAGGGACCATGTGAAACCCGAGGGAGGGGTTCTAGCAGACCAATCACAGCGCTTGCGTCCGCGTAGAATTGACGCGTTGTTACATTTTTGGAGAGGTGCGCATCAGGGTACGCCAAAGGGTACGCGCGCTAAGCACAGCCTACGACGTAGCTACGGCGTAAGTTCGACGCAGAAGTATAAATAGGCCTTTAGACCTAAAGCCAGGGACCAGTAACAGCAACACCTTAATTACAGGTAAATGAGTTTTAAATCATCTTGCTACACTGTAAATAATTTGTTGCTGCATTAAATTAAGTATGTCTATAATCCAAATGGCTGGTACAGTATCAGCTCCGCTTATGAAGCCGGGATCTAATCCTGTTAACATGAAATAAGCTTGCGCACCTGTTGCTATGACAGCAAGTCCAGGAGGAGCGTCGAAGAACCAAACAATCCCAGATCATGCCAAATCGCCAATAATCAAATCCAGCTAACTGAGTTAGCGACGTACGAAGAACGGGCCCCAGGTGCGCAAGCTTAAACCTGCTCGGGAGCAGGCTTATTTCATGTTAACAGGATTAGACTGCGGCTTCATAAGCGGAGCTGATACGGGAAGTCCAGCGCTTATGAAGCCGGGATCTAATCCTGTTAACATGAAATAAGCTTGCGCACCTGTTGCTATGACAGCAAGTCCAGGATGAGCGTCGAAGAACCAAACAATCCCAGATCATGCCAAATCGCCAATAATCAAATCCAGCTAACTGAGTTAGCGACGTACGAAGAACGGGCCCTGAGGTACGAAGAACTGAGATTTTGCGTTACAATAGTGCACTTTCTGAGATATATATTTTTTCTCGTGACTGGTGAGATTGTCGTTTACATGATTCATTTGTTGGAAACGCACACTTATTTTCGACTTGTCGGAGTCGGGCTTTAACAACAGCACAAACTGTTTGCATTGCCTTAAAGCTGCCGTCGGCAAGTCTGGCAGATTGGGTCGATTAGCCAAAATTTTGAATGTTTACAACTCTCATGCCCCTCCCCACTACCAGCGAGCACCCTCCCATCGAGGTCGTGCTCGTCAGTGCGTCACTGTGCGTGTGTACCTGATTTTCTGTGAACGCGTCCGTCTCTTCAGCATCTATCAACACCATGGACTCGGAGGTAGGCTGCCCTGGCTAATCTAGCCATAGATAGCAATAACCGAGGAATTGGAAGCTTGTTAGTAGATTTTCTCTACGCCATCACGCTTCATGCAATCTCCAGGCGAACTTCAGGCGTGGCGTGTGCATGTGATATTAACATGTGCGAGTGAGGGGGATCTGTGGCGTGTGCACGACCTGTGATTGACAGTCAGATCTCACACCCCCCTGCGCTGATTGGACCTGATGAAGCGGGAGCGCTGGATTTTTGGAAAACAAATAACACGCTCCAGGTGGAGTTAGAAGCTCGGGTTTTTTTCTAAAACCACCTTATTTATGTTGTTCTGTCGGATTATAGTGTCGATTACACTGAATATGATCAAAAAAATGTTGCCGACGGCAGCTTTAAGATTATTTGCGAGTGGCTCTTTCCTTTACACTATTGGAGATGCGGAGAACTTGATGGAAAGTGCTGTCTGTCGTGTCATTCGGAGTTTACCTGGCGCTTTTAGGTTTAAAAAAACAGTTTTAGGTTTTTTTGTGGCATTTCCAAGCCACTTAAAGGAGCTGTATGTAGTTTTCAGCGGCCTCTAGCGGTGATGTTTCAGATTGCAACCAATAAGTTGACAAGCGCGTGCTCTTGCGCGTGCTCGAATTTATGAGCGAGCACTGTGGAATACCGGCCAGACTGAGACGCGTCACGCAACACACCAGAGAGAGCATCCCACAACATGCTAGAAACTCAGGTAAACTCCCACTGCAACGTTACAATAATAGGCTACTTTTATCAGCTTGACGTTGAACTAATGCTCCATGCTCGTCCCATGATAAGAATGGAACCCTATCAACCGTGCCGAATTTTGCCACTGCAAGCACTACTTCACATTTTCTTCAGGAAATGTATACATTCTAGGTTTGTAGATAAGGTCTCTCCATGATTCAAACGCCCTGCCGATGTTGATCCGTGTTTTTTCACCCGAAGTTCATCCGATTCACGTCTGGCCTTTAATACGAGCTTCAGCAGAAAGAAAAAAACGTTTTATTGGTTTTTTTTATCAATAAGTGGAGTTTGTGTTGGAGTCTGTGTTGTGCTGGGAGCAGGTCGTTTCTTAGTGTTATCAGACATGTCATAAGTTGCATAAGTCATAAGTCCATGTCATAAGTTGCAGTGTCGTCGCTGTTGAGTGCAAAATCAATAGGCTAGACGAGGCGAGAGGCTCGGGAGCGCTCCGCGCATGCAGGTGACGTCACTGGATTTCGCGGTAAATCCGACCCGGCACCTTCACATAAACATAAGAATACTTGCTTTCAGAGGTAATAGCAAAAGCCGAAAAGTGGATCATTTTAATGTGATACTACATACAGCACCTTTAAGACCCAATGTTGTAAAGCAGTTTTTTTTTTAAGCATTTTTTTTTTAGGCTATCATAATTTTTTATGAAGATCATGCATTCATGACCATGCCGATTACAGTATATGTTACTCAGGCTTCACTAACGTGATTGGTACCATAGACTATAGGCTAGACCAGGGGTCGGCAACCTAAGGCACGCGTGCCAAATGCGACTCTGATACTTTCCAGACAAGTTACATACTCTCCTGTCACTTGTTTCAAGAGCTTCACTTGGTCAAAAACCAAGTGATAACCTGTACAATGTAAAATTGTCAACATCAAATTATGTACTACATATTACAGCATTGTTTCAATACAAGACATACCAATGGACTCGTGCAGCTTTCTGTCTTCTTTGGGCACCAGATGTTCCTTCCTCACCCGAAACAAAGGACTTATTCGATTAGCTTGCGTTGATATAAGGACTGGTCTTCCTTCTCTGCTGTAAAACAAGAAAGTCTCGACTTACTCTATGTGCAATTACTATTGTTCTTGAAACATAAATTAAGACAGTTATAAATAAGTTATTATTTGTATAGCGCTTTTCACAATACAGATTGTATCAAAGCAGCTTCACAGTATTAAATTAAAATAATACAACAATGTTTGTTTCAAGAGGAATTTATTGATTGATAAAATTAAATTAAATATCCCCAAAATATCCCCAACTGAGCAAGGCAAAGGCAACAGTGGCAAGGAACCGAAAAACTCCATCAAGTGACCTAATGGTGTCCTAAAACTCCATCAGGTGACCTAATGGAGAAAAAAAACCTTGGGAGAACCCAGGCTCAGTCGGGGGCCAGTTCTCCTCTGGCATTTATGAGCTACAGGCCGGATTGTAGTTTGAACTGTAGGATTATATGAATGCCTGGCTGAAGAGATGCGACTTTAATCTAGTTTTAAACTGGGAGAGCGAGTCTGAGCAACGAACAGTATCAGGAAGACTATTCCAGAGTTTTGGAGCCAAATGTGAAAATGCTCTCCCTCCTTTGGTGGTTCTGGATATCCTAGGTATGACCAAAAGCCTTGAATTTAGTGATCTTAAAGAGCGCGATGGATTATAGGGGCGATAGAAGATCCGTTAAATAGACTGGAGCTAAGCCGTTTAGAGCTTTATAAGTCAGTAGCAATACCTTATAATTAATACGGAACTTTATAGGTAACCAATGCAGTGATGATAAAATCGCTGTTATATGATCATATTTTCTTGATCTCGTAAGAACTCTAGCGGCGGCGATTCAGGAGAGAGCATTTGATGAGTAAATACCGATTTCAATATTCTAGAAACTTTACCTGGGAAGGGCTGATCCCGGCAAGATTCGCTGCGACTCACTAGTAGCTCTTGTGAGGGTTGGCTCTTAAAAGAGCTGTTGAGTTTGATATTGTAGAGCTTTAAAAAAAAAAAAAGGACCAAGTAATCCTGCAAGACGGAAAGGAAGGTAATTTTAATACATTACTTGCAAATAGTCAGTTTATGTATAACTGTAGGATATTTTTTTCTGTAAAGAGTGTTGAATAATTCAATTTTAAAAGCATTTTTATATTATAAGTTCACTGATATGTGGGGGCATTTCTATGAATAAAAGTACGTCTTTAATAGCAAGCAATAATCATGTGAAAATGATTTACATGCAAACGGGACAGTTATCAGCAGTGTAACTGGTCTGATTATGACAAAATAATCGAGTATCTGATGTCATGTGACAAGTAAGATAAGCTTTTCCACCCCTGCAAACAGAGGTAGGTTATGAGGTGTGGAGAGACGTCATGTATCACTGGAACATAAACAGACGGGGACCAATTTGTAATAATTGTAATTAGTGGTGCACGATATATCGGCCGCCGATATAATATCGGCCGATATGGTCATTTTTTTACACATCGGTATCGTTCCGATGTCAAAATATGGCCGATGTGAACAGGCCGACATTTGACGTGTGAAGTTGAAGATGAAGTTGACGATGCTGACTCGATCTTAGCAGTAGTGAATGTGCCTGAGATAAATACACATTTCATACAGATGACATAAGCAGAGAACAGTCTGTTTTCTTTCGTTTTGAATTGTTCTGTTTAAAAATAGACATTTCAAGCTTTCTATATATGTCTCCGGTCTGTGAGGCAGGTAGATTTCGGTTCATTGATGAGACGCGCTCCAGGTTCACGCGCCCTCGCCTCCGTGTCCTGATTAAATATTTTCTACTATATTTACTTCTTATTTAATTCAATCCAGGCAATTGGTTGATGAAACATTTATCAAAATTAAGATACAATTAATACAAAACGAAATTAAATTTAAAGACAGGCTTTTTGTGCTTTCTGTTTGAGGTCTCTGTGAAAGTTTTAAAGCAGTCTTAGTGGCGCTTTCAGAGCGCTCAAGTCAACTGTCCCGTCCGTAACATTGTTAACGCAGTCCAGTGCGACTTATGTTTTTTTCCTCTTCATGACACATTTTTGACTGATCGTTTTTTGACTCGTAGATATTTGAATATATTGCTTGATATTTGATACCCGTTCGAATTAGATTTTTCTCAAAAGTGACAGCACGTGTGATTTGTGGATTACTGATAAGCGCGAGTGGAGAAACAGGCGTTTATTGATTCATTCTCAGTGTTGAGAAACGTATAGCCTTCATGTGTTACGTTATTGTATTAATAATAACTAAAGTAGCCTACCTAATTATGTTACATATTTATTTTGTATGAAAACTAGCGCGTTCGTTACTTGTGGATTAAAAAGTAGGCTACCGTTGTATCAGTGCTGCGCGAGCTCTCTCTCTCACAAACACGGACGCGTGCACACACAGAGAGAGAAGATAATTGTAAAATGAAAAATTGACGGGCTAAGTTTAAATTTTGTTCTTGCTTGTTTTTTTTCTGTCAAAATATCAGAAAGTATTTTGTATTATCCATCCGTGTTTTTAAAATTCGTTAAATGACGGACGTTTTACTGTTAACACAGCCCATGTCGGATTGGTCTTATAGCCTAGGCTACTTGTTATTATTTTAAGAATGATTCGTTATGCTATTATTGGACTCCTGTCTATTCATTGTCAACTGTTTTCTATAAATATGTTTGTATTGGCTAACATTTATTCAGTTAATGAGTGTCCTGTTTAAAATGTGCAATGTTCAAACGCAAAGACAGCACGTCACAAATAGAAGCCCTTTTCCCTGTGGTATTTTTTAGTATCATATCGAGGGCTTGGAACCAGAGGGGCGTAAGTGGCATTTTGGGCGAAAATGAGTTCTATATATCAAATTAAAGGTCTTGATGAGCTCTATCTAGTTGTGCCAAAAAGACGCATCAGAAATCAACTTGTATTGAATAAAGCAACAAAACAACAAAGACCTAACACAAAAGTTTGAGCATTGTTTGGAGCCAGAGGGGCGTATGTCCACTTACGCCCTTCTGGCTCTAAAAAATACATGTATGGCCTACACATTGTTTGGAACCAGAGGGGCGCAAGTGGCATTTGACAAACTTTACAGGAGAGCCAAAACAAAATTTTGACCACGCTTCAATCAACTGTATTTATTAACCTTCAACCACAACATTGCAACCACATACATACTTATATGAGTAAGTTCTTAAGTGAACATATTATGGAATATTAACACGATGAACATATTCTAAAACCTTGCAAAATCTTGAAAATATGGCAAAAACATCAAATACGCCTTTTTGGCACCAAACATTTCCAATTCCTCTAAAGAAAAATAGGGCGTATCTGCTGATCAATGCAGAAATGATTGGTCAAAACATTGGTTAAAAACACTCTAACTTCATAACTTTTCATTTTATTTAAAATACTGTATACATAGTCATTTAATTTGATCATTTCTAACCGTTTAATTTCAATTCTCATTTATGAGTTCACATTCATGTCAAACAGTTTAACATTTAATTTCAAACAGTTTAACATTTAAGTTCACACAGTTTAATTTCTCTTGTTTATTACACATTTCACTTTTTAGTTCACTTTAGTTGAACTAAAAAGTTCACTCACTGCCCACTGTCAGAGTGTTATAGAACTCTGCATAACAGTGAGGAATACTCCCATTGGTGCACAGGGTGAGTAGGTCTTTTTTCTTTAAGGCACTGATCACTGGAGGATTTTCATACAATGAGCTGGGGTGTGTGGTTCTGGTGCCTCTGGTGCCTCTTGTTGCCTGTTGTGCCACCGTCAGTTTTCGGAAGGTTGGGGCGGTGAAATCATACTTGAAGAAGATTGTTTTTGGTTCATCTTTCGTGTAGCGGAACCATTTAATCTTCTGCCAATGAACTGATTGTCCCTCCTCATCTTTTGTTCTGTTTTTGAGTATGTGGTTGGAGAGGGACTTGAAGTACAGAAAGTCCTTGTGTCCAAGTTCATGTACACTATGGGTCGTTCTTTCTTTCCATTCTCACAAGTGTGTAGTAGCCATCATGGATGGCTACTAGACATGGAGTGTGATAGTGTGCATGCTGCAGTGGAAACTGCAAGAAGAAAAGTTTCTATTTACTCCCATTTCTATTTACTCCCATACTTCTATTTACTGATGGCTACTACACACTTGTGAGAATGGCAAGAAGGAACGACCCATACAGTGTACATGAACTTGAACACAAGGACTTTCTGGACTTCAAGTCCCTCTCCAACCACATACTCAAAAACAGAACAAAAGATGAGGAGGGACAATCAGTTCATTGGCAGAAGATTAAATGGTTCCGCTACACGAAAGATGAACCAAAAACAATCTTCTTCAAGTATGATTTCACCGCCCCAACCTTCCGAAAACTGACGGTGGCACAACAGGCAACAAGAGGCACCAGAACCACACACCCCAGCTCATTGTATGAAAATCCTCCAGTGATCAGTGCCTTAAAGAAAAAAGACCTACTCACCCTGTGCACCAATGGGAGTATTCCTCACTGTTATGCAGAGTTCTATAACACTCTGACAGTGGGCAGTGAGTGAACTTTTTAGTTCAACTAAAGTGAACTAAAAAGTGAAATGTGTAATAAACAAGAGAAATTAAACTGTTTGAAATTAAATGTTAAACTGTTTGACATGAATGTGAACTCATAAATGAGAATTGAAATTAAACGGTTAGAAATGAAATGTTAAACAGTTTGAAATGATGAAATGACTATGTATGCAGTATTTTAAATCAAATGAAAAGTTATGAAGTTAGAGTGTTTTTAACCAATGTTTTGACCAATCATTTCTGCATTGATCAGCAGATACGCCCTATTTTTCTTTAGACGAATTGGAAATGTTTGGTGCCAAAAAGGCGTATTTGATGTTTTTGCCATATTTTCAAGATTTTGCAAGGTTTTAGAATATGTTCATCGTGTTAATATTCCATAATATGTTCACTTAAGAACTTACTCATATAAGTATGTATGTGGTTGCAATGTTGTGGTTGAAGGTTAATAAATACAGTTGATTGAAGTGTGGTCAAAATTTTGTTTTGGCTCTCCTGTAAAGTTTGTCAAATGCCACTTACGCCCCTCTGGTTCCAAGCCCTCGATATTTGGATATTGGAATAATAAATAAAGTAGCCTATCTTAATTTTACACAATGTTCCTGTTTTTTGTGTGGTTTTTTTTACTGTTTTCTAAGGGTTTCTTAATTTTAGACAAGTTGACCAGCACACATTACTGTATATGCAATGCAGTATAATGCATGTGTGTCGTATGTGACATATTTTGCACACAGGTAAAGGTGCCCAATATCAGTCATTTCTAAAGTAAAAAAAAAGTGTTTTGGAAAATAGCTCTTTATTTGATAATCATTAAAATTTGTTTTCTATACAGAGATATCGACATCGGCAAATATCGGTATCGGCCATAACAGCAATATTAATATCGGTTATCGGTATCGGCCTCAATTTTCACATCGGTGCATCACTAATTGTAATCAATACAATGCAATTAATATCAACTTTCTGACAGTGTGTGTACGAGTATACAAATATGTACGAGTATCGTATACGAATTTGACAACTTGTTAAATCTTGTGAATTATTAAGACTTTCAGACTATCTTCGTACTGATTGGGCTATGGGTTTTGCGAGAAAAGGTTTAAGAAACAACAAATGCTTGATAAAATGTTTGATTTAGGGTTCGAACCAACACATGTATATACCATTGCGAATATTTGCCTTTGCAGCTGTCGGTCTCCTCCGTTTACTTGTCCTCAAACAATAATAGTCCGAAAGGTCCTTTTGGTCTTTTCAGCTGAAAAAAGAGAAAATAAAATATCATTATGTTGTTTTACATCATTCCTGTGGTAAAAGCATGGTAAGCGTTGTGGTTAATGTGCATTTACAATAAGTATCACATTAAAACTCCCAATACAGTGTGGTAAAAGCATGGTAAGTTTTGTGATTACTGTCTTTTTACTACACTTACCACAGTAAAACTAATCTTAATGTGGTAAAAGCATGGTAAGTGTTGTTTGTACTGTGCTTCTACTACAAATACAACTTTGGAACTAATTGTACTACTTTTAATCTGATATGAATATGATTAACTGATTTAAGGTCTTTAGGCCTATGCTCACAGGCAGTGTAACTTAATCACCCTGTTTTGAATTAGAAAGCAATAAAACGCAAAGCCTCAGTGGAGATGACAGATATAATGCCGTGACTGAACGTGAGCTAATCTGATTAATATCGACAAACAGAAAATACATTATATATCACACATTATTCGGACAGCGTATTTACTACTTACCAACATCTGACACACGTGAACTGATGCCAAATATCGCGATGTGTTCGGAACGAGACTTCTTCAGGCTTCTAAGGGTTTGAAACTTGCTGGCCCAGAAAAGTTCATTAAACACATCCTTAATATAGTCCAATTTAGTCATTTAATCAAAAATATCTTAATTTGTGTTCCGAAGATGAACGAAGGGGTTGGAACAACATGAGGGTGAGGAATTACTGACAGAATTTTCATTTTCGTACTTAATAATCGTGACCACCAATAGCAGCGCTTACTGATCGTGACGTGGCCAATAGCAAAGCAGAATCATTGTGGGAAATACCGACTGTATTAACGAATAAAGGTAGAATTTGTGTTCTTATCGTGTTTAACACATCTGTATTTGCCCGCGCGAGTATATACAACTTCAAAAATCGCAGCTTCAATTCAATTTACAGTTACCGTCGAAGAGAAACACAGGTCTTATCTGCCCTATATAAATAACAGCCTGTACACTCTTTAGGATGTGGAGGGTAGGGCGATGAGGCTGCGAGCTACACCTATGAACCATTGAATCACTTTGCTGGCTGGTGCACCGGCTAATCGTGGTTGCCTTGATGCACTTGCTGATCTGGCCGGGTTGACACTCATCGGATGCCTTCCACAAATGGTTTTTTTCGACTTTTTTTTTTTTTTTCGACTTGTTTCTTCATCATAATGACACAAGAAAATCATTCAATCATTTTTTAAGATTTACAATCTGCACATCGCCCCGTTCATTATTCTCTTTCGGAATGAAAGATGACATTTAAAAAAGGGTGCAGCTTGGTTTTTTTCTTTAAAAAAACAGAAATGGCTGGATTTTCTTTTACAAATGTATTGTTGTCATCAAATAATAGTATTAGAAAATTGGACGACATTTCCCATCGCTTTTTCATTTGGAATATTTATTTATACGTTTATTGGATTTCATTTGACTGATCGCATCTTTACCCAGAAGTGCCAAGTCATAGATATATACACTAGACGTGGCCTTGGCTGCGGCAGTTGATTGGAACGAATGCCTTACATATATAAATTAATTAATTAGCAAAACTTGGCCACTAAATATTTCATATTCAATTATTTTAATGATCACAATTAAAGTTTTCATTTTATTAACTGAACAACATTCAGCATTCAATCAAATATTATAAAATATGTATTATTATTAATAATGTTATTTCAACATAATATCTCGTTATTTCGACATAATATGTGTGGGTGCAACAAGCAAGATGTGCATTTGGAAATCCGGTGACGCGTGCATTGATTTTTATTAATAATCTAGTGTTTTCTGACAGTGTCGACTCGGCTGCAAAGATGAAGTTGACGATCGCCGTATAGTGAACGCGCCTATAGAGAGAAATGCACATAATGGATTACATAATCAGAGAGTAGCCTTTTTCTTTTCGTTTTGAATTATTTCGTTTAAAGACATTTCAAGCTTTGTGTATTTGATGTATTTCTCATGTCTGTGTGTGTGAGGCATACAATGAGTTTCGTTAAGTTAGGATGAGATGCGCTCCAGTTAACGTGCAATGCAAGATTATCATTTTTTTATTATTATTTATTAAATCTTATTGATCTTATTTATTAAATACAGGCTGATGAAAAATGTATTAAAATTAAGATACAATTTATACAAAACGAAATTCACTTTTACTCGTGCTGTTCACTTTTCATAAATCAACATACATGGGGAAAAAAAATAACATTATAACATTTGAACAAATATGAAAATAAATGCGCTTATTTAATGGCTACAACAGTATAGGCCTACAGACTCTCTATTTGTACAAATTGCTGCACATTCATTTAATTCTGAATTTTGCACACACAAGTTGATAGGCATT
This sequence comes from Leuciscus leuciscus, assembly GCF_965113295.1. Taxonomy (NCBI): domain Eukaryota; kingdom Metazoa; phylum Chordata; class Actinopteri; order Cypriniformes; family Leuciscidae; genus Leuciscus; species Leuciscus leuciscus. The sequence continues at coordinate 9,246,084 of NC_138726.1, read as the reverse complement.
TGTTCAAATCAAGTTCATGATAATTGTGCGTGCATTTATTAATCATTATGATACTAAAATCATAACAAAGTAGGTTATGCTATGTACAAAAAAATCAGATGAGCCCAGAATATTCCAAACTGCCGTAGCCAAGGCGACATCTAGTGTATATAAACTTATTACACCGTCGTGCTAAGTCATAGGGTCCGTGCACTTTTTGATCATTTCATTTCCTGTTTAGAATGGAATAAGGAGAAATGAAAACCAGCTCGTTTATTCGTTTTTTTGGCTAGATTTTGGCTAGATTTTTCATTTTTCGTTTACAAGTCGGTTTATGGGTTCGATATTTCATTTGCACACGTGGGCGGCGCTGAAACGCCCCTTTCATCTGATTGGTCAAACCGCTCCGCCTTCAGTAAGCTGTGAGCTTTTCTTTCTGTCAGGCAGAATAAGAGTCAGTAGGCTACGAGTGCGGCACTGACAAATGCCCTTTAATGAAATAATGTCTGAAACCACCACTCACTGTTAACTACACACACTATTTGATTTAGAAATATGTTGCTGGTCACGTAATTCGTGCTGCTGCGACTTGCAAGCAACCCCATTAATGTGAGCCACAGTATATGACAGATTATATTAGCATATTTCCCATTGATAAATACAGTGCAAATAGTTCCGTCTCTTTGGATAAAAGGGAAGTGGAAATAAAAATCAATAATAGGCTGAACTGTACCATGATAATATGTCCGTAACATTTACCACTCTAGTCTTTTATTTACATCAAAAGGCAGGTAGGCGTGTGTGACATATAGCCTATGGGCTATAAATAATTTTGAATAGAAATAAAGTTTATATTTTTTGAATTTAAGCATGTGTAGCCTACTCAGTTCACATGAAAAGAAAGAGACAGAAAAGAGAGAAGCCAGAATCAGTGAACGTAAATTAAATACTGACAAAATTACCAGGTTTGGGATTAATTGTTATTATTATTATGAGAAATTGACTCCGCCTAGAACTTTGATGCTTCACCAAACTCAGCTCAGACCCTCAGACTGGTCTAACTTGCTTCTAACTGGTCAGACTTTCCCAAAAAATCCATCGACTTGAGTTATCTGAGCAATGAAGGCCGTAATACTTAATGCTGTCCACTAGAGGGGGCGACAGGATAATAAGTGTTTTCTACTCTCTTTCCCTGTTTGCATCAGTTTAAATGACAAATAAATAAATGCATGAATTTCATTATGATAACAGGTTAAACGTCGTAATTAGCCAGCATAGGACGCAAATGAAAATACAATTTGATATTTGTGATATTTAAACTGTGTATTATTAATAAATATTGTTTCATATCTTGTTCATGCTTTATACATTTTAACCAGTGCTAATTTAAATAAAATGAATGAATAGAACTATATAATAATTCATTATAATATGGTAACTTTGGTCCAAAGTAATCTGTGATAAACAGTGTATAGGCCTACTATGTTTCATCTGCTTATTTATTATAGTCAAAATAATCCAGCAATTATGTTTTATCGAATGTTATTCGAATTCAAGATGTAGAAGCTCAGATCAATAATGAGGCGTACAGGCCATAAATAACAAATAGACATTACAACATTTTTATTATTCATAAGAATTTAAGTTAATAACATCTAAAACAAAGAATACATGTATTACAGGGCAAGTATAAGTATTAGTATTTTTAATGTTTTTGAAAGAAGTTTCCTCTGCTCATCAAGCCTGCATTTATTTGATCAAAAATACAGAAAAAAAAGTAATATTGTGATATATTTTTACAATTTAAAATAATTGGTTTAAATGATCATTTATTTCTGTGATGCAAAGCTGAATTTTCAGGATCATTACTCCAGTCTATCACATGATCCTTTAGAAATAATTCTAATATGATGATTCATTATCAAAGTTGGAAACAGTTCTGCTGCTTAATATGTTTTCATAACCTGTGATACTTTTTTTAGGATACTTTGATGAATAAAAATTAAACAAAAAAATTGAAAAAAAAATTGAAAAAAGCTATTTTTTTAAAAATAGAAATCTTTTGTAACAACAATATACACTACTGGTCAGTAATTTGAGGTCAGTATTTTTTTATTTATTTTTTTAAATAAATCAATACTTTTATTCAGCAAGGATGTGTTAAATTGATTTTAAAAAAAGTGATAGTAAAGAAGATTTATATTATTAGAAATTATATATATTTTTTAATAAATGCAGTTCTTTTTAACCTTTTATTCATCAAATATATTAGGCAGCAGAACTGTTTCCAACACTCATAATAAATCAGTCGCGTCGCGTCACCACTTTTGAATAAGAAACAATATCAAGACTATAAAACTCCTCAAAAAACGCGCACACACTCAAACCTGACTGCACATCACATTTTTTACTTTTATTGATTCTGCTTTTATTCCGGAGTCCCTTTTATTTTCATTGCTCCGGAGTCGCATATCAGTCACAAAATGCGCCACGGGGAAGAAAAAAACATCTATAGCCTAAGTCGCACTGGACTAAGTCGCATTTTTTTAGAAATTTATTTCACAAAAAATAAATAAAAAAATGTTACAGACAGTTCTCCGTTACGGACGTGAGCGCTCTAAAGCGGCACTAAAATAATGTTTTAAAACTTTCACAGAGACCTCAAACTGAAAGCACAAAGCCTGTCTTTAAATTTAATTTCGTTTTGTATTAATTGTATCTTAATTTTAATCGATGTTTCATCAACAAATTGTCAGGATTTAATAAGAAGTAGCCTAAATATAGGCTATTAGAAAATAAATAATCAGGATACGGAGGCGCTGGCGAACCTGGAGCTCGTCTCATAAATGAAACTCAGCGTAGGCCTATAAGGTAGCCTATTGCCTCACAGACCTGAGACATATAGATAGCTTGAAATGTCTACTTTTAAGCAGAACAATTCAAAACGAAAGAAAACAGACTGCGCTGCTTATGTAATTCGTATGAAATGTGCATTTCTCTCTGGCGCTGCGAAGATCGCGAGTCGTCAACTTCATCTGTCTAGCCGACACTGACATAAAAAATAACTGTTTTATTAGTAAACAATTAAAATGTCTCCTGCTATATTTTACATAGGCCTATTTGCCTGTTCCTTACAAAACACTGACAGTGGGGTTTTTGACGTTTTTTTTTTTTTTTTTTTTTTTTTTTTTTTTGAGCAGCTGCGGCAAATTCTTTCGACACACACACACACACACACAATATTACGTAACACTCTGCGCTTATGTTTTAAAAAGATAATTTAACATATAAATAACAATTTTTAAATAGCCCACTTAAAGTGTTTATTACAAATAAATGACTAAATGCTAAAAAATTATACATTTTAATGAACAAACATATGCGTTGCATTTACAATTCTGTGAAAACAGGGGGTGCTGCAGCACCCCCACTTCCCGCAGCCCTGATGGGAGGTATGTTAAACCTGAGAAAGCAGAGTAAGTCAAGCCCGTTTCTGAAAGAGAGGTAACTTATACTCAGAGTCAGTTACCATGGTAACTTACTCTGTGAACCTAACCTGGCCGGGAGCAGGTTTTCTTCGGTAAACCCAGAGTTTCTTTCGGTCTCCTCCCCTTTTTTAAAGAGGAAGTGGTGTTTAAACACCTCATTCATTCTTTCAGTACATTTTTATTAATAAAATTAATCTTTAATTAATAAATACAATATTGCTATTTTTACTGTATTTTTTTTTTTTTTCAATTTTTTAAATAAGATGAAGTCTATTAACTCCTTAACTGGCAACTGAATATACAGTAGTAGATTAGAGTTACATAATGTAGTTCTAAACAAATTCTACAGAATTAAACTGTGGCATTTACTGAAAATCACTGAACTCTGTTCATCTGTGCAACAGAAGTTGATGGACCGTCCTCCTGCTGTTCTTCCACTTTGGGGGCGGGGGGAGAGATAAGACTACTCATTTATACTTAGCTTTAAACTTAGATTCTACTCCACATAAAAATGTGAAAAAATCTGAATGTGTAGATTGTTTGATGTGACACATAACATTATCCCCATCGTCCTGTGAAGATGAGTACACTTTATAACACTATTTGTCATAATTTCTGGTGTATTGAGTAGGCTACTTACAACTGCCTGCAGGTTTTGTTGGGACAGGAGGCTCCAAAAGACAGATATTACCATCGGAATCTGTTGGGACCAACAAAAAACCCAACCCAAAGTCAAATAAATGGAAATATCAAAAATAGCCTATATAAGAAATAACACATATGTAAACCTCTTACATTTTATGAAGGCCCTTGGATCTTCGGGAGTGACTGGCTCTGAAGTCCCTCCAGGAATTCCCCCAGCCAAAAATGCTGCTGCACTGCTAGACACTGGGATGCTATTTAGTTATTTAATATGTCAAATATTTGTAAATTCAGGTAGCCTACACCCATGATATGCTCAAACCTTACCTGATTGAATTATGTTCTTATATTTAATTTTCAGCTGCTGCCATGTTCTTTTAATACCTGCAGGATTGCACCCATGAAAATTAAAATTAGGTTGAATAACATACTGTTCTTCCAGTTTCACCTCTGATATTATAACAGTTGGGTAAGTTACTCTAAAATAGTTATTAATTACTAACTACAAATGACATCTTCAACCGTGTAATTAGATTCATGTAATAATGACTATCTTTAGAAAGTATTGGTCTACTTATTAATAAATCCCATATCAACCTCAACCACTTGAACAATACAAGGAGAGACAAGAAACTGCACTTTTAATGCTTTCAAATAAACAATATACAATTGCATGGATTATTCTTGAATTGACCAAAGTGTGTAGAGGGAGAAGGTTACATAAAAAATATACCTTTTAAAAATGTATGTTAAATATACAGAATTGTTCTATAGTCTAATGCAATTACATCAGATTTTACTTCAAATTACAGAAGAATTAAGAGTAATCCCTTTAATTAAATGACAGTATTTAGATGACTTGGTAATTAATTACACCCAACACTGTATAACTAATTAAAATGTAAACATATGCATTGACTCGAGCAACTATTTTCTCCCTAGCTAACTCTAGTTGTCCTTCGCTGTTGCAGCCGATATTTAAAAAATAATAATATGTCTTCTTATGCTTGCAGAAGCTGGTGAGAAATATGCAGACCTCTTTTTGTCTGGCGCTGTTACCATGGTGACTCATAATATCTGCACTCCATTGATAATGGCTTTTTATAGTGGTGGTGCACGCGCTTAACTCAGAGTCAGTCAACTCAGAGTTGATTGAACGAACTAATTTCCGCTGTTCTGTAACCGAAAACTCAGAGTTTCCCATCTCAGGGTAAGTCAACTCAGTTGAACCTCCTTTCTGAAACAGGGCCCAGGGGCCCGTTCTTCGTACGTCGCTAACTCAGTTAGCTGGATTTGATTGTTGGAGATTTGGCATGATCTTGGATTGTTTGGTTCTTCGACGCTCATCCTGGACTTGCTGTCATAGCAACAGGTGCCCAAGCTTAAACCTGCTCGGGAGCAGGCTTATTTCATGTTAACAGGATTAGATCCCGGCTTTATAAGCGGAGGTGATACGGGAAGTCTTTCGCAGCCATGTCTTGTCCGTTTTTACGACAAGAACCTGTCGCTGAAGGTGGTCTCACGCTGCACAATCCACTGCCGCTTTCTGAGCATGCAGCCTGACATCAAACAATTCACCATTTACCTTGGAGAAGCGAGTCCAGAATATATCAAATAATACAAAAAGTAATGTAATCAAAAAGTATGCAGTTGACTGATTAAAAATATCTTAGATGGTGTGTGACTCCATGTCCTACATCACAAATGTGGAAGCAAAATGGCCTGGTTCTGTGCATGACTCCAGGATTTTCAGAGAGTCACATTTATGCACATTATTTGAACGTGGTAAGGAAATATTTAATATCAAGCTCACTGTATTACATACATTTATTCTGAGCCTAACAAAACTGCATTTTTCCAGGTGCTTACGACGGGATCCTGCTTGGTGACAGGGGCTATACCTGCAGGCAGTATTTCATGACGCCATTCCCTGACCCAAACCCCGGACCACAAACCCGTTTCAATGCAGCTCTAGCCAGGACAAGGGCACGCATTGAAATGACCTTTGGGCAACTAAAGGAAAGATTTCATTGTCTGAGGGTTGCACCTGACAGGGCCTGTGACATTATTGTTGCATGTGCCATACTCCACAATAGTGCCACCATCAGAAAGGAGAGGACCCCTGTGGTGGAGGTGCAGCCTGATGATGACCTCCAGCCAGTGCACTTGGACCAACCTAGTGGCAGAGCTGCACGGGACAGAATTGTGGAACACCATTTTTTTTTATTTTTTTTTAAAAACAAAAACCTTCATTAAATGAATAGAAGACAAGACAACATGCTTAGTTCCTTGAGTTTTATTTCAATTATTCTTTGTCAAGAAAAGCCAATGATGGTCATCTTTTGCCTGCAATAAGATATATTGTTATCCAAGGTCAGCAATAGTACTCTGTGTGAAATAGTGTATTTAGCACTTACTCTGAAGTTCCTTTTGAAGCAACTCAATCTCTAGTGCCAGTTTTTTCTTCTTTAAGGTGTCAAGTTCTATTTCTCCCCTTCATTTTTCTGTTTTTTCAGGTCAAAATACTAAATTTTCTGTTGTAGATTCCGTTTATATACGGATATCACCCTGTGCCATGTTTGGATAAAAAGAATAAAAAAATAAAAAAGAACTGTCAACACAAGCCTCATGCAACAAAAATAAAAAGTACAAGTAGGTTACTACACTGCCCACCTCTGTATCACTTTGTGCAGTAGGCCTTTCCTCCTGCAACTCATATTGCAGTCAGAAATAATATGTACACAAGTTACTATAAATGAAGTAAAGTTATTTATGCACTTACAAGTACTTCCTCCAAAGGACAGTCATCTGAGAGGGTTTCTTCACTGTCCTGTGCAATGGAAACAAATGGGCATTACAAAGTGTTGCACTTTCTTCCCTTTTGATGTAAAGTTAGAAAAAGTCCACTTACTGCACATATTTCAGCCACTACTTTCTTGGGAACAGGTACAAGTGTTGGTGTATTATGTAAAACTGCACAAAAGAGGAAACACAATGGCATTACAATGAACTACACTATATGAACAAATGTGATCAGTAACTCATGGCAAAATATTCTTACATTAAGTTCAGCAGTTTTCACCTTCACAAGTCAAAGCAATTGATCACTACTCAATATTTAACAGCTGAAATTACTGTACCAGCCATTTGGATTATATAGGCCTACTTAATTTAACCCTCTGAGGTCTGAGGGGTTTTTGGGGTCCTTGAGATGTTCTGACATGCCCTGACATTTGTGCTTTTTTCAGTTGCTTATAAACATATTAATGGCAAAGGTATAATTACACTCTATTTAGCACAAACAGGGCTACCATAATATGTGAGCAACATGCATGTACATGTTTGTATTTTTGAGAGAATAATGTTTATGCATGGTTATTGAAAAAACTAAAAACTAAAGTTTCTGAAATAAGGCCACAAAACACATACTAAATACGTGTCAATAAGACTTTTGACTAATTGATGTCTTTGCCTAGAATTTTTTCTTCAAAATGATGTGAAAATCATCCTGCCCTTATCATTCACATAACACAATACATTGATTTAAATCTTGTAAAACACTTTTTGTTTGTAAAGGCAATATGCGCAAGGGGCGTCAACCATTCAACAGCATCATGCATATGTAGTGGTTCACACCTCAGGAGACAATGGGGCCCGCATACCTAATGAGCCATTCATTCAGGTGTGTCACCTATAGCCACAAGAAAGAATGCAAGAGCAATATATATACAGTGTATATATATATATATATATATATATATATATATATATATATATATATATATATATATATATATTCTACCAAATTGGTTCACAGTTGGAAGCATGTCAATTTTTTTTTTTTTCACAAATTTTGCTTGCAAATTGTATAATATCCAAGGAAAACATGTCTATTAATTGTGCAGTTAATTCTCATACTGTATTTTCAGTTTTGGAATATGTATCCTCTCCCCAAATTTGTCAATAATAAAACACAATAAAAATTATTTAAAGAAAATGCTTATATTTACCTTTTAAAATTTGTTTACATCTACCTTGTAAATATATATTTTTTTATTAAAAAGGTTACAATTACAACAACAATTGAAGTGTAATCTTTCTTTGTAAAAACTAAAGTATACATTTTATCATACATATTTCAAACTTCGAATATAGCCTACATTGACAAAACATACTATATTTAACATTGTAACGCAGCACCAGACTCAATAGGATCCATTTGCAGCTTTATTAGAATTAACAACAGGCAGGGTAAAACAGGGGCAAACAGAACAACGGAGATAATCTCAGATCAGAAGTAGATAACAGGCAAGGGTCGAGGCAGGCGGCAGGAATCACAGTCGAAAGAACAATCCGGGTCGAGACAGGCAGCAGAACAAACAGAGGTCGATATAACAGTCCGAGTCGAGGCAGGCAGCAGAAGAATCAGAAGTCGATGTAAACAATCCAAGGTCAGTAACAGTTCAGCAAACACAGGGAAAATGCTCAGAAATTGTACGCCTGGGGCAATGCAATACTTCGCAATGAACTAGAGAATGAACGGGGTTTATATGGGTGAGTGTGGATGAGCTGCAGGTGTTAGTGTAGATGAGCTGCAGGTGTTTGTGTAATCAGTCCCAGGTAAGCGGCATGATGGGATATATTCTGGTGAAAGTGTCCTGCAGTGGTGAAGAGGAGGTGAAGTGGAAGCCTGCTCTGTAACAGAGCCCCCCCCTTGCGAGCAGCTCCTGAGGCGAGAAGGCAAATGGCGCCGGGGTCTTCCACGGGGTCGAGGGGCCGGCTTCTCCGGGTGCAAATGATGAAACTCTTCTGTGAGTGTGGGATCTAGGATATCTCCAGCGTTGACCCATGATTGCTCCTCCGGACCATACCCCTCCCAGTCAACCAGATATTGGAGGACATTACCCCGGCGCCTGGAGTCCAGCAACTTGTGCACACGGTACGCCTCCTCGCCATCAACCAGGATGGGCAGGGGGTCTGGAGCCGCGACTCCCTCCTTCAACTCTCCTCTCGGACCACCAGCAGGTTTTAGGAGAGATACATGGAATGTAGGAGAAATACGATAGTCAGCGGGCAAATCCAATCGAAAAGATACCGGAGAAATTTGTTTAATAATTTGGAACGGACCAACATACCTGGGACTGAGTTTGCGGCAAGGGAGTCGGAGTCTTAGGTTCTTGGTGGACAGCCACACCCACTGGCCTGCACTGTATTCAGGACCCGGGCGACGATGACGGTTAGCCTGTCGTTCTTGTCGTCTGACTGCATGAAGAAGATGAGTGTGAGCTTGATCCCAGACCTCCTCGCTCTTGTGTAGCCACTCGGTGACAGATGGTAGCTCGGTGGGTTCTCCTGACCAGGGGAACAGGGGAGGTTGAAAGCCCAGGATACATTTGAAAGGGGTAATGCCTGTAGCGGGTTTGACTAAAGAATTCTGGGCGTATTCGGCCCAAAACAAATATCTGCTCCACTCAGTTTGTTGTTTTTGACAATAGGTCCGAAGGAAGCGGGTGACGTCTTGATTCAGGCGTTCGGTTTGCCCATTGGACTGGGGATGGTACCCGGAGGTGAGACTGATGTTGACATGAAGCTGTTTGAAGAATGCGGTCCAAATTCTGGAGGTAAACTGAGGACCACGGTCCGATACTATGTCTTCGGGCAGACCATAAAAGCGGAATACCTGATTGCAGAGGAGTTCGGCTGTCTCGAGTGCAGTGGGGAGTTTGGGTAGTGGTATTAGACGGCAGGCCTTGGAGAATCGGTCAACGATGGTAAGTATGGTGGTATGTCCTTGGGAGTTGGGTAGATCCGTAATGAAATCGATGGCAATGTGGGACCAGGGGCGGTGTGGTGTGGGTAGTGGTGTTAAGAGTCCAGCAGGTAACTGTCTGGGTGATTTGGATGTGTTGCAGTTGGAACAGTTCTGAACGTATTTGGTGGTATCAGATGGTAATGTGGGCCACCAGAAGCGATTTTGGAGCAGCTGTGTGGTAGCGGTGATCCCAGGATGACCAGAACTGGGCATAGAGTGAACTTGATCGAGAAGACGAGGACGAAGGTGGTCTGGAACAAAGAGCAGATTAGCTGGGCATTCTGGAGATGGTCTCTCTTGCATGTTTGCTTGTTGGATTTCTGTGATAATATCCCATTGTACTGGAGCCACCAGGAGGTTTGTGTGAAGGATGTTCTCGTGGGCCGGGGTTTGAACTGTCTCCTCCGTTTGACGTGAGAGTGCGTCAGCCTTGATGTTCTTGGTTCCTGGTCGATATGTTACTGTGAAGTGAAATCTGGTAAAGAATAGAGCCCATCTGGCTTGTCGGGGGTTCAAACGTTTGGCCGAGCGAAGATATTCAAGGTTCTTGTGGTCCGTGAGAATTATGAATGGTTGACCAGCTCCCTCCAGCCAGTGGCGCCATTCCTCCAGGGCTAATTTCATAGCAAGAAATTCACGATTACCCACATCGTAGTTACGTTCAGCCGGTGTGAGTTTGCGGGAGAAGAAAGCACACGGGTACATCTTTGCTGGTTCGCCTTGTCGCTGGGATAATACAGCCCCAACCCCTGTGCTGGAGGCATCGACTTCTACTATGAACTGGCGTTCTGGATCCGGATGATGCAAAATGGGCGCTGACGTGAAACGAGTTTTCAAATCCTGGAATGCTTGGTTTGCCTCTTCAGACCATTTCAGCCGAGCAGTGTGACGCTTGGTCATGGCGGTTAGTGGAGCGGCAATAATGCTGAAGTTTCTTATAAATCTTCGGTAGAAATTAGCGAAACCCAAAAATCGTTGCATCTCCTTTACGGTTTGAGGTAGCGGCCAATCCAGAACTCCTTTGACCTTCCTCTCATCCATGGCTACCCCCTCCTGGCTGATAATGTATCCTAGAAATGACGTGCTAGTCTGGTGGAATTCGCATTTCTCAGCCTTGGCGTAGAGTTGATATTGAATTAAACGTTCCAGGACCAATCTGACCTGACGGACGTGCTCCTCCATAGAGTTTGAGTAGATTAGTATGTCATCGATGTAGATAATCACCCATTTATCTAGCATGTCTCGGAAGACGTCATTCATGAAAGACTGGAACACTGAAGGACTGTTTGACAGGCCGAAAGGCATGACCAGGTATTCGTAGTGCCCAGTGGTGGTGGAAAAGGCCGTGCAATGGGACTCCATTGAATGATCTGCCCCTCCCTCCAGGAGATGTGAGGGTTGTGGTCATGTAACCAGGGATAGCCGAGGATGACTGAGTGATGAGGGGATTGGATGACGTAGAAACTGATATCCTCGGTGTGTAGTGATCCGACGTGCAGTTTGATTTGCTCTGTGGTGCTGTGAATTCTCCCCTCTCCAAGAGGTCGGCCATCTAGCGCCTCCACTGCCAAGGAAGAAAGACAAGGTTTTAGTTCCAGGTTGCATTGTACAGCGAATTTGTGAGATATGAAGTTCCCAGCGGCTCCTGAGTCTATTAGAGCCGTGGTGCTGATAACTTTATCATGAATCACTAGGCGCACTGGTAAGGTGAAACTGGATGTGGTAGTATGGGCATTGGTACAGAAACTCACCGAGCGGGAGTCTGCAGATGGACGAGCTGGACAGGCGAATTTCATGTGTCCGGGCTGGCCGCAGTACATGCACAAACGGTTCTGCCTCCGGCGTTCTCGTTCCTCTGGGGTTAAGTGAGTGAAACCGATTTGCATGGGTTCATGCATGGTGGGCGTGTCCTGTGAATAGCGCGGGGGAATTCGCACAGAGCGTCGAGAACGGATCAGGTTGTCCACTTGGATGGCTAGATCGATGTATTCATTTAGATTTCTTCCCTCGTCACGGCAGGCTAATTCGGACTGGAGTTCAGCGGTGAGTCCTTTTCGGAAGAGAGTTTTAAGTGTATCCTCCACCCAGTTGGTCTGCGCCGCTAGTGTGCGAAACGTGAGTGCATACTCAGCCGTCGTGTTTCTTCCCTGTGACAGGGCTAGTAGTTGTTCTCCTGCGTTTCCGCCCTCCGTGGGGTGTTCGAAGACATGACGGAATTGTTGAATAAACTCCCCAAACGTGGCGAATGATGAACCATCCGGCCTCCAAACCGCAGTAGCCCATTCTAATGCTCGACCCGTGAGCAGTGAGCAGACGAATGCTATGCGACTCGCGTTAGTGGTGTAGAGTGAAGGCTGCTGATCAACAAAGAGAGTGCACTGCAGTAAGAATCCCTTGCATTTCGTCGGATTACCGTCAAACTTCTCAGGGAATGCTAGTCGTGGATTTATTGACGGGTTCGCAGCGGGTGGGACAGGCTCTGGTGCTGCTGGTGGTGATGGTGCAGCGGGAGCATTCCCTATCGCCGCCCGGATTTCTTGTAACCCCTGTACGAGTTCCTCGGTAAGTGAAGTCAGATGGCTTAACTGATGATGATGCAGATCCAAACGTGAAGCTTGTGAGGAAAGTTCCGTAGATAACTGCACGACAGCCGCTGGATCGGAAGATGGCGAAGTATTCTGTAACGCAGCACCAGACTCAATAGGATCCATTTGCAGCTTTATTAGAATTAACAACAGGCAGGGTAAAACAGGGGCAAACAGAACAACGGAGATAATCTCAGATCAGAAGTAGATAACAGGCAAGGGTCGAGGCAGGCGGCAGGAATCACAGTCGAAAGAACAATCCGGGTCGAGACAGGCAGCAGAACAAACAGAGGTCGATATAACAGTCCGAGTCGAGGCAGGCAGCAGAAGAAGAATCAGAAGTCGATGTAAACAATCCAAGGTCAGTAACAGTTCAGCAAACACAGGGAAAACGCTCAGAAATTGTACGCCTGGGGCAATGCAATACTTCGCAATGAACTAGAGAGTGAACGGGGTTTATATGGGTGAGTGTGGATGAGCTGCAGGTGTTAGTGTAGATGAGCTGCAGGTGTTTGTGTAATCAGTCCCAGGTAAGCGGCATGATGGGATATATTCTGGTGAAAGTGTCCTGCAGTGGTGAAGAGGAGGTGAAGTGGAAGCCTGCTCTGTAACAAACATATTAGCAAAAATTGGCAAACAAAAGCTTATTTGAGGTGGCAGATATTTTACAGTAAAAATGTGTAATCTATCCAAAACTAATCAACGAAATGTTGTCTTTCATATGTCTGTAACATAGGTCTTTCGTTTTTATTATAAGGAATATAAATGTTAATTTGCAGTTTAATACGTTGCTTATACAAATACATTTTATTTCAACATATTTCAATCGATTTTACTCAGTATAGCTAAATAGTTTGCTAAAAGCAGATCATTTATTCACACACAGAAACGCAATTCAAATTTAAACCGTCTTTTTGCGAGTTGTGGTAAACAGCGCATCTCTGCGTTCATTCATTCACACAGAAACGCGATTTACTTGAGAATGAAAAAAAAAAACTTACTACATTATTCCATCCGTTGCTCCTCGAAATACCAGCACTTCTGAGGTAAGTTTTCCATTATTATTATTCCTCACAGCGCTGCGAGACAGTGTAGACAACTACACTTATCTGAATAAACTTGATGTGTTTTCTCGAGCTGATATGGGGGCGTTCACAGTTTGTATGGGATCGTCTCAGTCATTTGCGTTTGAATAGCGCGCGCTCTCCGTGGGCGGGGCCGATTATAACGTAATGAGATGAGATGAGCTCGACTGGAATCGCTCTCTTTTAATACAGATTTCACAAGATTAGAATATTTGTTTTTTATATAAATTACTTCATTTAAAAGAAGAAAATTCAAGCTTCATGCCTGTGTGTCTGTATGCCTGTTTGACTGAGTATTCGCTCAGTTATTGTTCATTTTCGGACGCGTTTCAGAATGGACTTCACTGGCAGAGAGAAGGCAGAACTCGCTTCGTGTTTATTTTTCTTGATTTGGCAAAAAGCACAACACTTTGTTTTTATTGTGAGTATACACAAAAATAATACACATTTAACAGAATCGATTGATGTATGAAACTCCTATGGAAAATCAAAGTCAACAGAGTATTTATGAGTTTCTTTTACATTGACAAAAAAAAAGCGAGCTGGTATCGCCGGCGATACCGTAGACCTCAGGGGGTTAATGCGGCAAAAAAAAAGATATATTTTACAGTGTAGCAAGATCATTTAAAGCTCATTTACCAGTAATGAAGGTGTTGCTGCTACTGGTTCCTGGCTGTTGGTCTGAGGAAGAGCTGCCCCCAGGGATGCCCTCCACAATGGGTCAGGTGTGTTTGATTAGGGAGACAAAGAAAACGTGCAGTGTTGGGGGTCCTCCAGGAGCAGGGTTGAAGAACACTGAGGTGGCTCTGACATTAAGCAATTATGAAATGATTAAAATACAAGAATATACACTGTAATAAGTGATATAACCATAACATGGAACACTTACGCATTTCATTTGTCTGCTACTTTTTGCCAGCCCTCTCTCCTGGGTTTTGCACACTTTGAGGTGTTCCCTGGCGTTTTAATTAAGGTTTCATATTCTGCATAACCTTCAATAACTCTTGCTCTGCTGCGGAGAAAAACTGTGCGCGCTCTTTGGCCATGGTGAGCAGCCAATAGCAGCGTTGCTGATCAATGTTTCTACTATCGATACATATCCCCTTTTAAACCAGCGCATGAACGCGCAGTTATCTCAGATAACTCAATCCAGCTCTACTAATCATAACTGGCAGGTGTGTTCGAAGAACATCATGATTAGGCCGATGATATCACCTTGGATGTCTCATAATTTGATCTTGGATGTTTCAAGCAACGTACGAAGAACGGGCCCCAGTTGCTATGACAGCAAGTCCAGGATGAGCGTCGAAGAACTCAGTTAGCTGGATTTGATTGTTGGCGATTTGGCATGATCTTGGATTGTTTGGGTCTTCGACGCTCATCCTGGACTTGCTGTCATAGCAACTGGGGCCCGTTCTTCGTACGTTGCTTAAAACATCTGAGATCAAACGAGACATCCAAGATGATATCATCGTGCTAATCATGATCTGACTAATTTGGTTCTTCGAACACACCTGCCGGATATGATTAGTATAGCTGGATTGAGTTAGTGAGATAATTGCGCGTTCACGCTCTGGTTTAAAAGGGGATATGTATCGATAGTAGAAACATTGATCAGCAACGCTGCTATTGGCTGCTCACCATGGCCAAAGAGCGCGCTCAGTTTTTCAACGCAGCAGAGCAGGAATTTTTACTGGAAGGGTATGCAGAGTTTGAAAAATATAATTAAAACGCCAGGGAACACTGGGAATCAAAGTGTGCAAAAGCCAGGACTCGAGAGGGCTGGCAAAAAGTAACAGACAAATTAAATGCGTAAGTGTTCCATGTTATGGTTATATCACTTATTACAGTATATATTCTTGTATTTTAATAATTTCATAATTGCTTAATGTCAGAGCCACCTCAGGACCCACTAGAACATGGGAACAAGTAAAAGTGAAGTACAAGAATATTCTTCAAACTGGTAATCTTTTCTACTTCTACTGATTAGTCTCTTTTAGCAAAGACATTTTAAATGATGTGTCTGTTTGTCTGTTTATGGTTATCTGCAACCAAGGAAAAGGCGGAGCAGAAAAAAACAGGTGGTGGTCCTGCACCCCCACGTTATACCCCGGCAGAAGAGCTGGCCCTTGGGCTAAATGAGAACCGACCCATTGTGGAGGGCATTCCTGGGGGCAGCTCTTCCTTAAGGCCTATTTATACTTCTGCGTCGGACCTACGCCGGAGCCTCTACGCTGTAGGCAACGCGTTGGTTTTAATTTATACTTCTGCGTCGTTGTCCGCGTTGACGCGCAATTACTCATGCAGAGGGACCATGTGAAACCCGAGGGAGGGGTTCTAGCAGACCAATCACAGCGCTTGCGTCCGCGTAGAATTGACGCGTTGTTACATTTTTGGAGAGGTGCGCATCAGGGTACGCCAAAGGGTACGCGCGCTAAGCACAGCCTACGACGTAGCTACGGCGTAAGTTCGACGCAGAAGTATAAATAGGCCTTTAGACCTAAAGCCAGGGACCAGTAACAGCAACACCTTAATTACAGGTAAATGAGTTTTAAATCATCTTGCTACACTGTAAATAATTTGTTGCTGCATTAAATTAAGTATGTCTATAATCCAAATGGCTGGTACAGTATCAGCTCCGCTTATGAAGCCGGGATCTAATCCTGTTAACATGAAATAAGCTTGCGCACCTGTTGCTATGACAGCAAGTCCAGGAGGAGCGTCGAAGAACCAAACAATCCCAGATCATGCCAAATCGCCAATAATCAAATCCAGCTAACTGAGTTAGCGACGTACGAAGAACGGGCCCCAGGTGCGCAAGCTTAAACCTGCTCGGGAGCAGGCTTATTTCATGTTAACAGGATTAGACTGCGGCTTCATAAGCGGAGCTGATACGGGAAGTCCAGCGCTTATGAAGCCGGGATCTAATCCTGTTAACATGAAATAAGCTTGCGCACCTGTTGCTATGACAGCAAGTCCAGGATGAGCGTCGAAGAACCAAACAATCCCAGATCATGCCAAATCGCCAATAATCAAATCCAGCTAACTGAGTTAGCGACGTACGAAGAACGGGCCCTGAGGTACGAAGAACTGAGATTTTGCGTTACAATAGTGCACTTTCTGAGATATATATTTTTTCTCGTGACTGGTGAGATTGTCGTTTACATGATTCATTTGTTGGAAACGCACACTTATTTTCGACTTGTCGGAGTCGGGCTTTAACAACAGCACAAACTGTTTGCATTGCCTTAAAGCTGCCGTCGGCAAGTCTGGCAGATTGGGTCGATTAGCCAAAATTTTGAATGTTTACAACTCTCATGCCCCTCCCCACTACCAGCGAGCACCCTCCCATCGAGGTCGTGCTCGTCAGTGCGTCACTGTGCGTGTGTACCTGATTTTCTGTGAACGCGTCCGTCTCTTCAGCATCTATCAACACCATGGACTCGGAGGTAGGCTGCCCTGGCTAATCTAGCCATAGATAGCAATAACCGAGGAATTGGAAGCTTGTTAGTAGATTTTCTCTACGCCATCACGCTTCATGCAATCTCCAGGCGAACTTCAGGCGTGGCGTGTGCATGTGATATTAACATGTGCGAGTGAGGGGGATCTGTGGCGTGTGCACGACCTGTGATTGACAGTCAGATCTCACACCCCCCTGCGCTGATTGGACCTGATGAAGCGGGAGCGCTGGATTTTTGGAAAACAAATAACACGCTCCAGGTGGAGTTAGAAGCTCGGGTTTTTTTCTAAAACCACCTTATTTATGTTGTTCTGTCGGATTATAGTGTCGATTACACTGAATATGATCAAAAAAATGTTGCCGACGGCAGCTTTAAGATTATTTGCGAGTGGCTCTTTCCTTTACACTATTGGAGATGCGGAGAACTTGATGGAAAGTGCTGTCTGTCGTGTCATTCGGAGTTTACCTGGCGCTTTTAGGTTTAAAAAAACAGTTTTAGGTTTTTTTGTGGCATTTCCAAGCCACTTAAAGGAGCTGTATGTAGTTTTCAGCGGCCTCTAGCGGTGATGTTTCAGATTGCAACCAATAAGTTGACAAGCGCGTGCTCTTGCGCGTGCTCGAATTTATGAGCGAGCACTGTGGAATACCGGCCAGACTGAGACGCGTCACGCAACACACCAGAGAGAGCATCCCACAACATGCTAGAAACTCAGGTAAACTCCCACTGCAACGTTACAATAATAGGCTACTTTTATCAGCTTGACGTTGAACTAATGCTCCATGCTCGTCCCATGATAAGAATGGAACCCTATCAACCGTGCCGAATTTTGCCACTGCAAGCACTACTTCACATTTTCTTCAGGAAATGTATACATTCTAGGTTTGTAGATAAGGTCTCTCCATGATTCAAACGCCCTGCCGATGTTGATCCGTGTTTTTTCACCCGAAGTTCATCCGATTCACGTCTGGCCTTTAATACGAGCTTCAGCAGAAAGAAAAAAACGTTTTATTGGTTTTTTTTATCAATAAGTGGAGTTTGTGTTGGAGTCTGTGTTGTGCTGGGAGCAGGTCGTTTCTTAGTGTTATCAGACATGTCATAAGTTGCATAAGTCATAAGTCCATGTCATAAGTTGCAGTGTCGTCGCTGTTGAGTGCAAAATCAATAGGCTAGACGAGGCGAGAGGCTCGGGAGCGCTCCGCGCATGCAGGTGACGTCACTGGATTTCGCGGTAAATCCGACCCGGCACCTTCACATAAACATAAGAATACTTGCTTTCAGAGGTAATAGCAAAAGCCGAAAAGTGGATCATTTTAATGTGATACTACATACAGCACCTTTAAGACCCAATGTTGTAAAGCAGTTTTTTTTTTAAGCAGTTTTTTTTTAGGCTATCATAATTTTTTATGAAGATCATGCATTCATGACCATGCCGATTACAGTATATGTTACTCAGGCTTCACTAACGTGATTGGTACCATAGACTATAGGCTAGACCAGGGGTCGGCAACCTAAGGCACGCGTGCCAAATGCGACTCTGATACTTTCCAGACAAGTTACATACTCTCCTGTCACTTGTTTCAAGAGCTTCACTTGGTCAAAAACCAAGTGATAACCTGTACAATGTAAAATTGTCAACATCAAATTATGTACTACATATTACAGCATTGTTTCAATACAAGACATACCAATGGACTCGTGCAGCTTTCTGTCTTCTTTGGGCACCAGATGTTCCTTCCTCACCCGAAACAAAGGACTTATTCGATTAGCTTGCGTTGATATAAGGACTGGTCTTCCTTCTCTGCTGTAAAACAAGAAAGTCTCGACTTACTCTATGTGCAATTACTATTGTTCTTGAAACATAAATTAAGACAGTTATAAATAAGTTATTATTTGTATAGCGCTTTTCACAATACAGATTGTATCAAAGCAGCTTCACAGTATTAAATTAAAATAATACAACAATGTTTGTTTCAAGAGGAATTTATTGATTGATAAAATTAAATTAAATATCCCCAAAATATCCCCAACTGAGCAAGGCAAAGGCAACAGTGGCAAGGAACCGAAAAACTCCATCAAGTGACCTAATGGTGTCCTAAAACTCCATCAGGTGACCTAATGGAGAAAAAAAACCTTGGGAGAACCCAGGCTCAGTCGGGGGCCAGTTCTCCTCTGGCATTTATGAGCTACAGGCCGGATTGTAGTTTGAACTGTAGGATTATATGAATGCCTGGCTGAAGAGATGCGACTTTAATCTAGTTTTAAACTGGGAGAGCGAGTCTGAGCAACGAACAGTATCAGGAAGACTATTCCAGAGTTTTGGAGCCAAATGTGAAAATGCTCTCCCTCCTTTGGTGGTTCTGGATATCCTAGGTATGACCAAAAGCCTTGAATTTAGTGATCTTAAAGAGCGCGATGGATTATAGGGGCGATAGAAGATCCGTTAAATAGACTGGAGCTAAGCCGTTTAGAGCTTTATAAGTCAGTAGCAATACCTTATAATTAATACGGAACTTTATAGGTAACCAATGCAGTGATGATAAAATCGCTGTTATATGATCATATTTTCTTGATCTCGTAAGAACTCTAGCGGCGGCGATTCAGGAGAGAGCATTTGATGAGTAAATACCGATTTCAATATTCTAGAAACTTTACCTGGGAAGGGCTGATCCCGGCAAGATTCGCTGCGACTCACTAGTAGCTCTTGTGAGGGTTGGCTCTTAAAAGAGCTGTTGAGTTTGATATTGTAGAGCTTTAAAAAAAAAAAAAGGACCAAGTAATCCTGCAAGACGGAAAGGAAGGTAATTTTAATACATTACTTGCAAATAGTCAGTTTATGTATAACTGTAGGATATTTTTTTCTGTAAAGAGTGTTGAATAATTCAATTTTAAAAGCATTTTTATATTATAAGTTCACTGATATGTGGGGGCATTTCTATGAATAAAAGTACGTCTTTAATAGCAAGCAATAATCATGTGAAAATGATTTACATGCAAACGGGACAGTTATCAGCAGTGTAACTGGTCTGATTATGACAAAATAATCGAGTATCTGATGTCATGTGACAAGTAAGATAAGCTTTTCCACCCCTGCAAACAGAGGTAGGTTATGAGGTGTGGAGAGACGTCATGTATCACTGGAACATAAACAGACGGGGACCAATTTGTAATAATTGTAATTAGTGGTGCACGATATATCGGCCGCCGATATAATATCGGCCGATATGGTCATTTTTTTACACATCGGTATCGTTCCGATGTCAAAATATGGCCGATGTGAACAGGCCGACATTTGACGTGTGAAGTTGAAGATGAAGTTGACGATGCTGACTCGATCTTAGCAGTAGTGAATGTGCCTGAGATAAATACACATTTCATACAGATGACATAAGCAGAGAACAGTCTGTTTTCTTTCGTTTTGAATTGTTCTGTTTAAAAATAGACATTTCAAGCTTTCTATATATGTCTCCGGTCTGTGAGGCAGGTAGATTTCGGTTCATTGATGAGACGCGCTCCAGGTTCACGCGCCCTCGCCTCCGTGTCCTGATTAAATATTTTCTACTATATTTACTTCTTATTTAATTCAATCCAGGCAATTGGTTGATGAAACATTTATCAAAATTAAGATACAATTAATACAAAACGAAATTAAATTTAAAGACAGGCTTTTTGTGCTTTCTGTTTGAGGTCTCTGTGAAAGTTTTAAAGCAGTCTTAGTGGCGCTTTCAGAGCGCTCAAGTCAACTGTCCCGTCCGTAACATTGTTAACGCAGTCCAGTGCGACTTATGTTTTTTTCCTCTTCATGACACATTTTTGACTGATCGTTTTTTGACTCGTAGATATTTGAATATATTGCTTGATATTTGATACCCGTTCGAATTAGATTTTTCTCAAAAGTGACAGCACGTGTGATTTGTGGATTACTGATAAGCGCGAGTGGAGAAACAGGCGTTTATTGATTCATTCTCAGTGTTGAGAAACGTATAGCCTTCATGTGTTACGTTATTGTATTAATAATAACTAAAGTAGCCTACCTCAGTGGTTCCCAACCTTTTTTTGTCTGATACCCCCTTTTCCCCAAGAAAATATTTTAGGGCCCCCCTTCACATTTAATGATATTATCGCTCTTGTAAGCTTGCAGCAAGGATGACAAAATATGTTGTTTTCAAACAAACGGTATGTTCACTATAACCAGATTATGTTCATGCACAAATAATAGCCTATAATATTGAAAATACAATAACAAAAACATCAGTAGGCCTTTTGTAATTTAAAAACGTAGGCTTAGGAGTAGCCTATAAATTGGCCCTATTTGAAATGCAATAACAAAAATATTCATACTGGTGTGTAGGTAAAAAAAAAAAAAAGAAGAATATAGGCTATTACTAAATGACTGCTGTCTGGGACCTCAATACTTGCATGTTATTTGTGAGGCTTTATCAATGTGAGGCTTTATTTTTGACGCTTTTGCCGCTATAGTGAGCGATAG
Organism: Leuciscus leuciscus; assembly: GCF_965113295.1. Taxonomy (NCBI): domain Eukaryota; kingdom Metazoa; phylum Chordata; class Actinopteri; order Cypriniformes; family Leuciscidae; genus Leuciscus; species Leuciscus leuciscus. The sequence goes on along the minus strand of NC_138726.1, from coordinate 9,224,546 downwards.
TAAACTTGTGTTTATAATATGCGTCTTTCGGAAGAACATTGTAGCCGGAACTACTTCTCTCTGTGTACATCTATGACGAGTCACGCAGGTACTGTGCTACTCCGCAGCGGCAGCGATCCGAACCAGTGTTAAATAGTCCCAATATAAACACTTATTATAGGTGTACCATAGTGGTTCAGGATAAGACAAAAACACGGATTGGAAAATGGATTCATGATGAACTCGCTCATTGTATAAATTTTGTAAATTTTGAACAGAAAAAAGTTAATGATTTTATTTAATGCTCATTGCTCAAAACTTTTCAAAATATGACCCCCCACAGAGCTCGCTGAGGCCCCCTTGTGGGCCGCGACCCCCCTGTTGGGAACCGATGGCCTACCTAATTATGTTACATATTTATTTTGTATGAAAACTAGCGCGTTCGTTACTTGTGGATTAAAAAGTAGGCTACCGTTGTATCAGTGCTGCGCGAGCTCTCTCTCTCACAAACACGGACGCGTGCACACACAGAGAGAGAAGATAATTGTAAAATGAAAAATTGACGGGCTAAGTTTAAATTTTGTTCTTGCTTGTTTTTTTTCTGTCAAAATATCAGAAAGTATTTTGTATTATCCATCCGTGTTTTTAAAATTCGTTAAATGACGGACGTTTTACTGTTAACACAGCCCATGTCGGATTGGTCTTATAGCCTAGGCTACTTGTTATTATTTTAAGAATGATTCGTTATGCTATTATTGGACTCCTGTCTATTCATTGTCAACTGTTTTCTATAAATATGTTTGTATTGGCTAACATTTATTCAGTTAATGAGTGTCCTGTTTAAAATGTGCAATGTTCAAACGCAAAGACAGCACGTCACAAATAGAAGCCCTTTTCCCTGTGGTATTTTTTAGTATCATATCGAGGGCTTGGAACCAGAGGGGCGTAAGTGGCATTTTGGGCGAAAATGAGTTCTATATATCAAATTAAAGGTCTTGATGAGCTCTATCTAGTTGTGCCAAAAAGACGCATCAGAAATCAACTTGTATTGAATAAAGCAACAAAACAACAAAGACCTAACACAAAAGTTTGAGCATTGTTTGGAGCCAGAGGGGCGTATGTCCACTTACGCCCTTCTGGCTCTAAAAAATACATGTATGGCCTACACATTGTTTGGAGCCAGAAGGGCGCAAGTGGCATTTGACAAACTTTACAGGAGAGCCAAAACAAAATTTTGACCACGCTTCAATCAACTGTATTTATTAACCTTCAACCACAACATTGCAACCACATACATACTTATATGAGTAAGTTCTTAAGTGAACATATTATGGAATATTAACACGATGAACATATTCTAAAACCTTGCAAAATCTTGAAAATATGGCAAAAACATCAAATACGCCTTTTTGGCACCAAACATTTCCAATTCCTCTAAAGAAAAATAGGGCGTATCTGCTGATCAATGCAGAAATGATTGGTCAAAACATTGGTTAAAAACACTCTAACTTCATAACTTTTCATTTTATTTAAAATACTGTATACATAGTCATTTAATTTGATCATTTCTAACCGTTTAATTTCAATTCTCATTTATGAGTTCACATTCATGTCAAACAGTTTAACATTTAATTTCAAACAATTTAACATTTAAGTTCACACAGTTTAATTTCTCTTGTTTATTACACATTTCACTTTTTAGTTCACTTTAGTTGAACTAAAAAGTTCACTCACTGCCCACTGTCAGAGTGTTATAGAACTCTGCATAACAGTGAGGAATACTCCCATTGGTGCACAGGGTGAGTAGGTCTTTTTTCTTTAAGGCACTGATCACTGGAGGATTTTCATACAATGAGCTGGGGTGTGTGGTTCTGGTGCCTCTGGTGCCTCTTGTTGCCTGTTGTGCCACCGTCAGTTTTCGGAAGGTTGGGGCGGTGAAATCATACTTGAAGAAGATTGTTTTTGGTTCATCTTTCGTGTAGCGGAACCATTTAATCTTCTGCCAATGAACTGATTGTCCCTCCTCATCTTTTGTTCTGTTTTTGAGTATGTGGTTGGAGAGGGACTTGAAGTACAGAAAGTCCTTGTGTCCAAGTTCATGTACACTATGGGTCGTTCTTTCTTTCCATTCTCACAAGTGTGTAGTAGCCATCATGGATGGCTACTAGACATGGAGTGTGATAGTGTGCATGCTGCAGTGGAAACTGCAAGAAGAAAAGTTTCTATTTACTCCCATTTCTATTTACTCCCATACTTCTATTTACTGATGGCTACTACACACTTGTGAGAATGGCAAGAAGGAACGACCCATACAGTGTACATGAACTTGAACACAAGGACTTTCTGGACTTCAAGTCCCTCTCCAACCACATACTCAAAAACAGAACAAAAGATGAGGAGGGACAATCAGTTCATTGGCAGAAGATTAAATGGTTCCGCTACACGAAAGATGAACCAAAAACAATCTTCTTCAAGTATGATTTCACCGCCCCAACCTTCCGAAAACTGACGGTGGCACAACAGGCAACAAGAGGCACCAGAACCACACACCCCAGCTCATTGTATGAAAATCCTCCAGTGATCAGTGCCTTAAAGAAAAAAGACCTACTCACCCTGTGCACCAATGGGAGTATTCCTCACTGTTATGCAGAGTTCTATAACACTCTGACAGTGGGCAGTGAGTGAACTTTTTAGTTCAACTAAAGTGAACTAAAAAGTGAAATGTGTAATAAACAAGAGAAATTAAACTGTTTGAAATTAAATGTTAAACTGTTTGACATGAATGTGAACTCATAAATGAGAATTGAAATTAAACGGTTAGAAATGAAATGTTAAACAGTTTGAAATGATGAAATGACTATGTATGCAGTATTTTAAATCAAATGAAAAGTTATGAAGTTAGAGTGTTTTTAACCAATGTTTTGACCAATCATTTCTGCATTGATCAGCAGATACGCCCTATTTTTCTTTAGACGAATTGGAAATGTTTGGTGCCAAAAAGGCGTATTTGATGTTTTTGCCATATTTTCAAGATTTTGCAAGGTTTTAGAATATGTTCATCGTGTTAATATTCCATAATATGTTCACTTAAGAACTTACTCATATAAGTATGTATGTGGTTGCAATGTTGTGGTTGAAGGTTAATAAATACAGTTGATTGAAGTGTGGTCAAAATTTTGTTTTGGCTCTCCTGTAAAGTTTGTCAAATGCCACTTACGCCCCTCTGGTTCCAAGCCCTCGATATTTGGATATTGGAATAATAAATAAAGTAGCCTATCTTAATTTTACACAATGTTCCTGTTTTTTGTGTGGTTTTTTTTACTGTTTTCTAAGGGTTTCTTAATTTTAGACAAGTTGACCAGCACACATTACTGTATATGCAATGCAGTATAATGCATGTGTGTCGTATGTGACATATTTTGCACACAGGTAAAGGTGCCCAATATCAGTCATTTCTAAAGTAAAAAAAAAGTGTTTTGGAAAATAGCTCTTTATTTGATAATCATTCAAATTTGTTTTCTATACAGAGATATCGACATCGGCAAATATCGGTATCGGCCATAACAGCAATATTAATATCGGTTATCGGTATCGGCCTCAATTTTCACATCGGTGCATCACTAATTGTAATCAATACAATGCAATTAATATCAACTTTCTGACAGTGTGTGTACGAGTATACAAATATGTACGAGTATCGTATACGAATTTGACAACTTGTTAAATCTTGTGAATTATTAAGACTTTCAGACTATCTTCGTACTGATTGGGCTATGGGTTTTGCGAGAAAAGGTTTAAGAAACAACAAATGCTTGATAAAATGTTTGATTTAGGGTTCGAACCAACACATGTATATACCATTGCGAATATTTGCCTTTGCAGCTGTCGGTCTCCTCCGTTTACTTGTCCTCAAACAATAATAGTCCGAAAGGTCCTTTTGGTCTTTTCAGCTGAAAAAAGAGAAAATAAAATATCATTATGTTGTTTTACATCATTCCTGTGGTAAAAGCATGGTAAGCGTTGTGGTTAATGTGCATTTACAATAAGTATCACATTAAAACTCCCAATACAGTGTGGTAAAAGCATGGTAAGTTTTGTGATTACTGTCTTTTTACTACACTTACCACAGTAAAACTAATGTTAATGTGGTAAAAGCATGGTAAGTGTTGTTTGTACTGTGCTTCTACTACAAATACAACTTTGGAACTAATTGTACTACTTTTAATCTGATATGAATATGATTAACTGATTTAAGGTCTTTAGGCCTATGCTCACAGGCAGTGTAACTTAATCACCCTGTTTTGAATTAGAAAGCAATAAAACGCAAAGCCTCAGTGGAGATGACAGATATAATGCCGTGACTGAACGTGAGCTAATCTGATTAATATCGACAAACAGAAAATACATTATATATCACACATTATTCGGACAGCGTATTTACTACTTACCAACATCTGACACACGTGAACTGATGCCAAATATCGCGATGTGTTCGGAACGAGACTTCTTCAGGCTTCTAAGGGTTTGAAACTTGCTGGCCCAGAAAAGTTCATTAAACACATCCTTAATATAGTCCAATTTAGTCATTTAATCAAAAATATCTTAATTTGTGTTCCGAAGATGAACGAAGGGGTTGGAACAACATGAGGGTGAGGAATTACTGACAGAATTTTCATTTTCGTACTTAATAATCGTGACCACCAATAGCAGCGCTTACTGATCGTGACGTGGCCAATAGCAAAGCAGAATCATTGTGGGAAATACCGACTGTATTAACGAATAAAGGTAGAATTTGTGTTCTTATCGTGTTTAACACATCTGTATTTGCCCGCGCGAGTATATACAACTTCAAAAATCGCAGCTTCAATTCAATTTACAGTTACCGTCGAAGAGAAACACAGGTCTTATCTGCCCTATATAAATAACAGCCTGTACACTCTTTAGGATGTGGAGGGTAGGGCGATGAGGCTGCGAGCTACACCTATGAACCATTGAATCACTTTGCTGGCTGGTGCACCGGCTAATCGTGGTTGCCTTGATGCACTTGCTGATCTGGCCGGGTTGACACTCATCGGATGCCTTCCACAAATGGTTTTTTTCGACTTTTTTTTTTTTTTTTGGACTTGTTTCTTCATCATAATGACACAAGAAAATCATTCAATCATTTTTTAAGATTTACAATCTGCACATCGCCCCGTTCATTATTCTCTTTCGGAATGAAAGATGACATTTAAAAAAGGGTGCAGCTTGGTTTTTTTCTTTAAAAAAACAGAAATGGCTGGATTTTCTTTTACAAATGTATTGTTGTCATCAAATAATAGTATTAGAAAATTGGACGACATTTCCCATCGCTTTTTCATTTGGAATATTTATTTATACGTTTATTGGATTTCATTTGACTGATCGCATCTTTACCCAGAAGTGCCAAGTCATAGATATATACACTAGACGTGGCCTTGGCTGCGGCAGTTGATTGGAACGAATGCCTTACATATATAAATTAATTAATTAGCAAAACTTGGCCACTAAATATTTCATATTCAATTATTTTAATGATCACAATTAAAGTTTTCATTTTATTAACTGAACAACATTCAGCATTCAATCAAATATTATAAAATATGTATTATTATTAATAATGTTATTTCAACATAATATCTCGTTATTTCGACATAATATGTGTGGGTGCAACAAGCAAGATGTGCATTTGGAAATCCGGTGACGCGTGCATTGATTTTTATTAATAATCTAGTGTTTTCTGACAGTGTCGACTCGGCTGCAAAGATGAAGTTGACGATCGCCGTATAGTGAACGCGCCTATAGAGAGAAATGCACATAATGGATTACATAATCAGAGAGTAGCCTTTTTCTTTTCGTTTTGAATTATTTCGTTTAAAGACATTTCAAGCTTTGTGTATTTGATGTATTTCTCATGTCTGTGTGTGTGAGGCATACAATGAGTTTCGTTAAGTTAGGATGAGATGCGCTCCAGTTAACGTGCAATGCAAGATTATCATTTTTTTATTATTATTTATTAAATCTTATTGATCTTATTTATTAAATACAGGCTGATGAAAAATGTATTAAAATTAAGATACAATTTATACAAAACGAAATTCACTTTTACTCGTGCTGTTCACTTTTCATAAATCAACATACATGGGGGAAAAAAATAACATTATAACATTTGAACAAATATGAAAATAAATGCGCTTATTTAATGGCTACAACAGTATAGGCCTACAGACTCTCTATTTGTACAAATTGCTGCACATTCATTTAATTCTGAATTTTGCACACACAAGTTGATAGGCATTTGTTCAAATCAAGTTCATGATAATTGTGCGTGCATTTATTAATCATTATGATACTAAAATCATAACAAAGTAGGTTATGCTATGTACAAAAAAATCAGATGAGCCCAGAATATTCCAAACTGCCGTAGCCAAGGCGACATCTAGTGTATATAAACTTATTACACCGTCGTGCTAAGTCATAGGGTCCGTGCACTTTTTGATCATTTCATTTCCTGTTTAGAATGGAATAAGGAGAAATGAAAACCAGCTCGTTTATTCGTTTTTTTGGCTAGATTTTGGCTAGATTTTTCATTTTTCGTTTACAAGTCGGTTTATGGGTTCCATATTTCATTTGCACACGTGGGCGGCGCTGAAACGCCCCTTTCATCTGATTGGTCAAACCGCTCCGCCTTCAGTAAGCTGTGAGCTTTTCTTTCTGTCAGGCAGAATAAGAGTCAGTAGGCTACGAGTGCGGCACTGACAAATGCCCTTTAATGAAATAATGTCTGAAACCACCACTCACTGTTAACTACACACACTATTTGATTTAGAAATATGTTGCTGGTCACGTAATTCGTGCTGCTGCGACTTGCAAGCAACCCCATTAATGTGAGCCACAGTATATGACAGATTATATTAGCATATTTCCCATTGATAAATACAGTGCAAATAGTTCCGTCTCTTTGGATAAAAGGGAAGTGGAAATAAAAATCAATAATAGGCTGAACTGTACCATGATAATATGTCCGTAACATTTACCACTCTAGTCTTTTATTTACATCAAAAGGCAGGTAGGCGTGTGTGACATATAGCCTATGGGCTATAAATAATTTTGAATAGAAATAAAGTTTATATTTTTTGAATTTAAGCATGTGTAGCCTACTCAGTTCACATGAAAAGAAAGAGACAGAAAAGAGAGAAGCCAGAATCAGTGAACGTAAATTAAATACTGACAAAATTACCAGGTTTGGGATTAATTGTTATTATTATTATGAGAAATTGACTCCGCCTAGAACTTTGATGCTTCACCAAACTCAGCTCAGACCCTCAGACTGGTCTAACTTGCTTCTAACTGGTCAGACTTTCCCAAAAAATCCATCGACTTGAGTTATCTGAGCAATGAAGGCCGTAATACTTAATGCTGTCCACTAGAGGGGGCGACAGGATAATAAGTGTTTTCTACTCTCTTTCCCTGTTTGCATCAGTTTAAATGACAAATAAATAAATGCATGAATTTCATTATGATAACAGGTTAAACGTCGTAATTAGCCAGCATAGGACGCAAATGAAAATACAATTTGATATTTGTGATATTTAAACTGTGTATTATTAATAAATATTGTTTCATATCTTGTTCATGCTTTATACATTTTAACCAGTGCTAATTTAAATAAAATGAATGAATAGAACTATATAATAATTAATTATAATATGGTAACTTTGGTCCAAAGTAATCTGTGATAAACAGTGTATAGGCCTACTATGTTTCATCTGCTTATTTATTATAGTCAAAATAATCCAGCAATTATGTTTTATCGAATGTTATTCGAATTCAAGATGTAGAAGCTCAGATCAATAATGAGGCGTACAGGCCATAAATAACAAATAGACATTACAACATTTTTATTATTCATAAGAATTTAAGTTAATAACATCTAAAACAAAGAATACATGTATTACAGGGCAAGTATAAGTATTAGTATTTTTAATGTTTTTGAAAGAAGTTTCCTCTGCTCATCAAGCCTGCATTTATTTGATCAAAAATACAGAAAAAAAAGTAATATTGTGATATATTTTTACAATTTAAAATAATTGGTTTAAATGATCATTTATTTCTGTGATGCAAAGCTGAATTTTCAGGATCATTACTCCAGTCTATCACATGATCCTTTAGAAATAATTCTAATATGATGATTCATTATCAAAGTTGGAAACAGTTCTGCTGCTTAATATGTTTTCATAACCTGTGATACTTTTTTTAGGATACTTTGATGAATGAAAATTTTAAAAAATAAAAAAAAAAAAAAATAAAAAAAAGCAATTTTTTAAAAAATAGAAATCTTTTGTAACAACAATATACACTACTGGTCAGTAATTTGAGGTCAGTATTTTTTTATTTATTTTTTTAAATAAATCAATACTTTTATTCAGCAAGGATGTGTTAAATTGATTTAAAAAAAAGTGATAGTAAAGAAGATTTATATTATTAGAAATTATATATATTTTTTAATAAATGCAGTTCTTTTTAACCTTTTATTCATCAAATATATTAGGCAGCAGAACTGTTTCCAACACTCATAATAAATCAGTCGCGTCGCGTCACCACTTTTGAATAAGAAACAATATCAAGACTATAAAACTCCTCAAAAAACGCGCACACACTCAAACCTGACTGCACATCACATTTTTTACTTTTATTGATTCTGCTTTTATTCCGGAGTCCCTTTTATTTTCATTGCTCCGGAGTCGCATATCAGTCACAAAATGCGCCACGGGGAAGAAAAAAACATCTATAGCCTAAGTC